>NC_136057.1:1624341392-1624941392 GCF_964261635.1 Lissotriton helveticus
TCGCAAATTAGGAATTTTTCCAAAGGTGTAGGGGTGTCTCAATAACACCCTGCCGCACCCCTGAAAAAGAAATTTGGGGGCATATGGCGCACATAAATTTTAACAACATTCCTTTACCTCAAAAACGATTTTCAATTCATAATTTGAAAACACTGCCCACAGGGAAATTACTTAAAATGTCCTTAAGACACATGAAAGTGTTTTTTTATTGCCTTTCCAGCATGGTTGGGTCACTTTTAACATGGCTATGTAACACAAACATTTAAAATCTAAATTTGCCATGCACAGGTGGGAGCATATTTACAAGCAATTTGCGCCACAGAGAAAGGTCTTACATTAAAATGGGAAAAATAACATCAGGGACAGTCAATTGCCTTATAAAGAAGCATACACCATTATGTCCTTGTCATAAATTTAAAAACAATTCCTTTTCCCCAAAAACGATTTTCAAATCATAATTTCAAAACACTGCACATGGGAAAATTACTTAAAATGTCCTTAAGACACATAAAAGCGTTTTTTAATTGCCTTTGCAGCATGTTTGTATCACTTTTAACATGGCTATGTAACACAAACATTAAAAATCTAAATTTTCCTTGCACAGGTGGGAGCATATTTACAAGCAATTTGCGCCACATAATTCATAATTTTCTCCTTAAAGCACACTATTCTCTATCTAAATTAAAGAAATATTTTCTCACCTTAGCAAATACTTTGAGTTTGAAAACAGTCTCAGAAACACACCAATTTGTCTTCAGCAGAGCAAAAGGTATGCACTCCAGAGTCTGCAGCTATCAAAAGCACAGAAATGCTGTAATTCTTCACACATATCTCTCATGTCACCCAATCAAAACTCTTCCCTCACTTTTTTTCAAATGAAAACCCTTCCCCCCTCTGCCATTTCATGCCTTTTCTGCATAGCAACCACCTCTTGGAAGACTTCTGGTGTTTGCAAGTTCACACAACAATGTTGCAATTGAACTCTGAACTCTCAGTGCACCTGCATATCCAGTGCATTCTTTCATTTAATGATTTTTTATTGACCATTCAAAATACATCTTTCAAATAACTCATCCGTGCACCCTAACTTTCTGTTTTCAGCAATCAAAATCCACCAATCACTGTTACTGCTTCATGAACACAGAAACTCCACCGTTTTTTTCATTTTAAACTCTCATTTTTTCAACTGCCATTTCATTGCCACACTTCATCTGACTGCAGGAGAACCTTCTCTCACCATGTTTTCTGTCTGGATTGTTGGACATAGTTATATTCACTGGGCTCAAAGGTACACTGAAAACAGGAATTTACCTAACCTCAATTTACAAGATGTGGAAATTAAGTGGTTTGGCCACAGAGGATTAAAATGTCACCAATTGATACCATTGGTGAAAACCTTTATGCATTTGCCCAAACCTGACCTGTTAATTGTGCACTGTGGAGGTAATGACTTGGGCACTTTGACTGGTGTAGGTCTGGAAATGCTTTTAAAGGACACCTTTGAGCAATTAATGGCACTTTTTCCTCAGACTGCCTTGGTATATTCAAATATATGCCAAAGACAGAAATGGAGGTGGTCAAACCAATTTTGTCCACAAATTGAGAAGTCGAGGAAGCATGTAAACAAATCTGTTTCAGCTTACATGAGAGACCATGGAATGGGCTCCCTGTACAACAATAACTTGCGTTACTACATGCAAGATATCTACAGAGGAGATGGAGTTCACTTCTCAGATGAGGGCAACAGAATTTTCACTCTGAATTTAAGAATGTGCATTGGTACCTACTTATAAGTACCTAAATGTACCATAAACCCAAAAGCTCTTCTCAGAGCTACCCTACATCTGATCACTCACAATTATTATTTTACTCTAACATTTTTCACTAATTTTCAACAAAGTACGCTCCCTGGGGCGCTACCCGGTACGCGAACCGGGAGCTAACCTCGCGAAATTTTTAAAAAAAATGTTTTTTTTCGCACATATGGGCCTCCTCAGCCACCCTCACAAAACCTAGGGGGTCAAGATAAGTCTACCGTGCCCCCTTCTACCCATTCTGAACATTATTTGCCCTCCATCTTGTATCTTAATTCGACCGAAACACAAAATGGTGGACTCCCGTTACGCTTAAGGTTCGCGAACCGGGGCGCTCAACGGTTCGCGTACCGGGTCGCTCCCTGGGAAGCGCACCATCAAAAAAGGTGGGAAAGTAGTTCACAGAAAAGCCACTGGAGACAATTTCACCAAATATAGACTAGCTCATACTACATACCAATCCCTACCATTTTCACAAATTTGATTGGAATTCCATTTAGCCATTTAGCCTGTAGACCTCTCTAAATACCGTGAGGTAAATTACTTCACAAAACACATCTGAAGTGTTGGAATTGACAACCAATTAAAATGTTACTTTCATTTTCTACTTTTTTTACCTGACATTTGATTGGTTATATACCTGAATATATATAAAGGAAGAGAAGAAAACACAGCCATTTTGACTACTACTTCTTGGTGTACATTTCAATAGGATTTTCACTAATTCCTTCAACTTCTATCTAAAGGTAAGTTTTTATTTTTAAAACTGAAGTATATTGTGCACTATAAGTTAATATGGTAAACTTTTTCTGATAGTTATATACTATCCCTCTGTAGTAGTTATAGATTTAGATAAACTTCTCTGTTATAGTTATGGATGGAGTTAGGCTTCTCTTGTATAATTATGAATTTACTTACGTTAAATCACATACACTTTTTTATATTCCTACTTCCACTCTGATACTATACACTGCCCAAAATTAATCCCAACAGTGCCCTATCTCTACTAATATATATTTTTTTAATCTAAATTTCAGGCAAAATGGAAGGCGAACAGAAAGTTGAATTTCAAATTGTCCTGCAAGAGAGCAGCCAAGAAATCAATGATGAAAATGATATTACATTTTTCGATGAAACTTTAGACAAAGAACTACTGCAATGTGTACAAGCAGTAGATAACCTCCTTGAAAATGAGGACATTTTACACCCTCAGAGACTACAATGTATATTCAATGATAGTTATGAAATTTCTGACAATGAAATGTTAGAAAGTTTAATAAATTATGAAACACAATCACAATAAAAAAAAATGCTTAAAAAATAAAGAAAATAAAAAATAATCAACAAAAACAACAATCAATTAACATACAGCATTTGAAAAGTCTATCATTAATTTTTCATTGCAGTACGCTGCCTAGAACGCTTCCCGGTTCGCGGACCGGGCGCTCCCCACGCAAAAAAAACCAAAACATTTTTTTTGGTTTTTTTGCCCCGCGGGGCCCTTTTAAAACCTCCACATTAAACCTAGGGGGTCAGGGAGGATCTAGTATGCCCCCTTATGGTCATTTTCGCCTTTGTTTTGGCCTCCTCTTGTCTCTCAATCCTACCGAGAGACAAGATGGCGGCCGCTCCGGACTGTTTAGAATGTTAACAGACACCGGAGAGCCAATCAGCTTAGCTACGCGAAGTTCCGGTACGCTTAAGGTCCGCGGACCGGAGCGCTGCCCAGAGCGCGCTTACAGATATATATCTTTTTTTAAACGTTAATTTCTCAAAATCCACTGGAGCACATATATTGAGACCTAGAAAAGGCACATCGGGCTACCAGTCCCTACAATTTTGCCAAGTTTCATGCAAATCCATTCAGCCGTTCGGGCTAAAAGTGAGGCCAACCGCCCTATGGAAAACTCAATGTTAAAAACACGTTTTGGGACCCCCCTTTTTTCTCGGCCCCCCCTTGACGAAACCCCCCCAAATTTCCAAGGGCTGCTCAGAAACAAAATGTTCCATTTTCCAGAAAATTTCAGCCAATTCCGTCCACAAACGCCAAAGTTATTAGACATCGAATTTTCAAAAATCCCATAGGGAAAAAATCCTAACTATATATACCTACTGGCGACCGCCAGTAGGTAATACGAAGCATGGCGGAAACCGAAAGGTTTTTACAAATGTTCCGAATGTAAAGTCTGCTGCATTGCTAAAACAACCAAAGAATTAGAGATGGCAAATAAACAAATCTGGAAAATTAACCAACTGATTAATTGTAAAACCCAATTTGTCATATATGCTTTGGAATGTCCGTGCTCCTTGAAGTATATCGGAAGCACCAAAAAAGAACTGAAATTATGCATTTTGGAGCATGTCCGTGCTACTATAAACTCAGATCGCAGTAACGCGATGGCAAAACATATGGAAAAGGAACACAAAGGAAATTGGAAGGAACTGATTTTTTATGGAATTGAAAGTGTTGGACCGAACCAAAGGGGTGGTGATCGTGAAAAAGTGATGCGACAAAAAGAATCGAAACATATCATGAACTTTCGAACCCTGAGTCCTCATGGACATAATCAGGATAAAGAACTACATTGCCACCTCTAAAAATGTTTCCAGATGAACTAATGAATTTAGCAAAAATGATGCCTACCCTGCCAAAATTGATTTTAACTCACATTAATTTAATTTTCGAAACAATAATTTTTTCGAAAAAGGAAGGACATGTTGACACTATTTTGATAGGCTCTAATTTAAGTTTAATGTTTAATTAATTTTTTCCATTAAGCTAACTGCAATTGTCTGATCCCTCACAAGAGAACATCGTCTGTGAAACAAAATGTGGTTCACTAAATTTATATATCTCCAAATGTCATATATATGAAGGAATATGAATGAATGAGAGATTTCCTATACGATGCTTAAAAAAATGCTGTTGGGGGATGTTGCAATAACAATACAAACGTAGCCCACTGAAGGGCCAAATCAGTAGTTTTTTGTTTAATTCCACTCTGACTAGATAAAAGAGTTTAATCCATCAGGAATAAAAACTAGGACATAAATAATAATAACTCCTTAAAAAACCACATGTCCCAGAAATCCTGTGGGTAAACAGGAAGTGATGTAACTGTAAAGAGTAATTTCCTTTTTTCACGTTATTTAAATGAAAAAAATGTCGATTGTGAGAACCTGTGAGCAAGGTCTCGGTGGAGACCGAAACGCTTAAGGTGTTGCTGGTTGCTGGTTTTGTGGAGGAAAATAAACTGGAAATCGACTAAAATACGAGTGTGGTATAATTTATAATCACACGGGAGTGCACGAGGAAAAGCGTCTCTGCAAAGAGACAAACGGAATAATATATATATATATATATCTCCACAACTTGGCTCAGCTTTGGTTGACCCCTGGCGCTCTATCACCGGTGCGTGTTCCTCGGCAGAGCCCCGCCGAAATCCTTACAAACAACAAATAAGAGCCCACCAGAGGGCGAGATTGGTTAATCTAGGTTGTTATTACTATACAGATAAGATAATAGTGAAAGCATCTAGGTGCACACGATTAATATTGATCTTAGCGGTATATGTAAGCACTACATCACCCACTATCCTTTAGCCTTGACAGGAAGTTTGTATAATCATGTGACTTTGCACAACCACGCCTTAAAGGTGTGTGAGAGTGAATGATTATTGACCGTGATCAAGCCGTCTGTAGGCGGTGAAACGCGTTGGTATCTAAACTGCAAGTACTATGGTGCAATAAAGAAATGTTAAGAAAGGATTCTCTCGAGTGCGTGCTCATTGCCTGTGAGGGTATTTTTGGAAAATATATATATATATATATATATATATATATATAAAATTTCTATGGCAAAATGAAACCCCTCATTTTGTTCCTTTTCAAATTAAATGTATTAAGTGTTACCACTTTATTCCAATCAAGATGACTTCAGGTGTGCCATACTTTTGTCATAAGTAAGACTGTTAGCGTTCTAGTTGTTCTTTAGAACACTCTGGGACATTCTGTCATTGGGCTATAGTTGGGCTACATCTGGCTGATATTTGGGCTACATTTGGGCTCTTTTGTCTCTGGTGGCCATCTTGGGCTACATTGGGCTACACTGGGCTACATTTGGGCTCTAACATATATATAGCCCAATGTAGCCCAATATATATTTTTTCAAAGTTAATTTTCGTAAAAACCACTGGAGCATATATCTTGAGACATAGCAAAGGCACATCGGGGTACCAGTCCCTACAATTTTGCCAAGTTTGGTGGAAATCCATTCAGCCGTTCGGGCTAAAAGTGAGTCCAACCGCCCTATGGAAATTAACATGGGGAAAACACGTTTTGGGACCCCCCTTTTATCTCGGCCCCCGCTTGACGAATCCCCCCGAAACTTTCAGGAAAGGAGCGGAGCGCAACGAGGCAAAGTTAAGGAAAATTACAGGCAGATCCCTCATTCGGTGCCAAAGTTATTCCCAATAGAATGTTGCAGGTTTCCTATGGAAAACGATCCTAACTATAACTACCTACTGGCGACCGCCAGTAGGTAATATAGCAGTCTAAGTAAAGTATTTGAATTAATATATATAATAAAAAAATACAGTTCTAATTTAAAAAATATATAGATGTATAATTCTTGAAAATATAAAAACAACATATATTTTGTAAATACATCAAATCATTACCTACTGGCGGTCGCCAGTAGGTATATATAGTTAGGATTTTTTCTCGATGGGATTTTTGAAAATTCTATGTCTAATAACTTTGGCGTTTGTGGACGGAATTGGCTGAAATTTTCAGGAAAATGGCACATTTTGTTTCTGAGCAGCCCTTGAAAATTTGGGGGGGTTCGTCAAGGGGGGGCCGAGAAAAAAGGGGGGTCCCAAAACGTGTTTTTAACATTGAGTTTTCCTCACTTTTAGCCCGAACGTCTGAATGGATTTGCACGAAACTTGGCAAAATTGTAGGGACTGGTAGCCCGATGTGCCTTTGCTAGGTCTCAATATATGTGCTCCAGTGGATTTTGAGAAATTAACGTTCAAAAAAAGATATATATCTGTAACAGCGGACCGGGCAGCGCTCCGGTTCGCGGACTTTTCGCGGTACGGAGCTTTGTGAAGCGAAGCTGATTGGTTCTCCGGCGTCTGTGAACATTCCAAACAGTCCGTAGCGGCCGCCATCTTGTCTCTCGGTAGGATCGAGAGACAAGAGGAGGCCAAAGCGAAGGGGCAAATGACCATAAGGGGGCATAGTAGATCCTCGCTGACCCCCTAGGTTTGATGTGGAGGTTTTAAAAGGGTCCCGCGGGGCAAAAAAAAATAATAATAATAATAATCGAACGGCTGAATGGATTTGCACGAAACTTGGTAAAATATTAGGGACTGGTAGCCCGATGTGCCTTTGCTAGGTCTCAATATATGTGCTCCAGTGGATTTTGAGAAATTAACGTTAAAAAAAAGATATATATCTGTAACAGCGCTCCGCTTCGCGTAACGGAGGTTTGCGAAGCTGATTGGTTCTCCGGCGTCTGTAAACATTGCAAACAGTCCGTAGCGGCCGCCATCTTGTCTCTCGGTAGGATCGAGAGACAAGAGGAGGCCAAAGCGAAGGGGCAAATGACCATAAGGGGGCATAGTAGATCCTCCTTGACCTCTTAGGTTTGATGTGGAGGTTTTAAAAGGGCCCAGCGGGGCAAAAAAAAATATAATAATAATAATCGAACGGCTGAATGGATTTGCACGAAACTTGGCAAAATTGTAGGGACTGGTAGCTCGATGTGCCTTTGCTAGGTCTCAATATATGTGCTTCAGTGGATTTTGAGAAATTAAAGTTCAAAAACAAGATATATATCTGTAACAGCGCTCCGCTTCGCGGAGATAAAATTATATCTGTATTACCTAGCTGTTGCTAACACCAGTTAGCGACGGCTAGTAGGAGATAGCGACTATCTTGGGCCCCACTTTGCATGTGAGTGATATTTATCACTAATGACATGCAAAGTGGGCATGCCAAGATGTTAGCGACTGGAAACAGTCGCTAACATCGCTATCTCCTATTATCAACTTTTGGAAATATTCGCGATAAGCGCGAATATCTCCAAAAGCTAGCACCTGCCCTGAGCAGTTCTTAGCCATGTTATCCAATGGGAGGTGGATAACATGGCTAAGAGCATTAGCTCGGTAATGCATGAATATCGCTGAGTTTTCAGCGATATTAATGCATTGCGGTCGTTTTTTATCGTATTTGCGATAAACCTTGATAATAGCAAGGTTTATCTGCGATAATTTCTGACGATGCTTAGCGGTAAAAAAATCGTTGCTAAGCATCGTTAGGGATAAATATCGCTTAACTTTGGTAATATGCCCCAACGTCTGTTAACGTTCGATTCGAAGGAAATCAGGAAGTGTTGAAAAACATTGTCTGCGCCATCTTGTCTTTTTTCAAATGCCACACTTTTGTCGTGCACGGCAGTCATTTTAGATGCCTTGACCAGACCCACTCTGTGCACGCTGTCGATCCTTAGCATGGCTCCCCACCCTCGCAAGCATCTCCCCCAGGCAGTGGTCACCCCCGCTCTCTGTCTTATGCATGGGTAATAAACCTCCCCCCATCTGCGCTGCTCTTCCCTGAGAATCACACCCTGTGCCCGCCCGACACCTCCCTTTCGCCCTATTCACTACCGCACCCTCTGACACTCCTTTTCCTCTGTGTCCGATTGTCCAGGCCGGTCCTAGGGTATCAGCTAGCCCTGCAGATGTAGTTTATGGCCCCAGCTGTAAAGAATCACCCCTCTTCAAAGGAGTTATAGTAGATCAAGGCCCACACTCGATGAGATCCGTCACAGCAGACGCGTTCCTATTATCTGAAAACCATCCTGTATTGTGATTGGGGAGGGGACCGAGCCTGAAGCGGAAGATTCCAGGGATGACTCTTTGTACATCAAAGTTTTTACAATTATGTGTCACATTAAAAATATATAGCACTCCGACAAAGTAGTAAGATTATAAAACTTTAATAACTTATAAATATATACAAGAAAACAAAAACAGTAATAACATATAAACATTTTTAGGGAAAAACAATGAAGTAGCGGTCGGCTGTGCGAATAGTCCCAACGCAGCACAACGTCCAGATTTCCGGCGTGGGGCGTCGCGGGGGGTGGGTCATCAGTAGCAAACTGTTGTGCGAATAGTTCCAAGGCAGCAGAACGATGGCACCAAGGTGATGTCCAGTAAGTTGCCGCACTGGTTTTGGTATCCTACAATGCTGCTCCGAATAACGGCGTGGGGCGCCCCGGGGGAGGCGGCGTGAACAGGCCTCTCCAGGTGGAGTGTCATCTGTTGTAGTGGGGCGCCCCTTTACCGTTTCAGTTGCCATTCCGTCCGTTTTTGGTCCACTGTGTCAAAAGCCGCAATTCAGCTGAGTTGCGCCCACTCTTGCGGTGCAGCGATAGGCGGCTGTCACAGGACTCTCAAAATGGCGGCAGGCTGTTTCCTTTTTGGGCCTGGTCCACTGAAATGGCCCTGGGACACCTTGGAAATCGGACGCTTGTCTGCTAGGTCTTGGACCCCATTCTCGAAAGCGTCCCCTCCGCCTTGAGGATTCATCAAAAGTTTTGGGGGCCCCCGACTCCTGTAGGCTTCTGGTGGGGAGCGGCTGCCATGATTGCTCGCGGAATGACCACAACGGAGCTACGAGATGGTGGTGCTCTCATGCTGACGCCAGCTTCAGTCTGAAACATCCAGAAACAAGGTGGGGCTTTCATCGTTTGGGAAAAAAAAAAGTTTTCATCCAATGAAAAGTGTTGTTTTTAGGTCATATGATCAAGCCTTCCATCATTAGGAAACCAAAAGTAAAATGAACCAATGAAAAGTTTTATAAACAAGTCACATGACCTGTTATGCGGCATAGGGTATAAAATGCGGAGAAAATACATTGGCACGTGAGGCGGCGTCAGTAGCGGACCGATGTGCGAATAGGCCGAAGGCAACACAACGCGCCAAGATCCGGATGGCACCGAGGTGGTGTCCAGCAAGTTGCAGCACTGGTGTGGCCATCCTACAATGCTGAAAGTCGGCGTGGGGCGCCCCGTTGGCCTGTGAGTTTGCGTCAGTAGCGGACCGATGTGCGAATAGGCCGAAGGCAGCACAACGCGCCAAGATCCGGATGGCACCGAGGTGGTGTCTAGTAAGTTGCCGCACTGGTGTGGCCATCCTACAATGTTGAAAGTCGGCGTGGGGCGCCCCGTTGGCCTGTGAGATGGCGGCAGTAGCGGACCGATGTGCGAATGGGGCCAAAGGCAGCGCAACAATATTTTCGGAATAGAAGACACCACAAGGCGCTGAGATGCCAAGATCCGGATGGCACCGAGGTGGTGTCTAGCAAGTTGTGGCACTGGTGTGGCCATCCTACAATGGTAAAAGTCGGCGTGGGGCGCCCTGTTGGCCTGTGAGATGGTGTCAGTAGCGGGCTGATGTGCGAATGGGGCCAAAGGCAGCGCAACAATATTTTCTGACTGACACCACAAGGCGCTGAGATGCCAAGATCCGGATGGCACCGAGGTGATGTCTAGCAAGTTGCTGTACTGGTGTGGCCATCCTACAATGGTAAAAGTCGGCGTGGGGCGCCCTGTTGGCCTGTGAGATGGTGTCAGTTGCGGACCGATGTGCGAATGGGGCCAAAGGCAGCGCAACAATATTTTCTGTATGGAAGATACCACTAGGCGTTGAGATGCCAAGATCCGGATGGCACCGAGGTGATGTCTAGCAAGTTGCTGTACTGGTGTGGTCATCCTACAATGCTGAAACTCGGCGTGGGGCGCCCCATTAGCCTGTGAGATGGCGTCAGTAGCGGACCGATGTGTGAATAGGCCGGAACCAGCACAAGGCGCCAAGATCCGGATGTCACCGTGGTGGTTTCATAGTTGAGAGGCACTTCATCTGCAGTGGGGCGCCGAGATCCGGATGGCACCGAGGTGATGTCTAGCAAGTTGCTGTACTGGTGTGGTCATCCTACAATGCTGAAACTCGGCGTGGGGCGCCCCATTAGCCTGTGAGATGGCGTCAGTAGCGGACCAATGTGTGAATAGGCCGGAACCAGCACAAGGCGCCAAGATCCGGATGTCACCGTGGTGGTTTCATAGTTGAGAGGCACTTCATCTGCAGTGGGGCGCCGAGATCCGGATGGCACCGAGGTGATGTCTAGCAAGTTGCTGTACTGGTGTGGTCATCCTACAATGCTGAAACTCGGCGTGGGGCGCCCCATTAGCCTGTGAGATGGCGTCAGTAGCGGACCGATGTGTGAATGGGGCAAAGGTAGCGCAAGAATATTTTCTGAATAGAAGACACCACAAGGCGCTGAGATGCCAAGATCTGGATGGCACCGAGGTGGTGTCTAGTAAGGTGCACTGGTGTGGTCATCCTACAATGCTGAAAGTCGGCGTGGGGCGCCCCGTTGGCCTGTGAGATGGCGGCAGTAGCTGACCGATGTGCGAATGGGGCCAAAGGCAGCGCAACAATATTTTTGGAATAGAAGAGACCACAAGGCGCTGAGATTCGGTTAGCACCGAGGTGGTGTCTAGCAAGCTATGCAGCTGAGTTGCGTGCGCACTTGCTGCGAATAGGTCGAAGGCAGCATAACAATGTTTTCTGAATAGAAGACACCACAAGGCGCTGAGATTCGGTTACCACCGAGGTGATGTCTAGCAAGTTGCCGCACTGGTGTGGCCATCCTACAATACTGCTCCGAATAACGGCGTGGGGTGCCCGAAGGGGGGGGGGGAGGCGGCGTGAACGGGCCTTCCTAGGTGGAGGCTCGTCTGCTGTAGTGGGGCGCCCCTTTACCGTTTCAGTTGCCATTCAGCTGAGTTTCGGCTGCTCTTGATTCTACAGCGACAGGCGGCTGCAACAGGACTCTCAAAATGGCGGCCTGTTCTTTGGATTTGGGCCTGGTCCACTAAAATGGCCCTGGGACACCTTAGAACTCGGACGCTCGTTTTTTTTTTCCTTTCCTGTACATGCAAAAAAAGGTAAATGCCCGGTACGTTACACGCTTCATCTGCCACGATGAACTCTCCAGAGGAACCGAAAAAAAATATAGTTATGGTAACTATACCATGCATCGTCATATGGAGAGGTGGCACCAATTAATTATAGTGCTGCATAAAAGAGAGATTTGGAGGAGAACCCCTGACCTGCTAGTATATTCATCAAAGAAGTGGCACTGACAGCATCAGAGGCAAGGGAAACGGTCCCAAATATTTAGAAGAACTTTGGAAAGATTAAAATGACATGTTTAGATTGTGGCAAATTAATTTCATGTGGACAGATGAGTGTTACTCTAATAAATACAGCATATGAACATCATCATAGTCGATGGTTGGTAGAGACATTTTGACTATATCCTGGACCTGCCCGTCCTCGCCCAAAATGGCGCCGGAATAAATGGGACTCGTAACTCCTTGTTGTGTACTTGTTGTACAACCTTGATATCACGAGATACGTATGCAGTTTTGAAGCACATGGCGGGCGGGGACGAGAATAGATTGAATATTTCGACATCTCTATTGATATTAAGTTGTGATGTGTTATTGATTACTGTACTATTGAAAGTTCGAATTAACGTCACCCATGGTACTTGCCCGCAAATGTATATCTAGATAATTTTATTGTAACTGGCCCTGTCGTATTTTAATTATAAAATGTACGTCCACCGATTCCGCAACTGTTAGACACCTTAGTTCTTGCAACCTAATGGCCCGCCCGTTACGTTCCTCTACAGTGTAAATGTCTCCTCATCATATACGATTACAGTTTGCTCCGTGGCCGGCGCACGTGGTTATAGGCTCGTATTTGTATAATGAAATTTTCACAATAAAGGTTTTTAAAAGAAAACATGGTAGTAGTATATACATTGGTAAAGTTTTTAATAATAGTCACTGTTTTAGAATCATTAAAAGGCAAGTGAAATAAAGCAGACCAATTACATGAAGGGTAAAAGGTATAATACGAAGGAACGCAGTAAAGATAAATGGTCAAGGGCTGTTGTGTTTTCTATTCCTGCAACATAAAGTGATCGATAAGAATCTCATATTCAGGCGTATCGGCGACTAAGACAGCAGGTCGACCCTCTTTTGCTCAACGGCTCCGTCATGGGACGAAGAAACGCTCTTTTTCTCGAAAAAAGAATATATTTTACTTGCAGGACAGTTGTAAATTTTCCGGGAAAGTACATTAGCCTGGAACATTATAACATATATTTAAGAAAAAATAATGTTCGGAAGTAATAAAAAGCGTAATTTTTAGGTCATATGACCAAGCCTTTCATCATTAGAATAAGAAAAGTAAAATGAACCAATGAAAAGTTTTATTAACAAGTCACATGACTTGTTATGCTTACGTTACGCGCTGCGCGCCCCGGATGACTTCCGGATGCGCTAACGCGGCGCGTCATATGACGCATTACGCGACAACGCAGGTCCAGAATATAGTCAAAATGTCTCCACCAACCAGCGGTCGGAACACAACCCCTTTCAGCAGGCTAAATAGTTCTGTTAAATGACAACAGAAGGGACAGGCAACAAGAACCATTAGTCAAAGAGGGGAGGGCTAGTTCTTCTCTACCGGGTTACATTGGGGCGCTACCGGAACTGATCGAATTGGTAGTCTACAGTGTTTCTGGATGTTTCAGACTGAAGCTGGGGTTAGCATGAGAGCAGCACCATTTCGTAGCTCCGTCGTGGCCATTCCGCAACCAATCATGGCAGCCGCTCTTTATCGTTATTTTGGGCGGGGTGGGTGGCGGAGCCGAGCTGTTTTGCAGCCATCATTGTGTGGAGTTCAGTTCATTTCACTAGTTTTGTATTTGTCATGAGGGGTTGTTCCTAATGTTTCTATTTTAGCGAGGTCAAAAAGAGATCCCATTAGTGGCCTACTGATTTTGCTCGATTCCTTTTCTTTTTTTTTTACACGATTTTTCGTTATCTGCAAAGACTAAACAGAGTATTGCGACTCTATGTTTGTTTGTAAATAGAGAATGAACCAAAGAGAACCAATTCTAAAACAGTAAATACTTGGATAACAATCAATCAAATGGAGAGAGAAGCAGGCACGACGTATTACAACGGGGGCAAAGGCCTGCGTTAACTACCCTTCACTATGTGCAAAGAGAGAGTACTCCTAATAGAAATGAGGGGGGGGGGGCACCATTCAAAGCAGATCAGTGTGCATAAACACGAAAATGTTTTCACTTACCACGTACTTGACATTCGACAGCTTATGATATTTGCTATTAAAAAACCATTGAAATTCACTGAAAAAACCATAGGTTATAGACCATATATAGTTAGGAATTAGCATTTACAAAACCTTGAAAATTCACTGAAAAAACCATAGGTTATAGACCATATATAGTTAGGAATTAGCATTTAAAAAACCTTATTTTACTCACACAAAACCATTGAAATTCCATATATAGTTAGTTGCACTAACTATATATCGCGCACCCGCAATCCACTGCTGATGATGTCACATATTACATCATTCATGACATGGTCAGTGACATCACTGATGACATCACTGATGACATCTCAAATGACATCACTGATGACATCACTGATGACATCTCATTTGACATCAATGACCACATCACTGATGATATCATTCATGTGACAATACAATGCATCTCCTCACATTTTAATATAACCTCTGTTTCACCCAGTGTTAAATACAGAGTATAATTTTTGAAACCATTGACACACCAATACTAGTTACTACATATGTACTCACTGATTCCTACGTCTACACACACATTCACTCATTCACCCATACAATCATTCATACATACAATCACTCATCTTTACAACACTATCATATGCACTCATACACCTATACAGACACTCACACTCTGCCACTCATCCATGGAGTTACTCACACACCTAGTCAGTCCTGTAAAGAATCAATCACACTTCCATTTTCTTGTCTATACAGTTAAACATAGAGCACCTTACATTTTCAAACATATACTAACACATACTTACCTTGTTATACAATCATTGATATAAGTACACATTGATCTGCACAGAGTCACACACCTCCCAGCCAGCCACACACACACTCAGTCTCCCATACAAATACTTGGACAATCAATCAGTAACCCATATAGTTAATCATATAGCTACTGGTCAACACATGCAGCAGTTTACAGAACAACAGACATAATGATGCACAAATTAAGACACTTTAGTCACTAACCCATGCACTCAGTGAGACACATTTAATCACTCACTCATACATTCAGTCATGCACCTACTAAATCCTTTGTCCAGACACTTATACTTCCACTCATTCTTCAATATGTAAGACACATTTTAACTTTACAGAAACATACAGTCACTGGATGTTGTCATCAGTGATGTCATCAGTGATGTCATTTGAGATGTCATCAGTGATGTCATTAGTGATGTCACTGACCATGTCATGAATGATGTAATATGTGACATCATCAGCAGTGGATTGCGGGTGCGCGATATATAGTTAGTGCAACTAACTATATATGGAATTTCAATGGTTTTGTGTGAGTAAAATAAGGTTTTTTAAATGCTAATTCCTAACTATATATGGTCTATAACCTATGGTTTTTTCAGTGAATATATATATATTTAAAACTAAGACAATTAAAAAAATGACAATAATATTAACAATGAAAATTACATTTAAATTGAAATGTGATGCAGCGTGCGCAACAAAATTCGTTTTATTTATTTAATTGTTCATTTACCTCCGTTCATCCATATTCCGGTGTTTACTACCCCCACCCTGCCGCTTCCTCGCCCCGCCTCACCACCCCACGGAACTCCCTCCACGGGCCGCTACTGCTTCCCACCCTATTCCGTGGCAAACTCAATATCCCACCTATAAAATATCCTTTAATAATCACACAATACATAAATTCAAAATAACAATCAATCAAATAAACAATTTACATAATTAATTGCCACTTCTTTAACATACAAATTATTTAATAAAAAATACAATCTTTATTTTAAATATTTCTCCTCCTATTCCACTACAAACACTACTTGCTACTAAATTATATTATAATACATGTAAAAAAAGTGAGTAACATATTAAAAATTACTAACTATAATAAAAAACTAAAACAATTATTTTAATAATACAAACACCTAAAATTAATATAGTATATTAACTGAGATATTAAAATAATTTAAAAAACAATGTTTAAAGCAACTGTATTAAAGAAATGATGTTATTTTCAACCATATATTTACAACAATATTATATACATAGAAACAATATTCTAGCAGTAGCAATATTTTCAACAAATATTCATGTCACACAATATTTTTCAGTAAATATTTTTATCATTCACGCTGCCTCTGCACTCTGGTGTGTCAGAGGGATTTGTCTTTGAGCCCACACTTTTTAATGCTAATGTGGCAGAATTGGCAGTCCTGATAAGATCCTTTGGGGCATATTCACAAGGAGCTATAACCGAATTAACGTCACTTTATCGCAGCCAAGGTCATGATGATAAATTTACCCCATCATTCACAAGCTGGTGCTAACAGCCCACAGCACCAGTTTTCCCGTGATAGCAGCCGCAAAAAACATCGCCACAGAGGACCCCCACAACTATCGCTAATGAGATGAAGAGTAGGCTTTCCCATGACAAAAGCTGGGACAACACCACACATCAGCATTCATAATGACCAGCCAGATCGGCGATAAGAACACAAAACACGCGATAAGGCGCGTTAGTAGGAGGAAATTTACACCTGCCCTGACCTGGTGTAAAGTCGGACGGCAGCCTACAGCACAATAGGGAGCCCAGCCCAGAGCTATGCCTGAAGACAAACAGAAGCCATGGAGCTACTGATGATGCAGCTCGGACACCCAAGAGGGCCACAACACCCACCCGGCACACATCCCTGGACCATCACAGAGGCAGTACAGGCAAAGACAGCGGCCCCCCAGGAAATGCACCTGCCTCACAGGCACAACTTCTAACAATGTCACTGTCCACCACAGGCTGAAAGAGACAACTCTCATACGCATCCTGGCCGTTATTGCCCAACAGGCCAACGGTACCAACACAGCGGACAACCAACATCCCACCTCTCACCAAGCTGCTGGCTGTGCTGCACCTGTTGGACCCTGGCACACCCTAACCAACACCCACCAGAGTCGGCGTAGTCTCACAGACATCCACATCCAAGTCCCCCTCACCTGTCATGGACATCACCATCACCCTGGCACCCCAGGCCCCGTACGGCCAATACAATGCACCTGAACCGCTGGAGACCAAGCAAGGACCATACTCCATAGCCGGGTGCACGCATGTGTTGGGGGCAATCCACTGCACATGCCCCACCTGTGCCACCTGGTGACACAGCACACAATCAGCGCAACAGGAAGCACACATCACACATCTAGGTGCAGGCAACATCAAGACACCGTGGGACCTTCACCAATGCCGCATCCAAATACACAGCCAGTGTGCATGATCCCTTCACCTTCCAACATTCCATCTGCAAACAACGTTCCCAGGATGGCTCCAAGGGAAATGCACAAGTCCTTGGCAAGTTCCCAATTAACACCCCACTCACCTCAACTCCAAAACCATGCAATCCACAAGTCTGGCAATGCACACGTCACAAGTTCACAACAAACATGTGCAACAACATGCCCATCCACCAGACACGATTGAGCGACTTACAATGTCAACCTGGGCAAGCCGTGAACATGACCAATCAACATCATGGCAACTCAGCTACACAATAGACGAATGTGGGGAGAGGAGGCAAGCAGGCATGTGTGAAGGATGCAGTAGAACCATGATTGCGAAAGTACACACAATGCCAAGAGTGGCCGAGAAGTGCTGGACAGACTGCAGTATGCAGAACACACCCATATCCAGGGCGACATACACCTCTGGTGTATGGAGTGTAGTGGACAGTGGACACAACCATGTCACCCCAGCCAGTGTGGGTCCTTGCGGAAATGTTGTCTGTTACGCCCCCCCGTAAGCGTGAGCAGAGTGGGATGGGCCGGCGTACACCAAGCCATCGCAGGGATGTGAATAAAAAGCACGTAGCCCTGGGCTTGGCTCTCTTCCGGAATGCACAACGTCTCTACCAGGGCGGCTTCTCCCAACCCACCACGAGGCCGACGCCGTCATCGTTAGTGGAGTAGCCTGCGATCCTGTGCGCCTGCCGTACCCTGGTCCGCTGGAGCACAAAACCGTCAGGGCCGACCCTGCCCAGCCAAGCCACACTGATCAGCAGCTGACACCGGCGTGTGTCAAGGATGGTCCACCATGCCAGTGTAACCTCCATGTCCGAGTCCTGTGACCCGGACAGCCTTTCAGACCACTGCTGTCCCCTGAAGTTGGCCCACTTTATTTCTTTCTCGTTTACATATTCTACCGGCGTCCTCTGTGGCTCAGTGGGTCTCATATGTGAAACCTTGTCCAGGCTAATGAATAGCAGTGACCCCAAATCTGGGACAGCGGCCACAGCACCAGACTCCCTTCGATCCGTGAGGCATAGTTCCATATGCACATCGTGCACCACGTGCTGCCACAAACCCTGTTCAATGCCATTCGGCGACACATGCTGCCACAAACCCTGTTCAATGCCATCCGGCGACACGTGCTGCCACAAACCCTGTTCAACGCCATCCGGCGACACGTGGCTGGGGGACCAGGACTACCCTGCGGACCAGTAGATCTCACATCCAGCACCTAGTCACAATTCACGAATGGCAGAGACCACGTCAGTGGTCGCACGGAGAGGAGTAAGAGGAAGATGCGGCCCAGTCCAGATGAAAGCCGGGTCACAGTCACGGAGGTCACGAATATGTGGTGCCACTGAACCTGAACTACGCAGGCCAGTGGGGCCACCAACCTATGCCGGTGACACTCGGTGAGTGGCCGTGCTGACTGCCGCCTCCGTCCTACACTGCTGTCCAGCAGGTCACAGAGTCATGATTCAGCAATGGCGGAGTTCACATCAGTGTACCAGCATTATCACAGACTGCACCCCCACTCAGCCCGGTGCCACTAATTCTGTTCCCCAACATTCAGGAACACTCTCTGGTCGAACCGTGGTGGCGTCTCAGCCTATGGACCAGGGGGCAATTTTCATCCTCATGTAGCTGATGGGGAATTAGTGGTTGCAACGGGGCTGTCACATTCCACTCCTCCATTTGCTACTTCCAGATAAAATCAAACCTTTTGGCGTCTAGCACCGGAGGATACCTTCCAATGTCCCCCGAAACACTCCGAAAGATACACCTCGGACTGTGATGGTGATCCGCTCAGGTCGCATCTGACTGCACCACAAGTCACCGTCCCATGGCTGGGTGCCTGTGCCGGCCGCAGTGCATCCGGGGCCACTAACTCTGTGCTGGTCATGTCGGGGACTCCTTCTCCGGAAACATTGGCTGGCCCATGAGGTGTAGGCCTTGGGGTCATCAACGTCATTACCCTGTAGCCTCGCGCTGTACTCAGCTTCCGGGCCCAAATGCATCCTACCAGGGCTCACACACCAAAGAGAGTCCAGATCGGCCCAGAAGACGAATCACCGCAGGAGGCACACGTCCCAACTGCAAGGACCACCTCCAACTGCCATCTGCCAGAGTTGAAGCGGTGGTCCTGACAGACCTTGGACTTGCTCAGGCCTGTTGTGGATGCCTTTATCGGCCTGATACCCTGCTCAGCACTCCAAGTGCCAGTGACTCAGTGTACTGCAGGACATTGTCCGTTGCTGATTGTGTTTTGTGCTGTGGAGCGGTTGCTCAGGTATGTCACCTCAAACAGTGTGGGGCCCTGAGACGTTGATGGGCAAGATGATGCAGGTCTAACACACCCCACTGCATCCGCCTCAGTAATATATCGAAGGGACACAATCCGAGACTTTTTCTTCACATGGGCGAGCTCGTCTCTAGTGTCCCAACCCCAGTGAACTGCAACTCACGGACACTTCTGTTTGCATGTTGGATGTCCTCTGGACTTTCTCCGGCTCACTCCATGTTGCTCAGCAGTTGACTCTGTATTGCATGTGTTTTCTGTTTCCGTTGCACTGGTGTCCAATGTTCAAGTGGTTGCCAGCACCAGAAATTCCGTGCGGAATGGCTTACACTCACCCCACACACATCCAGCCCAGGCATCACTGTACATGTGACCCTGCCAATAAAGAGGCCAGACGTATGTGCCCGTAGCCAGTTCAACATGATATCTGCATGTGTTCCTATGGCCTTGTAGTATGCATGTGGGCCCTGGGCCCTACGACATTACATTGTGCTTTGTCTATTGGATGCAGACATGTCACCGCAGGCAGCGGGTTGGAGCTTGGACATGTAGCTCTGTTGTCATCCACTCAATTCGTAAGGGGAGTGGCCAGGGCCATCGTACGCACAGCCAACATGGGTGTGTGACTGCTATTTGCGTGGTTCTGTGCTGTGTGAAGCCAGTTGTGTCCTCTGTTCTGCAGTGTCGGCTATGCGCATTATTCCACGCTGTCGTCAATGTAGGTGTGCTGTTCGTGCAATGTGTGTGTGCTGCAGTGTGCCAAGGGGATCTGGGACATGATTCTGGGTGTTTGTGGGTGTGCAATGGGCTACGCCTCGTTGTGCATGTATGCCATTGTGCCCATCTCCCCCGTCCACCCAGTCCCTGTTCATGGCACTCCCTGTTGATGTTGTGTCAGGTCCACTCGAGCTGTGTCCGTACTCCCTACTCCTTGCACCGTCTCCACACTGATGACTGTGGCCTGGGTTTCCTCCGACTATCCCGGGGGCGCTGGACTGCCACCTCCTGTCGTCGTTACTGCCTTCCTGTTGGCAGCGGGTTGGTGCCTGGTTTAGGTAGTCACATCATGCCGTCGCCTATTGGCCTCCTGGGTTGGCCTCCTCGGCACTCCAACTGTAATACAATTGGTCTGCTAGTGGGTCAGTTGCTGGTAGTGTTCTGTCACCTCTGTGACGCTGGTCTTGTTTTCCTGCGGTCTGCACCCCGTCTTCCTCTCCCTCTTCTCTTTGGCCTTCCCCGACCCCGTAGTTCCTTGCTGGTAGTCTGTGGGGGTTGTGGGGTTCGAGTTGGCCTCTGCCCTGGGTCAAGGTGCATCCATGTTGCTATGTGCTTTGGCTTGTTTCTGGTGTATTTTTTCTGTGGTCTTTTATGGTGCATTGTCCTGCCAGACGTGTGCGATTTGCAGGCCTGTGGCTGCTTTGCGCTACTTTTAGTAACGCGTTTGGCCTCATTGCATTTTTTTTGCGTTTGTGTCTCGCATTTTTGTGGCGTGGCATTGATTTTCACGTGGACATTTGCCATGTTATCTGCTGTCTATCGCATGCTATCGCCGCATTGTGAATTTCACGTTGACACAGGGTTATTTTCCCGTGATAGGCTGCATTATTCAAAGTTGCGTTACCCTACTCTTACGGTAATTATCACACCTTCTTGTGAATAGACCCCTTTGACTTTCAGTTTCTTTGGGTACATTAATAAATGTAGATGGCTTCCTTGCAAGCTCATCAACTCATCCCAATCTGTGTTCTCATGAGTTGCCAAGTGGATGGCAGTCAGTACTTTAAAACTAAACAATTCCGGATGAAATACTGGACAATGAATGTCCTCCCTCTAACTGGACCACATCCTAGTAGCCTTATCAATTAGGCTATTTATGTTTGTCCGAAATCTTGCAGTCACAGTTGACTCCAGCTTATCTCTTTCGCTACAGGTTTATAATATAGCAGCGTCCTGCTTTGCACTTCAGAGGACACTCTACAAAGTCCTTCCTTTAGGGCAAGATTTGGGTAATTCAAGCCTGAATAATGTTGTGGCTTGACCAAGGATTGCACCTTGTATGTGGGCCTCCTCAAATGTCTCTTAGGCAGGCTCCAAATTGTTCCAAACATGGCCACGTGCCTGCTGAAATGTAGGAAATCTCAGCGTGGAAATTCTTTTCTATCTAAACTTGGCTATCTGTGTCGAAAAGGATCTCCTTTAAGGCGGTTATTATTATCCACGGCACAGGACTGAAATATAGCCAACAACGATTTCATCATCATGTAATTTCCCTGTTCAGTGAAGTTTGTTTCATAAAGGGGCCCTTACTATCCATTTGATTAGAAAAACTGGACTTTGGGATCGGTATTTATCTTGATTTGGAGTAGTCCTTCGGAATTCTTTCTGAACTCAGCCATAAACTTTGTCCTTTCTCCAAAGTCCTTTTAATCCTGTTTTTGGTTCAATCAAAATGTGTGCTTCCACTGCCAGGATGCCTAACAGAGTATTTTTTATCAATTTTGAAACCGATTAATCAAGCTAGATGTGTTTTCCACGTACAGATAAATATTGCACAGATTCTGTTTTCACCGCTACTTACTAGATGGGCCTCTCACTTTACCACCAGGATCCAGCATTCCTGATGTTTTTGCTCTGTGTTGGGAAGTAGGCTCTTGCTGCAGTGTACAATGTTGCATGAATGTCACAGAGATAACGACGTTAAGACGGTTACAACAATTGTCATATCCCTGTCTTTAAAGAATATTGTATTGTAATTGTATTTATATAGTGCTTAATACCACTGATGAGGCGTTGAAGTGCTCTGCGCTGCAGTGCCCTGATCAGGAATCCATGGTTAATGGTTAGTCCAGTGTTACTGGTTATCATGATTAGTCTTGTCTGTTTAACCAAACTATTCCATGAATGTACTCAATGTCTCAGTGGCAGATTAAATTATTAACCTAAAGAGTATATGAATAACATGCCTTCTTTAACAAATTTTGGAAGCGGCCAAGCTTAATGGCCAAAATGTTCTCATTACCTCAAAGAGGAAAAGACTGCAGGAGGCAAATATGTGCATCATGTCCTGCGGCAAATATTATAAGTGGCCAGGCTACTTTTGAGCAAACTATTTTTGACATTCTCGGGCGAATAAAAGTGAAATTCAACACAAAAATAACACTGGATTGCTGTAACTAGTTTATTGAGATTCCTTCCAGACCCAGGGAGGGTAAATGTTGCCCTAGTGCTTTCTGCAGCATTTTACAGAGTACATGACACTTTCAGTAACATCGGAGGGCTATAAAAGACTCAAAACCTTGTTTTACACTGTGGTCTGTCTACCAAGCTTTGTTTGGTGTGATTCACCGACTGCGTGTTTAAATTGTAATATCAACAGCTCCCACGCAACTCTTCAGAAAAACTTGAGAAACAATTTTCCAATAATGTTCAAATAAATCATAATCAAGAACTGGCAATCTTACATATTAACTCATTAACTCCAGAGTTCCTATAATCTGCATTCTGAGGACAAATGACAACTCAGGTAGTAACCCTACTTCTAGTGAGCAACGGAAGTAAGCTCGTGCCTGGACTACTTCCATGCTATCTACACTGGTGCCCCTCCCTGGATAGGTGCTGGCAAGGCTCAGAATCAATCAACCTATGCAAGCTTTGGATTTCTGTGTTCCAACCACATCTCTCCGGCCTTGCCTCAATCAGCTTGCCATGAGGGCAAATTCTCATTCCCACAAAGCTTTGCCTGGAAAGGCCTAGCCCAACCGTTCTGTGCTCATGGGTTGACAACCTATGTAAAGTGGATCTCGCTGGACCTCTCAGAAATGCAACAAGATAACATGAAATGGTTCAGTGGTTGGCTCCACCCTCTGGAGCACCATTCATACTCACCTTATGCTTGAAGACAACATCCTAAAGTTTTACAAAGGTCTTAAGACCCAGCTGTTGCAGATTGAGTGTAGGCCACTTGTTCTACAAAGCCTAGAAATTTGATTCAAAACCTCACTTCTCTCCCCTCATAAAGCACCCTGAAGCAGCTGCATGGTAGAGTGAGCACTTTAGAAGAACGACAAAAGTAAACACTACAATTGGCCAGGTGGTGGATACTTGACACGGGTGTTCACCCAGTTAGCTAGAATGATTAATGTACACTTTAAACAATGAACGCTGTACATATAAGGGTGTGTATTCTTTTTACAGGTGACAGTGCATATCCATTAAAGTCTGCTGGTTCGAGAGTGGACAGCATATCCAATACAACTAATCCCCTGCACAGAGAAGGCCAATAAGTCTTCCACTGTGACATGAAAAAGAGAAGAGAGTGCCGGCAATCTGGAAAGAGAATAGGAGCCTGATGTGTAAAATGAGGCTTAGACCTATTTGGACAATGGTGTCAAGCCACTCTGTAAGTCAGTGTTTCCCAAACTGTGGGTTGCAAGACGATTTTTGGTGTGCTGCTAAGGTCCAAGCAATAAAAAAAGATAACTTCAAAGTCTGCATTTATCTTGTCACATTTGCTGACCTTCAAAGACAGAGGTCAAATGACCGACTGTGTCTTTTGACAAATTGCTGCTTATTTTTTTAACATGGGTATTCCTGTTTGCAAGCTTTGCAGCTAGAGAAAAGAAAGTTAAGTGAATTGTGTGACAACCCTACTGGGGTGCAGGGAGTTTGAAAGGAAAGGCTGTAGGATTGAATTGTTTTGTAACAAACAACACATTTAAAGTAGCTGCACACATTCAGCGGTTAGGAAAGCAAAAATAAAGCACATTTGTTTTGTAATTTTGAAGAATGATGGAAAGAAAGATTTAAACAGGATCAAAACAAATCGAGACACTTTACTTGGTGATGCATAAATGATAAATATTAATTGATTTTCTATTTCTACACATTATTATATGAGCAGTATAGTTTTATCCGTAAAAACGTATGTCTGTAAGCAAATTTAGTCACCATTTCAATGGAAAATGTGCTGTCTGTAAAGCACAGTGCGCTACAACACTATACTTTAATTACATTTACAAAATCCCCTGCCTCATGTCCATTAGAGCTAGCGGGTCGCGAAAGTTTGTCATTCTAAAAATGGTGTTGTGGGTCTAAAAAGTTTGGGAAAAACTGCCCTAAGGAATTCAGCTGTTTGGACAAAGAGGATCTCTTTGAGGTTGGTTGGGGCAAAAAAGGCGCCATTTCAGCTGAAGCTAAGCTCCGTTTGTCCTCTGTCTTTAAAAATATAATCACAGTATAAAAAGTGTTTTGTTTAAATTTCCACAAATGGAAACACTGGAATAACTGATTCATTATGAAGAGATGATGTAGACAGGCAGGATCAAGGATAAGAAATGTTTATGAATTGCCTTGTTGGGGATTTCGGCGTTGTTTTTCCAAGTAAGTAAGCTTATTGAGAGGTCCCCCGAGGCTAAAATCCAACACTAGCTATAGGAAGCATGATCACGCGGCCTGACACGCGCTGTCCAGATGGACAGTGTGCAAAGCAAGGGCATTTTTACGGCTTGTCTTAGAAATGTGCCCCAGGCCTTCACCAAGCGGGTTGCGTTTCGGTGTCTGCATTATGCAGAGAGGTATCAAATTGGACACCTACTTCTGAAAGATTACTCTTTGTCTCTTCTTCTCCAGCCACCATGACTCCACTCCTTACCTTCTCTCCCCACTGTGCGTTCTTCAACCCATTTCTTCCCTCTTGTCTCCTTCCCTTCATCATTAACCTCTGCTCCTAGTACACTAAATACACCATTTGACTCGGACTCGCCAAAAACCAATAATCAGGCACGGCCCGTGCAGGGCGTTATACCGGGGCGGTGACGTCAGGCGGGGGAGGGTCAGGGTGGGGGGTTGTAAAATGCGGGATATGGACCATTACAGGTAAGTACCGAAAAAAATAAATGAATCAAATTTTGTTGCCCGCGCTGCATCACATTTGCCGATGCAGCGCAGGTAAAGAAATTCGTTAATAATTCGCCAATAATAATGAAATGATCACTAGCCTTGGGCTTTGGATCAGAGTGCTGCTGGCCTAAAGTGCTTTAACACCTTGTATGTAGTACTAAACGCTATAGAAATGCAATTATAATTACAATGGGGAGAATGAGACAACCAAACTGCCAAAACACTTCTGATACCACAACAGGATGACTAAATCAGAAGAGCAAGAACGCTTTATTCCATACAGATTTTCGACACAAAATGACTATCATATGACCTTCTCAGGATCCTCTCAGAAGTCCGCAACCCAGAGTTCATAGCAACCTAAATACCATCTTTGAAATCTTTCTGTCATGCCATCCCTAATGAGCTTGTCACAAAAAAAATTAACCTCGAACACCACATCAGGAGTATGACAAACCCACAAGTATTCTATGAAGACCAAGATAAAACAAAATACCAGATGTTGGAAGCATATACAGGTACTACTTTCTTGGACTGGAAGCAGTGAAGCTCTCTCTTGTCTCCTTCATTTGCCTGGAGAGAGGTTCGCGAGTCCCATTAGCCCAAAGGCCACCATGCACTTAATATGCATGTGTCATTTAAAAAGGTCTAAGTTAAGAGGATCAAGTTGCAAAGCTCACTGGCAAGGGTGCAGCTGACAGCAGTATTCAGCACAGATGCAGGCATGCTGCAGCCTGACGCTTTCTCTCTTCTGCAGAGAAGCACTGTCCTCTCACAGGATGGAGGCAGTAGCACAAGACAGGGTGCTGGGTTTGGGGTCAGATTTATTTGGCGGCCATACTGAAAGGGTGTATTTGAGTTCCTGATTTATTTAGTCCCTTTCAAAGGATGGCACCTGCAGTTCCTGTTCATGACCTCACACCCTATACGTCTTGCTACAAGGCCATTTTGAACTTAGTGGAGACGCGTTGTAAACTCGTCCAAGTGTTTTCTTTCCAGTGTGCTCTTCACTCCTTCTCATCCTTGCCTGGTGTAGTGTTTTTTTCATCTTCTCCCTTTCTCCTCATATTTTGTCTTTCTTATTATTTTAGTTTATGCTTCGACCAGTTTTCCCTGTCTACTCTTGTCTGCTGGTTCTGGTCTGTTCAAGCCTATTGGTCTCCGGCCTTCAAACCATACTTTGTTCTCCATCAACTTATATCAGGGTTTTTTATGTAAAGAGATTGTTCCTCCTTAACAGTGATTACTTTTTGGGAACACACTTCATGTTGCAGTGATATGTCCCATCTGGATTTGCAGCTACTGGAAGGGATTGCCGCTAGCAAGGCTGATTACCTTAAAGTGGAATATGATTTCAACACCAGCCACCCGTGGCGACGTTTTGACAGGGTATCTTTGTCTGCCATCCAACTTTGCAATTTTGTGGGTTTATTGACGAGCTTCTTAAAGATTTGCCTAGAGATATTAGAGTTCCAAAGGTCACCCAGATCAAGCGTCTTAATGCTGTTTTCTAAAAATGTCTTGTAAGCACAGTTGCCCATTTGCAAGTTAATTTCAGTCCAGACTAGATTTGCCTGAGTGTTTTCTGCTGCTGCTCGCAAGTTATAACATAGCTTTACGAACAGGCCAGGCCTTTTTTGAAAATGGGATGAAGGATGGAGCCCCTCCAGCTATCGGGAATAACATTGTTTTCCAAAATGAAAATGAACATTGATGCTAGGAAAAACAGCCCATTTTAGGGAAAGATGTTTGAATAAAGCCTCTGGTAACCCATTTCGACCTGGGGCACATTCGGCCCGGGACTTTTTGATGACCATCTCTACTTCAGCTGCTGTGATTTTCCGCTGTACCACAGTGGTTATATTTGGGCAGAATGTACTAGCGGGATGTATCAAATCACTCTTGAAATGTGACTTAAATAATTTACCCAGTCTGTCTCACTGATATTGGCATTATTTGCAGCTGAAGAGTCTTTCTCGTTCCTATTTATTGTATACCAAAATCTTTTCGAGTCATGCGTTTTGGAGGCATGTTGTAACTGGGCCCATAGTGTTTCCTGTTTTGCTTGTTTGTACTTCCAGATCTCTTTTTTTAGCTGTTGTCTTTCATTACGGAACTGTTGTAGTAGGTAAGGGTCTCCTGGTTGTTGGCATACTTGCCGAAAGAGTCTGCCTGTTTCCTTTCTCATGTTCCGAATTTGAACAGGCAGAATTAACGATTTAATATAAATAAACAACAAGGTCCACCTCTATAAGGTTTTCTGTGAGCCAGAGTGCATCAGGCATACACAGTATTTGTTAAAATACCCCTCACACACCAAAAGGGCCCTTGGTGTCATGCTTCATCATCGGGGTCTTCCCGCCCCGCTGCGGGACGGGAAACATGTTGACAACACCAGGAGAACTAGCCCATTGTTAAGCTAGATTGTCTCCGCCACACTATTTTTAACGATACCAGCCTATGACTAATAAAGAATGTTTTGCTTTCATAAGGCCAGCTATTCTTTTAAATCTCACTTTTCTATATCACTCCTGACCCTACTCACACTCACTCATTACACTTCACATAGCACTTACAATATCTAAGTGCTCCAGCGTAGTCGCTAGTCGTAGCACGCCCCGTCCCGTAGCGGGGCGGGAAGACCCCGATGATGAAGCATGACACCAAGAGCCCTTTTGGTGTGTGAGGGGTATTTTAACAAATACTGTGTATGCCTGATATACTCTGGCTCACAGAAAACCTTCTAGAGGTGGACCTTGTTGTTTATTTATACCATTAACTGGAGGAGGGTGCGCCCACCTGAGTGCTTTCTAGCACTACCTCTTCACTCCCCCCCTTTCGATTCTTTGTTTACTCTTTAGACAGCGTACAGCTGTGGGAGTCCTGAAAGCCGGAATTTCTGGCCAAAAGGTAGACAAATGATTCTTATTTTGTCTCCTTTCTACCACTTGTTTTCTCGATTTTGAGGAACAAGCACGTTTCAATCACAAACACTACACATAGAGACACACACACATAGCACACACTCTAATTAGAAGATGGAAGAAGCAGGGGGTCTGAGTTTCGACGATGAGGAGGTCGACAGAATCCTAGCAACTAGCAACCTTTTCGAAGGTTTAAGCAACACCGACCCTAGCCCGACCGGGGGGAATTGGGATGAATTAGCAGCCCTGAGAAGGACACAGATAAAAACAGCTCTACATGGTCTTCTAATGACCAAAAACCTCAAGGCCAAAGCAGCACCACCAGGCTTAATAGTAAAAATAAAACCTTTCATTTTCACCCACGACGCAACATTCAAAAAAGACTGGTCCAGTATATAACCGCATGCTCCTCTCCTTCCTCTCACACCACGGAAGCCGCGGATGAGGGAGGATGCGAGGACTGCTCGTGAACTAGTAAGTACGACATAGCCGCGTTAGGGAGCCTTATGCCTAGACTATCAACACCTGCTACCATGACCTTACTCTAAACCATGGCATGCCCCACTTTTACTTTACCAACAGATGGAAGTTCCAAGTACCCCTTTTCCAGACCGGCTCATGGGGCACTGACTCCTAATTATTCCAGTATGTATTTAGTCCTTAGTCTTTTAATTTTACAGCTCACCATGGACTTGTACAGAACTTCACGACATAGAGAGTGTGTTTTGTGTTGTGTTGGTTTTGTCTTGTAATGTTTTTCCTTCCACCTACAGGTCACAGCACCTAAGTGTATTTTTACCGGCAATCGCAAAGTCACCATATATGTCACCATGTCTTTCCTTCCACAGGTGATATATGAACGCGCACTGGGACGCGCAGTAAATATTTACGTGCTCTTACTTTATCTTTGCAGGCCCACGACTCAGAAATACTGACAGGCCTATAACTGTTCAAAATTGAATGCCATATTGCAGTTGTATTATAATCTATATTCTATTCACTTGTATATGCACATAGCACACATTGTTGCCAACCTTAGTGAGTGAGAGAGGGATCTGACCCTGTCCTGATGAAGAGGCAGTCAGCCTCGAAACATGTTGACAACACCAGGAGAACTAGCCCATTGTTAAGCTAGATTGTCTCCGCCACACTATTTTTAACGATACCAGCATATGACTAATAAAGAATTTTTTGCTTTCATAAGGCCAGGTATTCTTTTAAATCTCACTTTTCCATATCACTCCTGACCCTACTCACACTCACTCATTACACTTCACATAGCACTTACAATATCTAAGTGCTCCAGCGTAGTCGCTAATCGTAGCACGCCCCGTCCCGCAGTGGGGCGGGAAGACCCCGATGATGAAGCATGACACCAAGGGCCCTTTTGGTGTGTGAGGGGTATTTTAACAAATACTGTGTATGCCTGATATACTCTGGCTCACAGAAAACCTTCCAGAGGTGGACCTTGTTGTTTATTTATACCATTAACTGGAAGAGGGTGCGCCCACCTGAGTGCTTTCTAGCACTACCTCTTCACTCCCCCCCCTTTTGTTTCTTTGTTTACTCTTTAGAATTAACGATTTGCCATGATCAAGTCAAATTCCCTTCTTGTGACTCCTCTCATTTTGGGTTTTAGTCATATTATTAGCGAGGGTCTCCCAAGTCGCTATTGTATTGAGCTCACATTGGGCTAGGTTCTGTAGACTTGTGACCCCGTCCTGCGCTAATGACTTGTTGGAGCCAGGGCTCCACTTCAGGCATTTCAGATTTTCTGAGTATGTTTGTCCCAACAATGTACGAAAAGCCTCAAGTTTGCCCAGGGATTTGTTACCTTGATTACTTGAGGGTTGTGGTCACTTTCCACACAATGATATATCCTTTAATCACAGACCTGATGGTAAAGGGTCATTGAAACAAGAGTAAAGTCTATGATTGAGACTGTGTTGCCACAAACCCTTGACCCGCCAGGTGATATATCAGATGGTTTTCGGCCATTTAATATCAGCAGGCCCAATAGTTCATAGGTTTTTATGAGTTCCTCACCTGAGTTGTCCCTCCGTAAGATTGATGGCATTGCTTGTTCTGGGAGGGGGCCCACTGCGTTGCTATGTCCTTCAGAAGGAAAATGAAAAAGATTGAAGTTGAAGTCGCCAGAAACTAGCCATTGTGTCTTGTTGTGGCTATCTTTTAACTGGGATAGATGAGCTGCTATTCTCCTGGAAGATGTGGCTTTCTGCTTTGGATTGATGTACAGTTTTACGATGATAATTGATTCTTTGTGGTTACTGTCCCGACCTTCCAGATTTATTACCACCATAATTTGGGTCATCCACATACACTTCCACTGTTTCAAGAATTATGGGCCATATTATCAAGCATGGGCAATACATTATCGATGCTTTTATCGGCAGGAAACTGCCGCTAAAGCGGCGATAATGAGCTTGATAATATGCCCTTGTGAATTCCGATAGAAGCCCAGGTTAACACCAGAACCTGGGCTTCTATGGGCATTCACAAGGGCATATTATCAAGCCCATTATAGCCGGTTTAGCGGCAGTTTCCTGCCGATAAAAGCGGCGATAATGTATTGCCCTTGCTTGATAATATGGCCCCTATGTTTGTATTTATATAAATTGCCAGACCCCCTTTTGCCCTCCCATATGCACTCTTTATTTCAGTGTAATCCCTGAGTGCCCTCGGGATTGGGTGGGAACCTATAGTTTTACCCGTGGCGTACCTGCGCTGGAGGAAAGCAGACTCAGTTCAAGGTAATGTTTTGAGGGTTCTTTATAATCAATACAGAAGCTTCTATAGTGGGGTGATACTCCCTAGAAGCACAACTAAGGGTTAACACCACCCTATAGTTCGTTATTTCCCGTAACCGTCCTCCGCATGAGTGCCCGTCCGGACACTCTCCAACGGAGGGCAACGTATACAGTAATGGCCGAAAATGCCAATCGAATATCCGGTCTCAAACCGTCCCCCGCACGAATGCCAGTCCTGGCACTCTCCAACGTGGGGTACAGTAATCCTGGTTAGCTTCACCAAGGTTTTAAGGACCCAAAGTTAGTCAGCCCTTACGACAATTGACACCCCTGTTGTTACGTTCGCTCCTCAGGGAGAGCTGTTAAGTCACTAGCTCCCCAGAGCGTGGAGCGGAACTGTTCTGACTGCTCTCAGTGATACTGATGGGTCATAGGTCCGCTACACCGGGAGAACAGTTAAGTCACTAGCTCCCCAGTGTTTAAAGTCAGGTATGGAGCGGTTACTGTTCTGTTCACTTTCCGTGATACAGATGTAGCCTTGCACCTGCTTGGTGCCGAAGAGGTCTCCCACAGCGCTGGGAGGCTCCGGAGGTTCCAAAGAGTTCGCTAAGCGCATGAGGGAGGTCGCCGAACTCAGACTAGGCGGCCGCTGGGTAGGGGTGCAGAGCTATCCCTGAACAGAACCAGAATGCAAGCGCAGGAGAACGCCGTCTCTTACCTTGCGGCGTTGCCTCAGCGTAGCGGCAGCAATAATCAACAGGGTCCGCGGGCGCCGCCATTTCTTAAATACTGCCCGTTTGAAGTGCGCATGAGCCGCGCATCGCCTCACGGGAGTTGTAGTTCTTCCGGTATCGCAAACCCGATAGTGTAGTCCGCGGCAGTCGCGCTGTTGTGCTTTTCCCTCTTCGCCGTTCCTTCGCCCTCGGGAAGGGTATGACATTCAGCTAATTTTGTGTATTCCTTGTAGCCAATGAGAGGGATAGATGACTGCGCCCAAGTTTACTGGAACATTAAGATATCAAAGTATCGCAGGAAACCTGTGAAACCTGGGTCTGAAAGTTTTGTCTGTAAGCCGTTAATGTTCCATGAGCACACTTCCAGGCCGAATTGTTTTTGGTGGACTTCCCTCTCCGCAGTTTTGGGCATTCCCAGCTCGAGACAGCGCCTGCGGTAAACCAACTCCAAGAGGATTGCTGCTCGTTAAGTGTAACCAATCTTTGTGGCCGTTCAGCAGTTGTGTCAATAATTACTCTAACAAACATTTTGGTGAGATCTGAGTCTGATTTGTGATAGACTGCAGGGGAGGCCCTTCCGCCAGCTCCTCAATACAGACACAGAGGGCCCCGGTTGCTCACTTGATGATGGCACTGCGAGCAATATGTGGGGATATCTATCTCCATGATAGGCTGTTACTTCGATGCCCCAGGCCTTTAGGTGCTTTTTCTTTTCCAGAATCACAGCCGGAAGCACAGAGGATGAAAAGTTGACTAAAGTCTGATCCGCAAGCTGACGTCTTCTTGCAGGCAGGAACTTAATTGAAAAAATGTCATCAGACTTTGCATGGGCCAGGCCTGGCACGGCATAGAGCAGTTGTAAGATGTTTGAACAGTTTAATATATCTTGGGAACCCCTCGATTTAAATTCTGGGATCCACAGCAACATCTAACCCGAGTTGTTTAAACCAAGAAGTTTATCAGGACCAACACTGCTTTTTACGGTTTGTTTATGATGTAACCCTATGGAACATCAGAATAAGAGGTTAATGTAAGAAATTGAATGTGAGAATGAAGAAGATCTGGAGAGGAACGGAAAGGAATGAAGAGATCCGGACAAAAACCTTCTCTTGGACTCCAGTATCACCAAGGCATATGAGGGTGGGGGGCACCAAAGGCTGTCAAGAGGTTTGTAGGGCAACAGGAGCACTACAGTCGACTAGGGGAATGAAAGAAACATGTGTAGGTAACAATAGAGAATGAGACTGTGCCACAGCAAAGGAAGAAACTGAATCAGACATTGGTCAGATCGTACTGAGTGACGATGCATGTGCTGAGTCACCTTTCTGTCAACTTAGCCAGGCAAGGTGTTTTAGCAATTGGTCGGTGGTCATTCATATTCTAGAGATAGATGGATGGTTCCTTTAGCATCGGCTTGAGAACCTTTCAGTACAGCTTGATTTGAATGGTTGCTTGATTTGATAGCTTGATTTGAATGGTTTTTAATTGCAACAAAATTATTCCAACTAATCGTGGGGTACCACCCTGCTTGGTTGTGAAAATAATTGTAGAGTCCCAGGTGTCCTTCTTAATGTTCCCATCTACATTCATTGCAGACCGATTCCAACCGTGGTCCGACCATCCCCTGAAAGATAGAGAAGCAGATGAAATTGGCGTAAGATTCGTTGTTGATCTAAATTAGAAGCACATGAGCCCCATTTCCGGTTACAGTACAAACATATTTGAGGGTTTTCACATGACCTGGACTTCATCCTCCAGATAACCAATTATAGTTCCCCATTGAAATGCAACTGAACTTTCACTGGGCCTGCTCCAACTCCTTGTTGGGATTTGTTGGTGGTCCCAAGACAACGTACTTCTAATTCCCATTAGCAACCCGCTCAGGCTCCCTGTTGCACTGTGTTTAACGGAATTTCCCAGTGTGGAAACTGAGTGAGGGAGTGCGAGAAATTTTTTGCATTTTGCATAATGGCATTTGTAAATGCACAATTTAAGTAATTGAATCATTTTTTGTACCATGGTTTTTGGTTATTTCCTTTGTAAACATCCTCAGGCATCATATAGTTTCAGGTACCTGGTGGTGCCAACTAGACAATTATCTTCTAATGTCTTAGATAAAAAATACTTATCCATCTCACTTCCATATGTAAGGAACAGTGCAACAACTGCACCGACCAGATCTAAAGTGACAGGTGGTCAAAGATTAATATGAGAAAGAAGATTCCCTGGGAGAGAGGAAGGACAGCAGGATATGTGCATCGGGCTTTTCTTTATGGTCTGTGCACAGATGATACCTATCTTGGCCAAGAGTTCCACACACTTGTCTGTAGAAGGGACAAGACAGGCAGTTATTGGTAAAAAACCCACATCTCTTGATTTTGAATTGTTGGTGGTGGTAGCTAACAGCGATGATCTGTGGTCGATTGGATGAGAGTTTGCCAGCCCTGGTCAGTGTACAACACCTCACTTACGAGGTGACTGTCTTAAGATGCTCACATTTGGATTATGGACACTCTCTTTAAAAAAGTCTTAGTCACCAAACTACTGCTCAGGCACTATTCAGCTGGTTGCAGGGATTGAGAAATCAAAGTAATGGGCATTCGCTTCTAAGTTTTACATTCTCTTCCCAAAAAAACTATTGAAGTGAAAAGTGAAATTCTCAATGTCTGTTCTGCTGTAGCCATTCACACAAAAAAGGATTGTGATCTTAAAAAACAGGCGATGCTATTCTTGACACATAGGCCCTAATTCCGAGTAGCTATGCTTTTGAGGCACTATATTTTTTCAACAAGAACACTTTATTAGATTTCTGAAAACAATACATAAGAGTACACTAGGCCTAGGCAGAGATCACGGAGTTCGGCTATGCGGAACTCCACGAAGTGACCAAAAAAACTCTGCCACACTACACGTATTTCCGCAATTAGCAGAGTGCATAAGGGCAGACCGTTTGTGCGGATTTTTTGTGCCGGGTGTTTGTCACGGTCTGGAAAATCAGCACGAATGGCACCATGCACAGGGCAAGAGGACATTGATTCTTTCTACAGCTCAAGTCGAAGTTCTAATCGAGCGGTAGCTTCCTCAACATGAATGGAAGGTTTCTCAACAAGAGCGATAGCGACCGCCAGCGTTGAGAAATTTCGCTGGGAGGTGGTTTGGAGTAAGATTTTCCTTGCTTGTGCTCACCAACTTAACGCTGGAGAGCAAAAGCGTGGAAAAAAACTATGCGATGTGGTGTTTTTCAGAACTCCCCGCGCTACACGGTGCGCGTAGTGGAAGAAATTCTGCAAGCCGAGCAGAATTTCATGCCCAGGCCTAGGGTGCATACATTTCCGGCCCTCAAGGAGAGACTGTAGGTGTTGTCCTAGGAAATCCTCATACACCGTCATTTCCCCCTGCTCCATCTTAAGCATTTTTCCCTCCAGCTCATATTATGACCAACGTTTTTCCCCATACTGAGGAAAGTTTTTAGGACAGCCATGTGCTGTGTAGATAGGTTCCTGCAGATTTGCACAGCGGTCCATACCATCTCTCCAATCTCTCAGAGGGGGGCTGTTGGGCCCTTCCAACATTTAGCTTTGTCTCTTTTAGCCAATAACATTCCCATCCCCACCAAGGCTCCCCCTGGGGTCTCCCAAGACATCCAGGATCCCAAATAGGGCAACTTTAGGGGAAGCCTCAATCTCATAGTCCAGTACCCAAAGAGTGTGCTAACTATACTAAGTCAGTATTGTTGAATAATGAGGCAAACCATGTGGAAGAAAATCTCCTGTGTGGTCCCAGCATCTGGTGCAAATGGGATCTAGGCACTTCTGCACTTTCTAGAAACATTGGGTATGTAATATGTAAAGTGTAGATAATGCAATTGAGGCGTTAAGGCGTAGCTGGGACCATATTGCTAAAGTGTGTGGTGCCATACAAGCCTCCCTCCGTTCCTCTTCCTTTTTGAAAGCCCAGCCCACCCTCCCACCATGTTTTCAGGTTTGTGAGATTAGAGGGCGAATGATTGGCCAATGCCCTATAAACTTATGATATACCTTCTTTAAGTATTGGGCCCATGAGGAGTCGTACCTCTAGAGGGTTATATTCTGCTGGCATGGTAACCGCCTCTCAATAAATTGACAGAGCATGCCTGAGCTGGAGGTAACAATTGAATTGGGATCTGTGCAGGGAGAATGATGCCTGAAGAGTGAGGAAGGATTTCATGGGATCACCCTTCCATACATCCCCCACCCTTGACAGCTCAATCCTACCACATCCCCTAAAGCCCTCCATCTGTGACACCTGGTGCAGCCACCAGCCTGCTCAGAGAGCAGTCTGCAAGGTCACCCGGCAATCCCATCCCGTCTAACAGCGAGCTGCCTTCTAGATATGGAACCCTGGTCTACCCTGGCAGGTTCCAGGGGAGTCTGGGGTAGCATGCCCATAAGGTTGTCCAAGCCAACCAGTGCCAATTCCATTCTGAAGGTAGGGTCCTTCCCATACATCCAGTCATTCACTACCAGGGAATGAGCAGCCCAATAATAAGGACTGATGTCCACCATTGCCAACCCCTCTACAAATTTCAAACGTATACATTTAGCAAATGAAATTCTGGGGGATTTACTGGCCCAGATGAATCTATGGGCTTTAGCTGTAGTGGCATCAAACCAATAATTTGGAATGCAGAATGGAAAATTTGGGGGTTACACAGGAGGCGCAGCAGGATCATCATATTGTGTAAGGCCGCTTTTTCCATCAGATTGAGCAGCAGTTTGGTCCATCAATCTAGGTCCTCCTGCACTGCATGGGTAAGGGGCCCAAGATTAAGCATCTAAGCCAGATCTGATTGATGCCACAACTATCACATCGAAAAATAACGTCCCTGAGGTTTTTGGAATGTATCGGATGTGATCATTATCACTTATTACGAATTTTGCCCTTGAAATTGGCCTAAACAAGCAGACTTTAGTTGCTTGAGGTACCACAATATGTATGTCTCTGTAATTACAGGACGTTTTTCTCCCTTTAAATTTCAACAGATTTGACCTGCTCAAATTTATCAGGGATGTGATTTTACTGCAAACGTTATGTACTAGCTGGGATAAAGAGCACAACACGCATGATTCCAGTATGTGCTGTAACAGAAGCTACTACACATATCAGAAATTGTTGCCCCCCTTGTAATGAGAGCTTAAGAATCCAACAAAAAATGTTACATTCAGACTACTCCATGCCCACCTCCTCTTAAAAGTGGAAATGTTCAACTAGCTTTTACCATCTGCGTCTCTGGTGAAGAGCACAGAGTTCTACATGAGAGTTGAAGATGCCATTCTGTGAGGTCTTGACCAGTGATCTGTAGATACATATTTGTTGCTGTGTGAACATTAGGGTCATTGGCTCCCCATCATCATTTGATCTATTCAGAACGTTTAGCATGCCCAGACATGACTGTCCCAGTGTCAATTTAAGGATTTTTGATGGCCCCTGTTTGGAACAACTTAAATGTTATTACCCATTTTATTGCTTATTCGAGTCCTGTGATTCCAAACAATATCGACATTTTATTGAGGGTTGAGATCCAGAAATACACAGAACTGAGCTGGAGAGAAAGTTCACTCTCCCAGGGGCCCTTAAGAAGCCGGGGCCTTGGGGAATTGCCCACCTTACCCATGCCTTAAAACGTCTCTGGGATAACTTCAATTTCCGGCAGATATATCATTTTTCATGGCCTATCCAGCTTCTAGGAGTCAGGACTAGAACTTGAGGGAAGGTTATTATTTTACTGTAGTAGAGGTAACTCTACCAAACTTTATCATACACTTTCAGTACAACCCTCTAAACAATGTCTAGAAAACCCTCCACAGCCCACCAAGGTGCATGGAGCATGCACAGGCTTTAAATAGGCTGAGAAGGTGGCAGTGCTCTAAAAAAGGTGTGTTCTCAGAAGCATAGCTAAGAAACCTCCATAAAAGGCACAGGTTATGTCAGTAAGGGTCTATTTCATGAAATCTAATGCTGTGCTTGGAAAACGCATACATTGCTGGACAAAAAATGCCCACAGCAGCACCCAACAAGTATTTATTCAATAATCCTTATGCCATCAGTATTATGGTGCATAAGCAATAAAACACTTGAAAATGTAAATATGAAGGTCATTGGTGATACAATTGCTTGCCCTTTCAAAGTCAAGTGTATAAAGAGGGTGACTTAGTTATTAAATTGCATGAAATAGAGTCATTGGCCCTGGAGCACAAATACTAAATAACAGTAACCATCATCTCTCTTCGTCCCCGGAGTTCCCGTGACGTTGCGTTGTAGCTCTGGCAAGTGGCAGGCAGGAACAATACAGTTTTATTCTGTATCAATGTCATTTTATTTTGCTTCGAAAGGGCTCAGCACTGGCCCACATAGTGAATAGGGGCCAAAATCCCACCATGTTACTACCAGATTCCATCAATAAACCTCTCTCTTGCGTCACATCTATTTAATTCTGGAGCAAGGAGGAACCAGTAGAAGACATGTCTGTCCTCCCTCTTCGATGAAGTACAGAGTGATAGAGCGCATGCCCCCTTTGTAGCTCTTTTTTTTATTGAATTTTTATTTTCTCGGAAGACAGGAAGACGCTACTTGAGGGGCCAGAAATGGCTACATGCGTTTGTCGCTTCAGAAAACTCTGACTGAAAGTAGGGTAAAACCACAGTATAAGAGTTTACTAAAAGATAAAATAGTTGACTAAATTACGGGATAGCTATTTCCCAAATATGCTTAGCTCTTGTTTTGGGTCAGGCAGTCCACTTAGGGCAGACCTCACCCAGTGGCGTAGCTAGACCTACTGCCAGCCGGGGCGGACCCTAAGATTGTCACCCGGTGCAGGTAAAAGGGGGGTTGGTGGCCGAAGGATGACCTTTTCGGTGTGGGTTGGTTGACGGGCGACTTGTTCTCGGGGGGTGGGGGGATGGTGATAGTCGACAGACGTCACTTACTCACCTCCATCGCCCCCACAAAAGGTGCTGCCGGGGGCTAACCACACTCCCCACCAACCCTAGCTACTCCACTGAGCTCACCTAATAAGTAAAGACTGAAGCATCGAACCAGTGGACACACCTACATTAATTACATAACATGGGCTTAGAACTAGAGTCAGATAGTAACCAGAGGGAAGGCATTGGTCTTCATAGATTTGGGGCCTTATTTAGAGTTTGGTAGGCAGTATACTCCATCAAAACATTACGGATATCTTGTCCGGCATAATACAAGTGCAATAGGCTATAATGCACTTGTAATACTGAGGATGGGACATCCACCACAATTGTGATAGAGAATCCCATTCTGCAAACTACAAATAAGGCCCTTGGGCTCACTTGCTTGTTTTAGAACCAAACTTTAGTTCCATGAAAGCGCAGCAGCTTTGGTATCTGTTCCATGTGAGACACAAAGCACTGGCTCATTGGGGTTGTAAAACTCAAATTTAATTAGTGCTTTCCCCTTTGTGCAGTTTACAATTGAATGCACATTTGTAGAGAGCTCATTGTGAAATGAACCAACTTTAGACAGTGCATTGTACCTACATGCAGTGAGATGCACAGTAAGGGATTATTCAGTGGAGGAAGCAATAGTGGACAGCTGCCTGACCACCAGAAGCACCCCAAGTATACAATACCGGCTTACGGCAAAGAGGAATGAGGGAGACTCACGTTTGCTTGTTTATCTACATTGCACATCGTGGGGCTTTAGAAAGTGATGTTTAATTCTAATACCAACACCACCCAAACTGTGGTGGAACAAGAGGAACTGAGAGCACGTACAACAACCTTCTTTCCTTATGATGCTAGATGAAATTATACTGGCTGATACCATCGAAAACAGTGCATCACATAGTGCCCACACCGTCATCCGCTCCCCCCTGCATTTTATACACTTGCCCATATAATGATTACACAGGACACATTGTTATGGGTAAAGAACTGCTGCAGGTTTATTTTCATACAACAACAGTATGACGTTTTTGTGGGTTATCTATCGGACGATCCAGGGCAGGCAGCCCCTCGCTGCCCCGCCCGCCTTATGAGCCAGCCGGCACGGTGGGTCGACGCCCGGACAGTGCAGCCTTTGCTGATCCCCTTACGGATCACGTGATCATGTCTTATACTCCCGCCCCCCCTTTCAAGGCGGAGCGTGGAGTGGCACACCCCCGGTTGGTAAGGCCCCCCAACCGCCCGAAGGACTAAGGGGCGCTGTTGCGGTTTTCCCGGAACCTCCCTGCGGCTCCAGGTCTTTGGCTCAGGCCCCCTTACTGTGCCAGGCAGAGGTACCCTTACTGTACCCGTCTGCCACAGAGGTACCCTTACTGTACCAGTCTGCCTCCAGATCGCCCTGTAACTCCGCCTGCAACACAAAAGAAAACATTACAACATCCAAATCAGTATGCCACCTGCCAAGCTGCTGGGTACGAGGATAGGGTGGGTGCAGAGAGGCAGGCAGGCGCAGGACGGCCGGTACAGGGGCCGGACAGGGGCAGCCGGGAGGGCAGACGACGACCGGCAAAGAGGTCACATGCAGGGCTGCAGGGGCCTAAGTACCCGCCCGCCCCCAACGCGCCCTCCCCCGGATGCACGTCACTGGTGCACCCGGCCGGGGGAGGGGCAGGTGCACTGCCCGAGTCTCCCCCTCCACGAGGACTGACGGAGGGGGAGGGCTCCGACTAATGGGACTAAGGGGCTGCCCTGCTGATGTCCCCCTGTGGGGGATGCAGGCAGCGGCATAGTGCCCACACCGTCATCCCCGCCCCCCCTGCATTTTATACACTTGCCCATATAATGATTACACAGGACACATTGTTATGGGTAAAGAACTGCTGCAGGTTTATTTTCATACAACAAAAGTATGACTTTTTGTGGGTTATCTTACGAACGATCCAGGGCAGGCAGCCCCTCGCTGCCCCGCCCGCCTTATCAGCCAGTCGACATGGTGGGTCGACGCCCGGACAGTGCAGCCTTTGCTGATCCCCTTACGGATCACGTGATCATGTCTTATACTCCCACCCCCCCTTCAGGGCGGAGCGTGGTGTGGCACACCCCCGGTTGGTAAGGCCCCCCAACCGCCCGAAGGACTAACGGGGCGCCGTCGCGGTTTTCCCGGAACCTCCCTGCGGCTCCAGGTCTTTGGCTCAGGCACCCTTACTGTACCCGTCTGCCGCAGAGGTACCCTTACTGTACCAGTCTGCCTCCAGCAGTCCCTGTAACTACGCCACAGCTCTGGCGGAGGCTACCGTCGATGACAGAGCCCCCCACCTCAGAGTTCCCCACTTACATCTCGCAGCTTCTAGTGCCTCCCGCACGTCAAGGGGAAACATATCCTTCCTGACTTTGCCACCTTGACCAGACACTTTTAGTTATGTTCACGTTATCCTTGGCGCCCTGACAATTGGGTCACAACAGGAATGAAGGGTTAATACAAGGTGTCCCACCTAAGTCGTTGCACATTTCGTGGGGTGCAAACCTACCGATGGCCGGACCCTGTTATACACCTGTGACCCTGGATACTTATACCAGTACTGGTATAGACTACTAGATAGTGGGTCACATGTCTAGCTATAGGCTTCCAGGATTCGCTGGGGACCCGTCATGTCCCTGCTATCAGCCCTAGCCCGTCCCATAGAGGCAGGCAGGCGCAGGACGGCTGGTACAGGGGCCGGACAGGGGCAGCCGGGAGGGCAGACGATGACCGGCAAAGAGGTTGCATGCAGGGCTGCAGGGGCCTAAGTACCCGCCCGCCCCCCATTGCGCCATCCCCAGGATGCACGTCACTGGTGCACCCGGCCGGGGGAGGGGCAGGTGCACTGCCCGAGGCTCCCCCTCCACGAGGACTGACGGGGGGGGGCTCCGACTAATGGGACTAAGGGGGCTGCCCTGCTGATGTCCCCCTGTGGGGGACGCGGGCAGCGGCATACCATTGCACTTATAGCGCAATCAGTCGTCAGTGACAACATAACACCAATACTCCTCTACTCAGCCTCCAAAAATCCCAGAACAGTCTCAAATGCAGTAGGTGGGAGCCATAAAGTCATCCTCATATCCAGAGTTACATATGCTCTACATCAAAAGCTACTTTTCCAGAAAGCTGCGAAAGTTACAAACTCAGAAAGAAGCAACCATCAAAACAATCATTCTCTGGCTCGGCCCTCAGAGTTTGGAACCCTGTGCCAGTTGCGTAGCAATCAACCAAGATCTTATCACACCCAGACAGACCTCAATGCGTATGTATGACTGACTGACTGACTGCGTATGTTTTTTAAGAAGCTCATATGGTAGTCGTTTACTGGACATGGTGCTGTAATATAGCCTCATAGCCCGGTTGTTAAAGGACCTGAACCAGAGCTATAGGCCAGAGCCGAGGGTGAGGGGCTATAACAAGATAGTGGACCTTTAATAACCAGTATAGCCTGAGGCAGAAGGGTATAAGGCTATTAGGACCTTCCACACACTAAGGGTAGAATATTGTAAATTAAAAAGGGAGGAACATAAAGACACACATTGGAATGTTGGAGCAGAACGCTTATACCAGCCATCGTAAGCCTGCAGCTGCTTCACTGTCTTCAAAAGAGATCTCAACCCTCTAATATTTTAATATTTTATAGTTTCTAGCCATGTTGAAGCTCTAGTCTGACACAAACCATATGGCATGACTATGTAACTCTGGTAGGATGGGAAAGTCCTCTGCATGATGGAAATGAGTACCCCTGCCCTGAGTGCCCGTCTGTACTGTAGTCTTGATCCCTGATGCTGATTTTTGTCAAATGCGAACAAGGACCATGCTTGTGTGCCACGGCATTAGCCTGTCTCATGGATTGTGGTCTTGTTGGACCAGGAGTGGTTCCCAAAGTGCTACCCTGTTAGTTGTGGAAGGCTACCGCCTTCACCAAGAGTTAAGCAGCTAGAGTATGGTGATGGCAGCATACCTTGGAGCACAGCCTTGTTAAAGAGAGAAAAGCTTCAGTGTTAAACAGTGCACGCAAATAGAGTGTGTGTACAGAATGCATTTGTACATGTAAGGGTACAGTGCATACACGTAGCAGTGATGGACCCAAAGTGTGCTGTGAATATTCACTGAGTGAAAATGCCTGCAATGGTACATTGTAAGGAGGATCCTGGGTTCCATTTTTCGAAGCCCAGGCCTGCCTGGTGAAGGCTTGAGGAGGAGAGGAGTGCCCCAGAGATATTCGCCTATTATTGCATTCCTGTGAAATGGGGGGCACACTAGCGGGAAAAGGAAGAGACCCCTTTTACATTTCAAAAGACTGCTCTATGATTCAGTGATAAATCACAAGGCAGAGGCCTGGATACATCTCAAGAAGGAAGATGGGGCTGATAAGCAAATCATACAGAGCAGGGCTTAGGGCCTGGGATTAATCTTTTGATGCATATAACACTGTGGCTGACATCCAGGTGTGTACTCTGGTCCCATGAATTGTGTTGTTGCTTCGGAATCATGCCTGCTGCAACAGACATCTTTCATGAGGAAAGATGAAAGAGAGAAGAAGCAGAACACAAACGTAAAACTTTAAAGACCCTACCTATGACCGGGACTGGGGGCCAAGACTTGCTTGTCTCCATGCTGGGTGAGGGAAAATTACCCAGGGAAACCAAGAACAACTGCTCTGGAGCTTAGAGCACCAGCGCCTGCCAGCTTGCCAAGACCAGTGCCCTGTGAAAAAGAGGAAAGCATTGGAGGGAGCGAGGTCCAATGAGAAGCCCTACCAGAGGGACTGCCTGTGCACGGTGTGAGGATTTAGCTGTACACTGATAGGGCTGTAGCCCATGCGGTAGACTGTTTTTTCTGACTCCTGTATGCCAGGAGCTGGCTGCCTTAGACTGAGCCAGGGAAGGAGCACTGTACGGAGGACGCCAACCCCACACAGCCTCGTTGTAGTGATCCTGCATGCCAGAGTGGGCCACCAGTGAAGAAATTGTGTGACAGGATGCCACTTCTGTGCTACAGGAGTGGGTAAGACTTGAACTAGGGATTTTGGGACCTCAGGGGATTCGCTGCTGAAGGTGCTGTGGTACCAGAGTCACTTTTTCACTAAAACCCTGAAGAATCAAAGGGAATTGTTGTAATTGACCTTTCTTGCCATCTGAAGATTCCACAGCTGATTCCAGCTGAATGGAACCTGTGATGGTGTGTGGCACTTAATAAAGACATTAGTTTATACTCACAGCGTCTTTTCTTTATAACAGGAACTCTTTAGTATGGCCTAATATTGTTCATTCCCGGGATGTGGCCATCAGTAAACGGGGAATAACCCGAACACGTTTCACGAAGGAGGGTGGGACAGGGATTTCCCTGAAAACGACTAGAGCCTCATCCTCAAGGGGGAATGTGTTGTTGCATTTGAGTGTTGCAACTCTTGGCATATGTGGAGTTAGAAATAAAATACAACTTTTTCCTACAAAAGCAAGTTTTTGGCTGGACCTTGATTTATAGTGTTCATACTGTTTACAATTTGAGTTATGAGTGGATTTCACTGACCTGTACCTACATCTTCCAGAGGAAGCCTTGACTGCTCGACCACAGCTACCATTGAGACTCAAGTGCAGAAGCGATACTTGGCACAGCTGAGCGTGATCCATAGCAGACTGGGCCCTGGGACATCAGGGGTAAACGCCCTCAACCACCACTGTTGGGCCCAGTAACTGATGCTTTCCCCGTGTTCCTCTGAAAGGGGTTCTGACAAACTCCTTCCCTGACCTAAAATGATTTGAGACGGTATTTTGGCAAAATATTGAGTTGGAAATGTCGGCCTACATAAATATCGAGTTGTAAATATTGTGACGCAGAAATATAGACAGCAAGAATATTGTGGTCAAGAATATCGACTTTAAGGAAAGAAATATAATTTTTTTAAGTATAGAAGTCATTAATATTGTTTGCAAAAATATAGTTGTTTAACCCCTTGTGTGCTTATGTCGGAACTACGCCGTCATGAGTCACGGGCGGCGTGTGCTCATGACGGCATGGTTCCGTTATGCCGCTGCCGCTCCACCCACGCGGCACTAATTCCCCACCTGAGCGGGCGAATTAATGAGCAGGCGCGGTCATGACGGAACCACGCCGTCAGGAGCACATGCAGCCCGTCACTCATGACGGCGTGGAGTCGTCATGAGCACCGAAGCGCCGCGCACACCCTCTAGCCCCCCACGCCACGGCGTGGGGGGCTAGAGCTGTAGCAAAGGGGTTAAAATATCTATTTTTAAATTAATGTTATGTATTTTAGTATATATTTTAAATGTATGTGATGTCATTTTTTGTATAAGTATTGTTTATGTTTTTTAACATATTTGTTAAATCTATAGTAGTTATCAATTTTATTTTAATTACATTTTGCGTTTTTCAGTTCTGTAGTGAGTTGTGGGTTTATCAGAGAATAGGGTGGGAAGTAATTTAATTATAATAAATTATTGATTATTTTTTATGTATTAATATTTACCTAATTGAGATTTTATAGTGTTATATTTGTATGTTATGTGTGGGTTGTGGGGTTTATAGGGGTAGTATAAGGTGGGAAGTAATTTATATTTAATTAATTAATTATGGGTTGTTAATGATTATTAATTAATTAATAGGTAATTGTTTAATTATGATAAATGTATAAAAAACATTAGGGGGTCGATTCCGATTCGGGGAAAACTGCTCCGAATAGCCGTACGGAGCGTTTTTCCCGTACAAATCGTACCCTGCAACGTCCCCCGTATGTACGATGAAGTACGATTCGTACCAGGAGCTGGACTCCGTATGAATCATACAGAGACCGTACGAATCTAATCCCCGTACTAATCTCCCTTGGAACCCGCTGTACGCGACATCCGTACGGTTCGCGGCTGGTTTTTCCGACCCAGCAAGTACGATTCATGTCGGGTACGCACCGTACAACGCTTTTTTTACGAGAGCCGAAAACATCCGGAGAAGCAGAGTTTGCCTCGAAACAGGTACGGAAAGCCCCCCCCAGGTATGGTGCGTACACCCCATGATCGCAGGGGTACGGTTCGTACCCCTGCGATCATGGGGTGTACGCACCGTACCCCGCGATCATGGGGTGTACTCACCGTACCCCATGTTCGCTGGGTGTACGGTGCGTACACCCTGCGATCGCCGGGTAGGGTGCGTACACCCCATGATCGCAGGGGTACGCACCGTACACCTGCGATCATGGGGTGTACGGACCGTACGGTGTGTATGTGATTGTTGCTTTTCCGTACGAATTGCCCTTACCTGACGTGGACCGTACGAATCGCGTCCTCATACCCCAGTCCAGATCGTACTCGTCGGGTCGTACGGCATGTTTACGATTCGTACGGAGAGGGCTCCGGATACGACTCGTACGGACGTTTTTTTTTCAGGATCGGAATCGACCTCTAGGTGTGGGTTGTGGGGTTTAAAAGCGTATAGGGTTGGAAGTAATTTATTAATTAATTAATAATTGGTTGCTAATTAATAATAATTAATTAATTGAAAATTAAATCTGGAAATTGTGTAAATAATGTTAGATGCTGTTGTGAGGTTTATAGGGGTAAAGGGTGGGAAGTAATTTATGTTTAGTTAAATAATAATTAGTTGGTAATGAATATTAATTAATTAATTGATAATTAATTAGGGTAATTGTTTCATTTATTTTTGTGTGTGGGTTTTGGTTTTATTGGGGTAAAGGGTGGGGAGTGAATTAATGTTACTTATTTTATAATTAGTTGTTAGATACTATTAGTTTTTGAATTTAAAATAAATGTTAATTGTGTAATTCATTTTTTTACAGATTAATTATAGGTGTGGGTTATAGAGTACTTTATTTGTAATTAATTAATAATTAGTTGTTAATTAATATTAATTAATGAATTGACAATTAAATATGGAACTTTTGTAATTAATTTTAGTTGTAGGTTGTGGGGTATTTAGGGGTAAAGGGTGGAAAGTAATTTATGTTTTAATTAATTAATAATTAATTGATAATTAATATTAATTAATTGAAAATTAATTAGGGCATTTGTTTAATTTTTTGGGGTGTGTGGGTTTTCGGTTCATAGGGGTGATGAATGGGGAGTAAATTAATTTTACTTAATTTATAATTAGTTGTTAAATACTATTAGTTATTTAATTGTGTTTTTAATATTTTACAGTTTAATTTTAGGTGTGGCTTGTGGGTACAGGCTGGAAAGTTAATAACATTGTATGTGTTTTCATTTCTTTTTTAATTAAGAATATTTGTATAATTGATAGTTAAGTATGTTAATTATGCAAATATTATTCTTTTTTCGGTGTGACTTGCAAGTTGTGTGGTGCTGTAGGGTAGGAAGTAAATAGACTAAATGTATGTAATAATTAATGTTTTTGTTAATAAATAATTTCTAAATTGAAATATTTGTTTGAAAATACATTTTTTATTATATTTAATATAATATTTGTAGGTATTTGTGATATGTATTTAACATTATATGTTTTTATTTTCTGTTTTTAATATTAAAATATATTTTTATTTTTAACATATTTATATTTTTTTTTTACTTTAAAAAAACTATTTTTCTTTTGTTGATGATATTTTGTTTGTTTTTAATTCTGAACTGACTGGAGTGAGAATAGTAAATGTTACCCCTCCGCAATCCAACACTTTCCCTATTGATGCACTGACTGGAGTGGGAATAGTAAATTGTATTCCTTCGCTGTCCAACACTTTCCTACTGTTGCACTCACTGGAGTGGGATTAGTAATTTTTACCCCTCCGCTATCCAACACTTTCCCTACTGTTGCACTCACTGGAGTGGGAATAGTAATTTTTACCCCTCCTCTTTCCAACACTTTCACTACTGCTGCACTCATTGGAGCGGGAATAGTAATTTTTACCCCTCCGCTATCCAACACTTTCCCTACAGTTGCACTGACTGGAGTGGGAAAAGTACATTTTAGCCTTCTGCTATCCAACATGTTCCCTACTGTTGCACTCACTGAAGTGGGAATATAATTTTTACCCCTCCGCTTTCCAACACTTTCCATACTGTTGCACTGACTGGAGTGGGAATAGTAAATGTTATCCTTCCACTATCCAACGCTTTCCCTACTGTTGCTCTGATGGTAGTGGGAACAGTAATTTTTACCCCTCCGATATTCAACACTTTCCCTACTGTTGCACCGACTGGAGTGGGAATAGTAAATGTTATCTCTCCACAATCCAACACTTTCCCTACTGTTGCATTGACTGGAGTGGGAATAGTAATTTGTACCTCTCTGCTATCAAACATTTTCCCTACTATTGCACTCACTGGAGTGGGAACAGTAATTGTTACCCCTCCGCTATCCAACTCTTTCCCTACTGTTGCACTGACTGGAGTGGGAAATTTAAGTTTAAAGATTTTTAACTAGATTAATGTTCTTAATATATAATAGAATGTTTTTAAATAGATGTTATGTTATTGGTATATGTATATATATGTATATATTTATTTGTTAAATTTTTATATAATGTAAATATTATAAAATACATTAAAATTATTAGTGTAATAATTGTTTTAAAATAAATATATATTAATTATTATATATGCATGTTTAACTGTTTTTTAAATTAAGTTTATTTGTTATAGTGTTTTTTAAAGGTATATTAAATCTAATTTCTTTTTTTAATGAATTGTATTTTTTAATATTTTTAATATTTATTAATTTATTTTATATATATTTATAAAAATAACAATATTTTGTACCACTATATTTATGACCGATATTTTTGTTGTTGCTATTTTTGTACTTACCATTATGAGTATAGGATGTCGATATGTTTGACATCAATATTTTGTTCACAATATTTTTGTATGGAGATATTTTGGGTATCAATATTTTGTCAGTGAACCTTTTGAATTTTCCCTCGTCAATAACCCCAATAGTTAACAACCCAGACTTTACACCAGGTCTGGACTCGTCAGAATTTGCACAATGGACAAAAGAAGGCTGTTGTTAGATCATTCACCTCTTTGAGGTGGAAGGACTGCTGTCCTTTACTGACATGCACAAGACACTTAATCTTCCAGAGGTGGAACGCTACCGATATCTGCAGATTCGACATTGGGTGATGCACTGCGGGATACGGGAAGGGGCCGGGAAACACCTCACTCCATTTGAAAAGCGGCTACTCACAATGGACACTGATGAGCGGCTGACAACAGACCTTTATAAACTTATCCGATGAGACCCGGGGCCAGGAAAATCACCGGACAACTGAGAAGGGAGGGGGCACTGGCCAGGCCGCTTTCTAAGAAGGAACGGGAGGACATTTATTATAGAGCCCGTCACACAGCGTGCAATGTAGCGGACATTGAAACGCCCACAAAAATAGCCACGTATTGGTACCTTACTCCCCCACATCTTCACAGAAGTAACCCGACACATAGCAACTTATGTTGAAGAGAATGCAGCTCACTGGGTACTCGTGCCCACCTACTGTGGGAATGCCCCCAACTGTCAAGTTATTGGGAAAAGATTCTTGACGATATCAACTCTCACTTCAACACCCAAATACCCCGCTTCCCAGCTTACATTCTCCTGGCCCTCCAAAATCCCCTCACAGTCCCACTTAGAGCGCGGAGAGGTAGGCAAAAGGCATTAGCACTGGGGGCAGCCCTGCAAAACATCCTCTCCCATTGGGATACTGCTACCACACCTACTCATTTGGGGTGGCTCCACAGACTGTGGGGGATACTGGGTATGGAGAACATTTCCCTGTCACTCTCTAACCCAGGGGCCTCCTTCCAAGAACTTTGGGAGCCTTTCCTGAAGTTGTCGACCTCGGAGTTCACAGAACTTACCTGCCCGAAATACCTGAGACTACTGCGTCTAGCAGATCCACCACAAACAGATGATAAGTAACACCACCAGGCATAAATCCGCCAGGGACGGATAATTACAAGACGAGATTGAAAGAAAGTGATGTATACATACAAGACATTGAGGAGGGGGGTGGGAGGGCTAGGTACTGTTATGGTTTCTGGGTTTAATGTTTCTCTATTATAGATAATCCACTTGATGGAATCCATAGAGACAGGCACAGAATGTGTCTTAATTTGTCTGTTGTAATTTGGAATGAAAGCCAATAAAATAAATCTAAACATAGTAATAGTGAGGGGATGAATTAACATGTGCAATTCACTACGTCACAGGAAGTGATGTTACAATAGGTGACACCACAGGAAGTAATGCTGTGCCCTCATAAGATTCCTCAATTTACATTGAACAGACATAGTTTTCAAAAACAACAGGCTAACATAATCATGCAGAAACTTGAAAAACGATTATTTTGTTTGTGTTGCCTTTTATATACCAATGTTTTGTGCATATCAATGTGGAATTCACCTGAGAAATGGCTGCGAGGGGCACTATTTTTAAGGTAAGATGTGGAACCTTGCATTGCATCTTTAAGCTGTGGTTAGAGAGTAAACTAAATTTGCTAGGTGTTTGCTGTGAACAGTCAAACTTGCTGTTAATACAGGTTTGGTTCCTGATGGTACTCTCCAAATCCAGCTTCCTAGCACAACAGTAGGGCAAATTTGCAGCTCACTAGACAACTGAAGGTTTAATGGAGAGACGTTATCGGATCTTCCTCAGACAAAAGACTCAAAGATAACGACCCCCCCCCCCCCCCATCTCCAGAGCAGTTATCTCACAATTTAAAAGGAAGTTTGCCAGTGGGGGGAGTTTTAAAACACTCTGTGGCCAGGTTACTTCCATACAGCGTTTGCACATGTAGTCTGCAGTGATGAGGCACAAGGTGGCACCTCTCAGCTGCCTTCGGGCTCAGGCAAGGGGAATGGAGTCCCCTCTCTAAAACTAGTAGGGGGACTGCGCCACCCGCGTCCTTCCCCTACATGTGTCCTGCTTATGGGTAATACTTGAAATGTAAGTGGAAGTGGAAGTGTCGGCAATCTGCCTGTACAAGCAAAGCACCTCCACAGAGAAGAGCAGGTACCTCCCTCTCAAATTAACAAAGCGTTCAGGTTTAACAAAACTCGTAATAAATAAATCGATGAAGCAATAAATACATAAATTAATTAATTAATAAATGAGTAAGTGTGGGGCTTAGTGCCTGACAGTGCCTGCTTACTTAAAGCACTGCTAACCTAAACTGTGGCTCATCTCCTGACTGGGATTGGCCCACACGGTTTACCAATGGCCAAGTAAATAAACTAATGGATGAAGATATTAAAAGCTTTGGAGCCAATTGGAGCATCCACGCAGTCCCCGTGGCCTTGCAAGTTCCGTTTTAAAAGCCCGTGAACAACGCACGGAGTGTGAGCGGTCCAGAGACGCCCTGGGAGGCTTGAACAAAGCGCCTCACTTACTCATCGCCAGCAGAGGCGAGGCGTGGCGGCCCCGGCGGCGTCTCGGGAGACATTACAACTATTATGACTTAGCTCAAATTTGAAGAAGGAAAAGTTGACAGTGTCAGAGCTGGCGGCAGCGCAACGTCACCCCGTGATTGAACGAGTGATGGGAGGGGTGAGGCGCAGGCCAGGCCCCGTCTGCTGGGACAGCAGATTTAAAGCACTGTCAGGAGGCGATGAGGGAAGAGAGGAGAAGAAAGACAGATGAAGTGGGGTGGGGGTGGGGGTGGGGGGGCAGGCGGACTGCGGAGGAGGGAGATGCAGTAGGAACAAGAGTGAGACAGCTTAGCGCTTAAGGAAAATAGGGAGGGACTGGAAAGAAAATGAGAAATGGAAGAATGAAAAAGAGAGAGGAGAAAATAATAAGCCAATAGCAAAGAAGAATAGGAAGCTAAAGGTGAGGTAAAGAAAGTGTAAGAATACAGAACGATGAGGAAATAAAGAACGAAAAAGAATGTGAGACGAGTGTAGAGAAAAAAAAGGAAGCGAGAGAAAATTAGAAAGGAAAGGCAGGGAACTAGCTAGAAAACAGGAGTGGAATGATGGAAAGAACAATAAGCACTAAAGAGGGGTACAGAAACGAGGTAATTAAGACATAAGAGTAGAAGAAAAGAAGAGAAAGTAAAGTGGAGAATAAGAAATGACAATGATACAGAGAAGACAAAAGTGGAAGAGACTGAAAAGGAGAAAACAAGCAGGAGGAAGCGATAGAGAAAGAAAATTATGAGAATTAGAGAGAATGAGAACAGAAACATAAGGCGAAATTGAAAGAGTAAGAAAAATTAGTGAGAGAAAGATAAGGAGAAGAAAAGATCAGAAGAAAGAGACAAATATTAAAAGAACAGATGCAACAAGAAGGGCCTTGAAAAATAGAGCAAGAGACTGGACTAAAAGTGGAAGAAAAGAAGAGAGAGAAAAGTCAAAGAAGAAAGAACAAACATTGGCCAATCCAATAGGTTTTGCCTATGCAAAATATATTTGATTTGTCAAAAAAAATTATATGATGCACAGCAGGTGATATGCTGTGCAACATGGCTTAAAGTTAATGAAAAAAAACGGTGTGACAGGGTCAAAGCTGGCCGTGTCATATTGCTTTTTTTCACTTTAAGCCATGTTAGACAGCTTGTTGACTGCTGTGTAACATGAAAAAAAGATTGACAAAGCCAATAGATTTTGAATAGGCTGAGACATTCTGGCATTGCTTTAAGTTGGATGAAAAAGGTGGGGGTCTCTCTAAGGAGTGTGGCCATAGCAGCATAACTAGGAATTTTTCCCAAGAAGCAGGCCTACACAATTAAATGTGTGGCTTACAACATGTGAACTAAAATTCTCTGTTTCTCACAGCGAACCCCCTCAACAGCATTGGGTGCCTCACTGTGAGTCACCCAAATGACTCGCAGTGATTCACAGTGATTGATTTACCAAATAACAACAAATATATGTGTAAAATAAGCCGCACAGGAGGAGGTCACGGGGAACGCAATGCCTCTTAGTGGGACAGAAGATAACTAGGAAAAGGAGGAGACCGTTAATCAAGATACGGTAGACAGTGCACCAACGCAGACCATCAGGGTGGAGATAGGGATTCACAGTACAGAGATGTACACCAGACATGGCAGGGAGGGTATGTTTTAGTTGTGGGTTGGGGATGGGAAGTTGGGACTTTTGATATAGGTTTCTTTTCTAAGTCTCTGAGACATAGGCCAAGGTATATAAACCCCTCGGGGAGGAAGTACGGTAAAACAAAATAAGAAGAATCCATGATGGAAAGACTACGTTTGTACTAATGCGTTAATACATGTGCATAAAATGTACCTTTTCCACTTAATCCTGTGCACCCAAGGTCGCCAGTAGGTATATATAGTTAGGATTTTTTCTCTATGGGTTTTTTGAAAATTCTATGTCTAATAACTTTGGCGTTTGTGGACGGAATTGGCTGAAATTTTCAGGAAAATGGCACATTTTGTTTCTGAGCAGCCCTTGAAAATTTGGGGGGGGTTCGTCAAGGGGGGGCTGAGAAAAAAGGGGGGTCCCAAAACGTGTTTTTAACATTGAGTTTTCCATAGGGCGGTTGGCCTCACTTTTAGCCCGAACGGCTGAATGGATTTGCACAAAACTTGGCAAAATTGTAGGGACTGGTAGCCCGATGTGCCTTTTGTAGGTCTCAATATATGTGCTACAGTGGATTTTGAGAAATTGACGTTTAAAAAAAGATATATATCTGTAACAGCGGACCGGGCAGCGCTCCAGGACGCGTACTTTAAGCGCAACGGAGCTTTGTGAAGCGAAGCTGATTGGTTCTCCGGCGTCTGTCAACATTCCAAACAGTCCGTAGCGGCCGCCATCTTGTCTCTCGGTAGGATCGAGAGACAAGAGGAGGCCAAAGCGAAGGGGCAAATGACCATAAGGGGGAATAGTAGATCCTCGCTGACCCCCTACGTTTGATGTGGAGGTTTTAAAAGGGCCCTGCGGGGCAAAAAAAATAAAAATAATAATAATCGAACGGCTGAATGGATTTGCACGAAACTTGGCAAAATATTAGGGACTGGTAGCCCGATGTGCCTTTGCTAGGTCTCAATATATGTGCTCCAGTGGATTTTGAGAAATTAACGTTCAAAAAAAGATATATATCTGTAACAGCGCTCCGCTTCGCGTACTTTTCGCGTTACGGAGCTTTGCGAAGCTGATTGGTTCTCCGGCGTCTGTCAACATTCCAAACAGTCCGTAGCGGCCGCCATCTTGTCTCTCGGTAGGATTGAGAGACAAGAGGAGGCCAAAGCGAAGGGGCAAATGACCATAAGGGGGCATAGTAGATCCTTCCTGACCTCTTAGGTTTGATGTACCATTTTGCCAAGTTTGGTGTAATTCCGTTCAGCCATTCAGGCTGTAGACGTATGTAAATGTCCTATGGAAAATTGCATGGGGAAAACACATTTGAAAGTGTGGAAATTTAGAACCAATTAAAATGTTAGTTTGGTTTTGTATTTGTGTGTGATGAAAGTTAATTGGTTATGTATATATTTCAAATGAGAGGAAACCACAGCCATTTTGTGATACTACTGTCTGAGGTACATTTGTGAGGAATTTTTGGTGGTGAATTTCTGGTGTTTGATTTACACAGTACTAACACTTCTCCTACTTTTAAAAAGGTGAGTTGTTAATTTGTAAGGGGAACTATGTTGTACACTTGAAGATAATTTGAAAAATGTTTTCTGTTATTTATTTGCAGTCCTTCTGTTATACTAAATACTTGATAAAGTTAGTTTTATATTATGTATTACTAAAAACGATAAATGAAAGTGATTATTTTTTTCTGCAATTTACAGCAAGCAATTTCAAAATAAAATGGCTCACAATGAAGAGACCGTGGCAATTTCTTTTGAATTGTCCACTACATTGATTGAAATTGAGAGCACCAATAATGAAATATTGTCACAAGGAGGAGATGACTTGTATGATTCCATTAGATTGATTGAAATGGACAGCACCAATAATGAAATATTGGCACAAGGAGATGACTTGAATGATTCCACTACATTGATTGAAATTGAGAGCACCAATAATGAAATATTGTCACAAGGAGGAGATGACTTGTATGATTCCATTAGATTGATTGAAATGGACAGCACCAATAATGAAATATTGTCACAAGGAGGAGATGACTTGAATGATTCCACTACATTGATTGAAATTGAGAGCACCAATAATGAAATATTGTCACGAGGAGATGACTTGAATGATTCCACTACATTGATTGAAATTGACAGCACCAATAATGAAATATTGTCACAAGGAGGAGATGACTTGAATGATTTTTTTGATCAATCTCTTGATGGCGAATTTATCGAATGTTTGGAGACCATAGAGTTACAAGAATCATCATTGCAGACTTTTCATGAGGACATTGCTGATGAGGACATGTTACTAGTTCTTTCAAATTTAGAAAATTCTGAAGAATAAATTTATATTTAGAAATCAAAAATTGTTTGAGACATTATTCATTTTTATTTTTAATTTATGAGGTTGTAGCGAAGTGATTGTAGTATAAAATGAGACTTATAGTATAGAGTGCAACATTTTTATGTTACATGGTAAGTTTACTCATATTTACTTCCCTTCTGCCACTATATTATCTCCAATGTGTATTTGACATCTCTTCTTCATCTCCGGCCTCCTTTCTCTCACTGTGTCTCCGATGCATCTTATCGCTGCTATTTTGTGTAATTACAGAAGAGAGTAAAATAAAATAGTTCGGAACGTGAAAAGGGGGCAAAGTAGAGTACTCCTCACCCCCTAGGCCTTTTTAGGCGGTCCCAAAAGGATCAGTTTCTGCTTTCCTGAGAGATTATGGTATGAGTTCCATATACCACAATAACTTGCATTACAACATGCAAGATATCTATCTCCTTTTGGAGATATTCGCGCTAAGCGCGAATATCTCCAAAAAGTAACACCTGCCCTGAGCAGTTCTTAGCCATGTTATCCAATGGGAGGTGGATAACATGGCTAAGAGCATTAGCTCGGTAATGCATGAATATCGCTGACTTTTCAGCGATATTAATGCATTGCGGCCGTTTATTATCGCATTTGCGATAAACCTTGATAATAGCAAGGTTTATCTTCGATAATTTCTGACGATGCTTAGCGGTAAAAAATTCGTTGGTAAGCATCGTTAGCGATAAATATCGCTTAACTTTGGTAATATGCCCCAACGTCTGTTAACGTTCGATTCGAAGGAAATGAGGAAGTGTTGAAAAACATTGTTTGCGCCATCTTGCCTTTTTTGAAATGCCACACTTTTGTGGTGCACGGCAGCCATTTTAGATGTCTTGACCAGACCCACTCTCTGCACGCTGTCGATTCGTAGCATGGCTCCTCACCCTCGCAAGCATCTTCCCCAGGCACTGGTCACCCCCGCTCTCTGTCTTATGCATGGGCAATAAACCTCCCCCCATCTGCGCTGCTCTTCCCTGAAAATCACACTCTGTGCCCGCCCGACACCTCCCTTTCGCCCTATTCACTACCGCACCCTCTGACACTCCTCTTCCTCTGTGTCTGATTGTCCAGGCTATCAGCTAGCCCTGCAGATGTAGTTTATGGCCCCAGCTGTAAAGAATCACCCCTCTTCAAAGGAGTTATAGTAGATCAAGGCCCACACCCGATGAGATCCGTCACACCACACGCGTTCCTACTATCTGAAAACCATCCTGTATTGTGATTGGGGAGGGGACCGAGCCTGAAGCGGAAGATTCCAGGAATGACTCTTGGTACATCAAAGTTTTTACAATTATGTGTCACATTAAAAATATGTAGCACTCCAACAAAGTAGTAGGAATATAAAACTTTAATAACATATAAATATATACAACAAAACAAAAACAGTAAAAACATTTAAACAACGAAGAGACCGTGGCAATTTCTTTTGAATTATCCAATAGATTTATTGAAATTGACAGCACCAATAATGAAATATTCTTGTCAGTAGCGGTCTGTTGTGCGAATAGTTCCAAGGCAGCAGAACGCGCTGAAATCTAGATGGCACGAAAGTGATGTCTAGTAAGTTGCCGCCCAGCAAATAACGGCGTGGGGTGCCGCGGGGGTGAGTGAGTCCAGTAGGCACCACAGCTATTCTTACCGGCATCGCAGAATTACTGCTGGGGACAATGCCTGTGCTGTAGCAGGGTCACAGCAGAAACAAAAAGGATTTTGTTGAAGATGTTGTTGGTTTTAAATTTGAAAACAGTTCTGGTGTCAACTGCTATGCTAATGTAGTGGTTAATGTTTTGTTTTCTCTAGAAAATGTAAAAGAGGGGGAGGCAGTCCAAAGTTTCGTTAAAAGGGCAAAGGAAAGGATCGGTGGTTTGAACTATCAGTGAAAAAGGGGAGGGGGTGCAACAATTTTTCCTACCGGGTCACACTGTGCTTTCACCGGAACTGAGGTCTGCAGGATTCTAGTAATTCAAAGTGAGGCTGGCGCCAGCATGGGAGCGCCGACGTCCCGCGGATACAGTTTCGTCACTCCACGGGCGATCATGGCAGTCATTCCCCATCGGGGGTCGGAGACTCCCGCGGCTCCTGTAGAATCTTCAAGGTCGTGGAGGACTACGGTGGTGGAGTCAAGCAGTGACCGGGCCATTTCTTTATGCTGGGCCCGCTCTTGCCAGGTCGACCGCCATTTTGAGAGTTCGGTAGCTACTGGCGATCGCGGGGTCAAATGAGCGGACGGGCTCCACCCTGCCGGGCGAGACGTTGCAGCATGGCCAGAGTGGAAGAACCCTTTTCCGGGCGCCTGGAGCGCTGAGGGTGCAGCTGGGAAGCCTCCACCTGGGGAGGCGTAAGAGGCCTGTTCGCACCGTCTCTCCCTCCCAGTGCACCCCACGGCGTCTCGCTTGAGATTTGTTATGGCCGGACCAGGCGATGAGGACGAGGGGGGGGGGAGTCGGAGGCATGTGCAAGAAATCCCCCCCCAGTGTTGTCGCAGCCATTATTCAAGAAAGAAGAAGTGTCCCGTCCGTCTTCGGGCCGGGCTTCCGGTAGATGTCGGCCGGACGCCCCTGGCTCTGGCCCCATGAACGGGTTTCTTGGTTTATCGGCTGCAGCCGGATCCCGTCGTCCTCAGCCCCCCGACCGTTGGTGGCCGGACCGGAAGAGCATGTGGCGGGAGTACCTGCAACTCTCAAGGGCCACCGCGGCCGGACTGGGAGAGAGACGGGAGGGTCGAGGAGACATTCCCCCCCCTGCAACTGTTCAGCGTTGTAAAGGCAATCCCCTGGCCGGGTCCGCTGGCCTCGGCCTCTCCTCCGGCTACACCCTACGTTAGGATCTCCTGGCCGAGGCGTGGCAGCAGGACCTGCCTTATATGGGGTGCTCCCGGCTGGGCGTAGCCGCAACCCTGCCCCACCTTGGAAGTTTCCAGAGTGGGGGCGGATGTTCTACTGACTTGCATTTTCCCTAGTCTATCGATTTTTTTGGCGTGGCAGGCGGTGGGACAGCGTGGGGTGATTTGGTTTCTCTTACTGTTTTTCTGGTCTCTCACCACTGGCATATTTTAACGTTTTCTTGTTTCTAGGACATTAATAGGTTTTATCATTACGTTATGTTATCGTTTCTTTGTTCGTTGTTTAATAAAAGTTCATGTTCATCAGTGGCCTACTGATTTTCGTTTTCCTATTCTTTTCTTTCCAGGTTGTTTCATGCTAAAGTTTCTGTTAACAGGATACAGTGATCACTTCGTTATTATTGCATATGTCCTTTTCACTAGGGGTGCTCTCTGGTCGGGCCAGATAACGTATCTCTAGTAAATGGTCCGGGTGAAACAGGTGCATCAATCAGTGGGGAGTAGATAGGCATGACAGATTACAACGGGGGAGAAAGGTCCGCATTACGTACCCTTTCACTACTTGCAAAGATTTTCCTACGTTTATTTGCAAACAGGGAATACCTCCAAAAAGAACTAATTCCCAAACAGTCAATGTTCGGACAATCAATCAATCAATGAGGAATGAAATAGGTACGACGTGTTAAAGGCTTGCGTTACCTACCCTTCACTATCTGCAAAGGGAGAGAGAATATTCCTATTCTTCCTCGTTTGCAGGCAGAGAAGATCCTTAAGAGAACCAACTTCGAACAATTAAATGCTCGATTGAAACAATCAACAAGGGGTACTGTGAACACAAATGAACGCCGCTTATGTACATACGCATTGCTATTTTCAACAGGTTGTTCCTAATGTTTCTATTTTAGCGAGGTCAAAAAGAGATCCCATTAGTGGCCTACTGATTTTGTTCGATTCCTTTTGTTTTTTTACACGATTTTTCGCTATCTGCAAAGACTAAACAGAGTATTGCGACTCTGTGCTTGTTTGTAAATAGAGAATGAACCAAAGAGAACAATCAATCAAATGGAGAGAGAAGCAGGCACGACGGATTACAAAGGGGGCAAAGGGCTGCGTTAACTACCCTTCACTATCTGCAAAGAGAGAGTACTCCTAATAGAAATGAGGGGTGGGGGGCAGCATTCAAAGCAGATCAGTGTGCATAAACACGAAAATGTTTTTACTTACCACGTACTTGACATTCGACAGCTTATGATATTTGCTATTAAAAAACCATTGAAATTCACTGAAAAAACCATAGGTTATAGACCATATATAGTTAGGAATTAGCATTTACAAAACCTTGAAAATTCACTGAAAAAACCATAGGTTATAGACCATATATAGTTAGGAATTAGCATTTACAAAACCTTGAAAATTCACTGCAAAAACCATAGGTTAGAGACCATATATAGTTAGCTGGACATTTTATTGACATAAAACCAATGAAATTCCATATATAGTTAGTTGCACTAACTATATATCGCGCACCCGCAATCCACTGCTGATGATGTCACATATTACATCATTCATGACATGGTCAGTGACATCACTGATGACATCACTGATGACATCTCATTTGACATCAATGACCACATCACTGATGATATCATTCATGTGACAATACAATGCATCTCCTCACATTTTAATATAACCTCTGTTTCACCCAGTGTTAAAAAGAGTATAATTTTTGAAACCATTGACACACCAATACTAGTTACTACATACGCACTCACTGATTGCTACGTCTACACACACCTTCACTCATTCACCCATACAATCATTCATACATACAATCACTCATCTTTACAACACTATCATATGCACTCATACACCTATACAGACACTCACAGTCTGCCACTCATCCATGGAGTTACTCACACACCTAGTCAGTCCTGTAAAGAATCAATGAGACTTCTATTTTCTTGTCTATACAGTTAAACATAGAGCACCTTACATTTTCAAACATATACTAACACATACTTACCTTCTTATACAATCATTGATACAAGTACAGATTGATCTGCACAGAGTCACACACCTCCCAGCTAGCCACACACACACTCAGTCTCCCATACAAATACTTGGGCAATCAATCAATAACCCATATAGTTACTCATATAGCTACTGATCAACACATGCAGCAGTTTACAGAACAACAGACATAATGATGCACAAATTAAGACAGTTTAGTCACTAACCCATGCACTCAGTGAGACACATTTAATCACTCACTCATACAGTCAGTCATGCACCTACTAAATCCTTCGTCCAGACACTTACACATCCACTCATTCTTCAATATGTAAGACATATTTAAACTTAATAGAAACAAAAAATCACTGGATGTTGTTATCAGTGATGTCATCAGTGATGTCATTTGAGATGTCATCAGTGATGTCATCAGTGATGTCACTGACCATGTCATGAATGATGTAATATGTGACATCATCAGCAGTGGATTGCGGGTGCGCGATATATAGTTAGAGCAACTAACTATATATGGAATTTCATTGGTTTTATGTCAATAAAATGTCCAGCTAACTATATATGGTCTCTAACCTATGGTTTTTGCAGTGAATTTTCAAGGTTTTGTAAATGCTAATTCCTAACTATATATGGTCTATAACCTATGGTTTTTTCAGTGAATTTTCAAGGTTTTGTAAATGCTAATTCCTAACTATATATGGTCTATAACCTATGGTTTTTTCAGTGAATATATATATATATATATTTTAAATGTGTAAAATAAGCCAGGCCAATTGGCTTGGCTAATGATCATTAGTTACATCAGTTACATTAGTTAGAACAATTATGTGGTTGTGAATAAACAGAATAAAAAAAAATTCAATTCCGAAAATATGAAACTGTACATTTAACATTACTATGCTCTGTTAAAGGGGTAGTGGTCTTCGTAGTGTCTCATTTACTCCCGGTCGTCGCTTCACACCTCTTCCTTGGTTAAATATCTTCACCCTTTTCTCCCCAAATCTTTCTGAATCCCCCATCTACACATCTTAGATTTAAACTCCTTGCTCATCATCACTGTCTTTTCACTCTGTTCTTCTTGATCTTCATCCTTGTGTCACCTCCCCGTCACCATGTCCACATACAAACTCACACTAACTCTCTCTCTTCACTTCACCTGTAAACACAGCATTTTCTTTTCCTTTGGTTCTGTTAAAATATTGACAGCTTTGTATTTCCCCTTCACACACTTTTACATACAATGGTAGGGATAGGATTTGGCCTAACGGCTAGGGCGGTTGATCTCGGAGCTGAGGAACCATGGGTCTTATTACCATGGCGGAGGGACCGTCACCGCCAGCCCTGCGGGCCCTCCGTCATCTGGCACAAATTTCCCCCCCGCCAGATTATGATGGCGGGGGAAACACACAGGGAAGCGTGGCGGACGGAAAGACCGTCCGCCATGGTTCCGCAAGGCGATCCTTTTCCGTCCGCCTTGCAGAACTAAAAAATAGCCCAACATTGCGCCGGTGCCTGCAAGGCACTGCCGTAGGGAATACGATATCCCTTTCTGCCTGTCTTTTTGCAGTGGGCATCCACAGCGAAAAGACAGGCGGAAACAGATTTGTGTTGGGGGGCGGTAACTGTGCACTGGGGGGGGGTCCCTACACTGTGTGGCAGGCACCGCGTGGTGCCTGCCACCTAGTGCAGGAAAATGCACAGCATGGCATTTTGACATTGCGGACGGTGCTGCAGCCAGCAGCACCGTATGCAATGTTAAATGCCCTGGATGCGCCCACCAGTATGGCGGGTGCATCCTATTTGCAGTGGTAGGACCACCGCATGTTTGGCGTGCAGTCCCAAACACCTCAACAATGGCGGGCGGATCTGAGTCCGCCCGCCATCGTAATGAGCCCCCAAGTTCGAGTCTCAGCAAGGACGCGGAACATCCTGTGATTCTGGGCAAATCACTTAATCTCCCCGTGCCTGACAAAAAAACAATGTGTCCCCATGTAACGCAACTGGTGCTCCTGTAAAGCGATCTGATACCCGATACCTTCGGGTCAAGTTTGCGCTATATGTAACACTAAAAAAAAAACTTACAAAAATGATAGCTATAACTGGCATATAGGAAACCAATGCTCTGCAGAGAGGCCAAAAATTGATGGGTTTGTAATCTGAAAACCGCACCGCCTTCGCACTATACTCTAGATCTCTCAATCGTGCATCATGAACCCCCACTTATAATCTGAACTCACCCAGACAGCTAATGATGACTCATTTGTGAATATGCGCAATACTACAGTCGTAGAGCACATGAAAAAGACACGGCACATAGAAAAAAAAAACATTCTTCGGGAACGTAAGAGGAAGTAGAGCACGTAAAATGTGAGCAGGGTCTGCATCAGTCAGTAATATGGATGAGCTTAGGGGTTTTTACAGTCAATATTGAGAAATTAATCAGTATTTTTGCATGTAAAGTCAAAGACATGTCAGATACTCATTGTAAAGTCAGTTTTCAATTACTACTGGGTCTTAAACCTGGCATGATCCACCCCACTCACAGTTTTGGACACTGTGAGTCCCAAACTGTAATGTTATGTTATGTGAACTATTTTTCAGAGCCCATTTACCCTAGGTGTTCTGGCGCTGTGGGCGTGTTGTTGGAGACCCAGGAAAGAGTTAATCATGATTCATGACTGTAAGAAAAAAAACATGGTTGTAAAGCTTTGGAAACGTTCAAGTCATCAACCAGCAGACAATGGGAAGTAAGAACAGAATGTGGTGGCTTGAAAAGAAATGGAGCACTTCCTAAGAGACTGAAGGTACAGGGGCAAGCCTGGTGCAATACTAAAGGAATTAACCCCTTCGCTGCTAGGCCTTTTCCCCTCCTGTGCTAAGCCTTTTTTTGGCGTTTTTGAGTAGTGCGCGCTTAGGCCCTTGTAACTTTTTGACCACATAAGGTATCCGCGCCAAATTTGGGTCCTTTTCTTCCAACATCATGTGGATTCTAAAGGCGCCCAGTGTTTGTGGATTCCCTTGGAGGGGTCCCAGAAATTAACCAAAATATAGTGATTTTTTTGTTTTTTTCAGAAAAATGCGAAAAACGGGCTGCAAATGAAAGCCTCTGGGTTTTTCCCTGAAAATGGTATCACAAAAGGGTTTGTGGGGCTGAAATCTCCATTTTCTCAGCTTTCAGGGAATGACAGTCTTTTGTCAGAGAACCGAAATTTTTAACTCAGTTTTGGCATTTTTCTTGGACATAGCCTATTTTTGCTATTTTTAGAGCTTTCCGCCTCCTTCCAGTTAATGGTAGAAATTAGTTTGAAAGCAATAATGGATCCTGGAAAGCTTTACATTTTCGAAAAGTAGACAAGATTCTGAATTCAGAAAGGGGTCATTTGTCTAAATCCATGAAGGTTTCGTTATAGAACAGTTAGATATTGGAATATTTGAAAATTTGTTGAAAAAAACAGCCTTTTGTCTCAACGTTTTCACCTATAACTTTTTCTAATTTTGACAGCTCTTGAAAAGCAATATACCGTTACATCTGTTAGACCTTCCTGGTTGTGGGGATATATAGGACTTGTAGTTTCACCAAGAACCCGACGAACCCAGATCCAAAAACTGAGCAGCAACTTGCAATGGTATTTTTTCATTTACTGGGTATAGTGCACTTTGTCTTGGAAAATGTATACATGGAATAATCTGTATGAAAGACACCTATGTATTTCTGAATTGGGTACAAATTATAGAGTTCAGAAACAGTATATAATTGCACATTTTCAAAGTTGGGAATACTCATACTAGCATGAGAATTATTGGTCATTTTTCATAAAGATTTTTTTTTTACACAATGTCTTTCATTGAAAGGGGAAATGCATGAAAGCTCAATTGGTAATAACAGTTGATTTACAAATCTGAATTACCCCAAGTGTCCCGATAAAAACGGTACCTCACTTGTGTGGGTCGGCCTTGTGCCTGCGACAGGAAACAGCGCAAAATGCAACGTGGTCACACCTAAATTTTGCACTTACAAATTGACCCTTTTTTGGCAAAGTGCCTACCTGTAGTTTTTGCACCCTAGCTCTGCCGGAACCTAGGGAAACCTAGCAAACCTATACATTTTTGAAAAGTAGACACCCAGGGGAATTCAGGATGGGGTGACTCGACTGCCTACCACCAGGTTTTGTTACCCAGAATCCCTTGCAAAGCTAAGATTTGGACAAAATAAACACATTTTCCTCACATTTCTGTGGTGGAAAGTTCTGGAATCTGCGTGGATCAACAAATTTCCACCCACCCAGCGTTTCCCCAGGTCTCCCAATAAAAACGGTACCTCACTTGTGTGGGTCGGCCTTGTGCCTACGACAGGAAACGGCACAAAATGCAACGTGGTCGCACCTCAATTTCCCAGTGAAATTTTACGTTCTTTGGACAAAGAGACTACCTTTTGTTTTTGAGCCGTAGCTCAGCCAGCACCTAGGGAAACCTAGCAAACCTATACATTTTTTAAAACTAGACACCCAGGGGAATTCAGGATAGGGTGACTCGTCTGCCTACCCCCCAGGTTTTGTTACCCAGAATCCCTTGCAAATCTAAAAATTTGACCAAAAAAACACATTTTCCTCACATTTCTGTGGTGGAAAGTTCTGGAATCTGCGTGGATCAACAAATTTCCACCCACCCAGCGTGCCCCCAGGTCTCCCCAAAAAAATGGTACCTCACTTGCGTGGGTAGGCATAGTGGCTGCGACATGAAACAGTGCAAAACGCAGCATGGTCGCACCTCAATTTCCCAGTGAAATTTAGCACGTTTCGGACAAAAAGACTACCTTTTGTTTTTGCGCCGTAGCTCTGCCAGCACCTAGGGAAACCTAGCAAACCTATACATTTTTGAAAACTAGACACCCAGGGCAACTCAAGATGGGGTGACTCCTCTGCCTACCCCCAGGTTTTGTTACCCAGAATCCCTTGCAAACCTAAAAATTTGACCAAAAAAAACACATTTTCCTCACATTTCTGTGGTGGAAAGTTCTGGAATCTGCGTGGATCAACAAATTTCCACCCACCCAGCGTGCCCCCAGGTCTCCTGAAAAAAATGGTACCTCACTTGCGTGGGTAGGCATAGTGGTCGCGACATGAAACAGCGCAAAACGCAGCATGGTCGCACCTCAATTTCCCAGTGAAATTTAGCACGTTTTGGACAAAAAGACTACCTTTTGTTTTTGCGCCGTAGCTCTGCCAGCACCTAGGGAAACCTAGCAAACCTATAAATTTTTGCAAACTAAACACCCAGGGCAATTCAGAATGGGGTGACTCGTCTGCCTACCCCCAGGTTTTGTTACCCAGAATCCCTTGCAAATCTAAAAATTTGACCAAAAAACCACATTTTCCTCACATTTCTGTGGTGGAAAGTTCTGGAATCTGCGTGGATCAACAAATTTCCACCCACCCAGCGTGCCCCCAGGTCTCCCGAAAAAAATGGTACCTCACTTGCGTGGGTAGGCATAGTGGCTGCGACAGGAAACAGCGCAAAATGCAGCATGGTCGCACCTCAATTTCCCAGTGAAATTTAGCACGTTTCGGACAAAAAGACTACCTTTTGTTTTTGCGCCGTAGCTCTGCCAGCACCTAGGGAAACCTAGCAAACCTATACATTTTTGAAAACTAGACACCGAGGGCAATTCAGGATGGGGTGACTCGTCTGCCTACCCCCAGGTTTTGTTACCCAGAATCCCTTGCAAACATAAAAATTTGACCAAATAAACACATTTTCCTCACATTTCTGTGGTGGAAAGTTCTGGAATCTGTGTGGATCAACAAATTTCCACCCACCCAGCGTGCCCCCAGGTCTCCTGAAAAAAATGGTACCTCACTTGCGTGGGTAGGCATAGTGGCTGCGACATGAAACAGCGCAAAATGCAGCATGGTCGCACCTCAATTTCCCAGTGAAATTTAGCACGTTTCGGATAAAAAGACTACCTTTTGTTTTTGCGCCATAGCTCTGCCAGCACCTAGGGAAATCTAGCAAACCTATACATTTTTGAAAACTAGACACCCAGGGCAATTCAGGATGGGGTGACTCGTCTGCCTAACCCCAGGTTTTGTTACCCAGAATCCCTTGCAAACATAAAAATTTGACCAAAAAAACACATTTTCCTCACATTTCTGTGGGGGAAAGTTCTGGAATCTGCGTGGATCAACAAATTTCCACCCACCCAGCGTGCCCCCAGGTCTCCCGAAAAAAATGGTACCTCACTTGCGTGGGTAGGCATAGTGGCCGCGACATGAAACAGCGCAAATTGCAGCATGGTCGCACCTCAATTTCCCAGTGAAATTTAGCACGTTTTGGACAAAAAGACTACCTTTTGTTTTTGCGCCGTAGCTCTGCCAGCACCTAGGGAAACCTAGCAAACCTATACATTTTTGAAACTAGACACCCAGGGCAATTCAGAATGGGGTGACTCGTCTGCCTACCCCCAGGTTTTGTTACCCAGAATCCCTTGCAAACATAAAAATTTGACCAAAAAAACACATTTTCCTCACATTTCTGTGGTGGAAAGTTCTGGAATCTGCGTGGATCAACAAATTTCCACCTACCCAGCGTGCCCCCAGGTCTCCCAAAAAAAATGGTAGCTCACTTGTGTGGGTAGGCATAGTGGCTGCGACATGAAACAGCGCAAAATGCAGCATGGTCGCACCTCAATTTCCCAGTGAAATTTAGCACGTTTCGGACAAAAAGACAACCTTTTGTTTTCGCGCCGTAGCTCTGCCAGCACCTAGGTAAATCTAGCAACTCTATACATTTTTGAAAACTAGACACCCAGGGCAATTCAGGATGGGGTGACTCGTCTGCCTACCCCCAGGTTTTGTTACCCAGAATCCCTTGCAAACATAAAAATTTGACCAAAAAAACACATTTTCCTCACATTTCTGTGGTGGAAAGTTCTGGAATCTGCGTGGATCAACAAATTTCCACCCACCCAGCGTGCCCCCAGGTCTCCCGAAAAAAATGGTACCTCACTTGCGTGGATAGACATAGTGGCTGCAACAGGAAACGGTTCAAATCGTACGGTGGTGAATTTACATTACTTTATTGCAAAATAACCTTGATTTGGGGGGGGCATCTGAGTTTGTGGCCCGGGGCTCGGTGGTATTCTTTGCAAAGTAGCAAACCCAAACAGTTCTGAAAACTAGACACCCGGGGGAGTCCAGGGAGGTATGGCATGCGTGGGTCCCCCAATGTTTTCCTACCCAGAACTCCTTGCAAACCTTAAAATTAGGTAAAAATAGCACTTTTCCAAACTTTTTGGCGTGGGATCGCCGTGCCCGCAAAAATGTCCTACCACCCTGCGTTCCCCTTGTTCTCCCGAGTAAAAGGATACCTCACTTGTGTGGGTGCCCCAAAGCAGAACACGCCAAAAATGAATTTTGAAAAAAGTAGTTTTTAGTCATATTTAAGTTTTACAAATTAAGCCCCCCAGCCTGAGTCACATGCCTTTGGCCCACCCACACAAGTGAGGTATCATTTTACTCGGGAGAACAAGGGAAACGCTGGGTGGTAGGACCTTTGTTCCGGCAGCGAGATCCCACCCACAAAAAGTGTGGAAAAGTGGGTTTTTTGACCAAAATTTCAGGTTTGCAGGGGTTTCTGGGTAGGAAAACATTGGGGGACCCACGCATGCCATACCTCCCTGGACTCCCCCGGGTGTCTAGTTCTCAGAACTGTTTGGGTTTGGTAGTTTCCAAAGATGCCTGCCAAGCCCCGGGCCAAAAGCTCAGGTGACCCCCTCAAAAAATAAGATTATTTGGCTAAAGGTAATGTTTTGGTCTCCACAGTATGAATTGGGCCTTTTCCTAAAGCAGCCGCTATGCCTACCCACGCAAGTGAGGTACCATTTTTATCGGGAGACCTTAGGGAACGCTGGGTGGGAGGTAATTTGTGTGAGCCCAGTGATGCCACGCTTTCCCACACTAAAACGTGTGAAAAAACTGATTTTTTCCAAGCAAAAAATGAGGTTTGCAAGGGATTCTGGGTAAAGGAACGTTGGAGGATCCACGCAAGCCATACCTCCTTGGAAGCCCCCGGGTGTCTAATTTTCAGAAATGTGTGGGTTTGGTAGGTTTCCCTAGATGGCTGTCTCGCACCGGGCCAAAAACCCAGGGAACCCCTCTTGCAAAAGCTGGTGGACTTAACATTTTCACCATTGTTAAATTCACCAGCTTTTGCAAGAGGGGTTACCTGGGTGTCTGGCCCCGTGCGAGACAGCCATCTATGGAAACCTACCAAACCCACACATTTCTGAAAAGTAGACACCCGGGGGCTTCCAAGGAGGTATGGCTTGCGTGGATCCTTAAACGTTCCTTTACCCAGAATCCCTTGCAAACCTCAATTTTAGCAGAAAAAAATCAAATTTTTCACATGTTGTAGTCTGGGAAAGCGTGGCATCACTGGGCTCACACAAATTACCTCCCACCCAGCGTTCCCCCAGGTCTCCCGATAAAAACGGTACCTCACTTGCGTGGGTAGCCATAGTGGCTGCAACAGGAAAAGGTCCAAATCGTACGGTGGTGAATATAAAATACCCTGAAGCAATATAACTTTGATTTTGGGGGGGGGCACCTGAGTTTTTGGCCCGGGGCTGGGTGGTATTCTTTGGAAAGTAGCGAACCCAAACAGTTCTGAAAACTAGACACCTGGGAGAGTCCAGGGAGGTATGGCATGTGTGGGTCCCCCAATGTTTTCCTACCCAGAACTCCTTGCAAACCTTAAAATTAGGTAAAAATAGCACTTTTCCAAACTTTTTGGCGTGGGATCGCCGTGCCGGCAAAAATGTCCTACCACCCTGCGTTCCCCTTGTTCTCCCGAGTAAAAGGATACCACACCTTAACAGAGTTACTCAAAAGTCAAACATTCAAGCACGGCTATCTATTCCTCAAAGACACACACATACAGGTTGGATTTGGCACGAGGGCGAGTGATGGTTCAGTACATAAAATGTTATTAACAAGATATTTCAAAACAATGAAATGCTCTGTCAATAAATAAATGCATAAAAACTGAACCAGTGACTCACAACTCGTGAGCTGTAAAGCCACGACAAGGCACCAACCGCTTTACAGGCCATTCACGCACCTTTCATACCTGATACAAACCAGACCATTGACACCATCCGAATGGAAAAGCAACACATAACAACAATCACAATAAGGGGCAAGGTACACCCTACTGCAGAAAGAGAAAAAAACAATTATTACTGCACACCCATCTAATCCGCAAGCACACACACATACTGGTTGGATTTGGCACGAGGGTGAGTGATGATTCAGTACATACAATTGTATACGCAAGTAATTTCACAAAAATGAAATACACTGTGTATAATTGAAAGTATGATAAACTGAACCACTGACTCACAGCTCGTGAGCTGTAAAGCCACGTCAAGGCACCAACCTCTTTACAGGCCATTCATACACCTTTCGTACGCGTGACACATACAAAACATTCACACCGCCAGCCACGGACCCATCACATTCCAACACTCACACCAGCAAACAGCGCCATTCAAGGGCCCATCACTTTCACATGCCCACATTTCTGACACTGCAACTACACAAAATGATGGACTGTGTGGAGTGTCACTGAACTAACAGTGTGTGTAGTGACCAACAGAAAGTAACTACTCACACACCGCCTGCCGAGCGCCAGTCCACCCACACCACCATCCAAGCACCAGACCATGCACACCGCCAGCCAAACACCACTCAGCGCACACCGACAGCCAAGTACCACTCCACACACACCACCAGCCAAGCATCACTCCACGCACACCTCAAGCCAAGCGCCACTCCACAGACACCGCCAGCCAAGCACCACTCCGTGCACAGACAGCCAAGTACCACTCCATGCACACCACCAGCCAAGCGCCCCTCCACACACACCACCAGCCAAGCGCCACTCCACAAACACAACACCAGCCAAGCACCACTCCGTGCACAGACAGCCAAGTACCACTCCACGCACACCACCAGCCAAGCATCACTCCACGTACACCACCAGCCAAGCGCCACTCCACACACACCGCCAGCCAAGCACCACTCCGTGCACAGACAGCCAAGTACCACTCCATGCACACCACCAGCCAAGCGCCCCTCCACACACACCACCAGCCAAGCGCCACTCCACAAACACAACACCAGCCAAGCACCACTCCGTGCACAGACAGCCAAGTACCACTCCACGCACACCGTCCAGCCAAGCGCCACTCCACACACACTGCCAGCCAAGCACCACTCCACACACACCGCCAGCCAAGCACCACTCCGTGCACAGACAGCCAAGTACCACTCCATGCACACCACCAGCCAAGCGCCCCTCCACACACACCACCAGTCAAGCGCCACTCCACAAACACAACACCAGCCAAGCACCACTCCGTGCACAGACAGCCAAGTACCACTCCATGCACACCGTCCAGCCAAGCGCCACTCCACACACACCGCCAGCCAAGCACCACTCCACACACACCGCCAGCCAAGCACCACTCCGTGCACAGACAGCCAAGTACCACTCCATGCACACCACCAGCCAAGCGCCCCTCCACACACACCACCAGTCAAGCGCCACTCCACAAACACAACACCAGCCAAGCACCACTCCGTGCACAGACAGCCAAGTACCACTCCACGCACACCGTCCAGCCAAGCGCCACTCCACACACACCGCCAGCCAAGCACCACTCCACACACACCGCCAGCCAAGCACCACTCCGTGCACAGACAGCCAAGTACCACTCCATGCACACAGTCCAGCCAAGCGCCACTCCACACACGCCGCCAGCCAAGCACCACTCCACACACACCGCCAGCCAAGCACCACTCCGTGCACAGACAGCCAAGCACCACTCCACGAACACCACCAGCCAAAGACAAATCCAAACACAACACCAGGCAAGCGCAAGAGCACGCACACCGCCAACCAAACACCAGACCACGCACACCGCCAGTCAAGCACCAGTCCGCAGACACCGCCAGACAAGCACCAGTCCACAGACACCGGCAGTCAAGCACCAAACCATGCACACAGTCAGACAATGTACACTACACGCAAACCAACATCATACTTTAGTTTTTTTTTTAAATAAAAGAGAAACAAAAACAAATTGCAAATTGATACAAATCTACTAACTCGACAACTAAATCTAAAAAGACTACACAAATACAAACTTTGAAACTGAACAATAACTATTACAGAATAAAGACCAACCAGTTCACTTTACCACTCATTGATACTCCCAAAAATTCTTTTGCGTGTGGTACAATCTAAAACAAGCAGGAACACACAGCCCGGGGTTTGAAGGGCAGTCGGGGCAGTACATGCGAACCTCCTTCCGCAAACCTCTTCGCCAACAGACTCTACATCTCCGACTGGGAAAGTCTTTTGAGGTTGTAGGAGGAATTGTATCAGGAAAGTGGCGATCTTTCAATCTGGCAACATCCTCCACCACTCCAACTCTAGGAACACTTCCCTGTTCCACTAAAACAAGGCTGCCTATTACAGACTCCTGAAACTTTACAAAAGTCAACTTTGACTGGGGACAAGATTTCTGGAACACAATAAAAGCATTAAAGGTTGCCAAGTGGAAAAGATGGATATCCAACTTCTTGTACCAAATGTAAGCCTTACGAAGAGCAGCATATGGTTCCAACCTCTGATCAACTCTGTCAACACCACCCATGTACTTATTGTAGTCCAGTATGCACACAGGTTTGCGCACTTCTGCAACCTGACCCCAAACATTCCGCGGTTAAATGCTTTCATCATGTATTGTAGTCAACATGTAGACATCTCTCCTGTCTGTAAACTTCACAGCTAGAAGCTCCTCACAACGCAAAGCACTGCACTGTCCCCGAGCAAGCTTTCGACAAACAAGTTCTTTTGGGAAACCTTTACGGTTTGAGTGGATTGTGCCACAAGCAACAGTGTCCACTTTGGCCAATCCCCTGAACAACCGCACACCAGTGTAGAAGTTATCGACATACAAATGATGGCCTTTGTTAAAAAATCCACGACCAAGTTCCCACACAATTTTCTCAGTCACTCCAAAAGTCGACGGACAACCAGGGGGGTTAATCCTGGATTCCTTACCAGTGTACACCCTGAAATTAGAGACATATCCAGTCTCACTGTCACACAGCATATACAGTTTGATTCCATAGCGTGCCCTCTTACTAGGAATGTATTGCCGAAATACCAAGCGGCCCTTGAACAACAGCAAAGACTCATCCACTGCAATTTCTTTCCCAGGATAAAAGATCTCAGAAAATCGATCAACCAAATGATCAATGACAGGCCGAATCTTGAAAAGACGGTCACAATCAGGGTGATCTCGTGGTAAAGCAAGACTATTGTCAACAAAATGCATCATCCGCAGCAGAAGCAAATACCTATCACGACTCATGACTGCCGGAAATATAGCTGTTGCCATCAAGGGACTAGTAGACCAATATGAAGCCATTGATGGTTTCCTAAGCAAGCCCATCAAAACAGTTAAACCCAAAAACTTTTTCATCTCCTCCAAATTGGTGGGAGTCCACCGGGTAGCTCTAGCGTGGGGCTTAAGGCTGGCACTGTTCACCCTCAAAAAATTTTCAGCATACAAATTAGTCTGCTCTACAATCTCTGCCAAAAACACATCATCCATAAACAACTTGAAAAAATCAATAGGCAAAAAGTTTTCAGTGTTCACCCTACACCCTGGAACACCAGTAAATTCAGGCAATGCTGGCTGCACCATGCCTGGTGCAACCCAGAGGTCAGAACTTTCATCGTCAAGTCTTGCAGCCGCAGGCCGCCGCACAGCTGCCTCTTGTCTCACTACACCAACTGGAAGTCTAGCAGCCCCAGGCTGCAGCCCAGATGTCTCTTGCCGCACAATTGGCACATCACTGTCCTCCGCAACCACAGGCACAACAATGTCCTCCAAAACCGTAAACACAGCAATGTCCTCCCCAACCACAGGCACATCATCCACACCAAAAGTAGCTTCATCAGCACTCAAAGTGTCTTCATCATCAGATGAAGCCATGTGTAGAGAAAACTCACTACCTGAATCTTCACCTCCCACCTCTGGCTCAGAATCAGAGTCAGACTCTGGACCATGGTCAGAGGAAGAATCAAAAAGCATTCCAACAACTTGCTGAGCAGTAATCCGGCGGCTAGCCATTATCCTTACAAATAAAGGAGTCTGCACAAACAACTCAACAACCCCAACACTGCGCAAAGTAAGATAAAATGTAAGACTTTTTCACAAAAAAATATATTTAGAAAAAATATACAATTCACTTACAAGACACAACTACACTCACCAGCACCTACTCTGCAAAGACACAGCAAATAGGCAACGATATCCCACTAGAAAGAAGAAAAAAAAACTTACATCTACAGAAGGATACATCAGAAACAAATGCAAAACATGTTCTACAATCACAACAAACAGCAACAAAACATACTCGTATTACTACACACTTTGCAAAATAAACAATTACATTACAATTGAACAAAAAAAAGGTCTCTTACCAAACACATGCAACTACAGAAACAGCAGAACAACAGAACCACCAGTAACAGAACCGCACACTGCAACAATCTAAAGAGAAAAAAACCCAATACACATTAGAAGAAACAAAAACAACACACATTACAACAGGCTATGTCACAGGGTATGTCACAAATGGGGTGTCTGTCCCCAAGGGGGGAAGATTATAAATCATTATAAACGTGGCCCCCTGGAAGCAACCCTACGGAGGGCAGAGAGGCCAAATAAAGACACGGCAGAACATACTGAAAACAAATGGGCCTAAGGAAGCAACCCTTGGCCAAGGGGTCGCTCCCTATAAAGAAAATAACCCTGGAGTCTAGTGGGCTTTTCTATTCCCCCCCCCCCCCCCCCCCCCCCCCCGGGGCAGAAAAGTCTAAAAAAATATTAGGGCCACTAGGAAGCGACCCTTCCCCAAGGGGTCGCTTCCTTTTCAAATAAAAAACAAATCCCTGGTGACTAGTGGGCTTTTCTGCCCCCCCGGGTGCAGATCGGCCAAACAAAACGGCCGATCTGCCCCAGGGGGGGGCAGAAAAGTCTGAAACAATATTTAGCCCCAAAAGGAAGCGACCCTTGCCCAAGGGGTCGCTTCCTTTATAAATAAAAAACAATCCCTGGTGTCTAGTGGGCTTTTATGCCCCCCCTGGGTGCAGATCGGCCAAACAAAACGACCGATCTGCCCCAGGGGGGGCAGAAAAGTCTGAAATATTATTTGGCCCCAAAAGGAAGCGACCCTTGCCCAAGGGGTCGCTTCCTTGACAAATAAATATCACCAAAAACAATCCCTGGTGTCTAGTGGGCTTTTCTGCCCCCCTGGGTGCAGATCGGCCAAACAAAACGGCCGATCTGCCCCAGGGGGGGCAGAAAAGTCTAAAAAATGATGCGGCCCCCTAAGGAAGCGACCCTTGCCCAAAGGGTCGCTTCCTGCACAGTAAAATATACACAAACAGAATCCCTGGTGTCTAGTGGGGCATTCCTGGTGCACGATCGCGACGCTGTGCGCGATCGTGCACCAGGAATGCCGTGCATTGGGACATCAGGGGAGAGGAAACACAGTTTCCTCCCCCCCCGATGCCTCAAGGCACCGAAAAACGGCCCCCCCGCCCCACCGGAGCAACAAACACGCACCTCTTTGCTGGACGCGCTGGAAACAAATGGCTTCCAGCGCGTCCTACGCTTCCTGATGACGTCGGCGCGCGCTGTGCGCGCTGACGTCACCAGGAAGCGTGGGGGGGCCAGGGGGTGGCAGCGGAAAGTCTTCCGCTGCCACCCCTGCAAAAAAAAAAAAGATCGCTGCACAGGGGGGGGGGGGGAGCGCCAGCGCTCCCCCCCCCAGGGCTGTACTGATGACGGAGCGGTTCCGTCATCAGCACAGCCCAACCGATGCTGATGACGGAACCGCTCCGTCATCAGCATCGAAGGGGTTAAACAGCGACCTTTGAAAATACTTGCTTCGATATGAAGCTCGGTATACTGAAGCCGATAAAATGAAACACGGGCCTGACGTAGCAGCCTATGTATGAGATGAACAGATCTGTTCACCTCATGCATAGGCTAGTAACTGCAGGAACACCACGTCGAAGGCTATTGGCTTTGTCATAAAGCCTGCTGATGAATTGTGTGTTTGCAACGGTTGGCAATGAAAACCTAATTAGCACATTAATCTAGAGCAGGGGTCTCCATACTAGGAGGGGGGGTGGCACTAGGCTCTTGCCAAAAGAAGCATTTATCTGATTAAAGGGCTTTATTTTCAGTAATGGGCCATTACTAACATATTTTGCCATTTATATCCTGGCTGGGAGAAGGCGACAAAAGGGAAGGGACTCCAAATATTCTTCAAACGCCCCACCCCCCATTTCTAATAATAACACTGTGGATACTTTTACATGCTAGTAAGGCCTGGCTGACCAGATTATTATGGTTGGCAATCGTATTTGATTGCAATTTTAAATCGCTAACAGAACTTAACTGCAATGTTTAAATAAGACTAGACATATATTTTAATAGAATAATTGTGACACATTTTGAGGGGGAGAGCCTGATGGATTTTTTTTCTTCCAAGAAGTGGGGGCGGAAGGGATGCAAAATTAAAAAGTTTGAAGACCACTGAGAGAGGGGAAACATAGATATTGAATATTGTAAGACTTCAAGAAGACCCAGAGAAATTTTGTGCAACCCATATTTAAAATCAGACGTTTAAGAGAAAAAGAAATGCCCCGGGCTTTGTTGTAATCCAAGCAAGAGTAGGCTACCTCACTCCCAGCCCATAAAACCTCGCTAACAAGACTGCATGAGAGACTGCATCAGAAGCCACAGAAAGATCTAATCATATTAAAGAGAATGATTCACACATGTTGAAACGAGTCTGTTGAGTGGGGTGGTAGAAGACCGGCTGCACTGGAGCCAGAGGAGGATTTCCTTCATGAAAATTAGATGGTTAGTAGTTCATTTATTTTTCTAAAAACCTTTATAGGGAGAGGTAACAATAAAATAGGTAAAAACATACTTAGGTCGGCGGAGTTGAAACTGAAAATGTGTGCAGAGTCCATTAAAAACAGATCATTTGGGTGGAAATATAGTTTCATCAAGCAGATGTGCACTGGTGCTTCCTTTTATGAGTATTTATAAAGCTATTAAGCCACTGCTACCCAATGCGAGTTACAGAGCAACATAAGAGGAACATTGATTAGCTACAGGACAGGCATGTTGTTACATTTTTATGAATGTGAAAATGATTCGTGAGAGCACAGATAGAGTGCAGAAGTTTATCCTGGTGGGAAGCAGCCATCATGGAAAAGGGGCATACACCACACCTGCTAAGCTTGAATCTAGGGACCTGTACCAAGGAATGGGTAATAGCGTTGGAAGCGGGATTCAAGCGACTGCGACTCTATATATCGCTGCAAAGTGTCTTGAAGATAATGCCCTTCCTGGCTGCAAGTCCCTGTAAACTGGGAAGGTGTGAGGGAGTAATTCAGGTTCTCTCTTTTAGGAAGCAGAGTGAGAATGGGACCTCAACCCTATTACGTGAGTTATACATTTTACAGAAATATTAAATACATTTTAGTTCTTATAATGGAATTCGAGTGTGGGGGTGGAATTGTAATGTTGGGATGGAAAAGTCCCTTGCATGGTGACAGATGTGCCCCCCTGCCTTGAGTGACCCAGTTGCAAAGATGTCTAGATGCCTGGTGTTGATTTTTGTTGTTATGGGTGAACACAGTTTATGCATGACTCACTGGTTTTAGTCTTGTTAGACCGGAAGGGGCCAAAGAGCTACCCTCACAGTAGTGAAAGCAACAGCCTTTCCCAGGAGTTAAGTAGCACGCGCGGTGATGTAAGCATACCGCATTGTGATCAGCAGGAGTGAACAAGCCTTTTAACCTGTGTCACTGGAGAGAGTCCTACAGAATCACTCTTGTAAAGTTCTACTGCAGTGTAGTTAACTTGCCCCAGTGGCAACAGGTGTTTGCACCCGCTTTGTGTGCCCCTGGGGCACTTTGGGATTACAGAAGGGGCCGGAGACACTCATGCGGACCCTTCTGTAGTACAGATAGTGCTGGCACACATGTAGCAATAGCGCTCTCAAGAGGGCATTCCCTCACTTGCATGGGGGCACACAATTTGGGCGCAACATCCATTGCTCCCCGGGACACTTTTTGTAATACAGCTCTTGGAGTCACTCCTGCTCTGATGGACTGCTTTCTGGAAGAAGGGCAGGAAAGAGGAGTGTGATCTTCAAAATGAAGCAGACCCTCAAAACAAACTTTAAAGACTCGTATCCTAAATCACATTTGATGTCTGAAAATCCACGATGAGAAGGAGAGCTCAAGGCACAAAAAATTGTCAACTATCATGCAGCCAGTAGGACTGTATGTTGAGGAAGGGAAGGTCTGTAAGACGTCTGGCTGTGACTAGGACTTGAGGGCTAAGGTCTGCCAGTCTCCTAGCGGGGTGAGGAGAGATTATGCAGGGAAATCCAAGACCACTGGCCACCGGAGCTTGGAGCACAAGTGCCTCTCTGCTTCCCAAGACCAGTGTGCCCTGTGAGGAAAATTAGAGTGCTTGTTGTTAGCAAGGTGCAGTGAGGTATCCTGGTGAGTGGATCCCCATAGCGAGGTGTGCGCAGACAGCTGCTGAACCAATCTGGTCATCATCCTTGTGCAGATTCAAGTCGTCAACCCCGTATGTCAGATGTGGCCGCCGAGAAGTTAGAAGTGGTTTTGATAATTGGGCTGCTGCACCTGTGCAGAGTAAAGTCGGCGACCCCATGTGGCAGAGGGGGCAGCCTTAAAGATTAAAGATTGCAAGACTGCAAGATTGCCACGCCGACTTGGCCAGTGGGGGCCACCATGAGGAATGCATGCCTGTCTGACTGCTATGATGATTGGGACATAGCCCATGTGCAGAGTGAAGTCGGTGATTCTATATCCCAAAGGAAACAAGTATGACGAACAAGTTACTGCTATGCCAATAGGGCCATTGCCCATGTGCAGATTAAGGTTGATGACCCCATCCGCTGTCATCAAGAGGCGAGGGCACCTTGGTGACCTGTGCTTGCCTGAGCCCCAGCAAGTCTTTCGAATATCCCTGGATTAGTTATTAGAACAATGGTGTGTGTGAGAAGAGTTATTTCTGTGTGCAAAATACCCTCTCACCCAGCCCTTTATCAAGGAGTTTTAGTTGCGATGCCGGTTTTCGGCATCCAGATTCATTTTTTTGAATCTGGATGCCGAAAACCGGCGTCGCCCCACGAAGCCGCGTTTGCGCAACTAAAACTCCTTGATAAAGGGCTGGGATGCCCGAAATGCATTGGAGTCTCAATTGAATGGCATAATAAAACTCAATATGTTATAAGCCTGAAACCATTTGCAACTGATATGCCACAAATATCATGAATATAGAAACTTGATGAATAAAGGAACTCATTAACATTTTTGGAGTCTTTAATGAACCCAAAGGAGTGCCTCAGATACAGGTATGCGCCCACATTGATGTGTGCACTACTTATATTAGGAAATAACCACTACCATTAGTGAGAGAGAAGTGGGACTCAGAGAACTGCCTATTGAACTCTGGAGCCCTGACTTTCGGTGACTGTGTGTATTGTTTGTGTATGCTTTATTTGTACTTTATGTTTGTGTATAAATTAAGGGTGGGTCTTCTGAGAAGCTTTGGAATGCTGGATCCACTCTACTACTGTGAGTCAAGTGCTGAAGGGGTACCTAGTCTGGTAACTCAGGACCTGTAGTAAGTCGGGCCGTGGGAGACCAGGAGTAAAAGGCCTCAACCCCCACAGTAGGGCCCAGTACTTCCTGTTTGCTCGATGGCCCTCTGAAAGAGATCCTGCTAGTAATCGTCTATGCTTTCTGTTTTTTTCAATGTATACCTCAAAAAAACAAACAAAAAAACATTATTTCCGATATAGTTATACATTGCCAACCGTCACTGCAATGATTTTTTTTTTACACTTCTGGCAAAAGGGCAAGAGAAGTGGCACAGACAACGTTTAAAGAAATAAAACATGGTTTAACCTAGGGATGTAGCGCAGATGTTGAAAACAATCTTTAATGTGTTACTCTATATCCTTAAACAAAGTTTTCTTTGCAGAACCCGATCGGAAACGTCTCAGCGACCCATCTGAGTCAAACATTTCAGAAGCAGTAGACATAACTGTGCTGTCCTTGTTAATACTGCTTGACCTGCCTAGTCCTCCCATCGCACCTTTCTACTGAGCCGCCGATCCTCAGGTGGAAAGCGGTGAGCTGTCTCTATCTAACTTACCCTTCAGATAGTAAACAGCATGTCCGGGGCAGTTAAACACATGGGGACACTTTGGTGAAGTCCCAGGGAGCTCACTGTTTCTCCAATATATTTTAGTATGTACATAGGAACGACAAAACGTATATATTGCTCCGACAACAACCTATGAGGTCAACAAGACATTTTTCTTACTCAACGATACCCAATCAGCAATCAGAAAAGAAACCTATGCAAGAAACAGTCATGAGACTTGAAAGGAGAGGGCGATGAAAACGTCTTAGGAGACAGCTAGCCGTCCAAGTGGAGAGGCTGCCTTTAAGACGGAGGCATTCCTAAACATAGGACAAGACAGACGCAGTGGAGTGGTGAACCCCCGCTTTAGCAGCTTAAGTGGGGGTGCACTTGCTCCCTCTACAACATGAATTATTCATTCACCGGGGCAGCACCCAGAATCTGGAACTCTTTCCCACCCGCCATCCGAAGAATCCCTTCTCTAGCACGCTTCAAGAAGGAGGCCAAAACCTTCCTCATGGGTAAATTCCTTGCCTAATGACCACCATGCCTGACCACAAATCTGATGTTTCTAAGACTATCGTTCTTCTCAGATCACCAATCCCTCCCCGCAGAGAATCTACGGGGCTTTTAATTTCTTTACTTTTTGATTGCAATATTACCTTGTTATCCCCATTATCCAAGTCGCTTTATTACAGGGATGATTTTAATGCACAGATGCCAAGGATTAATTAATCGGATCATACTTTTACTGTTTTTCTTGCAGGTGACCTCAGTACTTCACCAGTTGCAATGTTATGGTTCCAAGTGGACTTGCAAAAAACGCTGGCACCAAGAAACTGACACTGTGGGGTTCACTGACTGGCCTATGCCCATAGCCCGTTTGGAAGGATGGAGGGCCACGGCCATGTTAGAGTTGATATTTACCTTTTGAACTGAAAATCTCTGTAGGGCACCAGGGATGTATTTTGGTTCTTGTCTGAAAAATCAAGTTTGTACTTGGTGTCCAAAGTTAATGCCAGAGCTGACCCCTCATCCTTCCTGCATGCTGCTTGAATGAGACAATCATCTAGGCAAGGGTAGCAGTGTATCATATGCTGACAAAGAAAGACAGTTAGCTCACCCACGGTTTTGGTGAAGATCTGAGGCGCAGCACCGAAACTGAATGGTAGCATCATTTTCTTGTAGTGTTGGTTTCCTAGTGGGAAAGGAAGATCTTCCTGTGCTCATTCAGGGTGGGTACATGAAAGTGGGTTTCTTGAAGGCCGACAGGTCACATCTATTTGTTGCTTTGTACGGCTGCCATAAGTGAGCCTGAGTTAGCATGGTCAACTTTTGTAGAGGTCGGAACTGGGTGAGATAGTAAAGATCCAAGATAGGACATAGCCACCATAATTTTTCTCATTACCAGTAACTAGTGACAGTAGTCTCCCTATCTCCTATATAGACCCAGGACCGGCTTGCTTGTTCTTCAAAAGAGGAACCTCTCTATCGCCTGAAACATTCCTGGGATACCGGCAATGGTTGAGGGGGACTGGGCATAGGAGTATGTGGCAGCTGTACAGTATTGTCCTTCTTTACCAATGAGAAGACCCATGAATCTTTGGTTATTTGGGTCCAGTGGTGATGGTGGGTGGAAAGCCTTGCCCTCACTGAATGGGGTGGACCTCCTTCATTGGGCTGGGAAGGGTGATAGGACATCACTGGGCTTCACTGGCTTCAGTTGAGGCTGGGGCAGAAGGCTTGTTTCTTACTGCGTAGCATCTCCTCTTTGCCTGCCTTCTTACGAAGGATGGAAAGAAAGCTAGCTCTGCTGATCAGTTGGTAGACTATAAAGCCTTGGAAGGCTGGAAGATTTTTGCCTGCTGAAAAAGAGGGAGGTGTTTAGCCGATACCACATAGATAGTACTGGCTCAGAGTCTGCCAGTCTTGTACTGCTGGAGGACCTCATGCATCACTGGACTGATTATTCGCATCAAAGGGTAAATGTATGGCTTTCTTCTGGGCCTCTGCTCTCAGATCTAAAAACACGAGACATGCTGGGACAGAGCGGTTTTCATGGCCATTTTGCTTGTCATTGGAGACCTAATAAATCGTTTTTTTCAGCTCCCTAGTTTCTTACCCAGGGTTAATCCATTGTTCTTCCTCTATATAGTCCAGGAGCAAGGAGATATAGAGATTGATCTAGAGATGGTAACAGTAGCAATGATTGACTTTCCACCTGGGAAATCCGGTCCTCTCGAGTCTTCGAACACTTTACCTCCATATCCAATTCGAAGGACATTTTTTAGTCCTTCAAAAAGGATGCCATTACCGCTTTAGACTGAGCTATGGGACTTCAAGACACACAGACTGGACAATCCTTGAAAGCCTGGTACTTGGTGTCCATTGTTCTGGAAACTGAGGGATTGGAAGAGGGTATCTTCCATATACTCTGTGTCAGATTGAGGATTTCTGCTTTATGTACAGGGCTTTTCCAATTGGGAGCACAGAGGTGATCACCAAGACATAAATGTCCCTATTCTATGATTGGGGTGATGGTGGCATAATGGACACCACTACTAATGCATTGGCAATAACCAATTACTGCAGAGGTGCATCTGGTCAGATGCAAATTCTTATGGCCACTAGTATTCATGCGTTGCTTGAGTTCCTGCTCTCCTAAAATGGCCCTTTCATGTGAAGAGGTATTGTCAGGAGATTCCACAGAGGAGTTGCCCATCCCTTAAAGACCAACAGGTGTGAAAGCGACTAGAGTAGGGCAGATACCTGCATCGGGACTGTCTTTGCCAGTTGTCTCACTTCACATCAGAACATCCAGGGTGGAGGAGGAATCTAGCATGAGGCCCTTGCCAGAGAGTGAATGCAACAGAGACCGCCCGCAGATGCAAACGTAGAACGCAGGCATGCACTGGATGACTCTTCCCCAGATACAAGAAGCAGAGCTTGTGCAGTTCAGCTGCATGAAACTGTGTTTGACCCAATGAGCATACATTCCAGCTGGAGCAGTGGAGTACAGGCTAGCCAATATCAAGGAAGAAGGAAATCGAGAAAAACACAAGAACACAAGAAAATGATTCTAGGCACTGTACAGACTTTGCTGTGTGCTGTAGAAGCAGGTTTCAATCCTTACTTAAGGGTGGGAAGAAAGGATCTGGTAAGTTTGTTCATTCACACAGAGGTCTAGTGAGCCTGAAAGTATGTACCTTGTACCATACAAAAGCCAGGTATTACAAAACTATAGCAGGTGCTTCTTGTTCCACCTCTAGGTGGCAGGGATAACAACGTGGAGATGGGAAGGAGCCAGGATGTTAGATCACATACAGCTAGATTCATCAAGCTTAAATCCGCTCACAAAGGGGCAGATTCTCAGAATCTGCCCCTCTGCGACCGGTATTTTTGCATTTGGGATGCATCATCCCAAATGCAAAAATCGCTAATTAAGAATTCGCTATATTGCGATTCTTTGCATTTAAGGAATCTCAAATTGAGATTCCTTAAATGCAATGCATGAAAGTGAAAAAAATAGCAAATTCGCTATTAGGGCATCAAATTACCATGAAGTACAACTTCGTGGTAATTTGCAAAAGCTTTGAAAAATGCACTAAAGTGCATTTTTCAAAGTTTCATGTTGCGCACACACATGCCCTAAGGACATGTGTGTGCGCAACATATGTGCACATCAATTTCAGGGGTGCAACAAGGTGTCCTTTGGACACCCCTGCACCCTTGAAATCGCAATCTCTATTTGCGAATCGCTTATTGCGATTAGCAAATTGAGATTGTCTTCCCATTCATTCCTATGGGCCTCTAGGCCTATAGGAATGAATGGGGAGATATTCCTTAATTGCAACTCGCAATTTGCGAGTCGCAATTAAGGAATTATTAGAAATCGCTATTTTTTTAGAGATTTCTTGATGCATAGCATTTTGCTATTCCTTAATAGTGAATCGGTATTTTTCGCTATTAAGGAATAGCAAAATGTGTTCTTGATGAATCTAGGGGTTAGAAGCTTCTCTTCAGCTATCAAAAGCACAGCACTTGTGTTGTGGGTATATTGATGAATTCCACGTTTCTCTCTGAGAATGGCCGTACTACCACATAGTTCTGTGTCCCAGTGTAGGGCGTTAGAGTGATTATGGGCGAGTTAATCCACTAATATTCAAGAGAAGCTGACCAGTGACGGAGACAAGAGCTGAGATCTCACAGAAGCGGGTCTGGTTTTTCACCAATAGTGGAAACTTTGAGACATATTATCAAGAACAGCGTTAAAATTATCGCAGCGGGAGGAGCCAAGATGGCGATCGGAACAGTCGCATGAACGCTTCGCTCTGAGGTCCCTTCCTCCCCGCTTACCTATCCTGTCGATAATCCTGATCGAGGCTTTCTGATTTCTGCTGCTAGAGACAATCGCTCACTTACCGTCTGATTTTGGGGCTCCAACGTGCAGTGGTTCCTGCGATTTGCCCTTGTCTGCTTGCTGGCCTTCCCGGCCCTGACGCCGGGGCCTCGAGTGCAGCGCCTGCCCGGCGGTGTTCGGAGTGTTGGTGGCCCTGGTCCGGATGAGAAGCCTGTTGGTGGGAGCCTGGGAGCCGCGAACCGGGAGAGATGGAGCAGACCCACTCCCAATAGTGGGTCACCCCGTATGCCCGAGCAGTTGGTGAACCGGAGAGAGGCCGTGTTGTCCGGTTCCCCTTGGGTGTGACGCCCACTCATGTTAATAGTCCCGTCCGGGAACCGGTGCCTGGCTCCCGGATAGCTGCTGGGAGCACACCCGACCTTCTGGTGACTCTCCTTTCTTCGCTGGGTGCCGACCGCCGCTGATCAGCTGTGCGTCCTGTTGCCTCTGGCGGTCGGAATGGACTTGGAGGTGGAGGGGATAATGGCGGCGAACGATGTGCTCAAGATGGCGGATGACCCCTTGGAGTGTATCCCTCCCGGAGACGGTGACACTGTTGCATTTGAGACCCCCAGACCTCGGTTACATGGGGCGGCGCTTACACGTAGTCATGTGCTGCTTGCGCTGGTTACTCTGCGGACCGATCTGCTCAGGAAGTCCCGGGACTTGGAGTTACGGATCGCTGCTGTTGTCGATCCGCCATTTTGTGGCGTAGTGCCTTCTCCCCGAGTTGGTGCCGTTGATTCTTCTCCGGTTGCTGAGCCGGGGTCCCCGGATGAATCTACGATTTTGAGGGAACAAATGGACCTGGCGCCGATGCTGCAATGTTTCCCCCATCTTGTGTTCTCCAATCCGTGCTGGGGCAGACCTGATTTTGGACTTGGCCGCGTTGGTGATTGGCGTACTGTTGCATTCTGGCTGCCGCCATGTATCGTTGGCTACTTCTTGGTGGCTGGGACAGTGTTGTGCGAAGATGCCGCCTGCCTCACCTGACTGGTATGGACTTTTTGTATCGTACTGTCTCCTGACTGCACGGATGTTTGGCAGTTCTACTATTCACAGAAGTGGCCAGGGGTGACCTTGCCTAGGTCCTTGCGGGACTTCCTCTTAGTTAATGGCGTATCCGGGACTCGTCTTGTGGACTGTTATTGATTGCATCCTGTGCGTTGGCTTTTCTCTGTATTCTTCCTGGCCTCGATCTGTAAGCTTTCAGTTGCGGGGATGGGGGGGACCGGGTGTTTCCATCGCCGGCTCCTCTCCTCATTCTTTCTTTTTCTCCCTTTCGTTATTTTTTTCTTCTTCTTCTTTTATTTCCTTTCTTTCGGGTGACTCTGGGGCGACAGACACGCTGTTAGTGGGGTAGGCCATAGCCATTACGGTGATGTAGGGTGGCGGGTGATGGGGGGGGGTTTGTTATTTTAATTTGTTTTGTTCTATGGTCCCTTTTTCTCCCCTTTCAAGGGGGTTGGCTATGTCCTTTTTTTATCCGGTGTCTGCACTTGCCTTTCTTACTGTCTGGTACGGGTGGGCTTTCTACACGACATCTTGCTAAATTGCTTGCTATTGTTTGACCTTTACTTCTGGCCCACCTTTGGCGGGCGTAGGGTGTATTTGGCCCCATTACTTATGATTGCTTTCTGATTGCATGGGGGGTTATACCCCTCCCGTCTCCTTTTCTTTGATTGTGTTGCATGACGCCTTGGTTGATATAGCCGCTGCCTCCTCTTACTATCATAAAAATGAAACCTCTTTTATCCTTGCGCTTTCCTGTGCTATGACCACATCTTACGGCTATACTGTACTTACCTTTTTTTATCGTACACGTCTAAACTGCTCTTTTTTTGATCTCCTGATTTTGCGGCCGCCCCTGTGGTTGTAGGCCTGCGCTTGTATTGCTCTGCTTATATTAATAAAGGTTTTGGAAAAAAAAAAAAATTATCGCAGCAATAACGGGCTTGATAATATGCCCTTGAGAATTCCAACAGAAGCCCAGGTTCACCCCAGAACATGGGCTTCTATGGGAATTCACAAGGGCATATTACCAAGCCCATATCGCTGCTTTAGCGGCAGTTTCCTGCCGCTAAAGCCGCTATAATGTTAACGCCGTTTCTTGATAATATTCCCCACTATCTTTAGTTGATCTTGTGAATGGTTTCCTTATACTCCAGAAGCAGCTACAAGAGCCACTGCCCAGCTGTGGAGTGCACTTTAAGGTAGTTATTAACCCATCATCAGATACTCCATTTGTCTTTAACTGCAGAAACTTTTCTCCTGCCTCCTGATTAAAATCTGGAGTACTAGACATTGTGCTCACTTTACAAATGAATTTCTGCCTCGTTTAGAAACTGTGGAGTCATCTCCAGTCATAAGATGGCGGATGGCCCAGTGTTGACAGTGCCGCCCTGCAGTGGTCACTGCACACTCCCACACAGAGGACTTGCTGTGTGTGAGCTATGCAGTGTCAGTGGGACGCTTTGTATTCAGCTGTTTCCAAGTCTCCTTAAAAAGTTTCCATTAACCGAACTCGAAGAATTACTATGACTCCTTCATATTTTAACAATCACATTAAATGTAAGCACTGATGTCCTACACTTTGATTTCCTTTTTTGGATTTATTTTAGTCAGTTCATTGCGTGCTTCTCTTCCAAAATACCATCTGTGATAAGTCACAGAAGGCAGCACCCGCCATTGACTCACAGGGCATACCACTCAGCGCATAAGCATTTTCTTTCCATCTTTCCTTCCATCAGCTGCATTTTGCTTGTGTGTTATATATTAGCTTAAGACACTTTGAAATCCTGAACCTATGTACCAAACTGTTTGGCAAGTGCCTTGCACACTGTGGCGGACGATGGATAAAAAATTGGTGTTATTGCCCACTTCACCCACAACATCTGCACTTCCGGTTCTGAAGCTAAACCCGCCCTTATTTCCTGAAACAATTGTGTCGTTAGCACATTTTCCGCAAAGAAAGGGGCTACGACAGGAACCACGCTATCTCTGAACGGACATATGATGTCCAAGCTATGATTCCACTTTCTCATGGTCAGCAAAGTGATTGTGGGCTTGACCCATTGAATATCTGTATATTGGGTATGGAATTGGTCTCAATGATCAAGACACAGACCATCCCAATTTTTTAGATGACCAAATGAGATTATTGATCATCGCATGACTTTTGATGGGAATCCATTTATGATTATTTTTGGAGTCTCACCAACAATCACTTGTATCTCTGGTTTTTGTTTACTGTTGTATCTCTGTTTAAAGGCTTTATAGAAACTTGTGTCCTGACTGATTTGGTAATAGTCTTGGCCTTTTTTAGCCTATTAACTTGGCTTCGTTTTAGACCCCCGGTTTTTCTATGGTATTATGAAGCTGTCAAAGCCCCAGGAGACAGGTAGCGGAAAGCTCTCAGTGTAGGTTCTCGTCAATAGTGATCATATGGGGTGAAACCGAACTGACGTTGAGCTCCTCTCATGTCACTGCACCTCAGGGCAGAAAGGCAGAAGCAGACCCCAGGTATACACAAGCACAGCGTACCCAAGGTGCTCTTGTGTTGGGTAGACACTCCTTGAAGGCTAATGTGAGTGATAACAGCAGATATCTCAAAGCCTAGAGTGGCTCAACAATTAAGCAATGTCCAAAGTGGAACTTTGGGTAAACTCCTGTTTCAGGCTCTGTTTTAGCCAGTCAAAATGCCTGTATCTGGAATAAGTCTGTACACAGCAGTTTCTATAGTTATGTAATGCCGAGCTTCTAGAAACATATTTTCTATAATTTCTAAAACCATGTATTGCTGTGTTAATTGTATAATTGGTAATAATGCATTTGCTAAACTTCTATTATGGACTTGTATAGCCTCTAGAATAATATATTGCTCTGGGTTGTGGGCTAATCTACTGCTTGGTTTGCTGAAAGAGGTATTGCTACAGCGTTGGCAATGATTAATTGCTACAGCTTACAAAATAATGTCTTTTTTTAATTGTCTTATTGTTAGCTTTCCAGAGTAGTATTGTGCGACAGCATCCAGATTGGTCAGGACCCGTTGTCCCCAGTTAAAGGAGCAGTTTGATGTGTGCTGCACTGCATCGCAAAGTATGTATGTCATGCTCATGGCCTCACACAGCTTTGTAAATATAAATATTACCCTTATTTCTGGGGTCTCAGATCTCCTCGTTTGGACTCATTGCAAATCCCTGTCTTTCGGTCATCTGCAACTGGGGAGGGAGCATCTTTCCCATTTGCATTGTGCGGGCTTTTATATGCTCTCTCAGGAGATCTATGGACAGTGGGCGCCCAGGTGTGCTCTACCTAACGTTCAACACTTAGCTTTTACAACCAAGTAGTCAGAGCAGGTTCCCGCCAGGTGCTCGGTGACTCGCACACGGGTGCCAATCCAGTGCCGTGCCACGGTCTGCAGTTGTTCGCAACTATGGAAGGTAGCATGGTCAGGAATTTGAAGTCACCGGCCAACGAACTGCAGTAACACCATGTATTTCTCGAACCAAAAGAGGAAAGTGGCATCAAAATCCCAAAAAAGAAATCTACAGCACACTGCAAAAGACGACAACGTCAACTGTAAACTAAATACATTCCTTTGTGAACTACCTTACTTGAAATCCTTCTTTGTTACTATTCGGAAAGGTACATCTATATTAATGAGATGAGCATAGAGTTGATTTTGATGTCATTTGCATGTCTCCCACTATTTGTCAGTTGCACTGCACTCATGGTAAATCCAACACAGCAGGCTTAGAGCCTTGATGGCAGTTTGTAGGTGGTATACAGATAGTTATGATAACGGCAGGCAAGGTGGTTTGGTCTTACTTTCAAGCCTGGACACCGCTTCATAACTTGTTAAACAAGCTGTGGCAATGCCAAGAAGTCTGGCTTACGGAAAAAGCATCTATTTGTGTCACTGATGGTTTTAGCCACTCAATAACTCATCCTATATGTCATGTTATGTTATGTTAAATTATTTATAAAGCGCAGCGAATACCCGAGGGTGTCTTGATGCTGAAGCAGAAGCGGCGAGAGGGGGGAAGTGAGGTCTTTGATTAAAAAGCCAGGTTTTCAGCAGTCTCCTAAATAGAGACAGGGAGGGAGCTGATCTGTGATTGAGCGGAAGGAAGTTCCAGGCTATCCCAACTCTAACCACAAACCTGTTACCACCCTATTTAGATTTTTTAAATCTGATTGTATTTGCTCTAAAAGAGCCTGCTGATCTTACATTTCTTAAGGGGGTGTACCATGATAGAGCTTTCTTGAGGGACCAGGGTCCTGAATCATGGAGAGCCTTATAAGTCAGGCAAAGGGCTTTCAATTTGACCCTGGTTTTGACTCTCAACCAATGGAGATCCTTGAGAGCGGTGGAAACCGAACGATGCCTAGGTACGTCCAGAAGGAGCCTGGCTGACGAATTTTGAAGGACCTGAAACTTATTTAGATATTGAGCATGTAGGCTGATGTGGAGGCCGTTACAATAATCAATTTTAGATAAAACAAGAGTGGAAATGGCTGACATAGACAAAAATATTAAGATTTTTGGCGTATTCTTAGGATGTTATATGAGGAAGGCACCACTGCGTTAATTTGGTTTCCCAAGAGTAAGTGGTCATCAATCATGACACCCAAACTCTTGGCTTTTCTGGTGGGAGCATGAAGGGGGCCATCTCCCTAGGCCAACACTGGACAGACCAAAGGTTAGGGTTGTTGCCGAGTAAGATCACCTCAGTCTTTCCAGCATTAAGCTTAAGATGGTGTCTGTTCATCCAACCATTAAAGCCTTTTATGCAGTCATGTATGCGTGCACCAGTGCCGTTGGCCTCCTGGGAGGCTGATAATACCATTTGCGTATCGTTCGCATATGAGGTAAGGGAAAACCCAAAGGATTCGACCAGGGGGTTAGGTCTGTGATGTATAAGTTAAAAAGAGTCTGGCTGAGCGAGGATCCCTTTGGAACCCCGCAGGGTAGGCGAAATCCGCTTGAAGAGAAGGCATCTAAAGTAATTGTTTTTTCCATGTTTGACAGGAAGGATGAAAGTAATTTCAGGACAAGATTTTTTATGCCTTTTGCTTCCAGACGGTGTATCAGAATGAAATGATCCACGCATCAAACGCCGCAGATAGGTCCAGCAGGATGAGGCTGCTGATCCCGCATTGTCTAAAATGAATTTGAGCTAATCTGTAGCCTTAAATAGAGCAGTCTCTGTACTATGTTCGGATCTGAATCCGAACTGAGTGGGATTCAAGCAGTTGGAATCCTTGATGAACTGATTTCGTTGCATGTTCATTACCTTCTCTACAATTTTCACTGGGAAAGAGAGCCTGGTAATGGGTCGGTAATTGGCTGGATCCTCGGGATCCAAGTTGGCTTTTTTCAGTAGAGACAGGGTGGAGGCTCATTTCCATTGAGAAGGAAACAAACCAGTTTTAAACGTATTATTAAATATGTCTAAAAGATGGGTAGCAATGATGTCTGGGAGTAGCTTTATAATTAAAGGTGGACATGGGTCGTCGGGAGAGCCTGACTTGGGAGTTAAGATAAGGTCTTTTATAAATGCCATAGATACAGGTGAAAATCACTTAAAGATTTTGCTAGACAAATCCATGTCGAAATCTGAGTCCAATTTGTCTTGACCTGTGACTGACGAAGAGTTATCATGTGGAGCAAATGAGTAAAGAATTAAGTCAATTTTACCCCTGAGGTCTGAAGCAATGACATCGCAGAAGGATTGATTAACCCAGTCTCTTTTTTGTTCAGGTTGTTTGGTTAGTTTATTAATAACTTGATCAAGTTCTCTGGCTGAGTTTTTGGAGGATTCAATTTGCAAGGAGAAATAAGCTGCTTTTTCTGTGACTAATAGAGCTTTGTATTTGGTTAAAGAATGTTTTAAAATTTCTCTCTGGTATATATAATATATGGCTCTCCATTTCCTCTCTTGACGTCTGCAACCTAGTTTTTCTATTCTGAGAGCCTCTGTGAACCAAGGAGCGGATGGTCAAGTTCTGCTAGGGCCACCTCTATTTATTGGGGCAAGTTGGGAGAAGGCAGAGTTGAGCCAGGAGGAGTAAGCCTCCGTAGCCAGTTCCGGATTATCCTCCATAGAGGGTCAAGTACTAACAAGAAGTTGCTCAAGTTGAGCTTGGTCAACTTTTGCCCAAGATCTGTGCTGGGAAAATGTTAGTCTCTTATTAGGGGTTATATGGAAAGTGGGACAGTTGATCTTAAAGAAGACGACCAAGTGATCAGACCAAATCAGCGGGAGGACTTCAAGACTGGAGCTATTTTTATTGTTTGAAAACAGCGCATCCAGAGTATGGCCCCCACGATGAGTGGGATCCGAGCTGAGAAGTTTGAGATCACAAGCATCCATAGCTTCAATTAATGATGCTGTGTCTTTATCTCCTATTTGTTCTAAGTAAATGTTGAAATACCAGAGGACCAAAAGGGTGGGATTACAGATGTCTGCCTCGAGAAGAGAGCTAATATAATTTAGGGAACCTGCTTTAGCGCCTTGGGGACGGTAGATTAAGAAGCCTCAAAAGGTGTAGTTAATTGTGAGCCCGAGTTTAAAGGACATGACTTCACAGTCATTAGACTGTATAGTTGTGAAATTTCCTCGGAATTTATCACAGTAGATGACCGCTAATCCCCCTTCTCTTTTCAAGGGACGATCTTGCCTATAAAGTAGGTAACCAGAGGGTGTGGCTATAATGAGTTCGGGATGCAGAGGTGTTTGTGGCCCATGTTTCTGTAGTAAATAAAATGTCAGGATTATGTGAACCAATCAACTCTGCCACTTCATAGGTATGTTTAATTAAAGAGCGTGCATTTATTAAAATGCAGAGTATTCCCTGACTGTCTTTTATGTTTGCTGATGTCTGGCTAAAAATCGACCTTGAGAGGGCTATTCTGTCATATGGCCTAAAACCGCAAGAGGTACATGAGAACTCCCACCTATGACCAGGAAATAGACTGTTGCAGCAGTGACTGTTTGATTGTTTAATGCAAGGAGTTCCTTCCTGGTGTAAGAGATGTTAGAATTCAGATCTGGGTTGAAACTGACTGGGGGAATGGCCCTGCTCCCGGTCCAGGCGCAGACGGGTGCAGATGGGCTTGCCTTGGCGCCAGCGGCACACCCGCTCTACGTGTCTGCTCACACATGCCACCTAAATACTGTGGCAGCTGATCACACTTTGCCAGAAGTGCGGGGAGCAAGGGGGAGGAGTCACGTCCCTCCTCACAATCGGCAGGAAATGCCGTGGTGGACCGAGGACTACCGACCAAGGGAATGCCCTGCATTAGAGTGTAGGATAATATAAGAGTTTAAGCAGCAATAGCAAAGTTAAAAAAAGAATTTAAAACAGTCCCCAAAGTGTTGCACAAATATCTAAAAATGATTAAAGCGAGAATAATTAATGGTCCCTCAGCTCTACTTACGGCTTCGGTGCGTCCGCTCACACGGTTTATCCATCCACTGACTCATTTTTCATCCACCTTTTGACACAACTGCAATACAATACTACCAAACTCAACAACATATGAAAGATAAACAAAAAAATACATGTAAAAAAAACATGCTGGTATCTAAACACAGCGGGTATATGCTTGCAATAACGAAATTAAGCATAGCAGCAAGTGTTCATCGTGAAAAGGTGTAGTAAATAGCCTATCATTGTTTTAAAGTTGCAGTTCGGCCAACATATTTAGAAACAATGGGTTGGCTACCTTGGAATGGTAAAACAATGTACACTATGGACAACAGCATTCCATAATAGTCTCTTAACTAAGAGGAAGTGGCCACCTGTAATGCTGAGCACTGAAGATGAAATAAGTAGCGAGCAAGTAATCCATTAGAACTGCCTGGACAGCTGTAGTATACTCTTACAGAAGAATAAAACAAAAAGGGGAGAAGCAACAAAATGAAAAGGGGACTTTAAAAGGAGGAAACTGAAAACAAAAGGACTGGCTAACCAGCCCTGAGATTAAAGAATAATCATTTTCGGGTGGATGTACACATATAATGAGAAAATGCTGTCATTCGCGGGCAGGAAAGCCAGTGACTGATGTGGACTGAACCACTATGTAATGCAGTATTCTGTCATGGATGCAATTAGATTGTAAATGATACTCAAATAGATCAATAGAAAAACAACGTTAACTCAAAGGCTCTCTACGTTTCTGTACGGATAGATATGTGTCCATATATGGATGTATGTATTATTTAATTATTTTTTTATTACAAGTTCCTGGAAGGCAGCTAAGAAGAGAATCTAGCAAGAATTATTCCATGTAAATCTTCTTCCAATAACATTTGTCAGAGATGGTAAGCAGCACCAAAATTCTTCCCTAAAAACATAATCTGTCATAGTTTGTGTGATAAAATACATTTCTGTAGGCTTTAATAGAGAGAAATAACAATCCTCACTTAAATGTCTATTGACTTTAATGGATGTTTTTCACAATCAGTATGTCAAGCCTACTGTGTTTACAATATTTTTTCATAATAAAGCTGGAGGAATCGTGTTTAAGACCTTTAAGGAACCGATTTACAAAAGGGGACTTAAATAGGGAGGGTTAATGGGGCAGCCACAGATAGATTGAGAGAGCAGAGAAATAGCCCTTCAACTTGCACAATGCAGAGCCCTGCTATGCCAGGGTAAGTATAAATAGAACTTGGGAAAGGGGGGCAGATAAAGGGCCAACCTGTTTCTTTGTACACCATGCCACCAATCTTTTCCAACGCTGGGTGTATACTGTCTTGGTGGAGGGACACTGAGCTGCCAAAATAGCATTACAGATATCAGGAGGAAGGTCTAAAGCTGGCAACTTTTGCTGCTCAATCTCCATGTATGAAGGCGGACTCTAAACAGGTTCCGGTGGAGAACCCTCCCCTGCTGTTGCAACAGGAAATTCTCCCGAAGGGGCAGCCTGATCAGAAGATCGATGAAAATGCTCAGCAGCTCAGAATACCAGACTCTCCAATCCAAGTCCAAGGCCCCAAAGATGATTTGGGCCCGGTCATTCCTGATCTTCTTGCGAACTCTGGGCAGGAGTGGTAGTGGCAGGATGGCATAGTGGAGGTCGGAGCTCCACTCTTAAAACGAGAGCCACCTTGGAAACTCAAGTGCGCAGAACTGCAGACACTGTCGGCGGTGGTGAATAGGTCTTACCAAGGCTCTCCCCACTGCTGAAAGAGACCTTGCACCACCTTTGGTTGGAGAAGTCACTTGTGATCCGCTGGGCATCTTTGACTCAGTTTGTCTGCTCTGGCATTCAGAGAACCCACTAGGTGTTGAACTACCAGGGAACATCCCTGACATAACTAAACAAAATTTGTATGTAGTTCCTAACATAACAAGCAGGGTTTAGTGTGTTTTATGCAAACGCTCCATAACTGGTATGGAGTCACATAAGCGCGAAGAAGAGACCTCTCCTTTCGGAAAAAGACCCTCACACACCCAGCCAGCTAGGTGTCTTGCTTCATCATCGGGTCTGCTCCTTATCGGGTCGGCGTGCAATACCCGATCGGCACTTGTAATGGGGCCTTCTTGGCGGAGATCTTTTTTACTTTTTGCCTGTGGGTGAGGTGCGTGTGAGGGCCCTAGGTCAGTGTAGGTAAAAGTGGAGTGTAAGGAAGTGGATTAAAATAGGGGAGGTGGTCCACTCAAAACAAATTTTAATGAACGTGGCCCCTGCCCTAGTTAAAAATAAAACAAGGCGTGTATCTTCACTCTAAAGATGTGGAGTGTACGCGCTTGTGGAAAAAGGTCAACATGTTTCTTGCCTTTCAGCATATTAGATGGCAATTCATCAGGATCAGAAGGATCTACCTACACTTTTTGGAAGTGGTCAACAAGAGTTTAAGTGTATACGTGACCACCATTACAGCACCCTAAAAAGTGGTACCTTGTAGATCATAAAAACACAACCTGCAATAAAAACAAGAACAATATTAAAGTTACATCTCACATTGTTCTCATTAGAACTGGGGCAAGTGCATCACACAGTTTTGGTGACGCAGTTTAACCATGCTGTGGAATGTTAGTGACTTGTGGCATGCAATGAGTGAGCACACCATGTCTCTTCAAATGGTGTTACATGATAACAATAAAGCATAGGAGGAGAGCAATGAACACCATGAACTCACCCTATTGGGGTCAAAACTGCACGGCAACAGTACCGGCTCGTGTAGACACTCAAGTGTAGTGTCCTGCTTAGTGGGAAGAAATATGAGCAAACAGTCAAAAAGGTGAAAAACAGAAAGTCCCAGGTGTACTAGCCTTTTTGACTGCTCATATTTCTTCCCACTAAGCAGGACACTACAATTTAACTCTTGTTGACCACTACCAAAAAGTGTAGGTAGATCCTTCTGGTCCTGATGAATTGTCATCTAATAAGTTGAAATGCAAGAAACATGTTGACCTTTTTCCGCAAGCGCACAGACTCCACATCCTTAGAGTGAAGATACACGCCTTGTTTTATTTTTAATTAGGGCAGGGGCCACGTTCATTAAAATTTGTTTTGAGTGGACCACCTCCCCTATTTTAATCCACTTCCTTACACTCCACTTTCACCTACACTGACCTAGGGCCCTCACACGCACCTCACCCACCGGCACAAAGGAAAAAAGATCTCCGCCAAGAAGGCCCCATCACGGGTGCATGTATGCTGGGCCTGGATAAATAACAGTCCATTCTGCCCTCTCCTTATTTCTACATCCCTGACATTCCAGCCATGTCCAGAGACGCAGGTCCACAACCCCACCCCCATTTGTTGCAGTACCACATGGCGGTAGTGCTGTGGACGAACACCTGAACTAGCCTTTTCTTAATGAAGGGTAGAAAGGCTTTTAATGCCAGGCGGATCGCTTGGAGCTCCAACAGGTTTGTGTGGAGTCCAGATTCCGCCGGATACCAAAGTCCTCTGATCTCTACCTCTCCCAGATGGCAACCTCTGTCCAGGAGTTACAAGTCTGCCACTACCGTCAAATCTGGTTGAGGAAGGGGGAAAGGGTCTGATGCTGACTCAATCGCAGTTCGTCAGTCACCAATGCAGATCTTCTGCAGTGCGTCGGAGAGCTGAACCATTTCGTAGAGATTCCCCTGAAGCTGTGCCCTCTGGAACTTCAGGTTCCATGGAGAGCCCGCATATGCCAACAGGTATGCATCACAGGATGCAGGAGGCCATGAGGCCCAGCAGCCTCAAAGCCAGTCTCATCAAAATCCAGGATAGAGGCTGAAACAAACAGATACTATCACCATCTGAGTCATAAAATGACATAGTATACAAAATACTATCTCTCATAAGATGACCTAACAAGCATTCTGACTACAAATCAGCAACAACACCCTTGTCAACTACCGTAATCTGTGAGATTCCATGTGGGGCAACGGCCGGAGCTGCCAACTTTGGATTTGGGGAACCGGGTTCGAGTCTCGGCACCAGCTCAACATCCTGTGATTCTAGGCAAACCACTTAATATTCCCATGCCTACTAAAATGAATGTGTCCTTCTGTAATGTAATTGGTGCTCGTGTAAGGAGCTCCAATATCTTTGAGTCAAGTTCGCGCTTCATAAATACATAAATGCCTATGGGCATGCTTTAATACAGAGTAATAACAATCTACCCCTACATGCCTAGTGACTTTAACATATGCTTTTTACAATCAATAAAGCAGGTCTACTCCTTTATAAAATCAGGCCTACAGTCTTTAACATTGGCTTGGCACCATGACCAACTCAAACCTACTGCTTTAGTCATACGCCTTCCCTAAAGACAACCATTAGGTAAACTCTAATGCAGTGTTGGACTGGAACGAAAAATCGGCCTAGGCACTAAAATAAAAGTGGACCAATTAGTGAACCAGAATAGTTAAGAAATTAGCCCACATTTGCAAATCAAGCCCTTTTTGAACTTGTAAAGACACGCTGTATGGATATTTCGCAAAGTATGGGCAACTGCAAGCATTTGTACTTGCTGAAGGCAATGTTTGTGGTAATATATGAGAAATCAAAAGTGAAAAGAGACACGACTGCCCATAATACCGAACCACAAGCTGCTAAAAAAACTGGCCCAAGCACTGATCTGGCGGACCTGCCTGACTACACTATACACTAGTCCAATCCTGCTGTGATGCATTTACAAATATGTACACAATACAGTTGTCAAAACAATATAACAGCCCTGCTAATAGAGCATAACACGGATTACCATGGTGGCAATTGTCTATACCCATGGTTTTTTTGGGTGGGTCACCAACACCAAAATCCTTGCCTAATACAGTAATCTGCAGGAATCCATATAACAAAATACCCACATACAGGTTGTATCAAAGTGTAAATAGCAATCCACTCTTAAAAGCCTATTGCCTTTAAAACATATTTTTCACAATAAGTAAGTACATCTACATGCTTTGTCATAACTTTTCATTATAAACAGATCACACCTAAGGATTCTGACAGAACTCTTCCCAGTTACGCGATAAAGTCTGTAGCTTTTACACATTGCTTGATGCAACATTCATAACAGGCCTACAGAAATATGCATAAACTGGCAACATTCAGGCATACATTTATAAAATTGTACATATGACCAAAATTACAGTTGCAAAAAGAATATACAACCCCTCTCAATAGTGCCTAACAAAAATAACCACAGTGAAATTCTACTCCCGGAGTTTGTCAGAGTGAGAGAACACCACCAAAACCCTTGCCTACTATAGTAATCTGTGAGATTATATGTAACCAAGCACATTTCTACGGCCTGTAACATAATGTGATAACAATCATGCCTATTGTACTGAGCATAAGCGTTCCCACAAGTCACCCTTCAACCTAAACTCATAAAATTGCAATACAAAATACAATCAAATCTTCTATAACAATGGTTTGTCAGAAGGGTTGACCAACACCAAAACCCTTGCTTACTCAAAATCTGTTGAATTCCATGTAACACAAACCTATCTGTAGGCTTTATTTCAGAGTAATGACAATGCACCCATATATGCCTATTGACTTTAACATATGCTTTTCACAATTGATATGCCACGGCTACTGCTCTTATCATAACTTGTCATAATAAACAATAAGGCCGGCATCCTTTAACATTGACTTGTCCCCCTATCCAACTCAAGCCAAATGTCCAGAGCTTGCGCTCGCAGGGCAACTATAAAAGTACAAATGTACATCAAATGGCAAATCAAAATACTATCTCTCCTAAGAGAGCGTAACAAGGATTATTACAGAGCAAAATTCAGTCTCCATCGTTTGTTCGGGTGACTCACCAACACCCTTGCTTTCGATGGAAATCTGTGAAATTCCATGTAACAAATTACCTGGCTACAGGTTTGGTACAGTGTAGTAGTAACCTATCCTTAAAACCCTTCTGTCTTTAATATAGGATTTTCACATTAAGTAGATATAGCCTATTGCCTTTGTCATAACGTTTTATAATAAACAGATTAGGCCTATGAAAATTTTCATGCCTTTTCCTAATGAACTGATGAAGCCTTGACCATAATGCCGAACCGACTTCTTATAGGGCAATATACCTCCTAGATTCTTCTTAGGTGACGGGAAGGATATTATTATCATGATTAGTAGACTGGGCAATGGAAAACACGGTAGCGAGTAAGGTCTAATATGGTTTCAGGAAGGGTGAACCTAGCACTACTTATTAGCAAGAAAACAATTGTTTTAACGTTTATGGAGGAGTTGGAGTCACACATTAATGGGGGGAAAACATATACCATAATGGTACGGTCGGGGAGTGAAACCGATAATTTATCAGGGATTGTGTGCTTTTGAATTGTGTTAATCGTATTCTATGGTTGAGCTACATTAAAATGTTATGTCTAAAGATGGGTAAAGATACTTATTTTGCTGATCTTAAAGTACTGCAGTACGTTAATAGAAAATATGACAATATTTGAATACAGGGAGAATGAGTGAGCCTATGCAGAATTTAAATAAAGAGATTGGTAGAGCCTGTATGCTAATTCAGCCTGGTATTCAGCCATAATTTGGTCTGGTTTTTAATACAAACTCCGTTTTTTGTTGACCAGATTCTACTTAATACAGTCCACATGCTTGTTGCTTTTAGGTATCGGGCCAATGAGTTGTCGCATTAACCTGTACGTCCATGTGATGATTTTCCGAACTATATACTTTACACTCGATATTATTTTTTTAGTTTTTATTTTATGCTGAGAAGATTGCTTATGTTACCTCTTTTGAAGGATTTACAGTTTGTACAATTTAGACCAGGGGAGAGGTGTGGCGCCGCGGCCAGGGCGACTGACTCCGGAATCTGGGGACCACGGTTCGATCCCCGGCTCCGGCGGCAGGTTAGCCCAGCACCATGTGACTCTGGGCAATAGCTCGCTTAATCTTCCCGACGGCCCCCCAGCGCCTAGAGACCCTTACGGGTGATTGTGCGCTTTACAAATGTGGACTTTATTATACTTTAAGAAGATGCACTCGTACTATATATGTTTCTCGGTACCCAATTTTTTAATTTGTGTTTTGAAGATAAGGTAATGTCTACCTCAGATTCTTCCTGTAAATGTGGAGTTGTGCTTAAATGTTTTAAAGCTTTATTGGTTGTTTTAATGTGGTTTTATCCATATTATACTGTAGTCTGTGAGAATGTTGGCATATAATATGGTATAGTTGTTAGGGGTGGGGGGTTGGCAGTTGCACTACGTGGAATTCCTCAGAGTTGACTACAAACTCCATGGAATTCAGCAGAGTTCCGCTTTGCCCTATGGCAGTATGTAGAGTCGCAGACCTGACTGGCGGTGCACAGCGTGTTTGTCTGCCCTTCGACTTTAACATTAGCCCCTCTCCACTGGCCACCACTCCACACCTCCATCCACTCCCCAAACACTCTAGTTGTTCAAAGCACCTGACAATCAGCCTTCTCTTTCGTCTATTGACACTACTCACACTTCATGTACACCTTTCCATCACTCCAGGGCCATTCCATGTCCTCTATCCTCTGTACCTCCTGTGCTGCCCCTGTGGCTTTCGCAGAGAAGTTGGTCCAAGAGCAGGTGTATGTCTGTACGGGACGCTTCGGTGTCTGCAGGTATAAGAGCATGCAGCCTGCCAAATTGACGCTGGACGTGGTCTTTGGCTCCAAGGTTCGATGTAGGATCTCCCTTCCATGCTCCTCCGCAGCCATGTTCACACTGCCCTGTGCGGTACCTCACTATGGTAACTGCCAGGAACTTCTGCGTCCTCAGCCAATCGCAACACACATCAAACCCTCTGAGCCAATTGGAAGGATGCCTCTAGTGCGGGCCATTCACGTAGTGCTAGCAAAAACAATGTATTCTCATTGATCGCCAATAGAGCTCCCATCTCTAAGACTTGTGTGACCTACAGTAATGCCAATAAGAACTATATACACTTCTCGAAGATATTTTAAAAGAAATATGAATATGTGGAATATTTTACATGCATGTTAATATTTATTTATGTTAAATATGAAATAAAAATATTTAATGTTATTACAAATATATATTTTTTATTGTAATAACTGAATGTATATATATATGATTAGGGAGAGGATGCAATACCACGTAGATATACCTTTTTTCACCCATTGTTATTCTTTTACAAAAATGGCCCTCACAGGTCTGCTGGATCTGAAAGCCGATCGAAAGACAGTTGCCTCTTTTGTCTTTCTTTCTTTTTCATTTTATTTAGGGGTGGGTGGTGGGGGGAATCTCCACCAAGTGACGGAATCAGAGTTTTTGGCTGAACTCCGTGCTCCCAGCGGAGAGTGGTGTTGGCAAAACTCAGCAAACTCTGCTGGGGAAGCAGAGTTTGCTGCCCACCCTTAATAGTTGCGTGACCTCACCTTACTGTGTATTACACTTGCAAAAAATGTCTTGGGTCCACTAAGGCTCGCCTGGAAAACCTTTAGCTCAACCCTGGGTAGCTGTGACTTCCAGCAGCAAGGCTTAAACGAAGGAACTATTGTAAAGAATTTAGAGTTCTGGTTCAGGGTGCCAGGGATGCCACATTTATTACCAGAAAGTGCCCTGGGGGATGATGCAGTCACTCGCCAATGGGCTGCTGTAATCCCACCCACCCTGTGATGAGTTCCAGCTATGTGTGGCATCTAGAAATACCAGAATGCGCTATTCTGTCCACACTCAAGATGGGTGGCTGAACCATTCCTTGGATGTTAGGAGCTTGATAGAGAAATGGCTACCTGTGGACTAGACGTCCACCGGAAAACCAGTTTGTGCATGGATCTGTACTATGTAGTTTAATTTTAGTTAATAGATATGGTTTGTATAAAATATATGGGGATTATATAAAATATATGGGGATTATGCTGTTGTATTTTTTTATGTTTATTTATCTGCTCTGTTTTATGGATTGTTAAACACTCCGAATAAAGAAAGACTGATTGACCAGCATTGACAAAGCCAATAAGTCTCACCTATGAGAGCTATTGGCTTTCACAATGTTTTGTAGTCACTGTGTACAGCAGCGCGGACGCTTTGCGGTGTGGCTAAAATTAATTTAAGAAAGCGCTATGATGCAGCCAGGGCTAATGCACATTTTTTAAAGTGCATTAAGGCTTGATGAATAATATTAGTATTTTAAATTATTATTTTTTTGGCATGCTGCTATGCAGCATTGCTACAAATCATTGCCAAAGTCCAGAATGTCAATTCTGTACAGCATCAATAGTCTCAAAGGCGAGACCTATTGGCTTTGCCAGGGTTTGTTTGGGCTCCGGACAAACCTCCTGTGATTCTGAACAAATCAGTTCTTCTCCCCATGCGTGATATATGACATTTTGCAAAAAATCCTATCGTATAAAGATAGCAATTGCACCTGTGTCCATGTCTTAGTGATAATGCATTTGGAAGCAGATAACATCTGTTTCACAATAAAGGTAGATAGTATCTGTTGTCACAATAAACATCAATTTCAAAGGGGAAAAGAGCTTCTTTGAAGAGCGTGTGGCACATAGCTACAAATGGCAAATGGCAAGAGGTTCAACAAGGTAAACAGATGAAAATAAAAAATAAAAGTAGTAGCTCAATCACAGTACAATCAGTGGAACAACAGCAATTAAGCTGAAACAATCAGTACTTGGTCCATGCTCCAGACAACAGAAGAGACAGTGAAGCCATCACACACTGGCCAATTCGAAGGCAAAAAGTAAGAATGAAAATAAGGCCAACTAATTATAATAAATGACTGGGTAGCAAGCCATTTGTAATATACAATATCTCTCGCAAGCAAGAGTACGTGTTGTTGCAGGTGAGACCAAAAAAGAAAATTAAACAATCTGAAAGGAAATTTTAAGAAGCCATGAAGATGTCACCTCACTTCCACACAAGACAACAAGGTTCTCTGGTAGGTGAGTACTGCTGCCCCTGCGGTGCAGGTGGCCACTCGACCTTCAAGAGATCCCTCTTCAAGCTAAGGCCTACCTACTAAATCTGTAAGATGTATGGGTCTCAGGGCCCCAAACCACAATCGGCAGTGGGCCTCATCATTTTGTGTTACAGTGAAGTGGGACGCTCTCAGTCTCAGGCTTGGTGCCACTACACCTGCTGAACTATTGATAGCTATGCTCTTCATACCACTAACTTCAATGTACCTCATCTTCAGCCTCTTACTCTGTTAGCCTGCCCTTAAACCTTCTGCTAAAACCTCTTAATCAAATTCTACCTGCTTGCTTTTCCATTGTTTTTGGTGGACCCTTGACTTCCTTGTTGGGACTAAATATTGTACATGGGCCTCGCCTAAGTAGTAATTGTATGCCTTTTCTACAAATATTGGCTATTTTATTCTGAGGCGGCTATTTCTGCACATCTCTTTCTCTTTTCTTGGTTGAGCTTGTGTACCTGTACATTTATCTTAAAGTAGGTTTTTCCTGTTTTCACTGTGGGAATTACATGACCTTTTCTGGCTGGATGACGGATCGATACAGTTTGTTACTTTGACAACAGTTACAGATATCTGCATCATCTTCCATTTTGGTGAATACATTTCTCTGATTCAGGTGGCTTTACAGAGTTTTTAGCTAGCCAACCAACCACATTTTATCGGCTACAAATTTTAAACAGCCTCAGCGTTAGAACTACTGGGTGAGGCCGAAATAATACAATGCTGGACTTCCCAAAGAGGACTAGCTGTGTCTTCTGATCTACGGTTAGGAATCCTCTGGGATATAAAACCTGGATATTTTTGGTCTAATTTGAGACAGTAACAAGGGCACAACTGTTCTAATAACTGGGAAACTCGTTGTTTCATATGAGGTTTTCAGGACAGGCTCGAATTTCAAAATCAAGTAGCTGGTTCTGCTTTGAGTGAAAAGGAGCACACAAAGAGACGTAGCCCTCTAGTCATTAACTCAGTATTCGGTGTCCTGCAGAACCAGGGAGGTTCAGGGGAACCCCTGAGTTTGACTCCGGGACACTTTACCTGGCAAGCAGGCCAAAGGCTGGGGATGGGCCTCAAGCAGGCCAAAGGCTGGGAATGAGCCTCAAGCAGGCCAAAGGCTGGGGATGGGCCTCAAGCAGGCCAAAGGCTGGGGATGAACCTTTGCTTATCACATGCTGGTCGGTGGTAGTTAGGTACCAGGCATGTTGAAGAGGAAGTTGTTACAGCCAAACAGCAAATCCTGGTACAGAAGAATGTGCCTGCCAGGCAGTGTCAGTACTCTTGGGGGTTAACTCACCTGAATTCGTAGGCAGGGCCATATCAACTCTCCTCTATCAATGGTGGATGGGTCTAGATTACTTTTTGGTAATGTGGGGTTGGCTCCACTGTACTACCTTTGTTCTCCATAGAGGCAGGTCAGCAGCATCAGTAAGATAGTGCAGGATAGCAGGGGTTGGGGTAGAATAGAGTACTTGAAGGTCGCATTGCGGCCCACCACCTTCCACAAAGATGGTCCAGTTCATTGAAGCAGATGGAAAACAAACTCGCACTTACTGAAGTGGAGAAATAAATAATAAAACCCATACAAAATTATTAGAGAGCGTGACCAGGTAAGCAATATGAGGAGGCAGAAATGGAACCACCAATAAAAAGTGTTCTTATTTATTCATTGCTATTCCATCACTAAATCAATGCACTTTCTTGTTGCAAGAGCAAAAGTAACAGACAGAAATTCTGTGATTTCTCCCTCGCGCGCCTCTCGCGCGCCTTCATCTCGTGGCTGGCACGCTTCCTGCCTCAGGAAAGGTTTTGCCAACACCCTCCCCTGGAGTATGTCAAGCTTTGCTCTGTTTACTTTGCGGGGGGACCCCGCCGTTCTGTGAGGTCACTCCTCTGGATCACACCGACCGATGATGTGCGTTGCTCAGGGCTCTTTTGGTGCGGGAAGTCCAACATTGCCTTGTTTAGCAGGCCCGTGTGCTCGGCGCGCGCTGAGTAACCGTCACCCAAGCAGCTGAGTCAGAGATGGCTTCGGCGCGGTGACTGCTGGGCTCGGGAATGCCCGCCGCCCTCCTCCCAAGGGATGTCGAAGTCGGAGCTATGTGTTTCGAGGAGTCCTGAACCAAAACCTAGGACAGGGTTTAGTTTTGGATCTATTAAAGTGTCTTGAACGAAAAGAAAGAGACCTTTCTCCTGGTCAGGCGCTCCCCTGCCTCCGTGCAGCTTTTCATGAAGACTCGAGAAGACAGTGGAGTTCCGGCGGCCTAGATACATAGTGAGGAGAGTCATTAAGATATGTAATTCATAGAGATGTCACAGGCAGTGATGTCACGAAATGCCATACATTTACAATATTCCTCATTTAAAATTGACCAGGACTATTTTTTAACGCGGAATTACCGATAATAACACGATTATGCCCTTTTAAGTAATTAAGAGTGATTTGGGGGGAAACATATCTACCACCAGAGTCTATATATTGAGCACAAGCAGCTGCTCCTGCAGATGTTTATTTATGTTCTACGCATTTAGCGCCATTTACTTGCTGTAAAAAGCATCCTCAAGTCCATTTTGGATGCGAGGGGGCATTTGTGCACTAAGAATTTAGTGCTTGTAAAGATGGGTCTCAGTCAGGGTACCTTCTTCAAGTACTTTATTGGCAACCCTGCTTAACGTAGCAGGAACGATCTCAACAAGTCCTCAGTCTCCCATCAACTGTCCCACCCTGGAACCCCACATACACGTTCTTATTCTAAGAACCTACCCACATTCCTAACAAGAATACTACAACACAACACATCCTCCCCCTTACAATAATAAATAATAAAAGGAAACTATATACAACAACAAGGAGAGAGAAAGAAAAAAAACAAATAATAAATTGATCAGATTAACATATAATCTTTAAGTCTGTGAGGAGTATGAACGACTCTTCCAAATCTTCCCAATCTCATTGTATCTGTACAAGTTTGTTCATCCAAGCCTTCACCTTCTATGCAATTCTCTTCCTCAATTCTCTCTTCATCTTCCATTGTATCTTCCACTTCATCTTCCCACAACCATTCCCCAAACATAGCTGCAGTTCCCCCAACATCCTCCTCCTCTGCTTTTTTAACATTTTTACATTTTGCAATTCGACTCATATGCCATACCCGACCATCGCTAAGTCTGGCCGAATTTTTCAGACACTCCATAACCTTACAAGGTTTGGAAAAAACACTTTCTCCCATTGCCACTTTACCCCATTTCTTGGTTTTAACCCAATCTCCTATCGCAAGCTCTTCCACCCTTGTCACATTTTTCTTATCATAGTTCCTTTTGTACACTTGCTGTGCTTTTATGATATTCTCTTTTACTTTTTCTGGTGACCATTCAACACGTTTACACACTTCCTCCCTTTGCCACTTCCCCCACTTCTTAGTTTTTACCCAGTCACCTACTACAAGTTCTTCCACCCTTGTCACACTCCTTTTGTCAAAGTCCTTTTGGTACCCTTGTTGCGCTTTTATAATATTTCCCTTAACTCTTCCCGGTGACGTACTATCCATCCATCCTATGTCAACTCTCGTGAACGTTTTCCTAGCACTCATCGTCACAAATGGACAAAACCTACCTACTCCATTCCAGCTCTGGACTGGAACAACAAAATCAAAGGCAAACAAATCCCAAACCATCTCAAAACATTTTTCAGGTGACAAAGATGGTTTTAACTTTGTATAACTTTTATTTGAATCAGCACACTCCTTGCATTCCCTCACTACCTTTTCCAACTCAATATCAACACCTGCCCACCAAAATGAACTTCTCACTCTCTTCTTTGTCCTAACAATTCCGAAATGTCCTTCATGACATAAACCTACTATTCTTCCCCTCAAAATTCTAGGTGATATTGATGAAGCAAAGCTTCGCATATTTTGCGGCTTGCCGAAGTCAAGAACCTCGTTTATGTATAACAAGGTAATCAATGTACGTCTTACTAACATTTATATTAAGTTTGAGTAAAGTTTATGACGCTTGCCTATGTGTATTCCTAACTATTTTAATCCGTGTTTATAAAATGGCCGCCGCTTGTATTTAGTTACTGCGCATGCGTCAGCCACACTCACGTGTCCTGACGCGTCTGCAGAAGTGGAGGGAAAGTTATGCGCATGCGTAATTCATAGCTGTGCTCATCATGTGGTACTGCTCGTGCCACTGCTCTTGTGGTCGTATCAATGTAGCTAACATTTAAAATGCATAAGTTTATTTCTTGATGATGAGTTAAAAGTACAAACCCTGTGATGTGTTTTCATGATGACATTATTATGTATTAATTTGTTTTCGCTTACTTTTCATGTATCGCGGGGAATGGGGGTCTGAGTGAGAGGAGAGCCATATTGGAGGTCCCTTCTGCGCCTGCGCCACTTTCGGCAGCACAGTGGACCTTGACTGATGGAACATAGCCAGTTGGCAGCGATGGGCGAGATGCTCCTGAGAAAGTCACCTCTGCCCTGCGAGAACGGCGAATGTTGCTCCTCATATGATACAATGTTAAATTGTCATTGTGTTTCTGCACAGTTTCTCCTGGGAACCCCAAACTTACTAGGCGGTACCCTACTATGCAAATGTAGGCTTGAATTACTATGTTGTGATTGGTGTGTTACCCAAATCCTACCTTAGGACCAATCGAAATTGAGGGATTCTGACACTTTGCAACATTGGGGGGTGGTACACTGTCCCCAAACTGTATATCTACCCTGGGTTCACCTAGGGAGCCGTCCGACTTGTCTGGTTTAGCTGACCTGTCACTGACCCATCGTACTCAATAGGTGATTGAAGATACAGAGCGCTGCGGAGCACTCTGTCCGAATTTGACCATAGACTAAGGTTCTACTGAACCTTAAAGTGCTGGCGAAGCACTTTGCTGGGAGTTCGCTGACCCAATCGGGGTCTTGATCGATAACTGCAGAGCGGGTGGAGCGCAGGCGTTGCTTCCAAACTGTGGGTTCCGGTCCTGTCCTGAGCGGTCCTGTCCTGAGGGTTTGCTGTCCTGCCCTGAGGGTCCTGTCCTGATTCCTATTCCGAGGGTATCCTGTCCTGTCCTGGGTGTCCATTCTGCACCTGCTGTCCTTTGAGGGGTATCCTTCCTTGAGGGTTTCCTGACTTAACTGACCCGTGGCCAGGGTTTGGTTTCCACACCTTTCTAGGTAAATATTGCTCTGAAAACTCCTAAAATCTTGCACCTTCTGAATTTCTAACTTTTGCTTTAATAAAGTTCATCATTGCATATGTTATATTTTCCATGCCTTTCCGCAACTATTGAAAGTCAATTACATATTTTCATAAGTTTGTTCCTATGTCTTCTCACTTGTTAGAGATTATATTTTGCATTGCAGTTTGTAATTTTCTGATATGGTCTAGAACTTCATTACCTAGACTGTTCAAAGGCCCCTTTACTTTAAGTGAAGCGTGTTACTCATTATAGGCCCTCCTATAGTTACCCATACATAGTCTGCCCATGCTTAGATATTACTGAATTGCATAGTATTTTTCTCTTGCATTTTATATCAGTATTTCAATGATTACCCTATCATTATTTTTATATAGCTACATAATTTACATTATCTTGGTCATTGATTGTCTCATTCTTGTATACTTGATGCATGAAGAAAACGAACTTTAGATAAACATTTTAAAACTTCCAGTTGTCCGTGGTCATTTAAACAGTATTTGAATGTTATTGGTTGGGTTTGTATTTTGCTGCCTTTTCTTTACAGCTAGCTCCCTGATTCATTGTGGTCATTAGGTACCCGCATCGGTGGATGGTAAGTCGGGTGCACTGGAAATTAATAGTAGGGAACACACACACAAATTGGTAGAGCTCGTGAAGTCACCTGATCGATGTATATGGTGATTTGAAAGTATATGGGCCCTGAAGCCGGAAAACGGCGAAAACTATTGGTCGGGTGGCCTCGCGCGCTCTATCAGTTTTTCTGGTAGCCAGAGGATGGTTAGGGACTAGTTAAGAATAAGGCAGGGATTAGTTGGACTAGTTGAGTCGGAAGCTGCTAGTATATTGATGCTGCTAGAAGAGCGGCTGTTCTAAGAGACCTGATCATTCTCTTGTGAATACGCTGCTGAAACTCATGAATTTTTGTATTGTTATTATTCTTGTTCTTATATTGTTATATGTACTAATCCATGCATTTGTAAACCGTATTGTTTCGTGTTGTCCGAACTCCCCGGGGAATTGAAAGGGCAAGTGGTGAATAGAATCCATTGTCCTGAGGTCACAGGCTCGAGGAAAGTTAGGTGCAGGTTAGGATAACCGGGAAGCACTAACTAGGGGTTTCTGAATACATGTGTGAATAAATGACAGTAACGGGGCTCATTGGCAAAATTCCCATAGTGGCGTAACCTAGTAAGGGTCACATCGGAAGAGTAGCAGGTTCCTCGGAGCTAGCGTGAAAGCAAAGGGGTCCGCTGGGAAACCTTAAACTCGGAATATATCCCGGAAAGAAGTGGATGAGTTTAGGGGAATAACAGGTTCACCGATGCTAAAGTGAAGGGTAGGCGGAAGAGATCTACTCGCAGTGAGTGAAAAGTAAATGGAAGTAGTTTACTTGCAGTAAAATAATTCTTTCTCTATCTAGACACTTGAGCACTGTGGCGAATGTGGATTTGTTGTAAAATAACCAAGCACTGAGCACTTTAAAAGAAAGAAAGTTTCCGTTACCTTGTGAAGGGAGGGAGTCAGTCGCGAAGCGCACTCTGACGTCACTCTGTGCCGCGCTGGGATTGGTAGAAGCAGCGGGCGGGTAGCGGAGCTGGTATTGTAAAGGAGGGGTGAGAGCCAGAGCGTGGGAACTGTCTCACGAAGGGGCCGCGCACCCATTGGCGGAGATTATTCAGAGTCGCGCACCCATTGGTCGCACGGATTTCTGAAGCGCGTTCTGATTGGAGGTAGTTTGTAAACAAAGTTTAGCGTAGAAGTCGTATGTGGCACTCGCAGACTACAGGAACTCGACCTGATCCAAGGCACCTAGGGTTTGAAAGGGATCAGTGGAAAACTAATAGATACGATATTATGTACGGAACAAAGAGAAAATTGTCCCTTGTAAGTAAGGTGAAAAATTATTTTAAAACGGACAAACCAATTAAATCTAGGGAAGGTGTTCTTGTCCCACCACCTAATACTCCTGCCTCATTTATGATGTTTGACCGAGGGTACAATACCTGTGTATGGTTGGAGAATTGGGTGAAGTACACAAAAGATGATGGAGTATTGGCATTTCCATTAGATGGGACTTTCAATGGTAGGATCCTATTTAATTTAAGGACTCGGATGAACGAATTGCATCCCAGACCGAGACTAACGCAGTATGAGGCATTAGAGGAATGGGAAATTGAGGCTTTTGAAAGAGAAAGACCCCGAATGGACAAGGGTTTGACCAAGTGGTACCCCAGGCTGAAACAGGAGTCCAGGGATAAAAGGATGAAACAGTGGAGGCAGAGCATGATTGTTGAGGGTTTGTTTCCCATGATGCCGGCATGTCATAACCCTACAGCGAGTGAGAAAAGTACCGAAAAGTGTAAGCATTGGGGGGCCCCGGGGGAGTCAGATGATGAACTGATAGATGACATCTGTACCAGAAGTCCGCCACCTTATAACGAGGGAACCCGACCTTCCAGTGTAGGAGATGCTCCCCGACGCCACTTCCTCAAGGAAGAAGACAGATTCCTAGGACTGGGAGGGGGTGGTCAAGTATTGCCCTATTCTGTGAAACCCGAGCCTGCGGAAACAAGGGATATATATCCCAAAGTGCCCGCAAGCCAGGAAGAAAAATATTCACGTACGAAAGTTTTGTTTCCCAGACCCTTGTATGAAAGCGAAGAGAAACCATCGAATTCAGGACTGCCTTTTATTCAACCTCCATATGGGGAAGAGCGCAGGTCCTTTAACACTGGAACTTTATTTCCGAAACCAAATTATGGTGGGGGACCAAGTGAAACGCATCCTACTGCCCCGAGTTTTACTCCTCCTTTGACCCCACAGATATTACATGACACGACTTTAAGAAGGATACTAGTGGAAAAGGAGCAAGAGGCTCTAGCTAGACAAAGGACAGAAATAATTCAGAAAATCTCCCAGTTAAATACCAGCCCTGAGGCATTGACTATTCCAGTAACTATTGGACCAGTGGTCCCGTTATACGGAAATGGTCAGGGAAATCCGATTACTCCAATTATGACCCCAGTCATGGCACCCCCGAGACAGGAACCGATAATCATAGATGATCAGTCCAGTGAGTGCGAGTCTGAAGTTGCGTTCTTGGACTTGCCAAACAAACCGACCGGAAAGGGAATGCAGCAGAGGCATAACCCTTTTAATGCGAAAGAGATTAAATTAGAATCCGCAACAGGCACTAGGAATGTCTCTCTGGTAACTCCAGATGAAATTGAGAGTTGGAGTCGTGAATTAGAGAAACAGACTCCGCAAACGAAACCTTTAGACCTCTACAAGCTGAGGGTAGAAATAGAAGAATTAATGGCAGGAAATGTGGGGTTGGATCGATTGAATACCTACTCTGAAGAAGAATTGTCGTTTATATGTAAAAGCTTTACAAGGAACACCAGAGTGCTCCACGAAAAACTGACCGAAACAGCAGTTAGTATGGGGGTAGATATCTCAAAATCCAAGCCCTTACAGAAACCGTACAGAGCAGACTTCTCAGACAAAGATATAGAGCACTTGAATGTGGCAGGAAAAAAGCTGCAGATTAAAGAATTATTGGGAGTACTGCAGAAATGGGGAGATGTGGAAAGATGGAGAAGCAGGTGGGCGAAAAAGAGGGAAGAGGCTCGCTCCCGACAAGTGACTCCTGAATTTGCTTTAAGGGAGGTGGAGAAACCTGAACAGTTATGCCCCATGCGCGAAGTACCTGGAGGGAAATATGTGCATGTCCCCTGGTCTAGACAGGATATTGTGTCCTTTACGAACGACTTTCCAAAATTACGAGAGAAACCAGTAGACTGGTACAGGCAGGTGGAAAGGTTCGTGAAGGTACAGAAATGTCTGTGGAAAGACCTGGATGGGTTTTTCGACATTGTGGTTCCGGTGGATTTATGGACCCAGTGTAAAATAGCCATAGACTGGCCCAGTGAGGAGTACCCAAGAAATAAGGAAACAGGGGAGCCATCAAAGGATGTCATGCGAAAATATGAGCAGGTGATTCAGCATTTGAAAGAAAAGGTGCCCGCAAAGGAAACTGATTGGACAAAAATAGATAGAACAACACAGGAAAGGGACGAGACAGTGCACTCCTTCTATGAGAGGTTATTGCAGGTATTTAAAACATACAGTGGTATTGATAACATCGATTTGAAGGACATGACGCATTTTATTTACAGGTTTGTAAATGGTTTAAGACCTGAAATTTGTCAGTGGATAAAAGATAATAAAATCTGCTGGCATACAAAGAAAATGGATGAGGTCCTGCGGTACGCTAAGTACTGCGAGGACGAGATGGCAGAAAAGAAAAAGGCCCTTAAGGAAAAAGTGATGTGGGCTCAGGTGAAGCTCGCAGAACAGCAGGAAAAACAATTGAGTAACATGGTTAAAAATGCTGAGAACAAAAGTCCTGGGGGAGGGGGTGGAGGAAAGCCCCGGCCAAAATTTAGCAGGGAAGAGGCTATGAAGAAATTTCCCTGCCATCAGTGCGGCGAAATTGGACACTGGCGAAACGAGTGTCCTCAATTAATAGATGATAATGCAAAAACTCCTGATTTAACTCCACAGACGCAGAAAGAAAAACCAAGAAAGACTCAACCCCAGGTAAAAACAGTTCAGGTGCCTCGAGCACCCAAGCAGGTATACAGGGGAAGGCAAGCAGAGGGTGAGGAGATAGAAGTTTGGGAAAGCGGTGAGAACAGAAATACAGCAACTTCGCAGTATCTGCTAAATGATACCTTCCTTTGTAATGATCAGGACTGACGGGGCCTGAGAGGGGAGGACGAGGAGTGCGTACTTGGCGCTTCCTTGCCGGTAGACCAGTCTGGACCATATATTGAAGGAAAGGTTGACGGAAATGATGTCACCTTTCTGTTGGACACTGGTGCTACCCGTTCTACTGTAAGAACAGTGGACGTTCCAAACCTACCCCTCTCGGGAGAAAATATCCAAGTAGTGGGTGTATCTAATCAACTGATTAGTACTCCTGTTACCGAACCAATGGAGATTTCAATTGGAAATTTTAAACAAATGCATAGGTTTGTTGTCTGTGACACCAGTCCAGTGAATCTACTGGGTCGTGATTTGCTGTGCAAAATGAACTGTACCATCTTTTGCACACCAAAAGGTGTTGAACTACAGACCCCGGATGAAGATGGCATTTATAAATTATTGTTACTTAGACCTGACTCAGAAATTAAAAGATTGACCCTGCAGGATTTGCCCCAAGAACTCCAGGAAGCGGTAAAGCCAGAGGTGTGGGATTTCACTGGAAAAGATGTGGGATTAATGAAAGATGTGGACCCCATACAGATAGCCATCAAGGACAATGCAGTATATCCTAACACTAAGCCCTACCGAATGAATGCTGAAGTGAGAGCAGGTGTCACTCTGGAAATACAAAAATTATTAGAAGGAGACATTATACAGGAAGTGATGAGCAGCCCATGCAACTCACCGATTATGGGCATCAAGAAGCCTAGTGGCAAGTATAGGGTAGTGCAAGACCTGAGAAAGGTAAACAAAATTGTAGTTCCTTGCTGCCCTATTGTCCCGAACCCTGCAGTGATTCTGTACCAGATTCCTTGGGATGCTGAGTGGTTCACTGTGATTGATTTGTGTCATGCATTCTTTTCGATACCCCTGCACCCCGACAGCAAATTTCTTTTCTCATTTGCCTTCGAAGGTCACGTGTATTGCTGGAACAGGGTCCCTCAGGGGTATACAGAGAGCCCCTCTATCTTTAATCAGATCTTGAAGAAATGTCTAGAGACTTTGACCTTACCTGGGAACTCTGTCTTAGTGCAGTACATAGACGACCTTCTACTGGCGTCTAAAAGTCATAGGGACTGTGTAGTTGACACCATTGCCCTCCTGAATCATCTGTGTGAGAAAGGGCATAAAGTGGCCCCTGACAAACTACAGTTCTGTGCAAAATCAGTGAAATATCTAGGACACCAGATAGAAAAGGGTGTCAGAAAAGTCACATCAGAAAGAGTGAGAATAATACAAAAGATGCAGTTTCCCCGTACTCAAAAAGACGTCAGAATGTTCCTGGGAGTACTAGGATACTGCAGGCAGTGGATTCTGGGATTTGCAGTCTTAGCCAGGCCTTTGATAAAAATGACCACGAGAGGAATGCCAGACATTGTAGAATGGGACGATGAAAGCCTAATGGCTTTCACAAGACTGAAAAACTGTCTGTGTACAGCCCCTGCGCTGGGAATGCCAGATTATTCCAAAGAGTTTGCCCTATTCTGTGACACTCGCGATAATTGCGCATTGTCAGTCCTGACTCAAGAACATGGCACGACCAGAAGGCCTGTGGCCTATTTCTCTGCCACCTTGGACCCAGTAGCTGCTGGGTTGCCAGGCTGTCTGAAAGCAGTAGCTGCTACCTGTGCAAGTTTGGAACAAAGTGAGTCCATAGTCATGGGACATCCTGTGACTGTGTATGTTTCACATGGAGTGGTAATTCTATTGACCAGAACTAAAACACAGTATCTCACCCCTAGTCGGCTGACTAAATACGAGAGGATTCTTGTGGGTGCAGCAAATGTAAGCATTGTTAGGTGCGGTATTCTGAATCCTGCCACTTTACTCCCCGACTCCCTGGAAATGGAAGGGGGGGATGATGATGAACATGATTGCATTGATCTGACAGAGTTTAGCACAAAACCACGCCCAGACATAAAAGAAACGCCATTGCCTGAGCATGATAAAGAGCTGTTTGTAGATAGTTCCTGTCTAAGACATGAACTAGGAGGCCTGAGTGCTGCTTATGCAGTAGTCTCTTTAACAAAAATTGAAGAAGCAGGTTACCTATATAACATCAAGTCTGCACAAGTAGCCGAATTGATTGCTATGATAAAAGCTTGCAAAATTGGGAAAAACATACGCATAACAGTGTATACTGACAGTCAGTACTGTTATGGAGTTGTGCATGACTTTGGCCAATTGTGGCTACAGAGGGAATTTCTGACTTCCTCAGGTACTCCCATTCGGAATGCAAAGGTTGTGCATGACCTTTTAGAGGCCATCCAGTTACCCAAGGAACTGGCAGTGGTAAAATGCGGTGCTCATAAGAAGAGCATGGACAAAGTATCACTGGGAAACGATTATGCTGACCGAGTGGCCCAATGGTGCGCCAGAGATCGGTATATCGTAAATCCAAAACGAGGGGGGCCAGGAACCAGCTGCCAACTTCAGGTGTTTGAGGAAGTGCCTACTTGGGATGAAGTGAGAGAGTGGCAGGAGTCGGCTCCTTGGCAAGAAAGAGAGAAATGGAAGGAAGATGGGTGCAGACCGAGACGTGTGGATGGTGTCATCTTGGGCCCAACTGGTATGCCTGTATTACCCCGACACTTGCTTGGCACAATGGCAAGATTAATACATGAAGGATCACACATTGGTAGGGATGCCATGATTCTGGTATTTCAACAGACTTGGTATAGTAAGAAGTTCAGGAAAGTAGCAGAGTCCCTCTGCCAGAGGTGCCTGTCATGTCAACAGATGAACCCAGGCAAGAGGACAATGGTTGAACTGAGCAAAATTGGGAGATCAGGGGGTCCCTTTGTAAGGATACAGATTGATTTCATCACCATGCCCCGTTGTGAAGGGAAGCGATATGTCCTTGTCATTGTTTGCGTATTTTCAAAATGGGTAGAAGCTTACCCTACTCCCCAAAGTGACGCACTGACAGTAGCGAAGTGTTTACTAAAAGAACTGATACCTAGATTCGGGGTGCCATTCATTATTGAATCAGATAAGGGTGGACATTTCCAGAATGAAATACTGGCTGAACTCTGTAAGGCCTTTGGAATAAGGCAGAAACTTCATTGTGCATACCACCCAGAGGCTTCTGGAATAGTGGAACAAGTAAATGGAACTATCAAAAACAGACTAGCAAAGCTGACAGATGCTACTGGCATGACCTGGGTGAAGGCCCTGCCCCTGGTCCTGATGGGACTGAGAAGTGTTCCTGACCGCAAGACAGGCCTAAGTCCCCATGAAATCATTATGGGAAGAGTGATGAGACAAGCATGGGTGCCAGGAAGCAAACTGTTGAGTATTACTGATGATTTGGTGCTTGAATACTGCAGAAGATTGGGTGACCAAGTGCGTTCTATCTCTCGCCAGATTGGAGACGACGGCATCCTCAATCCAACGACTCCTCTCCACAGCTTGGTTCCAGGAGACTGGGTCAAAATAAAGAAGCACACTCGATCAAACTGTCTGGCACCAAGGTGGGGAAAGAAACGCCAAGTAATCCTGGTAACAACCACTGCAGTGAAGGTCGCAGGTGTTCCCCAGTGGATCCACGCTGGCCACACCCAGAAGGTATTACCAGACAAAGAATTTGCAGAAGAAGGGCAACCAGCAGAGGACTCTGCAGAAGACAGACCAGAAGTAGCTGACAACGAGCAGCCCAGCACCAGCCAGGCTGCAGGAACAGCAGACGTTGGCCCAGGAGTAGTTGACTACGAACTGCCAAGAATCCAGCCTGCTGAAGAGGTCCAGGAAGCTGAGCCAGGAGTAGCTGATGACGAGCTGCCAAGCATATGGCCAGAAGAATGGATACCGATGATTGATCTGACTGAAGATCCTATCAGAACAAGAGAGCGACTTAGTGAAGGTAGAGAGTGGACTAGTCAGGAAAAGCAAGGCACAGGCGAAGAACCTCAGCCGCCTGAGATTCACATCAAAACTGAGGAAGGAGAAGGTCAGACAGGGACAGAACAGGTGTTCGATACACCTCCACTAACTCCTGATGAGGATAAGGGACAGCTTAGACATAGAGTGATAGTTCGAGCAGAAGAAAATCAAGAGATCGAAGTGCTTGAACAGGATCAGATAGGGTTAAAAGAACGGGTTCAGGAAACAGAAACAGAAACAGAAACAGAGACAATCGAAAGCCAAAAACAAAATATTCCTGAACTAGGCCAGATTAGTAACCAGGCAGAAGAAATTGATGCTAGCCCTGGAACTAGCGAGATAAGGGAAGGAGAAGAAGAAAGTGAAGCAGAATTGCCACAAGCTGAAGAGAATAAGAGGATAAGAGAAGAAAGTGAAGTCCAAGTACCAACTAAGAGACTAAAGAAAAGAAACAAACTTGAGCCTAGGTTCATAAAGAGACTAAGGCTAAGGATAAAGACGGTGGAAGAGAAACGTGCAGAAGCAAGGAGAAGTGCACGGATAGCAGAGCAAGAAGAAAACTCTTCCAAAAGAAGGAGTGAACGATTAAAAAGACAAAACAAGAAATACAAGTCTCCTGAATGGACACTCGTTTTGGAAGAACTTGAAGATCTTGATATAACTGACGTAAGCGACGGAGAGCCCGTCCCTGAGTACTCTGCTGAAGAAGAAGACGAACCACCGTGAATTTGCACAAAGTAAGCTAGCTGTGTAAAGACACAAAGAGGGGTCAAGAAACTTCTTCTGAGCGGAAATGTCTGATTCAACTGTGAATGGTAGACCTAGTTGCAGTCGTTTCAAGACGTGCTGCAAGGTGTGTATATGTAGTATAGTAGTACTGATAGTAATTTGGATAGGACTAACAATCTTTATACCCTTCACTGTAAGTAAAGATACTAACATTGTCCCTACTGAAATTGTAAATACCGACAGTGAGGAGTTGACAACACAGAGTGTAGCAAGACATGAGAGAGCACTGAGACAAACAAAACGAGACTTAGAAGCATCAGATGAGGGAGGACTACATTATCATGGAATTAAGAACAGGACACACTTAAATGTTTTTGCAAACTTGTTAATACACTATGTAGAGACTATGGAAATTGAAGATTGCTATGTCTGCATGAAGCTACCTACTTCTGTGGCTGAAGGCGTGACATACCATCACTTGCCATTAACATATGGAATCTCCTGTAGCATTTTAGCTAGTTTATTTTACAAAAGAGGACCGTTACAGTACTATTATTCTAATAATGACGTAATCTTTTCTGAACTTCCTATACGTGGGAACTTGAATCCTGTACATACCAAAAGCGACACCATAAGATATATGGGAGACTACTTCTTGACCATAGGTAACATTGACATAGCAGACGCACACAGAGATAACTTGACTTGTTCTTTGCGTGAACAGGAAAAGATGTTCCTGAACATGGCAGAGAAAAGAAGAATTAAAATACAAAAGAAGGCTAATGACGAAAGTCAGAAAAAGCCAAAGTGGGCAGAGAACATGGAAGGCACCTCAAATGGTGGGGCGGGACCTGCTCTGTTGCTGGATTTTGAAAAGAAAGGCAAGCTATGTCTTCACCGCGAGAAGACTAGCTATTATAATAATGTTTTCATTGGTTCCAGTGAATGCGAACATAATTACAAGGTAATTGGAGGTTGGGGTTTCAAAAATGGGTCAGAGCCTGTGTTTCCTGGAATTTATTATATTTGTGGGGACAAGGCTTATTTCAAATTGCCGGATCACTGGTATGGAAGCTGCTATTTTGGCATTGTTTTCCCGAAAATATACCATGTGAATGGAAAAGCTGGAAGCAATGAAGATACTAATGGCTTAGTGCGTAGTAAAAGAGAAAGTATAGGTGAAATTATGGGTAGTATTTTCAGTGCACTGATACCTGGAGTGGGAGTGGTTCTGAACACTCACAGAATTTGCAAATTGTCTACTATAGTAGATGTGCTGTCTACTGAAACAGCTCATGGATTTCTGCTGGTCAATACCGAAATGGTTGCGATCAGATCAATGGTTTTACAGAATCGACTTGCTCTTGACACCTTATTAGCGAAAGAGGGCGGAGTCTGCCGGATGTTGAAGGCGCAACATTGTTGCACTTATATTCCGGATAAAAGTGTACAGATCAAAAGATATGTGAAAAACATTACTAATTTGACAAAGGAACTCAAACCACTCGAGGTTGATAGTGCCTGGAAGAGACTGGTAGATGGTCTCTCAAATGTAGGTCATTGGCTTGCTAGTGTAGGTAAAAGCTTGTTGTTCAAGATACTGATGCCAATTGGTATTATAGGTCTTATTATATTTCTCATTTTTATCTGTTGTAAATGCCGCAAGCGCACCAAGAAGTACGAGGTAAATGCAAGAGGGTTGAAACGGAGTGTGGATGAGATTGAGTTGGAGGAAGTGAATGATCAGATATACAAAAAGGTGAAGACTTCTCACCCTACTAAAACTGAGAGAGAAAAATTAGAAAGATTGCTGGAAGAGATAGAGTTATATAAAGTGTGAAAGAAAGTTGGCATCTGGTTCCATTTTTGTGATGATAGTAAATATCATCAAAGAGGGGATTGATGAAGCAAAGCTTCGCATATTTTGCGGCTTGCCGAAGTCAAGAACCTCGTTTATGTATAACAAGGTAATCAATGTACGTCTTACTAACATTTATATTAAGTTTGAGTAAAGTTTATGACGCTTGCCTATGTGTATTCCTAACTATTTTAATCCGTGTTTATAAAATGGCCGCCGCTTGTATTTAGTTACTGCGCATGCGTCAGCCACACTCACGTGTCCTGACGCGTCTGCAGAAGTGGAGGGAAAGTTATGCGCATGCGTAATTCATAGCTGTGCTCATCATGTGGTACTGCTCGTGCCACTGCTCTTGTGGTCGTATCAATGTAGCTAACATTTAAAATGCATAAGTTTATTTCTTGATGATGAGTTAAAAGTACAAACCCTGTGATGTGTTTTCATGATGACATTATTATGTATTAATTTGTTTTCGCTTACTTTTCATGTATCGCGGGAAATGGGGGTCTGAGTGAGAGGAGAGCCATATTGGAGGTCCCTTCTGCGCCTGCGCCACTTTCGGCAGCACAGTGGACCTTGACTGATGGAACATAGCCAGTTGGCAGCGATGGGCGAGATGCTCCTGAGAAAGTCACCTCTGCCCTGCGAGAACGGCGAATGTTGCTCCTCATATGATACAATGTTAAATTGTCATTGTGTTTCTGCACAGTTTCTCCTGGGAACCCCAAACTTACTAGGCGGTACCCTACTATGCAAATGTAGGCTTGAATTACTATGTTGTGATTGGTGTGTTACCCAAATCCTACCTTAGGACCAATCGAAATTGAGGGATTCTGACACTTTGCAACATTGGGGGGTGGTACACTGTCCCCAAACTGTATATCTACCCTGGGTTCACCTAGGGAGCCGTCCGACTTGTCTGGTTTAGCTGACCTGTCACTGACCCATCGTACTCAATAGGTGATTGAAGATACAGAGCGCTGCGGAGCACTCTGTCCGAATTTGACCATAGACTAAGGTTCTACTGAACCTTAAAGTGCTGGCGAAGCACTTTGCTGGGAGTTCGCTGACCCAATCGGGGTCTTGATCGATAACTGCAGAGCGGGTGGAGCGCAGGCGTTGCTTCCAAACTGTGGGTTCCGGTCCTGTCCTGAGCGGTCCTGTCCTGAGGGTTTGCTGTCCTGCCCTGAGGGTCCTGTCCTGATTCCTATTCCGAGGGTATCCTGTCCTGTCCTGGGTGTCCATTCTGCACCTGCTGTCCTTTGAGGGGTATCCTTCCTTGAGGGTTTCCTGACTTAACTGACCCGTGGCCAGGGTTTGGTTTCCACACCTTTCTAGGTAAATATTGCTCTGAAAACTCCTAAAATCTTGCACCTTCTGAATTTCTAACTTTTGCTTTAATAAAGTTCATCATTGCATATGTTATATTTTCCATGCCTTTCCGCAACTATTGAAAGTCAATTACATATTTTCATAAGTTTGTTCCTATGTCTTCTCACTTGTTAGAGATTATATTTTGCATTGCAGTTTGTAATTTTCTGATATGGCCTAGAACTTCATTACCTAGACTGTTCAAAGGCCCCTTTACTTTAAGTGAAGCGTGTTACTCATTATAGGCCCTCCTATAGTTACCCATACATAGTCTGCCCATGCTTAGATATTACTGAATTGCATAGTATTTTTCTCTTGCATTTTATATCAGTATTTCAATGATTACCCTATCATTATTTTTATATAGCTACATAATTTACATTATCTTGGTCATTGATTGTCTCATTCTTGTATACTTGATGCATGAAGAAAACAAACTTTAGATAAACATTTTAAAACTTCCAGTTGTCCGTGGTCATTTAAACAGTATTTGAATGTTATTGGTTGGGTTTGTATTTTGCTGCCTTTTCTTTACAGCTAGCTCCCTGATTCATTGTGGTCATTAGGTACCCGCATCGGTGGATGGTAAGTCGGGTGCACTGGAAATTAATAGTAGGGAACACACACACAAATTGGTAGAGCTCGTGAAGTCACCTGATCGATGTATATGGTGATTTGAAAGTATATGGGCCCTGAAGCCGGAAAACGGCGAAAACTATTGGTCGGGTGGCCTCGCGCGCTCTATCAATATGACTTTCCCTCCTCCGTAAACAAATCCTGATTCCACACTCAACTCACCTCTCACTTTCCAAAAGCTCCTTCCTTCATCTGCATTCGTTTTCCCTTCACTCCAAACTTCAAAAACCTTCTCTTCTTTTTCCTCCATCAACCCATCTTTACCATAATGCAGAAGCCACTCAATTGACTTCTCGATCTCTTCCTCCTCCACAGCAATTAGATCCCTATTCCACTCACTCCTAGGTACTTCTTTGATCGGTAAGGGCAATCTACTCAAACAGTCCGCAACTTCACTTCGTACACCAGGAACACATTCAATCCCGTAATTGTAATCCTGTAATCTCTTAGAAGGTCTTGCTGTTCTGAAATATTCCGTTTCCCACACACAACCAAGGGCCTCCTTTGCTGTTGCAGAATAAAGTTCTTCTGCTGGTGCCAAATTCCTTGATGCAAATCCCAAAACTTCTTTTCCTCCACCATCATTTTGTGTTAAAACTGCATCCATCCATACCGATGTCTCAACCCTCTCAACCATTCCTGAAACCTCCAACCTTATTACTTCTTTTTCCAATTCATTCCTTACTGTAAACTGTTCGTTTCTTACTTTATAATTTACATGAACAGCATTCTCCTCTAACTTTATCTCATGTTTTAATTCCATAAGCACGCCAATTCTTCCTGAGAACACATCACTATACCTTCCTTTAATTCCTTCCGTTAAATCATCATCTTTAACTTCTTCCGCTAAATCATCATTCTCACCCAACACCATAACCTGCTCTTTTGCATTCGGATTAAGTACTATATCCAAGCTTGCCTGATCTTTCCATCCTAAAACACTTGGTCCATTTTCCGCAACGTACATTCTTCCCTCTGCCACCCTCCTTTTAAACGCAAATGTCACATCTCTACACCCCACCATTGGAATGCTTTTCCCAGTGAATCCTCTCGGATTTATGTCACTCTCCATTAGATCAAAACCAATCTCCTTCACAAATTTTCTCTTCCACATATCCAGATTAACTATAGTATATGGCGATCCCGAATCTGCCACTAACATCACTATTACCCCCGCCACTTCAATTTCACATTGGGGTTTACTTCTTCCTTTACTTTTTACATCCAAAATAAAATCTCTTATCATAAAAACGTCATCGTCTTCATCTGTATCGTCTTCTTTAACTTGTTTCCTCAACCCATCTTCTCCCCTTGTCACATACTTTATCCTTGTAGTTTTATCTCTTCTATAACAAACTCTTGCGTAATGACCAACTAATCCACATACAGTACATTTTTGATCTCTTGCTCTACATGCTTGACTGTTCGCTAAATGTGTATAACTTCCACACCTAAAACATGCTAAATTGGATGTGCCTTCTCTTCTATATTCATTTTTTGTCGCTTGAAAATATTTCTTCTCCGTCTTCTCTTCATCAAATTTATCTTTCTTTTCTGCACCAACGCTGCTTGCTCTTAAAGTTTTCCTCACAACACACACTTCTTCTCTATCTTTTCCTTTCTCTTCTTCCAGGGCTGCTTTTGCACATCTGACCGATACTTCAGCCTTTCTTACTACTGCTAGCACCTTATTCAGTGTTTCATCTCCCATGGTCCATAATCTTTCTTGCATCCTTTTATTGTTTGAGAGCATAATGACTTGATCTCTTATTAACTCTTCTTCTATCAGTCCAAATCTAAATTTCTCCGCCATTCTTTTCAATACACTCAAATAATCCTCAATCTTCTCATCCTGTTCTTGCTTCCTCCTGAAAAACTTGTATCTGTCAATTGCTACACATACCGTTGGTGCATAATAACTCTCTAAGTCGTCCAACGCATTCTCATATGCATCCGTTTCATCTACACTTCTTTCCTTGTTTTGCATCCGCACATATTGCCTTATTCCTTCTGGTCCTAAGGAATGTAGCAATATCCCTTTTTTTTTATCTCCGGTGTCATTTCTTCATTTTTGATAGTGAACATATAATTATTGAAATATACCTTCCATTCCTGCCATCTTATTTTTGGTTCTCCAGGTTCTGTTAAGAAAGGTATTGGTGGCGTTAATGTAAATGTTTGTGCCGCACACATTTTTAGAAAGTATAGATTACACTTCCAATAAACTTCTCTCTATGTTAGAGTTTGTTCTTTCTTTTCCTTCCTTTTCCCTGCCTTTTTTTTTTTACTTTATTGTTGCAAATACAAAATTGTGCTTCTAATAAACTTTCCTTCTTGTTTTTTTCCTTCCTTTTCCTTCCTTTTACTCTGCTTTTATTAACGTTTTTGTTGCAACTGCATTCTTCAAAACGACTTTTCAACTCTTAAACTGTTTCCCTTATGCTTAACAATCGTTTCCTTCCTTAAATGGTACTGGTGGTGTCAAAGTGAACATTTGTCGCTATACTGATTCCTTTCATTTGTTTCCTTCTTTTAAACGAATACGAGTTTCCCCTACTCGTTAAAATGGCCGCCGACGTGATGACGTCACACGCTAGCCAATCAGCGTGTGCACATTCGCCTCTGTCTTCACGCGTCACAATCACAAAGACGCTGCCTCCTCTGCTGCCGTGCGCAGTGCCTGAATCACCCTCCACGCGCCTCTCACTGCTTCTGTCGCCGCACGCGATTCTACGCGCCTCTCTTCCCGCGTCACAATCACCCAGACGCTGCTCCTCTTGCTGCCGGGCGCCGACGCGCCTCTCAGAGCTTCATTCGCCGCGCGCGCTCCTCTGCTGGCATCACGCGCCTCTCAGAGCTTCAATCGCCGCACGCGCTCTTCAGCTGACACGCGCTGCTTTAACGGTAACACGATACTTTCTTCTTCTTTCTTTCTTTTAGTTTTAAATGTCATTTACTTCTCATTCCGTCATTCCGTCATTCCGCTCACCTCAGTTATGTCAATTTCCCCTTCAGTTCGAATTATCCTTGTCCGTCTGTATCTTCCTGCCACTTCCCTTTATTTCTTTCCTTCAATCTCAGTGGGTCCACACAGAGTTGCCCAATCCTCCGTCGCCAAAATTGTAAAGACGGGTCTCAGTCAGGGTACCTTCTTCAAGTACTTTATTGGCAACCCTGCTTAACGTAGCAGGAACGATCTCAACAAGTCCTCAGTCTCCCATCAACTGTCCCACCCTGGAACCCCACATACACGTTCTTATTCTAAGAACCTACCCACATTCCTAACAAGAATACTACAACACAACAGTGCTAAATACAGAATTACGCTGTTCGCGTAATTCTGAGCAATCTCGAAAAATTCTGCCTGATTATGCTACACGTAAATTGCGCAAGCTTCCCCCACCCCTAATATTGCCATCATCACGCAGGCATGAGGAAAGAAACATTTTTGGTTGGTTGTCCTTTTTATAAATCACATGTTTTGAGCACATCAATATTTAAATGAGCTCGGAAATGTCTGAACATTATTTTCAAACAGACTTCTGGAACTCAGCATAAAATCTTTAAACTGCATTTAGAGTGTAAATAAAATGAGTTGGGTGTATTTTTTTGAACAGCAAAACTTGCTGTTAACAAATGTCCCTATTCTGATGGAGTTCTTTAGCTAGCTTGAAAGCACGAAAATGGTGCACATTGCTGTTTATTAGGTGATGGATGGTTAATGGTGTGATTTTTTTTGTTACGAGATAAGATAATAAATTAAAATGTAACCCCTCACTGGGCCTCTCTCGCAAATGAAAGGAATGTGTCGTAAATCAAAGCGGACACTTCCTTCAGGTAAGTAGATTCGTTTTAATCAGGAGATAACCAAACGTACACTCCACCAGCTGATCAGACCACCAACTGACAAGTGTAGAACTTTACACAATATAATAAAATACATGCAGGTACTCTGGAAGGAAGAGATGTCATGAACACAAAGGAAAGCTTGTAAGATACAGGTAGCCATGTTGGAATAAAAAATGTATGTACAACACATCTTCATCCTTTACAGAGAAAACAAACAAATAAAAATAAAACAAAGTTAACTTAACATAAACACAACTAAATTAACAGCAATAATCATTCAAATAAGCAGGAGGTCTACGACACCTTAAACTTCTAACTCTTAATGAGGTAGAAGTATTTTGGAGATTACAGGCGTTGTAAAGAACTACACTCAAATCACTAGTGACACCACTGCAAGCATCACCACCACGTACATCCATTCGACTAACAGACACAAGAGAATCATCAGCAACTTCTGTACCGTTAAACATATAACCACTACTGGACTGAGAACCATGAACATCATGGTTGCCAACTATTGAGAACGATGAAACAGTTTCTTTCTTTTGATAAAGTTCCACCCGTCTAAGATTCCACTTCTCACCATTTGTCAAAACAACATAATGAGGAAAAACATCTTCGACAGTGTAAGGCCCCTTAAACTTTGAAAGACTCCTAGATATTCTTTACAACTTTTACTTTAACCAAATCAACTCTAGAAATTGAAGGAGAAGAACAGGTGGAACTAACTATAGGAACAGGGTCGCGATGACCACCTTTAGCAAGCCAGTCTTTGATCCATGAAGGTGTAAGCTTAGTTCCAGGAAGTCTACCCTGCATACGTTCAAAAGGGCACTTGTTATTATTATTGTGTGTACTGGTACGATAAACCCATATCATCTCTTGAGCCATATCAAGAGCAAATCCACTACTGGTGCAAGCCATTTAGATTATCCCCTTGACAACACGGTTTACTCTCTCACACAGACCATTCCCCTGTGGATTGTATAAGGATGTGCGATGATGTACCACACCACAATAAGACAGGAAAAACACATTTTGTGAGAGATAAGCTGAGTAACATTGTCCGTGATAAGTACAGAAGGATAACCTTCCTCTTGGAAAAGATTTTTCAAGAAAGCAATAGTAGTCTCGGTGGTGATATACTTAACAAAACTGACAGTTAGCCACTTGGAATAAACATCAATGGCCACTATGGCAAAGCGAAGATTGACAGGTAGTTAGTCCATGGGCCCAATAATATCTAGAAAAACACTGTGCCACAAACAACTTGAAGCAGTGATATGACCAATAACTGAAGTACTAGTAACTTTAAGCCTTTTTTCAACATCCCTACAAACAGAGAACTTTTCCACCCAGGACAAAACTTGTGAATCCATGCCTGGCAACCAAAAATCTGCTTTGAGTCTGCACTGGGTTAATGATTGTCCCAAGTGTCCTTCATGGGCTAGTTTGAGAAGCTTGGGCCTTAAACTGGAAGGAGGAATTAATTTATCACCTCTCATGAGAAGATACTCACCAGAGACTGCCAACTCATCCAAAACACTAAGAAAAGGACGGGCTGAGACATGTACACAACTTTCTCGTCTGGACCCTAATTTGACCAAACCCAACACTTCTTTGAGAAAGCTTTTGTCATAGCTTCACACCACTCATCGAGAGTAAAGGTACCCTCATAAACAGCAAGCACATCTTGCACTGAGGCAACAGCTCCTTCTTCATTGGCAACATCCAAAGACAATCAGCTTGAAAGTTGTGCCACCCATGTGTATGGGAGTTGTCATATTAATACTCTTGAAGTTTGGCTGCTTGTCTTGCTAACCTGGGAGAATCCTTTCCACCCCCCCCCCCCCAGGAGATAGAATGCGAACCAAGGGCTTTTGATCAGCTTTAAGAAGAAATTTTGTGCCCCAAAGTACGAAAATACTGAACACCCCAAGCAGCAGCAAGAGTCTCTTTTTGAATTACTGAATAATTCTGCTCTGAAGGTGTAAGAGTCCGACATGTGAAGGCAATGGCTCTCTCACCTTTAGGATGTTTCTTCAGGAGTACAACACCAAGACCTATAGCACTAGCATCTACCAATACAACAAAGGTACGCTTTATGTCAAAAGGAGCCAAAACATTGGCTTCAGAAATTTCTTTTTTGATTAGATTAAAACATGTCGTTTGATCAGTGCCCCACACAAATATTGCACCTTTCTTGAGCAAAACCCTCAATGTCAAAGTTTTGTCGGAGAAGTTCTTCACGAATCTAGAATAATATTCAATTAACCTCATGAAGGAACGCAACTGATCTTTGTCAGAAGGACATGGAGCCAGGCGAATAGCCTCCAAGAGATTCCTTTTGGGCTTTACACCCTGAACTGATATCTCATACCCAAGGTATTCAATCTGTTGGATGAGGAATGAAAATTTTACTTTCTGTAAAGTAGGTCCAGCCTCAGCTATTCTTTGCAAAACAGTTTTCAGCACTTGGTTGTGATCAGCAATAGAGTCACCAAACACCAGAACGTCATCTTGAAAGAACACTGCTTTCTTGATGCCCTTAAACAACTCGGTAACCATACGCTGAAAAATGCTGGCAGCTGAAATGAGCCCAAAAGGAAGTCTTGTAAACTGGGATGCCCCTTCAGTTGTTATGAACGCAGTGAGATGTTTCGAGTCACCATGTAATTTTATTTGGTGATACGCGTTCTTAACTTAGAAAATAACCTTGCTCCCTTCAAAGTGGACACTAATTCTCCAATGTTGGGTAAAGGAAATGTGTCTGCTACTATGCATTTGGTTAGTGATCTCAAGTCCACACAGAATCTTATTTTGCCATCAGATTTTTTGGTGGTGATGACTGGGGACACCCAAGTAGAAGCTTTTATGGGTTATATTACCCCACTGTGTAACATGTCATTGATTAAAAACTTGACCTCATCCCTAACAATTAGGGGAATTCTTCTTCCTTTGTGTTGATCTGGTAGAGCATCCTTACTCAATTTGATTTTGTGTACATATCCTTTCAATTCTCCTAGTTCATTTCTAAAAACAGTTTTGACTTCTTGCAAGATGTCATTTAGGGTATGATCATCCACTACCATAACTTGACAGGGTGTCCTGGGATTGACTATAATTTGAAGATCGTGCTGATGGACCCAACCTAAAATTGGTGGACCATCAACCGAAACATAAACTTTGCCCCTAGTAGACCTATTGTGGAATAAAATGTCTGTTTCGAAGTAATCCAACAAATCTATCGGGTCACCATGGAAACCTGTAGGAGAGATGTCACTTGTTTGCAAAGTTTTACTATCCCACTCTTTCTCAAACATGACTTTGGGTATGATGGTATATCTGGACCTGTGTCAACCATAAGAGACACTTCAGGCCCCTCGATAATGAATAAGACTTTAGGTCTGTTCTCCCTTTTATCATTCTCAGTGATTATGTTAGAGTCATCGACCACCAACAACCTATCTGCCTCCCTACTAGGTACAGAATTTGCATCTTGTACAAACGCTACCTTAGAGTGAACTTTGGTTTTGCACATTTTCGAAAAATGGCCCAAACGACCACATTTTAAACATTCCTTATTAGACTCATAACAAAATCTCGATTCAGACATGTGCCCATAACTGCCACACCTTGAACACATCTTGTTGGAAGTTTTTACAAAAGTATTGTTTTTGTACAATTACTTTTTCTTGTCACCAACTAGCGCTATATGTTCTTCATCACCTAAATCACTTTCTTCTGCTCCCCACTTTTCTGAGACTTCAGACACCTTTTGTTGTGTACTAGTTTTCTGTAGTTCCTTCATACAAATTTCTGACTGTTCGATGACTTTTGCTAAGTCAATGGCAACCTTTTAAAGTCGGATTCTTGGCTTCCCATAGCCTTTCTTGTATTTTGCGATTGTTGCATTGCACTATTAGCTGATCTTTAATCAACTCATCGGTCATGGTGCCAACCTTGCACTTAACTGATTGTTCTCGAAGACGTACAACAAATCCATCTATGGATTCCTCACTGCGTTGACGATGAGTATAAAACTTATACCGGTTCATTACTAAATTTTCTTCCTTAGCAAATCTTACCTCCAATCTGGAAATAGCTTTGTTATATAGATCAGGCATAGGTTGCCCATTAGCTTGAAACGCCTAAGGAAGAAATTGGAAGATCCGTTACCCCTCCTTGCCTAAAGCACTGAGAAGTAATGCTTTTTTCCGCTTATCAGAAAATTCTTGACCATCTGATTAATCAAGATAGTTCTCAAAAATGATAATCCAGTCCTCCCACGCTATAGAGGGAGCACCTGGTTCACTTAAGAAGTCCGGAGGTAGTGCAACTGCAATTTGTTGAGCCATAAGAACACAAATAATTAAAACAATAGAGAATTCTAAATAATAAAATAAGATTGTGCACACTTTGTGAATGAAGAGAAATGTATCTGTTAAATAATAATAGTTGGAGGTGTGTGTATCACCGTGATAAGCACTGATAAAAGTTTCCTGAGAATGAATACTTTGTGTTGGAGAACAGATTTGTATGAGTTGGTAAAGCTGAAATTATGTAGAAAAATATACCTAAATGAGAGATGATAGTGCTGTGCCCATCATTACATGCAAAGGGCAGAATAAATAATGACCGTAAACAATTATCGTGGTGTGCGCATCACCGTGAGTGCTGTAAGCTTGAGACGCGATGAAATTGGAAGCCAAATACGAGGGCGCAATATGGACGCTGTACACAGCGTTGTGACGTTGATAGCTGCGTACACGCGATGTTGATGCCAGAATGTCTAAGAACTGCTCGTAGTAATTACGCTGCAGTATTGTGACACTGTTGCTAGGAAGCTTCTTGATGTTAAAGATCTTGCACATGCAGGAAGAAGCGCGTGACAACGTTGCTTGGCAACGTTATAAACAAACGGAGATTGTGCATGCAGGAGGTAGCGGCGCACTCGGTAACTGACTCACGGTTCTGGAGAGTGATGTCAGGAGTGCCTCCAAAGTATTTTCTCCTTCCTCTCGTTTTTATGCTCATTAACAGAGCATGGTACCAGGTTTCAAAACATCTACAGATGCCGTGGATTCGTTCGGTGAAGTGTCGTTCTGGATACTTCGGTTACGTGTTGTGCTGAGGATGAAACAGCTTATCTCTGGTCCCATCAGCTCTGTTGTCTTCTGGTCGTCGCCAAAATGTCATAAATCAAAGCAGACACTTCCTTCAGGTAAGTAGATTCGTTTTAATAAGGAGATAACCAAACATACACTCCGCCAGCTGATCACACCACCAACTGGCAAGTGTAGAACTTTACACAATAGAATAGAATATACGCAGGTATTCTGGCAGGAAGAGATGTCAAGAGCACAAAGGAAAGCTTGTAAGATACAGGTAGCCATGTTGGAATAAAAATGCATGTACAACAGAGGGAGGTAGTGAGGGGATGGGTGAAGCAGGAGGGGAATGGGGAGAAGAGCAAGCAACAACGTGAGAGGGCAGGTGGAAGCAACAGTTATGGGGAAACCCATACAAAGAAGATATCACACATACTCAGGAACGGAAAATATCACACATAAGTGTATCAAATTCACGAAAACTCCTAAATAAGTAGACTTCAAATGTATTGGGAGACTACCTCTGCTTTATATGACTAACTGAACGTACTCACTTTATAATGCGTGTCTCTGTTGTCACTCTATGTTTGAACACAAACTTATGGCAGATATCACGGAGGTCTCATTTGGTCTTGCGTTGTCTGGTTCCAAATTGGCCGCTAGCCAGACAAAGTCACACACAGCTTTCAATGCTTGGCTAGGTTTGGTTACCAGAAAGGTAGGAAGAGTGTTATTCCAACAGTCAATCATATTTATTGGTAAAAAAATCCTGGAAGTTGTAAATTATTAATGGCCGTACGTTTCCTAAGCATTTTGTTCTAGACACAATGGTCTTTAAACTGGTGCAGGGAGTGAATGGGACCAGGTCAACAAGACATACGTATGCATTCAATGTTAGTATTAGGTAAATTGGAAGCAGGCGCAACTATCTGAAAAAAATGTAATAAAAGGATGCATCTCCCGAAGCCACATTCAAGAAACACAGCACCCTGGCAGCCACTGAAGTAAAGAATGCTGTGCCCGGAACAGCCGATGAATAAAACATGTGGCACAAAGAGCAGCCTCTCAGTTAGAAACGTGGGCCATGGGAAGCCGCTTGTGAGAAGTTGGCCTGGCATATGCTGTCCACTATTCTAGTGGGCACCTTGCACCAGTCCAAATGACCCTTATTGATGGTAGGTTTAGAGACAACCTATATAGAAAGCTATCCTAGTGGTAGCTGTGGAGAGCAGCCTTCAGGCTAAGTCTTGGAGGAATGTAAAGCAGCTTGTTTTACCAGTCTATGATCTCATGAATGACCAAATGAGAGGAGAACCACACCCGGTATATATATACAATATATGTATTTATTCTAAACACATCCCTCTATTTTCTTTATGAGGCTAGAGGCAAAAGTACATTCAGTAAACTTAATTAGCACACAGTAAATTAGCACAATATATGTTGAGCCCTAGGGGCGTACCAAACCATATATTAAGAAAGTGGTGTAAGAACCACGACTGACATAGATACAAGGCCTAGAGCCTTTAGAATCACTGGGGCCACCAGGACCCACCCAAGGTAGTGACACAGGGGACCCACGAGAGACACGTGCAGTGTCTAAACACAGCCGCGAATCACTATTAACTTCTATTGGGAAAGTCGCAGTTGGAATTTTTAAGATTAAGGACACTTTGAAGAGGTCTTGGAGTAAACCCCTTTAGAACTAGGAAGTTCTAGAGCCAACACCCATGGGAGCACCGGAGTACTCGAGTTACCTCACCCAGGGAAGTCGGGTGCATAGGTGTCTTTTGATGTCGGGTTTCTTCGTTGATTTCAATGGTGAGTTGCTGCAAAAGTGCTGCTGGGGACCAAGTGGAAAGTGTCCGGGTGGATCCAAGGGTGGATCGGAGAGTTGAAGAACCTGAAAGCAGAGGGGACAGAGTCTGGGTCACTTGCCAGTGACCAGGAAGGCGATGAGCGGATTGCCCACCGATGTCAGGATATTTCAGGTTAAGGTGAAGCTTGACTCTTCGGCCACGAGGACCGGGAGGCGTTGATGACAACCAGGAGCTGGATTCGAGATGTCCCACAAAGGATGTCGAGTGCTGTGGTGTCGGTTTCCGGATTGGACCTAACAAGCCTTGGCAACAGCAACCCTTGCAGAAAGCAGAGATTGGCTTGCTGCAGGACCTCCAAAACATTTCTCAGGTGGACCAGATTATCCTCCCAAGTGGAGATAAAGACAGCAATATCATCTAGATATGCTGCACAGTAGTCTTCCAGGCCTGTTAGGACTTTGTTCACCAACCTTTGAAAAGTGGCAGGTGCATTCTTCAGACCAAAGGGTATTACCACAAATTGATAGTGCCCACTAGTGGTTGAAAATGCTGTCTTTGGCTTTGCATCATCAGCTAATCTGATATGCCAGTAGCCAGCTGTAAGATCAAATGTGCTCAGAAACTTTGATGAGGCCAAAGTATCTATAAGCTGATCTGCTCTTAGGATTGGATGGGCATCAGTCCTAGTGACTGCATTGAGACTCCTGTAGTCAACACAAAACCTCATCTCTCTCTTACCTCCCTGGGTGAGAGGTTTTGGTACCAAGACCACTGGACTAGCCCAAGGGCTATCTGAGGGTTCAATAACTCCCAAATCCAACTTTTCCTGGACTTCAGACCTGATACAGTCCCTGACATGATCAGGTTGCCTGTAAATCTTACTTTTAACAGGCAGACTATCCCCAGTGTCCACTTCATGAGTGCACCAGGTGGTCTGACTTGGAGTCGAGAGAACATATGTCTGAACGGATTGAGCACTTGTCCGCAATCAGTTTGCTGCTGGTCAGTGAGGCTGCCTGCCAAGGCTACACCATCCACTGAACCATCATCAGGGTTCTGTGAAAACAGGTCAGGGAGAGGGTCACTCTCCTCCTCCTGTCCCTCATCAGTAGCCATGAGCAAGCCCATGTCTGCCCTGTCAACCTATGGTTTCAGTCTGTTGACATGAAGCACCCTATGGGGGCTCCTGGGAGTTCCTAGGTCTACCTGATAGGTAACCTCTCCCTTCTGTTCGACAATAGTGTGGGGTCCACTCCACTTGTCTTGGAGAGCTGCTGGGGCCACAGGCTCCAACACCCACACTTTCTGTCCTGGCTGGTAAACAGTCAGTACAGCCTTTTGGTCATGCCAGGCTTTCTGTAATTCCTGGCTAGCCTCAAGGTTTTTAGTTGCCTTTTTCATATACTCAGCCATCCTGGAGCGGAGACCAAGTACATCATCCACTATGTCCTGTTTAGGGCGTTTGAGAGGTAACTCCCATCCCTCCTTAACCAGACACAATGGGCCTCTTACAGGATGCCCAAACAGAAGTTCAAAAGTGCTGTAGCCAATCCCCTTCTGAGGAACCTCCTTGTATGCAAATAAATGGCAGGGTACTAGGATGTCCCATCTCCACCTAAGCTCTTCTGGGAGACCCTTGATCATACCCTTTAAGGTTTTGTTGAATCTTTCAGCTAAACCATTGCATTGTGGGTGATAGGGTGTGGTGAATTTGTAGTTCACTCCACACTCCTTCCACATTGTAGTCAAGTAGCTAGACATAAAGTTTGCACCTCTGTCATATACTACCTCCTTAGGGAAACCCACTCTTGAGAACATTCCAAGAGGGCTCTTGCCATCACAGGTGCTGTAGTGGTTCTAAGGGGAATTGCCTCTGGGTACCTAGTGGCATGGTCCACCACCACTAGGATAAACCTGTGCCCAGATGCTGGCTGGCGATCCGTTGGTCCAACAATTTCAATCCCCACTCTCTCAAAGGGAACCCCCACCACATGTAGTGGTATCAGGGGGCCTTTGTGGTGCCACCTGGCTAACCACTGGCTTGACAGGTGACACAGGAGCGCCAAAACTCCTTGATGTCTTCAGACATGTGGGACCAATGAAAGTGAGGGACAATTCTGTCCCAAGTCTTGTTTTGGCCCAGTTGTCCTGCTAAAGGAAAATCATGGGCTAGTGTCAAATCAAATCAAAATATCTTTATTCGGGTTCCATATGTGAAAACCATAAAAGTACATAAAAACGCAATAAATATTAAAAATCATTATTCATTCATTATAAAGGAATTGTTAAAAACTGTTACACATCATTACAGGTTTGTGCGGTGCCTAATGCATAATTTTAGATATTGTGCCACAGATTTTGTCATCAAAGGATTTTCCAGAAATTGCAGTGCTAGGTAAGCAGGGCGACATCTACGGATGTTCATAACTTTTAGTAGTGGTAATATCCACCTCCTGCGTAGTTGCATGTAAAATTTACAAAATAATATGACATGAATTGTAGACTGTGGGGACATAGAGTCACACGGACACACGGCAGTGTTGTGAGTCCATACATTCTGGGTGGGAAATAGAACCAAAAAATTATATATGTTAAGCCTGAAACGAGTAAGGAGTAGCTTTTCATATTGCGACAAATCATACTGTAAATAAGGTTGGATAGTTGGAACCAACTGTATCATTAAGCATTGTTGTACTGACGGTTTACCTATTTCACACAGCATTCGGAGTTCAGACAGATGTGACAGACAAAGTGTTTTTAAGTCTTTTTTTGAAATGTCTGTTACGGATGGTGGATCTTCAAAGAAGCTCGGACGGCCAATGTCAGTGAAAAAAGATTTTACATATACCAGCCATTTTATCTTTTTCATATGGTCTAGTTTCATGCAGTCCTCTATTATTGTTCTTGTGAGGTGGCATTCTTCCGTGGCCCATATTCTACGCCATAGCATGATAGGCTGAATCTTAATGATGTCCGATATATAGTGTATTCCGAGTTCAAGGTGACAACCAAATGTGGTGGTGCTATTAGGAACAGCCAATAAAAACTTTAGGAAGGAGTTTTCAACTTTTTGGAGTTGCTCTACATTCGTTGTACCCCAGACTCCTGCACCAAAGGTGGCTGTGCTGATGGATTTTGCATTGTATATCTTAATCATTTCGTTAGGTGGTCTTTTTCCCAAGCGAAGTGAAAATGCTTTTAGAGCGCCGACTGTTCTTATGAGGGCTAGCTTTCTGGAATTAATTGCCTCTCTCCAGTTAAACGCCTCATCAATAGTTATACCAAGATAAGGATAGGTGTTAGCTCTTTCAAGAGGCAAGTTGTCCACGAAGATTTTTTTCTCTTTGTTCCCTCTGTTGCCGGCATGCATTACATAAGTTTTCCTTATGTTCACTTTTAAATCAAGACTGGTCATAAAGGTACAATAATTATTTAGGGCCCTCTGAAGCTGGACTCGTGTTCTTGCCAGGATTACCGCGTCGTCGGCGTATAGTAACGCTGGAATCTGTCGACGACCGGCTTCCGGCAGATCTTTAACGCCCTTTAGTAGTGCAGCCTCTAAGCCGTTCGTATAAAGTGTGAATAGGAAAGGGGCCAGCACGCACCCTTGTCTGACCCCTTTCTGAATTGGGAAGCTGTTAGTTAGTTGTCCTGTTATTCCATTTCTAACCTTTCCCGTTGCGCCAGAGTATAGCTCACGGAGGATATCTACTATAGGTGGTTCTATCCCCATTTGTAGCATTATTGTCCAGAGCTTCGAGTGTTCCACGCAGTCGAAGGCTGCTGTAAGATCGACATACACCATGTGTAGGCAAGATTTCTTCGCTGTTACATATTTTCCTACAAGTAATGTTAAATTTAGGACTTGATCCACGGTGCTTAGCCAGGCCCTGAAGCCATATTGGAGGTCTGAGAGTACCCCTTGCTCTTTTGACCACTCCTGGAGTCGATTTAGAAGTATACGCCCTAGCATCTTTCCAGTTGAATCCAAGAGGGATATGGGGCGGTAGCAGGTTGGACTGTCTCTGTTGCCTTTTTTAAAAATAGGGACCAGGATCGAGGTTGACCAAGAGTCAGGAAGGCCAGTATCTTTTGCTGCGTTTAACACTTTAGTCAGAAGGGGAGCCCATAATTCAGGTAGGATTTTGTAGAGGGCCATAGGAATAGAGTCTGGTCCCGGTGCTTTGCCATTTTTTGCAGATTTAATAGCATTAGTTGTTTCTTTGAGTGTAAATTGTATCTCTATCGGGTATTGCACCAACGGGAGAGGATCTTGAGAAGCTAAGTCTTCGGACCTAACCTCTCCAAAAACCCCTGAAAAGTGCCGTACCCAATCTTCTGCAGTTATGGCAACATCCAAAGAGGGGCCAGTGTCAATAGGAAGCCCCTGAACTTCAAAGGTATAACCAACCTCCAGGCTGCACCAGGCTTGGGGTCTCTACTCTCTGAATACAGGAGTCCATCATCTCAATAAATCTTATGGGTGCCACTAGCATTCCCAGCAGCCTCGGCAGCAGCTTGCTGACTGAAGGGGTTCAAGAAGAGCAACTCAGCTGCTCCTGACTCAGATCTGCCCTGGAAGGGCCCCCTGTCCCCAAGAACTCAACCTGATCAGGCTCAAGCTCCTCTGGGACAGTAGTTCCTTCTTCAGGAGCACGATCATCTCCCTCAAGAGACTGATCATCACTCTGAGTCAGGGGGAAGGCACTGCCTTAACCATACTGCTCCTTTTCTTTGAAGGCACCTGGTCCATTATTCCAGAATCCAGGGCCTATTCAGTTTTAGACATTTTGGCCTGTGACCTAGTCACAGCAAACACATGTGCAGAGATTCCTAACATTTCTGCATAGGTCCTTAACTCCACTTCAGACCAGGCTAAAGTCTCTAAATCATTGCCAAGCAAGCATTCTACAGGGAGGTCTGCACTTACCACAACCTTCTTGAGGCCAGTTACCCCTCCCCAGGAGAAATTAACAACTGCCAGGGCATGGTTGGTCCTGACATTGCTAGCATTGGTCACTTGGTAAAGTTCACCAAGTATGATTTGTCCAGGGTCCACAAGCTCTTGTGTCACCATAGTGACACTTGTCCGAGTGCCCCTGTAGGCCAAAGCCTCTTTTCTATTGATCAAAGGCTGCTGTCTGTACTTGTCCAAGTTACTGGGACTCACAGAAGAGGACATATCCATGCCTCCATCACAGATCAGGACAGCCTGAGTTGGTACTCTGACTAGGCCAGAGTCCATCTCAGTACCTAGGGTTAACCCTACTACACCCTTCTGCTGAATACCACCACCTGGAGCTGAACTAGGGGGAACAGTTGCCTTAGGGGCAATGGTGGCTGGAGGTGAATCTTTACTTCTAGTCCAATCACTGGTCCAATGGCTGTTCTGCTTACAGATTTTACACCATGGTTTCTTTTGGCCTTTCTTTTTGGAAGGTTGGGTAGCCCCACCATTAGAAGATTTTTGGGGGGCTTATGAAGACTTCAGGTCTTTACCCTTGTCCCCACCCTTATTAGGATCTAGTTTCTTCTGGTCACCACCATGGTTCTGTACCTTCTGCTTCACCCGGTTCTGACCCATTTGTCTGCCTTCTTTCCCAATTATTGGGGAGAGGTCAGATCAGAGTCTACCAGGTGCTGATGCAACAGCTGATTCTGACAGTTATTAAGGATCTGCTTCCTCGTGATCAAGTTATACAATCCTGTATAATCACACACTTTACTGCCCAGTAACCAGCCCTCCAGAGCCTTAGTAGAACAATCTACAAAGTCAACCCAGTCCTGAGTCTGTGTCTTTTAGGTATCTCTGAACTGTATTTTATACTGATCAGTGGTTAGGCCAAACCCATCTTTGAGAGCACTCTTCGGGGCTTTGTAATCATCAACATCCTCTTCTCTGACAGTGAGGAGCTTTTCTCTACCCTTGTCTGCAAAGGAGAGCCACAAGATTGCTGCCCGCTGCTCCTGGGGGACCTTCTGTACGTTGCAGGCCCTCTCCAGTGCAGTTATCCATTTTTTTGTGGATGTCATCCCCACTCTGGTAGAGAGGGACAATCTTGCTCAAGTTTCTAAGACCTATCCCTACCACTAGGGACATTGCTGCCACCATGGGACTCTAGTCCCATCTTTTTTCTTGCTCTTTCAAGCTCTAGGGACTCCCTTTCTAAGGGTACTCTTTGTTTCCTTATTTCCAGTTGGGCTTCTTCAAACCTCAGCTGGTTCTCTCTCCTTTCCTGGGAGGTGTCCCTCCTATGAAAAGAGATAGAGGTCCCTACAGATGTGTCAGAATGGTTAGATTCCACTGAAGGAGATCTTGGCCTCCTAGGCACACTCCCAACTCTTCCGGGTGGGACAAAGACAGGGCCACTTTGGCCTTCTTCATCTCCAGTTGGAGCTGGTTGGTCCAGGTCTGGGTCATTGTCACCTGCGTGGTCAACATCAGGTTCTGAGTGCTGGTGGTTTGTACCACTGGCCTCTTCTCTATCTGTTGTTTCCACCCCCTGGCCTACCCTTTCAGGCTCTGTAGCCTTCCTATGGTCATCCAGCAATACAACTTCTCTGAAGTGTTGGGTGTTGGAATTTTTGCCTGTCTTCAGTTTCCTCATAGTACACAGAGCCCTTCATTCTAAAAAAGGGAATGTGTCATACTTGGATGTCTGTAATATACTGACATCTGGCAGGGACCCACTGGTTCCTGGCCCTGAAGACATAACCAGTGCGGTGTGGTGTATGCACTACCTACTCTAGTTGTTTACCTACTAAACTCTCTTGAGTTGTAGAAAGGGTGGGCTAAGCCCTTGACACACAACTCTAAATTCAGTAGAACTTACTGTTTTTAAGCTTGTATTATATGTACCTCTGGTACCTTAAGTGGTTTTCAAATGATCAATCACTTGAGATTATCTGGTAAAACAATGGCAAGCTGGTACCCCACACGCTGCACACCAATGTGAGAAGTTAGCCTGCCATATGCTGTCCACTATTCTAGTGGGCACCATGCACCAGTCCAAACGACCCTTATTGATGGTAGGTTTAAATACAACCTATATAGAAAGCTATCCTAGTGGTAGCTGCGGAGAGCAGCCTTCAGGCTAAGTCTTGGAGGAATGTAAAGCATCTTGTTTACCTGTCTATTATCTCACGAATGACCAAATGAAAGGAGAACCACACCAGGTATATATATAAAATATATGTATTTATTCTAAACACATCCCTCTAGTCTCTTTATGAGGCTAGAGGCAAAAGTACATTCAGTAAATTTAAATAGCACACAGTAAATTAGCACAATCTACGTTGAGCCCTAGGGGCGTACCAAACCATATATCAAGAAAGTGGTATAAGAACCACAACTGACATAGATACAAGGCCTAGAGCCTTTAGAACCGCTGGGGCCACCAGGAACCACCCAAGATAGTGACACAGGGGACACAGGGGGACCCGTGCAGTGTCTAAACACAGCCGCGAATCACCATTAACTGATATGGGGAAAGTCGTGGTTGGAATTTTAAAGATTAAGGACACTGAGAAGAGGACTTGGAGCAAACCCCTTTAGAACTAGGAGGTTCTAAAGTCAACACCCATGGGAGAACCGGAGTACTCGAGTTACCTCACCCAGGGAAGCCGGGTGCATTGGTGTCTTTTGATGTCGGGTTTCGTCGCTGATTTCAATGGCGAGTTGCTGCAAAAGTGCTCCTGGCGACCAAGTGGAAAGTGTCCGGGTGGATCCAAGGGTGGATAGGAGATGTGAAGAACCTGAAAGCAGAGGGGACAGAGTCTGGGTCACTTGCCAGTGACCAGGATGCCCACAGATGTCGGGTGATTTCAGGTGAAGAACATGAAGCTTGACTCTTCAGCCATGAGGACCAGGAGGCATGGACGATGACCAGGAGCTGGATTCAGGCACAAAGGATGTCAAGTGCTGCGGTGTTGGATTCCGGATTGGACCCAACAAGCCTTGGCAACAGCAACCCACGCAGAAAGCAGAGATTGGCTTTGGTGCAGACCAGCAAGGTCTGATGGACTCACCCCTTGGTGGGGAGTCAGGGCACATCTGGAGCAACCAGGGAAACCCAAGAAAAAGAAGAGTTACCTTCGTGGAGACCCACCAGTCGACGGACCAGGGATCGCGAAGGGGCCTCAAGCAGAAATGCTAGAAGCGGGCTCACGGAACCCTCGTGGAGTGTAGGCCCACAATCTTCAGTGCAGATGGTGCTCGGGGCTTGGACTAGAAGTAGCCCGATGCACAACTTCGGGAAAGCTCGGGAAGTGGAAGCACTAGCAAATGTGCACAGTGTCCAGGAGTTCCGGCCCCACATCACTCGTGAGGGCTGCGGCTCTCAGCTTTGCTGGAATCTCGTGTCAGCCTTTGAGAAGTCTGGAAGTCCATTCCCTGAGTCACAAATCCCCTGGGAGCCTGCAGGAGCCTTGGAAAAGCAGACCGGCAAGATGCTTCTTTGGTGCCTGTTTGAACAGGGGAGTCACTCCTTGACCCCAAGGGAGATTCTTCCATCTTCTAGTCGTGTAGAATGTCAAAGTTTGAGGAGATATGTTGCAGAGTTTCGTCCAAGTGTAATGTGAAGTCCTAAGGATTGAGGTCCCATACGTATACTAAGTTAGGGGGTTGAACATACTCTGGGGATCCACCTATGGGAGATCTGGGAAGAGGGGTGGTTACACCCATTCCCTTTGTCCAGTTTCGCACCAGAGCAGGGGCTGAGTGCCCCTGCAACCAGTTTGAACTGGGATATGCACAGGGACACCAAGTGTGCACCCAGCACTGTCTGGAAAGCATTCTCTGAATGCACCCACCCAGCCTCAATACACTAAAGCCTTTCTGGGAGGTGGTTACACCTCCCTGTGACAGGAAACCTATTGTCCATGCCTCCCCTACCAGAGTTTCGTCCACCCGCAGGAGGTCAGACTCGTGTCTGTGGCTGCAGCATCCATTTTGTGACGCTGGGGCTCTTTTAAACTATTACCGGTTAGGTCAGTGTGTACACGTCTCACCCTCTAGAAGGGTGGAAATCTACCCCCGCAGCCAGGACTGGTGTGGGGGGGGGGTAGGATTCCAAAGTGTTTGACACCAAACATGACATGTTTCCATGCAGCCATTCCAAAGTTACTACTAACCCAGAGGTTATAATGCACTTAAGAGTATATGGTCTAGCTGCATCACAGAACAGCTACAGTGAATAGATTCAGAAAACTGTAGAGGGGTCCTGCTCATGCATGGGCACCCTCTCACACAAAACCAAGCACTCTGCTTTCAGGATTGATAAGGCCTGCCATAGGAGTGACTAATAGGTTTATATGTGTCAGTGATATAAGGTAGATATAGGTAATCGATATCGCAGTAAGGGGTGCATGCACCACCTTACCCAGGCTGCAGTAGCAGACCTGTGGTGCCATTTTGGAAGGCTTCTCAGGGGTGGCATAATACATGCTTCAGCCCCTGGTAGGCCTCTGGGGTACCTATGCCCTTAGTACATAAGGTACCATATTCTAGTGACTCACAAGGTAACCAAGTAACCAATCTGGAGTGTACCTAAAGTACATTCAAGCATTTTAGAGAGGAAGCAGCTAGGCTGGGGTCCTGGTTAGAAGGATTCCAGCCAGACTAAAGTCGAAAAACAGTGAAACACCAGCAAAAAGTGGGGGTAACCATAGTAAGCAGATCCTACTCTACTACACCGCTGACTAAAGAAGTGCGGGCCTCAGGCAGCCATATAGCCCTAACAACAGGGGGCAATCAGCGCTGAGTGAGGGGTTGGGGGGTGGTTCAAGCAGCTCACCAGGATGTGTTGGGGGATTGGCGAACAACAAACCCAGGATATTCTCACTTTGAATTCAGCAAATGAAAAATAAAGAGGCACCCTCGTAAAACAGCATCTGACATTTGTCGTTGAATGCACAGCAAATAAGACAAGATTTACAGTCCTGTCTACCTAAACGGAGGTCAGAACGAGAGAAAACAAAAGTGGTTGTGTTAAGTGCTGTTAAAAGTAGTTTCTTAAACAAATTCTGAATTGGGAGCAGTGGATGGACAGTGGATACAGTCCATGCTCTTGGGGAGGGCTAAATACAGGAAGAAGCATGACGTATGCATGCCATGGACAAATGGGGAGAAATAATATGAGAGCAACAATGGAACCAGCAAATGGGAAGTCTATGGGTGTGCTGAAGCCCACAATGTATATACATGTCTCTTCGAGACCGCGCATACTCTTTCTAGAGCTGAGACCTAAAGATAGTTTGGGAGCTCCATACACCTGTTAACGTGAAAACGTGTGGTCTGTGAAAGTGTAAGTCAGCAAATGTCAGCAGAGGAGCTCTCACTCTTCACCTTCTGGTGTTCCAAGAAGGCATTTAGTACCCAATTCTGGGTGCAGTTTGCGGAGGAGAGTCACAGTGCTGCACCCACACTTTGAGTAATTTGGGCCTGCATATTTGAATGCTGTTGTGCAAGTCGCAGTGCACTGAGCAGTGGTGGCACCAGATTGATGTCAACTGGGCCCATGCCCCAGCTGCATTCCTCCTGGCTCTGGCTTGTGCCCCATCACCATGACTATTAGGGAAAGCTAAGATTACTTTACAGAAACCACAGAGAGCAGGACTCGCTGTTTAGCTATGCCTGCAGGAAGGGCCACTGCTATGGGGTAAAAGCAGAAATGAAAACACAGATAGCAAACAGGTACTTGCAAGCAGAGTACAGAGGCGCCCTTTGGGACTCAAGATGTTAGGGGGCCAAGGTCTAAAGTACCACAAACAGTGTCTATTTATCTGCCCTGGGGTGTCCGGGTGTAGAGGTGCTGGTCGGGATGATAGCCTTGAGCGCTACACTGTTGAAGTCAATGGGACTTGAAACAAGGGCTGCAAGGAGTGACTGGGGGGCAAGTCTGGGTGAACCGTAAGGAGGGCTTAGGTTGTGGGGACCCCGAGGCCATGAGGACACAGTTAGAAGTTGCGGACCCGGGCTGTGGAGCTCGGGTGCAGAGGGTCCTGGGAGGCTGGCCACTGTTGTTTGAGGCTCTCACAGTTGCTGGCAGAGGGAAGAAAAACAAAACAGCAAGGCCACTCTGGTCTTGGGTCTCATCTATCCTGATGTCCTCCGAAGTGCAGGAAGGCTTCCAAGGCTGTGGTGTCCAGGCTGGACACAAAACAAGCCTTGGCTGGTGCAAGTGCCCCGGTGTTCGGGGTATTGGTGCAGGTGGAGCTTTTGGAGGTTGTAGCATCTTGAAACTCAGCTGATAGACTTGGCTGACTTCTAGAACCAAGAAGACCACCTCCTGAAGTGATGTTCTCTCGGTGGGCCCGATAGCCAGCAACACAGTGAGCCGGACAGATGTGATCGGCGCCTGGAGCAGCAGGGGGGTGGCTCCTCCACCCCAAGAGAGATGGTAGCTAGTTGAACACTCCTCCAAGTGTTGGGAAGAATGCACAGCTGCAGGTATTTGCAATTGGTAAGGAGCAAGCAACAAGGCAGGGTTTGGTGCCAGTGTCTGTGCAGGTCTTTGGTGCTTGTGGTGTTGTCTCTTCTTTCTCCTGTTCAGTTCCCAGGAAGTCGATTCTGTGGACCTGGTGTCTGGGAGACCCCTAAAACTCAGTTTAGGGGCATTTAGGGGAGTATGAGGTAGTAGCAAAAATGGCTAACTACCCCTAGGGTGACTACACCTCCTATATGACCTCTTCCTGTGAGGAGTGGGCATAATCCTGATCCAGAAATCCCTAATTCACCAAAGACAAGATGGTGAAACCCATCTCTAGCTGTTCACTTCAGGTAGCTCACCTTAGAGGTTTGGCTGGCCTGTGGGTGAAACACGCCTCCTGAAAAATAAATTTCTTGCCTGCTATGGTGCCAAATGAGCCCTAGGGCCAGGGTTGGCATTCCCAGGTCTTGGGGGGAAGCTGGGATCGCATGTCAAAGGTGTTAGAGGCTTTGAAGCCTCTGGCCTTGATATGCTAAATTGCTAGCCATCCTGCTGGAGTAGGTGAGAACACCTTCTGCCGAGCAGGCATGCTTCCGGGACTCTGAGAGCATGGGCTCTCCCTTGCAGGGGGCCAGAAACCTGTCTGTGGTGGCAGGCTGGAAGATTCCAGTCACCCAGCACATTAAGAGACTGGTAGGGTTACAGAGGGCAACTCAAAGGTGTCCTCTGTGTGCATGTCCTACTAAATCTTATACTGGCATCAGTACAGATTTATTAAGACATATATCTGATGCTAAACACCAATACTTTAAGGAAAACCATCAAGTATTGTATTGTATTGTATTTGGTATTTGGTAAATTTATAGAGCACGAATTGTTGCCCGGGGGCGTCCAAGCGCTGAGGAACCAGCAGAGGTGGCCTGGTGGAGTAGCTGAACAGGAAAATTACTGAGGGGGGTGGAATAGGAATGTTTTTAACTGCTTACGGAATGAGGAGAGGTTGGGGTTGGCTCTGAGATGAAGGGGGAGGGTGTTCCAGGTCTTGGATGCATTGTAGGTGAACGTCCTGCCGCCAGACCTAGTCTTTTGTATTCTTGGGGCCAAGGCCATAAAGGCCTAGCTTGAGCGGAGGTTTCTGCTGGGATGGTAGTGGGTGACTAAATCACGGGTGATCATAGGACCTGTGTCCCAGAAGGCCTGATGGGCAATGCACATGGCCTTAAAGAGGATTCGCTGATGCACTGGCAACCAATGAAGGCTGACCAGTCCAGCTTTTACTGATTGCCTGCGAGGAAGCTGGAGCAGCGTGCGAGCCGCACAGTTCTGCACTGTCTGAAGTCTGCGTAATGTGTAATCTGGAGCGGCAAGATAAAGAACGTTGTTGAAATCTAGGCAGGACTGTATCAGACCCTGAATGACTACCTGCTTAGCTTCCATAGGTAGAAGGGGAAGAATTTTTTTTAACATTCTAAGAAGGCCAAAACAGGTAGCCGAGAGTTTTGTGGCCTGGATGTTGAATGAGAGGGATCTATCCAGCCACACCCCAAGGCTCTTGATGTTATCCTTAGGTGCCGGAGGGGTGCCTAGACAGGGGGGCCACAACGAGTTGAAGAAACTGGGGTCGGAGGGGCCCAGGAGCATCAGCTCCGTTTTGTCTCCATTTAGTTTGAGAGATGATGAGGACATCCATCTCTTTACCCCATCTAGGCACTCTCTAAGTCCACCTGACATTGGCGTGTCGACCTCCTGCGCCAGTGAGACCACCAGCTGGGTGTCGTCCGCGTAAGAAATAATCTTGACCCCGAATGGACGGATGACCTCAGCCAATGGCCTCATATAGACGTTGAAAAGTGCAGGGCTTAAAGAGGAGCCCTGTGGGACCCCGCACTTCAGTGGTCTACTAGTGGACGCTGACTCACCATCGAATACTCGAAAGGAACGGTCCTTCAGGAAGGATTTGAACCAAAGCCAGGCCTTATCTTTGATTCCGACACTAGACAGACGGTTCAGCAGGATGTTGTGGCTGACCGTATCGAATGCCGCGCTAAGGTCAAGGAGGATCACTGCCACTGATCCTCCTTGATGCAGGATTTTTCTGGATTCCTCAGTAACCATGAGAAGGGCGGACTCGGTTCCGTGTTTGGGTCTAAAACCCGTCTGGGTGGGGTCTAACAGTTGGTGGTTTTCTAAGAAATTTACCAATTGGAGATTAATATATCTTTCCAGGATTTTACTCACCCAGGGGAGTAGGGAGATGGGCCGATAGTTGCTAAAATCGGAGGGATCCAGATTGGGTTTCTTTAACAATGCTCGGACCATGGCCCGTTTCCAAACAGGAGGGACAGTGCCGGAGGTGATGGATACGTTCAAGACGTCCATAATGGTTGGCAGTATGATCTGGGATGCTGACATTAAGACATCTGGCGTGGCTGGATCGTCAGGGGAACCAGATTTTACTTTCCGAGCCGTGGATTCTAGGGATACAAGATCAAGAAGGGGGAAGTGATCCAAAGTGGGTAGAGGCTGAGGTGAAGGGTTTGCCATGGTTGTATTGGCTTGGACTGAAGGGGTGGTAACTATAGGGGGAAAGGATGAATAGATTTTGTTGACTTTTTGATGAAAAAACTCTGCTACGTTATTGCAGTGGGCTGTAGATTTGGTTTCGTGCAGGCTAGGTGGGGGTTTGATAAGTTTTTTCACAATTTGAAAGATTTCTTTGGGGTTTGATTTGGCTAGGATGATTCTATTCGAAAAGTATGCAGCTTGGGCAGCTTTGATTTCTGCTTTGTAGTCATTGATTGACTCTCGGTAGAGAATTTTATTTGCTGGAGAATAATCTAGACGCCATCGTCTTTCGGTTTTTCTGCATTGGCGTTTCTTTTCCCTGAGAGCCTCTGAATACCAGGGGGCGGTTTTATGGGGGCGTTTCAGCGTGATTTTACTTTTAGGGAGGGTGTCATCAAGAGTTTGTGTGATCCAATCTTCATAAGCCTGATTGGCTAGACAGGGATCCTCATTATAGAGGGGTTGGTTGCTGGCGAGCTTAATGGTCCATTCATCGACTGGAAGACGAGACCAGGCTCTGGCGAGTCTTGTCGTAAGTCCAGTTGGAGGAGACTTAAGTGTGGTCCAGATGAAGGGAACCAGTAAATGGTCCGTCCATGGGAGGGGAATTGGTGGTCCGGCTACAAGGTCTGCACAGTTGCTGAACACAGGGTCCAACAAGTGGCCCTTAACGTGAGTTGGAGTTTTGACATGTTGGATAAGTTGCAGAGCGGCTAAGTCATCTACGAGAGTAGTGACTGTATGATCCAATACCGAGTCAAAATGAAGGTTAAAATCACCTAACAGAGTGAAATTAGATGTAGTACTAACACGTTCAGCCATAATCGAAGGAAGATGGTTATGGAACTGCTTAGGGGAGCCTGGGGGGCGGTTGATTAGTGTTCCTGAGAAGCAGTTAATAGGAGAGAGTTCAAGACTGAAGGCTAAGCTCTCACAGTCAGGGATTGTTTCTGAAGTAACTCTGCAATGAAACTGTTCTCTATAAATGATTGCTATGCCTCCTCCTCTCCCCTCAGGTCGGTCCTGCCGCATGATTTGGAAGCCTGGAGGGAGGGCTGTTACTAGGGCAGGGTCGGAGTCTGTGGCGAGCCACGTTTCCATCAGGAATACTATGTCCGGCTTGCGTTCTTCTAGTAGTAGGGCCAATTCCGTTCTGTGTTTAGGCAGGGATCTGCAATTTAGCAGAAACATCCAGTACTCATGTGTCAGGTCTGGGGCCAGCTTAGGTTTGAGGATTGATTTGCATTTTGAACAGGATTGTGGAATGTCTTCAGCGTGATAGGGATGCAAAAGGCAGTCCGTAGCAGGGGGCCTGAGGCTGTGAAGGGTTTCAGCACTGTAATGCTTGGGCTCTTGCGACTGAGATATAAGGGGTATGGCCCTAGGCCCGGACTCGGCGCGGACGAGCGCAGACGAGCTTGCCTTAAGCGCGCCTTCGGCGCGCAATCGTCGCGCCCGCTGCGCTCGTCCGCTGCGCCTCCGGCAGATGCACATGTTTATAGTGAGGATAGGGTGCGGGGGCGTGGCCTCAGAGTGGGCGTGTCCCGTGGCTGGGCGTGGGTAATGGCGGCAAAAAGTTTGAGGGAGACTCTCCCGCGTCAGCGCTAATTCCGCTGTGCGGGGATGCCTGCGCCAAGAAGATCAGGTGCCAGGAAGGTCAGTAAGTGCTTTTAAAATCACAATATCACACAAGTTTTAAAAATAATGCGAGCGATAGTTACTACTCCCGGCTGTGCCTCAGGAGGTTCCAAATATTAAATGCGACGCTTGTATTCAGCGCGCTTTCAATAGTTGTTGCAGGGGGCGTGGCCTCAGAGTGGGTGTGTCCCGTGGCTGGGCGTGGGTAATGGCGGCAAAAAGTTTGAGGGAGACTCTCCCGCGTCAGCGCTAATTCCGCTGTGCGGGGATGCCGGCACCAAGAAGATCAGGTGCCAGGAAGGTCAGTAAGTGCTTTTAAAATCACAATAACACACAAGTTTTAAAAATAATGCGAGCGATAGTTACTACTCCCGGCTGTGCCTCAGGAGGTTCTAAATATTAAATGCGACGCTTGTATGCAGCGCGCTTTAAATAGTTGTTGCGGGGGGCGTGGCCTCAGAGTGGGCGTGTCCCGTGGCTGGGCGTGGGTAATGGCGGCAAAAAGTTTGAGGGAGACTCTCCCGCGTCAGCGCTAATTCCGCTGTGCGGGGATGCCTGCGCCAAGAAGATCAGGTGCCAGGAAGGTCAGTAAGTGCTTTTAAAATCACAATAACACACAAGTTTTAAAAATAATGCGAGCGATAGTTACTACTCCCGGCTGTGCCTCAGGAGGTTCCAAATATTAAATGCAACGCTTGTATGCAGCGCGCTTTAAATAGTTGTTGCGGGGGGCGTGGCCTCAGAGTGGGCGTGTCCCGTGGCTGGGCGTGGGTAATAGCGGCAAAAAGTTTGAGGGAGACTCTCCCGCGTCAGCGCTAATTCCGCTGTGCGGGGATGCCTGCGCCAAGAAGATCAGGTGCCAGGAAGGTCAGTAAGTGCTTTTAAAATCACAATATCACACAAGTTTTAAAAATAATGCGAGCGATAGTTACTACTCCCGGCTGTGCCTCAGGAGGTTCCAAATATTAAATGCGACGCTTGTATTCAGCGCGCTTTAAATAGTTGTTGCGGGAGGCGTGGCCTCAGAGTGGGCGTGTCCCGTGGCTGGGCGTGGGTAATGGCGGCAAAAAGTTTGAGGGAGACTCTCCCGCGTCAACACTAATTCCGCTGTGCGGGGATGCCTGCGCCAAGAAGATCAGGTGCCAGGAAGGTCAGTAAGTGCTTTTAAAATCACAATATCACACAAGTTTTAAAAATAATGCGAGCGATAGTTACGATTCCCGGCTGTGCCTCAGGAGGTTCTAAATATTAAAAAGTACCTGGGTAATAAAAGCAACAGGCTAGTCCTGGCCTTCATCATTGGTCTGGGATAGTACTGCCCCTATCTCATGCTCAGAGGCATCAGTCTGCAGAATGAACTGCTTTAAAAAAATCTATTTATTGGTATTTCAAAATTGATACAATACGTATCTCATACAACAAAAAAACAACTTGGTGTATAGTTGCCAAATATAACTCATTGCAAAACATACAACTTCCTCCTATGTCATCATGCATCGAACACAGCGATGTGCCCCACATGCTCAGGGCCAGTATTCATGTAAAAGTAAACATTTAGATGTAATGGAGCTTAAATCTCACAGTGGTTCTCAATGACCGTCCCATAGTGCCCAACCTAGAAACATAATAATACTCCACATTCTTCAAATTACACATCCCCAGTGCAGGCCACATCTGCCACATAAATTCCATGACCACTCGTCCTCTCCTGAACCCAGGTAATAAATGGTTCCCATATCTCTTGGGGTCTAGAAGTGGGTGGCATTAATTCCAAGTAAGTGGCCAGCTGAATATGGCCATAGGTAACGTCCCTGATCCACACAGTGATCGTAGGTTTCCTCTTCCTCCCGCAATTAATTGCTATTTGGCATTTAGTGAATAAAAGTAGCAGTGAATGCAGTTAACGTTTTTTATCATGCGTGTCTCTGACATATCCTAACAGTCCCACTAATAGAGATGGGGCAACATTATAACCAGGACCTGATTTACAGACGTGAACATTTGGGACCAATAGTCAGCAATGGCCAGGCACTCCCATGCCATATGGAGAAAAGAGGCAGAGACCATCCCACAGCGCCAGCAACAGCTATCGTCTCTGAGCCCCATGCGATGTAAGCAAATGGGCGTTCTGTAATATCTATGTAGGATTTTGAAATGGATCAGGCGAAGCTTGTAGTTAGGGGATAACTTAGTTAATTGAGCGCAACAGTATGTCCACTGGTCTTCAGTCAGGGGGGGGGGCGATGGCTCTTCGATCCACTTCTGCCAAGCTCTAGGTGTCGTCACGGGGGCGGCAGCCTGCATATATGTGTAAAGTCTGGAGATATGTCTACGCGGTGATGGTTTACAAAGCAGATTTCCAAAGTAGTCAAAGGGCATGGTTGGGACGGAAATTCGGCATGCAATTTGTGACAGGCAGCCCGTATTTTGTGATATAAAAATGTCTCCCCGAAAGATACCCTCTGTCCCTTCTCCGCAATCGGAGGTTCTATAAACATACCCCCCCGGGTAGAGATCTGCGAACGTATGAAGTGACATCAACTGCGCTACCCTTTTGTTTATTTCGTCTCTGATGTTAGGTAGCATTGGATTCTGTGCTAGGGGTATGGAAGGGGCATATAATATCTGGGCACCCGCCCGTCTACGCAACCCATCCCAAGCCCATCTCAAAGCTTCTGATGTGTCGATGCTGTCTGTAGGACGTCTATAGAGTAGTGTGGCTCACTGGTTAGAGGCGGCAGGCCTGAGAGCAGAAGTCAGCCCGGGACCAGGGTTCAATTCCCGACGCGGCAGGGTCGTGGACCTTGGTCAGCGGACTCGATAATTCTCGCTTCGGTGCTTACTCTAATCAGGGGTTACACTCGGCAACTCTGGGCATTAGCTTGCCTAATCTCCACAACGGCCCCACCAATTCCGGGGATGCCTGGCTCCACCTTGGGGACTCCCAGCAAGGGACCATCCCACAGGGAAAGCCAGGACGGGTTCCCCAGAGTTATACAGCGCCGGGACGCCCCGTTGCTGGGGCAGCTGTGCGCTTTACAAGTATACTACATTTACAAGTATACTACATTTATATGTCTGGTATACCGCCACCTGTAGAGGAACCAGCGCCACCGCATCCGTCTCCACAGCCACGTTTGGCTGAAAGGGCGTTGGGTGGACCCAATAATGCAGGAATTGTGCCTGTGCGCAGAGTGCATATAATTTCATATTGGGTGCACCCAGTCCAGAATTAACTGCTTAGAGTAATCTGGAGCTTTGAATATGGGTGCTGAGCACATTGCTTCTTTCAGAGTGTGAAATCCTTTTGACAGCTCACTGTCCAGTTAACTTTCTTTGGTTGTTTCTTGAAGGTCAGTTTTGTGAAGGGTGCCACAATAGTACCATACCCCTTCACAAACCTCCAGTTATACCCAGTCAAGTCAAAGATGCAGTGACTTGAGTCTGGGTTGTTGGAGCCACCTAGTCCACAATAGTCTGGATCTTGGGTTGTAAGGGTTGAACTTGACCTAAGCCTACAAGGTGGCCCAGTATACAACTGATCCCTGCCCTGTCTGGCACTTACTGGTCTTGATAGTGAGACCAGCCTTCTGAATAGCCTCAATGCCCTTTCCAGGGAGAGTCAGGGGCTCCTACCAAGTGGCCCTATAGACAGCAATATCATCTAGATGTGCTGCACAAAAGGACTCCAGCCCAGCCAGAACTTTGTTCCCCAGCATCTGGAAGGTTGCAGGGGCATTCTTTAGACAAATTGGCATTCCAGTAAACTGGTAATGACCATCTGGGGTCTAGAATGCTGACTTTTCCTTGACCCCAGGGGTGAGACCAATTTGCCAGTTCCCTGATTTCAAGTTAAAGGAACTGAGCAGCCTTGCTACATCCAACCCCTCAAACAGATCTGCCATTGGAATAGGGTGAGCATCAATCTTTTTGACTGCATTGAGATCCCTGTAGTCCACACAAAACCTCAGCTCTGATTTACCTACCTTGGAATGAGGTTTGGGGACTAAGACAACTGGGCTGGGCCAGGGACTTTCAGTGGGTTCATTCACTCCTAACTCCAGCATATTGATGACTTCAGCTCTGCTGCTTTCCCTAGCTTGGTCAGACTGCCTGTAAATTTTATTTTTGGCAGGATGGCTGTCCCCAGTGTCCACATCATGTGTACACCAAGTTTCTGACCAGGGATTAGTGAAAAGAGAGTGGCCTGCAGTCAGTTTGCTGTTGGGCAGTGAGGGTTTCTGATAAGACAACTCCATCCACAGGCCCAGTTAGAGAAGAGGTCAGGGAGAGGTTCACTCTCTTCTTCTTGCTCCTCATCAGTGACCATAAGCATAGTCAGATCAGCCATGTCATAAACGGGTTTCAGGCGATTCACATGGATGACCCTCTGGGGGCTTCTGGAAGTGCCATAGTCCACCAAGTAGGTGACCTCCCCTTTTCTTTCAAGGACTCGGTAAGATCCACTCATCTGCACTAGAGGGCCCTAGGTTCCACAGGCTCCATTACCCACACCTTTCTTTTACCACAGTTGAAATCCAACCAGTGCAGGCTTTTGGTCAATCCATTGCTTTTAGAGCTTTTGGCTTGCCTCAAGGTTGTGGGTTGCTTTTTCCATGTACTCAGCCATCTTGGAACAAAGTACAAGTACATAGTACACTATGTCCAGTTTAGGCTCTTTGAGAGGCTTCTCTCAGCCTTCCCTCACCAGACTCAGAGGACCCTTAACAATATGGTCAAACAGAAGCTCAAAGGGACCAAAGCCCAGTCCTTTCTTTGGCACCTCTCTGTAGGCAAAAAGCAGGCCAAACAAGGCCATTTATTTGTGGAGGATTTGGTGTGGTGAACCCCACACTAAGGCCACATTGCTTCAGGTAAGCAGACAAGAACTTACCAATTCTTTCTGAAACCACCTTCTTAGGGAAACCCACTCTAGTAAAAATACTTAAGAGGGAGGAGGAGCTTGGCGGGCATCCGAGATGGCCGCTTGAGCACAGCGCTCTCCGGACCCTCGCCGCTCCCGACATTTTATCCTGGCTGAATCCTGATTTCTTGCAAGAATTCGTGTAGGGGACGTTTGGCTGATTACCCTGGCACTTTTCAGAAATCGATTTGGATCTCGTATTCCTGAGTTATGGTGCTCTGAACTTTTGGGCTCCGCCCTTGAGGTGCGCCCGGGACGGGGTGCGGTACTGTAGCCGTCCTGCAATTGAACAACAACGGCAGGAGATCTGGCCTTGTGGGTCCCCCCTTCCTAAGTTTCGGTTTCGATTCCGTTCCGACTTGGGCCACGGCTGTGGATGTCGTGTTGCGACTGAGACTTGGAGGCAGATCGGCTGTTGGGCTTTCATGTGACCTATTTGCTGGTTTGGCGACCTCTACCCGAGTTGTGCCCCCTTTTTATGTACTTTTGATCCTGTACTTTGGGTGTCGGGCCCGTCGAACCTGGTGGCTTGTCCTGTGACGCATCTTCAAAATGGCGGGCAGAGGGGACAGAGAGACGCGCAAGACGAAAACACCTCTGCGCGGAGCTCCAGTTCAATCAAATGTCATGGACCGTTATACCCATTCTAAGGGGTCCCCCGGAGCTGCCCTGCCTGGTTCTAGTATTGCGTCCGAACGAATTTTGGAAGAATCGGCGGAGCCCTCCTTACAGGATATCATGGGCGCCATCTCGGGTGTGAGGGAATCCATCGGCCTACAGTACGAGGCCTTGGCCCACAAACTTGACACCGTGGCTATTGAGGTGAATCTGATTCGTGCTGATCTCGGCAAGACGAATGAGAGGGTACAATCACTGGATATTAAATCCTCTAGCCTTACGAATGACGTCTCGGAGCTCCAAACAGAGATTGGAAATCTCCGTCGGGGGAACGACTTCATGACCCGTCGCCTGGAGGACTTTGAAAATAGGGCGCGTCGCTGCAATGTTCGCCTGGTTGGTGTACCGGAAAACCCTGAACCCCACTCGGTGGATCTCCTGGTTGAGGATCTGGTCTTGAACCATTTGGCCCCTTCTGGTCTCACAAAATTTTTCACGGTGGAACGTGCACATCGTGTTCCAGGGGGCAAAGTCAAGCCGGGAGCCCCGCCGAGACCCATTGTAGCGAAGCTTTTTCATTATAGAGACCGGGACGCTATCCTGCAGGCCTCGCGGGTGAAGGGCCCGGTGGCCTTTGAGAATGCTACGGTGAACTTTTACCCGGACTTTTCCCAACAGGTTCAGAGACAACGTATGGAGTTTCGTGGTGCCAAGAAACGTCTCCGGGATCGGGGCCTACGTTACGCCATGCTCTTTCCCACTAGACTCCGGGTCGAATACAATGAACGTACCCTTTTCTTTGATCGGCCAGATGCTGTTAATGATTGGCTGGACTCATTGCCTGACCGTCCTCCTGAGACAGACTCCGCCGCTCACCCTGGCGGTGCCGAAGGTGGTGTGGAGATCTAACTGTTCGGCTCTTATGTCTTATTTTGAATACATTCTCAGGAGTGTTGGCCGGCGTCCCTCTACATTGTGATCATTCTGTCTTTTCGTTTGTTATTTTTGTTCTTGCTGAGGTCGGGGGGTGGATGGAACGGAGACCTTTCCTCCTCCGGGGTCTTTGTGTAGAATAGGGGTTCTTGGGCGACAGGCACACTGCAGGTTGGGGTGGCTCTTTAGCTTTTTGCAGGGGTGCAGGGTGGGGGGTGTTTCTCTTCAGTTTGGGGGAGGGGGGTTGGGAAGTTTTTTCTTTTCTGTGTGTTGTTTTCAAGGCGATTTGCTCCTGTGTTTGCTGCTGTTTCTGATGTCTAGCTCATGGACGGGGGGTCTTGGCTCGGGTGGTTGGGATGGGGGGTAGAGGGTTGAAATTTCTTTCCTGGAACGTTAATGGCCTGGGAGATCGTATTAAGCGCAGTGTGGTCTTAAAATGTATACGACGTTTGTCACCGGACATTGTTTTCATGCAAGAAACCCATTTGATTGGTAATGTTTGTTATGCAATGAATAGATGGGGCTACCGCCTTGTGGCGCACTCAGGGTTTACCTCCGGATCTAGGGGTGTGGGTATTCTTGTTCGAACCTCCCTCCCCCTGGCTATTGATGAGGTGATTCATGATGACCGCGGGAGATATACTGTCCTGGTGGGTAGATATGAAGGCCGCACCCTATCTCTCTTCAATGTTTATGTTCCCCCGGGTTTGCAGGCCTCTACTTTTACTGACTTGGGCCGTGTTCTGTTGGATCTCCCTGATAGCACTCTCTTTCTTGCCGGTGATTTTAATTCGGTGCTTTCCGGCCCTCACGATCGCCATCCCCCTAGAGATACCCCGCAGGCTCAGCAGTGGTTGGGTGGGTTTTTAGATACCTTTGGCCTTGTGGACTGCTGGCGACTGTTGCATCCTACTCAACTCCAATATACCTTCCATTCTGGGGCCCATGGCAGTCTGTCCCGGCTGGATTATTTCCTGATGCCCGCAGCCCAATCATCGGCGGTTCGTGAGATTTTACACTTGCCGAGGGGTATTTCTGATCACTCGCCGCTCTGGCTTCGTTTCGAGGTTGGGGTAGAGGCGGCGGGCCGAGTGGCTCCCATTAACCCTTGGTATCTTTCCTCCCCTGAGACTCGTACCCTCTTGCTCAAGTCCATGGATTCATATTTCCTGGAAAATGAGGGGTCGGTCTCTTCGGCTGTGTCCCTGTGGGAGGCTTTTAAAACTGTGATTCGTGGACAGGCCCTTTCCTTGATTGTTGAAGCTAAGAGGGCAGGGAGGAAGGAGGTGGTGGACCTTGAGGGGGAGATCTCTGCTTTGGAGGACGAGTTGGACTCTGGTGTCACGCCTGACAAACTCCATGCCCTGGGTCTAAAACAGTTTGCATATAAATCTCTGGTCACTGACGCTGCAAAGGTGATGTTTCGTGAGCAGCAGGGCAGATTGTACGATGTGGGTGACAAAGCGGGCAAACTCCTAGCGTGGTTGGACAAGAAAGAAAGAGTTAATCGTGTGGTGCCCGTGATTCAGTCTGCGAGTGGTGAGAATGTGATAGATCCGACCGCCATTGTTGATCGTTTTGCGGAATATTTCCGTGTGGTATATGCTCCCGTGTCTGTGAGGGATGTTGCCGACTCCCGCCTTCTTCTGCGTGATATCGCTTTGCCCTGTGTCACCGACTTGGACCGTATTGCTTTGGACTCCCCTTTTACGAATGATGAGATAGCCAATGCAGTTCGCTCGCTCCGTTCGGGCAAAGCATTGGGCCCGAACGGTTTGCCTATTGAGTTGTACAAATTATGCCCCGATAAGGTGGCGCCGTATCTCCGCGCCATGTTTCTAGAATCTCGTGAGCGGAACATGCTTCCCTATGATCAGCGTCTGGCGACAATCGTCGTCATTCCCAAAGAGGGTAAACCGCGTGACCTCTGTTCCTCCTATAGGCCCATATCCCTATTAAATGTTGAACCTAAGGTGTTGGCTAAACTTTTGGCGACCCGTCTCCTTTCGGTTCTTGGGGAGTTGGTCCATCCGGATCAGTCTGGCTTTATCCCGCATCGCAACACTGCTCTGAATTTACGTCGCCTCCACGGCGCGCTGGCGAGGGCGGGGCTTTTGACTGAACCGGCCATTTTGGCGTCCCTGGATGCCTCCATGGCCTTTGATACTGTGGAGTGGCCCTATTTATGGGCGACACTTGAGAAATTTGGATTCGGGTGCGAGTTTATTAGCTGGATTAGGCTGTTGTACGCGGAACCTCTGGCGCAAGTTGTAGTGAACGGTAGAGTGTCGGCCCCCTTCTCCTTGGGCAGGGGTACCCGTCAGGGTTGCCCCTTGTCCCCTCTGTTGTTCGCGCTCGCTCTTGAACCGTTGGCGGCCTGGCTCCGTTGGGAACCGTCCCTTAAAGGTATTCGTTGGGCCCCGGACTTCGAAGACCGCGTCTCGCTTTATGCGGACGACATCCTTTTGTATCTTACTTCCCCTCGCAAGTCTTTATCTGTTTTATTTGACGTTCTTGCGTCCTTTGGCGCTAACTCAGGCCTCGTCATCAACTGGTCTAAATCCTGTGTATACGTTTTATCTGGTGTCTTGCCTCCGTTGCCGAGTAGACTTCCTCTTCAGGTGGTCCGGGATGGTTTCAAATACTTGGGGGTGTTCGTTACCTTGGATCCGTCCCTTCGTTTTGATCGTAATCTTCTTCCCCCGTTGCTTAGGCTCCGTTTGGACGTTGCCCGCTGGCGCAAACTTCCCCTGTCTCCACTGGGTCGGGCGGCCCTGTTTAAGATGATGTCACTACCGCGGTTTCTCTACGCTCTCCAGAATTATTATGATCCTATCCCCAAGACCTATTTTCGGGAGATTGAGAGCCTTCAGAGGCAACTTATTTGGGATGGGCGACCGCGCATTGCTCTCGCGAAACTTTCCATCCCATGGTACGATGGGGGCATGGCGCTCCCCGATATTAAGAGATACTACTGGGCTTCCCATCTGTCCGCTATTAATCACGCTATGTTCTCTCCGGGTCGTAATCCGGCGTTTGAGATGGATAAACTTCAGCTTCCGGGAGGTGACTTTAATAGAGAACTCTAATCTCGCTCCGCTGGGCGCCACCTTGTGGGACCTACTTTGACTGCTTTGACAGTGTGGCGTGCTGCGAATGTGAGCCTGGGCTGGGAGGATCGCTTGACGTTGGCGACGCCGCTTTATGCTTCGGGACGTCTGGGCGGTCTTTGGTCTTCCAAGGGTTTTGACCGTTGGGACTTGATTGGGATCTCTAAAGTGGGGGATGTATATTCTAAGGGTTCTGTGCGCCCGTTTCAGGCCCTCCAGGCTGACTACGGCCTGAGTAGTCGGGAATTCTTTCGTTATTTACAGATCAGGCACGCTTTGGTTTCGGTGTTTGCTCCTGGTGAGATTCCGCCTGACTCTTCCCCACTTGAAGACCGTATCCTTGACGGACATCTTCCTGATAGCACTATCTCCCTAATCTATAAAAAGTTGATCAACAATCGGACTGACTTATTGGCCCGACTTCGGGAACAGTGGATGGGGGATGGGTTGGAACTTGATGATGAGGATTGGCAATCGGCCCTCTCCTCTCCGAAGGAGGTGGCTATACCGGCTCGACTCCGTCTGGTCCAATTGAAGATCCTTCATCGGGTGTACGTGACGGGACCGCGACTGATGGTGATGGGCTTTTCCTCCGATGGACTGTGTAAGCGTGGATGTGGTTTGCGTGCTACTTTCCTGCATATTCTTTGGGAGTGCCCGATGGTGGCTGCTTATTGGGTGGCCGTGCTTGATCTAATGACTGTGGTGACGGAGATATCCTTGCGACCGGAACCTCGTCGCTGTCTTTTGAATGTTTGGGAGCCCACGGACTATTCGGTGGCACAGACTAGATGGGCCACCCTGGGCTATATGATCGCGAAGCGAGATATTGCGCAACTCTGGGGGGCCTCCAGGCCCCCTGCCCTCTCGCAATGGGAGGATAATATGGATTGGTCCATGTTCCGTGAGAAAACTGTTTATGTGGCCAGGGGTAGACCCAGGGCATGGGTGAAGGTGTGGGGTCAATGGAACGAATACCGTGGCGACATTTGTACTCCTCCCCTTGTGGACACTATCGAGATTACCCTATCTCCCTAGGCTGGCGTTCCCGGAATCTTCATATAGGGACTGAGCTGGTGTCACCGGCTTTTCCCCCCTTCTTCTTCCTGATCTCTGCCCCCCTCCCCCCCCCCCGCTCCATACTCCTTAGTGCTTAGGATATTATTACTGCACCTCCGCTGCTGTCCCCCCCTTGCGTCCCTTGGGCTGACCTTCAGTGATACACTCTCGCCTTTTTGTATGTTTGTTCTTCATATATATAAAACCTGTTTTGGTCCTGTATATAATGTGGAGTATTGCATTGTTGATTGACGGTTACCTCTGCGGGCTTATGTGATATGTCTCTCCTCCTTTTTAGCGGCTGGCCCGTGTGGTTGTAGGCCCATCCTTGTACATTTCTGCTTGCTCAAATAAAGGTTTTTAAAAAAAAAAAAAAAAAAAAAAAATACTTAAGAGGGCCCCGACAACTGCAGGAGCAGTGACAGTCCTAAGGGGAATAGCCCCAGGATACCTGGTGGCGTGATCCACTATCACCAGAATAAAAATGTTGCCTGAAACTGAGGGTCAAGGGGACAAACAATGTCAACCCCTACCCTTTCAAAGGGAACCCCCGCCACTGGAGGTGGAATTAAGGGGCCTTAGGTTTGCTACCTGTCTTGCCACTAGCCTGACAGGTAACACAGGAGTACAGAACTCCTACACTTTCTGGGACATGTTTGGCCAGTAGAGGCAGGTGACCAACCTACTCTAGGTTTTAATCTGGCCAAGATGCCCATTTATCGGGATGTCACGGGCAAAATGAGTAGAAACACTCTGTATATTTGAGGCACTAACACTCTCCTGGTGGAACCAGGTTTTGGATCTCTGGCCTCTGTGTACAGGAGTCCTATCTCCCACGAGGTCCTGTGGGAACCAGTGATATCTCCCCTTTCCTGTGCAGCAGCTTGCTGTCTCAGGCTTTCAAGAGTGGGCCAGGATTTCTGTCCCTGGAATAGATCTTCCCTAGGGCCTAGGAGCTCTGACATGTAATGCCCAAGTTCTTTAGGTTCAGTTCCCTCAGGGGCTGACAGGTCTTCTCCCTGCGGAGAGGGGATCTGAGCTTGTGCTTTTGTAGAACTTGGATTCCCAGATCGCCTGCCTTTTCTCTTGAAGGTTTCTTGGGCCATTATTACAGGCTTAAGGCCTCTTTTTCATCCCGGGCTTTACTCTGTGCTCTTGGTTTTACACCCACCCACTCAGGTATTTCCAACATGGCTGCATATGTCCTCCTCTCTCCCTCAGTCCACGCTGAGGTCTTCAGACAGAGGACATAACCACTTTCCTCTGACCAGTAGCCCCTTCCCATTCCAAGGTCACCATGGGATGACCCTTGGTGATATTATCATCATTGATAACTGGATATGTCTGTCCAGTTAAGTACTGTTCTGAGCATAGGAGTATTTCAGTCACCATGGTGACACTTGCACCTGTATCTCCCAGTGCTCCCACTTCAATCCCATGAATAAGAGGCGTTTGTCTGTATTTCTCTAGGTTACTAGGCCAGACATCTAGAGTAGTCATATCGATCCCACCACCTGAAACAAAGATAGCTTCAGTGTCCTCTCTGACCTGGCCAGGGCACACCAGGGATCCCATCTAGAGACTACCAATCCCTGAAGGTGCTGCACTAGGAGGAACCCTTTTGGGGCAGATAGAGTCCCTGGTTCAGTTCCCACTCTGCTTACACAGATGGCACTAAGCCTTTTTGGGATCCCACTTTTTACCCTGGTACCCACCCTTGCATTGGGAAGAGTCTCGGGGCCCACCTTTCTGAACAGGTAATATGGACCTTTAGAAGACTCCTTGAGTTTTTCCCTTTGGTGTTCAACATCTTTCCCCTGAGAGGGGGCAGTGACCCCTTTCTTTTGGTCACCCGCACCATGGGCCTTTCTGGACACATTGTTTTGACCCAGTGGTCAGTCTCCTTCCCCAACTCCTGATGAGAGACTAACCCTAAATCCATTAGGTACCAATGCAGTTTCTCAGATGTGCAATCACTCAACAGATGTTACTTCATAAACAAATTGTAGAGCCCATTATAATCTTGCACTTTACTGCTCTTCAACTAGCAACCTAGTGTTTTGACAGAGAAGTCAACAAAGTCTACCCAGGATTGATTCAAGGGTTTGTGAGTCTCCATGAACTCTACACTGTACTCTTCAGTTGTGAGACCAAAGACCTCAATCAAGGTACCCTTTCATGAGGTCATAGAACTCAGCTTCTTCCTCATCAAGTGTCAGGAGCATATCCGTGCACTTTTATGAAAACAATTCCCAAAGTAGAGAGCCCCAGTGTCAACGGTGTAACATACTCCTCTTACAATCCCTCTCAAAAGCTGTAAACCATTGTGTGATGTCATCACCCACACCATATTTAGGGACAATCCCATTGTGGATTATGGAATCAAAAGTTTCCTCTTTTTTCTCTATTTATTTTGTTGCCACCATTCATGGGTGCTAGACTCATCTCAGCCCTTTCTCTTTCTATAGGCTGGAGTTTGGTTTCAAGGGCAACTCTTTTGGTTACTCTTGAAAGATATATATCTTCTTCATCTAGTTCTTCTATTTCTCTGTGCCTGGAGTTACCCCACTTACCCCAAGAAGGAGAGGGCATTTGAGGTTTAAAGATAGGATAGATGTTTTGGATTATGTCCTAATCCTCTCTGGTTAAGTTAGGAACTGACTACGGTCCCAAGCTCACAGCCATTCTCCTCCTCAGAGGCGACAACATTATTTGTAAACTCAGCTTCATCACAGTCTGCAAGGGCCTCCTGGATGCTTGGCTTTGTGGGTTTGAGCCAGTAGCATTGTTATTGGCTTTACTGCGGGTCCTTAACTGTCGCATTCTAAGCTTCAGAAAAGGGGTCAAGTTGAGTTCCTGTACTGTATCCTTGGGCCAAACATATTTAGTACAGTAATGACCATTGTAGAAAATCAAGCAAAAACTTTGTAGAAACTTTCAAAGGCCTAACTGACTAGTACTTTAACATTTCTATTGCAATGGAATGGGGGGCGTAACACAAGGCCCTAAAAGTTGCAATTAGAAAAATTAGGAAAAACTCAAAAATTGACAAATTAAAAAAATATTCTGAACTGGTGTCAATTGTGGATTTCTTGATGAGATCACACTTATGACTAAGTTGTATCAGCAAATGCAAGTTTGAAACCCCACAGCTGAGTCACCAAGGTAGGAAGCTGACTTTTTATGTAGTGATGCCAATGTGAGGGCACACCATGCAAAAAGTCCAGACGACCCTAAATGGTTAACAGGGCTTATTTTAATTATCCCAAGTGCTCTACTTGTGGTAGTGTGAATAATTTGTTGCACACACACAGTCGATAAATGGTTCACACACTCAATAAGAAATCCTATCCCAATTTATAAAAATACAGTAGATTTTAGACACTAAGGGCCAGATGTAGGTAATCTCAATTTACCTATTCTTAAATACCGAATTTTACCGATTCGGTATTTAAGAATAGGTAAATGGGGTGTAGATAATTTTTCGGTAACAATTATCGAATCGGTAAGATTCGCTAATTAAGAATCAGTATTTACCGATTCGGTATTTACCGAATCGGTAAATACCGAATCAGTAATTCCCATTCATTCCTTTGGATTTGGCCCAGAGGAATGAATGGGAATTACCGATTCGGTATTTACCGATTCGGTAAATACCGAATTGGTAAATACCGAATGAGTAATAGGGGGAACCCTTTCAAGGGTGGCAGGGTGTCAAATTGACACCCTGTTGCACCCCTGAATAGTGCATAGGTGCACACGTGGAACACATACATGCCCTAAGGGCATGCATGTCTGCCATATGACACTGAATGAAAAGCACAAAATTTCTTTTTAAAAGGCATTCAGAATTTACCACCAACTAATAGTTGGTGGTAAATAACGAATCCTTAAATGTAAAAAGCACTCACTTGAGTGCTCTCTACATTAAGGATTCGGTAATTTACCGAATCGGTATGTTAAGAATTCAGTAATTTACCGATTCCTTAAGTAACCGATTCGGTAAATTACCGAAACCTACAATTTGGCTACCTACATCTGAAAAGCCTAATTCCGGTCGGTAACGGCCGTTATTCAGTAATTTCGTCCGTTACCAACCGGAATTAGGCTTCCTACATCTGGCCCTAAGATCTTTAAAATAATTTGAGTACAAGTGGAGATATCAATCTTAGAAGAAAATAGGAAAATACTCAAAAAACAGTTTTGAGGCATGAGGCTCAAATGCTATACTGTTATGCTATGGTAGAAAAACACAGATAACAAACAGGTATGTGCCACCAGGGGTTTCGTTTTACCTGAACTGGGGTGTCCGAATGCAGAGGTGCTGGTCGGGATGGTAGCCTCAAGCGCTACATCATTGAAGTCAATGGGACTTGAAATAATGGCTGCAATGAGGGACTTGGGTGCAAATCCAGGTGAACCCAAAGTGGGGCTCAGGTTGTGGGGACCCCTAGGCCAAGGGGACACGGTCAGAAGTCATGGACCCGGGCTATGGAGCTTGAGTGCAGAGGGTCTTGGATAGCTGGCCACTGGTGTTTGAGGATCTCACTGTTGTCAGTAGATCTGCATAGGTAAGAAAATGAGTTACTTACCTGTAACTGTAGTTCTCCAGTATTTGAATCTTTCATAGATACACATGCTTGAATTATTGATATTGAAAAACTTCGATGTCAACATGATTAGCGATACATTCATGTATAAAAATGAAATTGCATCTTTATTAACAAATACACCTGTCGCTGAGGTCACTGATTGACAGATCACAGGTGGGGCGGCACCTAGCCAGCAGACAAACATGCAAACAGCAAATTCCAGATCGATCCCACAGATAGGCACAGCAACACCACAATGGTCCAGGGAGTTTAGCCTCAATAAAGCACACATTGCCGAAGGGGTGCATGCGTTCCCAAAACACCATAAAATCAGATGCCACATAAAGTTAGGAACACATAGCCAATCAAGACACAGCACACACAGTTTAACGCAGTGATCACATGCTGGCCGCATTGTGTCCTTGCAAGGTCCAGGTCCATATGGCTCTAAAGACAGAGGTACACAATCCTTACCAAAAAAGGATTGCATGAACCATTTTATTGCATTCAATGAACTGTATAAAAGTCTATGTCAGATGGATTGTAAATTAAGACAGTCCTCATACCCTATGCCTGTGACTGCTTCTGGCTGCATTGTTTAATTGAACAAGCTGTTTCTGTTTTGCCAAACGTCTTTTGTCTCTAGTTTTCTCAAGGTGTTTCATGTTCAAACAACATTTTGGCGAGCCACCATCAAATCCGACTGCAGCCAAAGAAAGGGGACCCAGCCCAGATGGAATCACATTTGCACAACAAGGAAGGTGAGCAGACTGATTGCAACTGATTGGAAGTTTTGCTGAATCCACTGGGCTGTAAAAGCTGTCACAGAGGATAAGAGACTGCACTAGAACCTTAGTAAAGCATGTGGCAAACTAGGGAGAAGTGTAAAAGATAACCTGAGTGCCCTGTCACTGACAGAAATATATTCAAGATCAGGGATGGACCCATATTCCGTCAGCAAGGTTAGACCACTATACAATGAATAACAAAATACAAATGCCAATGCTGACATCTTTTCAACACATCCAATTTAAACCCTCGTAGTCACACAAATCAATTCCTGTGACCACCTTTTAGTAACTTTAAATTCAAGATCCTTTCCATCATTTTGGAATCACAAAATCATAAACAGTTGACCAACATATATAACAAATAATAGAGCAAGTGCATCAATGCTGATAACCCACAGTGCATTTAAAATAAAACATACAAGCTACAAATACATTTGCAACAGCACAACAATTAAAACCACTTGGCTGCTAATGACAAGGGTAACTCGTCATGGAGTTTCCATTGATTTCAATGGAAATTACATTATACTCGTGGACATACCACAGCATCCAAGTGGTTAAGGATAAATTTATCCTTGTTTTGAATTTTTTCTTCCACTTGGAGCTACTACGCATTGTTTCATTCATGTGTGTATTGCACACAGGGAACAAATATAAATGACTGTAAAGATAAGTCCCTGTTATCAGCCAGGAAGTGTACAAACCTGTGTGAGTAACTCTGGTCAAAATCCAAAACATAGGAGCGTTTTGAATGGTATTCACTGACAGAAATCTAGCATATTACCTATTTTATATGTCCTAGCGGAGCTGTCATAAGGCGGCCTCGGAAGCAATCCTGCTGGAGTCACCTTTTTCGATAGTCAACACCCTAGGAAAGGCGAACATTTATTGTATTTGTTGTTGGAGTTGACACCTCCGTCTGTTGTTTTGTCTAAAGGGGTTTCTCAGTGCTACCAGTTTCCCAGCACTGTTCATTTCTGAAAGAAGTGAGAGGTGTTAGTTGCTTGGACTGCTAGGTCTAACACAGATGGTACGCTTTTCCCGCTGGGTGTGATACAGCCGGTATGCTTGGACCATTGGGCATGACACAGATGGTACACTTAGCCCCTGGGTGTGATACAGGTTGTGATTCGAACATTTAGGGAAAAAGCTTTGGACCTGCGAACTTAGGTGTAAATTGTATTTGGCCAAGAGAGACCTGTGGTTCTTGAGTTATTCCTTTATTTTGTGAACTGTTGTTATTATCTTTCTCCCGAAGCCAATATTGACAGACTATCAGGCTCATTAAGTCCAGTGTACCAGGTAACATGCAGAGCTTCCCCTGGTCACAGGATAACATGTGCTAGGAACTGGCTAAGAATTTGTTATTTTTTAGACCAAGTCTTCATTTTTTTCTCTGTCAGTTTTTTAGGTGTTGATCGCTTGGACCACTGGGCATGATACAGATGGTACGCTTGGCCCCTGGGTGTGGTACAGGATGTGATTGTTGATGTATGGTATATGTGTGATGTTCTGCTGCAAACTGTGTTTTGGCCTAAGTATTGTGTTTTTGTAGATGACCCAATGTTTCATATGAAGATGCTGCTATTTCTCACCAACCTTAATTGATGCCAGGTGTCAATATTGTTCAGATACTGTTTTCATTGACAAATTGCTGTCCCCCCAGCCTACTTTCTCAGCCACCGCATGCTTCAGAAAATATTCAAATGGCTCCCCATTAACACCAGACCCACTGTCACCTAAACCCTCACCACCAGCCGATGGACTACGAAAACTCCCTCAAAACTACAGAGCCGACTGCAAATCATCCAAAATGCTACGTCCAGGCTCATTCTTGACCAAGAACACCCCACATTACCTCCCACCTCTGAGTGCTCCCCTGGCTCCCTGTCCAACAAAGGTGCCAATTCAAACAACTGACCTACACCTACAAGGCCCTGCGCAAAAAAGGACCAGCCTACCTCAACCACAGACTGAACTTCCACCAACCTAGCAGACAACTAGGCTCCTAAATAACATTTTTATGTCAGGTACCTTCCCCTCTTCCTGGAAGAAAGCTTGTATATGACCCATTTTGAAGAAGCCCTCACTAGAACCCTCCACAGTCAAAAACTACTGGCCTATATCATGCCTACTCCTTGCTGCCAAAATTCTATAAAAATCCATCAATCAAGAGCTAGCATGCTACTTAGAATCCAATTAACTCTTAGACACCACCCAACATGGCTTCAAACCACAACACTCCACAGACTCAGCCTTAGTCATGGTCACCAAGGAGATATGTAAACAGCTGGACAGTGGGGGGAGAGTCGTCCTCATCCTACTGAATCTCTCAGCAGCGTTTGATACTGTAAATCAGCTGGTACTGACTCAGAGGCTGAAGTCAGTCGAAATTAAGAGGACGGCTCAAACCCTGCTCACCTCTTTTCTTACCTCCAGGGAACAGAGGTTGTGCTGGGGAAACCTTACATCGGAGGCCTTTTCTCTCCCATTTGGAGTTCCACAAGGCTCAGCACTGTCACCAACCCTGTTCAACATCTACGTTACTCTTCTGGCTAAACTGATCAAAGCACACGGTTTCTCGTTGGTTTCTTACGCCGACGACACTCAGATAGCTATATCTATATCCTCAAGTGTAGAAATAGTGGCTGAAATGTTTCACAACTGCCTGAAGCACATCATCGGGTGGATGAATCTGAATTATCTTAAATTGAACACAGATAAAACTGAGGTGATGGAGTTCAAAAAGGGACCATTACTTTAAAATCCCCTGTGGTGGCCAAGAGAGGCAGGGCGTTGTCCTGACCCATTGAAAGGGTCAGAAACTTAAGAGTTATGTTTGACGATCAGCTCAATTTTGCAGGTCAGATCAATCTTCTGACTTCCTCGTGCTTCTTTCTCCTAAAGATCCTGTGCAAAATTCTTCTGCTCATTCCCCAAGAACTCAGAAAAACTGTACTAGTTGCCTTAATTCTTTCGAGAATTGATTACTGCAACACTCTTTTTCTTGGCATTGACAAACGCCCACTACTAAAACTTCAGTCTTTGCAGAACGCCGCAGCATGGGTGTTGCTCAACATCCCGAAATTCCATCCTATTTCCAATACCATTAAGGACCTTCATTTTCTTCCGGTCCAGCAAGAATTGAATTCAAGGCTCTGTGTCTGGTGCATAAAGCACTATATGGTGGGGGGCCTCTGGACCTACAGAAACTTTTCTCATGGCAATAAAGGACTGGTTTTGGTCCCAAAATTCGGAAGGCTAGATGAGGGGAGGAAGTCTCTCCCCTGAGGCAGCCAAGCTCTGGAATTCACTGCCAGTGATAACTAGGCTTCAACCAAATAGACTCCTGTTCAGGAAAATGATCAAGACCTGGCTTTTCACGTCCAAGTAAAAATGCAATATTTCCCTCTCTGGATAAGTACCTTTTTACACTGCATATTTTAGCACCAAGACGCCTTGGCATTTGCACGCTCTATCAATGCTTTACTTACTTACTCGCCCACACACCCCACTCCTACAAACGCAGAAGTGGCAGCGGTACCTTCTCCTACCTGGTCGCCAAGACCAAGTATGGCCTCCCACACCTCCTTCAGGCTGCACCCACCCTACAGAAGTTCAGAGATGGCCTAAAAACCTGGATGTTTGACTGACAACTCCAAGAAGCAGCCCCCCCACCCCAGTGTCTGGATACCCTCATGGGTGATAAGCAGCGCTCTACAAATCATTGATTGATTGAGTGATTGCACTTTTTCTTTGTTGCAACCCTTCATATGCATTGTTATTTGTGTTTATTAAATGTTCATATTGAATTGTTGATGCATCTGTACATAGCGCTGAGCTCATAGTTACAAAATTAGAAGCAATAAACCTATGTGTCTATTTTTCCCCACGATTCAGTTCAAACCAAGAAAGTCCCTAGAACTAAGAAGCTACGGTATCCTGTCCTCTAAAACTATCATACTTATCATGGAGACACCATTAAAACACATGCAAACCCGGCTCCCCACACGGGCTGAAAAACATAATAAGGTTTGATAAAGAATGGCACGCACACAAGAAGGAACATTCATTTTCCCGGCCAAAGGAGGGAACTTTCTACACAGACATACTTGAAACATGAGAACATAAATACAAACCAAACACACAGGTCAAAAGAGAGATAAGAGAGAGGCATTATTAGAACTATGGGCCATCTTCGAGGAGGCCTAGATCGACAGTCCTGCACTATTGATAACGAACAAGGCATCAGCACGTCCCCCACCGTATGAAGGTGTTCTTGCCTGCTCTCGCCCCATTAGGATACTATAGTCCACCAGTTGAAGAAGTTGGCATGCCCCCCACCGAATAACAAGCGGTTAGGCCTGGGCATGAGAAACTAACAGGCCAGCAGGCCCAAGCAGTCACAGAGCAACCCCGGTGCGGTGCAAGGGCTCCCAGAAGTTTGACACCCCGTCCATCACACCTGACACATAGAACCCCAGCGACGTGGAGAACACGCACCCTCACTGATTTAGGCAAGCACACATGAGTGACAGGGAGGTTGGTAGCAGTTCTAGACAGTTATAGAACTAGTAGGAGTGGGGAGACCCCTGGGATTCAATGACAAGGGTGGAACTACAGGACTTGCCCAGGTAGCCAAGGAAACAACAGAGAGCGTATCTGAGGACAAAGCCTCACTGAAAAGAACAGCACATAGCTCAGAGTGAAGGAGGCAGCCTAGACAGGATGTAGAATAAAGGCAGAAGCCAAAGAGGGAAAGAGAAAGAGTTTACACCTAGGAAGCACAGCGAGAAAACAGAGCAGCACACTCCCCACACGAGGAGAGCGGGGGTAGGCACCGGGCACCGATCGGGGAAGAATCAGAGGTAGGATTAGAAGAGAGGCTTTTGGCTGACATCCGAGCCTCACCAAATTTTAAACAAAGCTGAGGGGCTGACCGGGAAATCAGGGACCAAGGTAGCCTGGTACTGACCCAACCAAGACATAGGAAAAACAGGATGGCACCTTTGAGGAAGGTGAGACCTTTGCATGGCCATTCTGTCAGCTGCTAGCCCACTGAACCGAGGGAAGAGACCAGTATGATAGACTTTGTCAGAAGGAGGGATCCTTTGAACTAGAGGACATGGCCATAGCGGAAGACTGCATCCAGTAAGGAGGAGATCCCTAGTGGAACTTCCCGTACATGGAGGAATGCCTAAAAAGATGGGAACACCATGTTAAGGAGAAACCAGTAGAGTTACCCAAAGCAAAGAAGTACCCGCTGCTACAGACGGGCACAGCAGGGACCATCTATGTGCCGTGGGCTCAAATGGACAATGAAGGGCTAAGGGCAAAGTTACTACCACTGCTGGATGGAGCAGGGAAATGGATCCCATACTTTGAGAAGAACACCGCAGGAGTAAACCTATCGATAGGCGATATCAAAAGTCTGCTGTGTAGTCCTTTTGAAGAGCCAAAGCTCGAATCCCAGCAATTATGCTGACAAACAGTGAGCATGACAGGCCGCATTCAATTCATACAGGCACCAAATATGGACTGCCCTGAGAGAGATGCTCCCTGACTACGCTGACTTAGGAGGGCTGATGGCGGAGACTATGAAGCCAGGGGAGACGATAACTAATTTTCTGGATAGGATGAGAGAACCATGGGGCCAAGAGACAGGACAACCGTGGACTGACATGGGCCCACAATTTGCATCCTTTTACAATATTCTCAAAAAGGGCCTGCCAATGGAGATACAAAGCTCATTGGACAGTGTGGTTGGGTTCGACACCAAGCCCTGATGGGAATAAAAGCCCATATATTGCATTACCATAAAAAGAAACAAGAGAAGGATAGAGAAAAACAGGAGCAAGCCCAGAGAGACACTCCTAAATTGGTCCAACACAAATTGAAAAAGACCACCATTGAGGGAACCGATTTGTCCACGAGCATGCAAATGGCACCAGTCTTAAAGGGGGAGCCACTGCAAAACCCCAGAGGGTTTCACCTAGCTATAGCAGCAGAGGCCTGGAAGGTTGGCAGCAACTAGACCTTAAGGAATGTTACTTTTGACACAGGATAGGCAACCTGACTACAATTGCCAGTTAAAAGCATACTACAAAATCCAAATCCACAAAACGAAGTCCAGGGAAACAAAATGCACCTTACATTCAGCCGCAGGGAGCCCAGTCAGTTGCTGCACCATCGCAACAGGGATGAAGTAGTTGGACAAACACATGGAAACAGAAACAGCAGACAGGGAACAAAGCCTAACAGGGACCAGACCACAGTCTCGGCAGGGAAGGATAACTGTGTGGGGATGTTATGTCTTTACACAAACATAGTGTTCAAATACACAGTAAGATAAAACCTCAGAGTAAAATACCACCCATTCACATTCACCCACAACCCAATAATTAACTGTACCAAAGCCAAAAGAAGGACCAATGAAACAATGTTGGGAATGCAAACTTTTACTTCCATCTGGAAATTCAGGCCTGCTATATGTGTTCTGCCGAACAAGGATCCTTACTAAAGTTCACCATTAAGGACCTACTCTGCTGCTGATCCCCCAGGGTGGGGTTGGCTGTCACGCCCTAGGGGGAGGACAGTCTGACGAGGGGGAAGGGTGGCTCCCAGACCAAGTACTTGAAAATCAGGCACCTAGGTTCCCCCATCCAAAGTCAATGGGATGGGTTACGGTCACTAATTTGAAAGGTCCCCATTCTCGGGCATCCAGCCTGGCACCCATGTTTCCTTCAAGGCTTGAAGTTCCAACAGCCGCCCCAAAAACTAGAAGCGTCCGGCCAGATGGAGGCCCACTTTCAGTACTAAAACAATATTGTCCTCAAGTGGTGGGATCAGGGATTACCATATGCCTGGGGTAGTGAAAATCCCACACCCTCCACAGCACACAAACAAGAGTCCATAAGTTGCAAGGCACCCACATGAAGCTGAGCCAGTCGAGAGGTTTGTCAGTTTATCCAGACACCCCGGAGTTGCAAGGGAGTCCTGGACCAGTCATCATCCCTAGGTATAGTTTGGTGAGGGTTCTTGACCTTGGCCCCAGGCTCCCAACGTTCTTATGATCTTAACAATTTTTTCCGTTCTTTCCTTCAGGTGTTTCGAATATCCGGAGTTTAGTCACCGAGCCATAGCCTTCCAAAATAATTGTCGGGAGCACACCAACTAGTTCAAATTCCTGTGCCAAAAGCCAGGAACTGCAGCTCCAAACACGACTGAGAAAACGTGGTTTAGGGAGAAGGGGGTGCCTGGGAGAGTGGAGGCCACAAAGTTCATCACAGCTCCAGGTGAGAGTAGAACACAGAATGCGCACACCCCTGTATAAGGCCTAGACATTGACCAACGCACCAGGCCTCACATACACCCTCAGAGAAAGCAGGCGTATGATCTGGGGCAAATGCGTGCCACAGAACAACTTTCCGACCCCTTTTATCTCATGATAAGTGAAATAGCAGATCGCGCAAGATCTAGGGAAGCACCCAAAACCCAACAAAAGTATCCAAAAGTTAGCCCAAAAATAAAAGAAGTCTCCAGAGAAAGTTTGGAACCAAAATATCTGGCGCCACATGGGAGCGGCACTTTGCACACCACATGCTGAGACACATGATCTCGGCATGTTGCAACCACCACCAACAATTAACAGCAACTTGCCCACTTTTCATAGAGTCCCACACACGCATACGTTGAAAGCAGCCCGCACCGATGGTGCCCCCAGGCACACATCAAGAGAGACAGGGTCTCTGGAAACTGGCGATTCCCATAAAACTCTAGATAAAAACTAATAGATCCATCCCCATGATCACAAAAACACTCTATAAAACACTAATTGAAGCACCCAGTTTAGTACGAAGGCTCATAAGATAGATTAATTCACCTGATTAATCATATTTCTATTTCTATTTAAAACATTTATAGAGCGCGACAGCTGCCCCAGCCAAGCGGCGTCCCAACGCTAACTGCAAAAAGGCAGCAACACCACAGACAGTGGCCTACACAGCAGGAAAAAGAAAAGTTTTAATGGCTTTCCCAAAATCAGTGAGATTGTTGATGCCGTAAATATGGGGAGGCAGAGAGTTCCAAAGAATTGCCACACTGTAACGAAACGAACAACCTCTGGCCCGAGTTTTCCTAACTCGAGGGACCAGCAGCAAATGTTGGCCCATGGAGCGGAAGGAACATAGAAAGAGAGCAGATCCGTTAAAACGCTGGGGGATCGGAGCTTCAGAATTTTAAAGGCTACACAAAGAGCCTTAAACTCGATCCGTTGGGCCACGGGTAACCTTTGAAGGCGGTGAATAGTGCTGGTCATCACACAGACTCTACACAAGCCCACAAGAGCTCTAACTGCGGCATTCTGTACCCTCATAAACCACCTTTAAGCTTTAACCATTAAAAAGATACCATGACTGGGGCCACCTTCTGGTGCCTCACAACTAAACTGTGGAAAGGAAGTGTGGAAAATACACTCCTGAGGAAAGTACAGGAATCCCAAAGAAATGATCATTAATAACAGCGCACATGCAATTTTTTTCTGAATTAACAAATGAGCCAAGTTCTTATCCAACAGGTCTACAATCAAAGCTCCAGTGCACCACCTTTCAGCTGCCACATCATCACCTCAAGGTGGATCTAAAGCGTGTGAATAAAACGTAAAAACTGCAGTGTGAACTTTTTTGATCAAACTGCTGAACAAAAACACCAGATAACTAGAGGATCACAGCCATCCCCCTGGATCCATATCAAAGACCTGCAATGTTCAATTACAAATTATGTATTTTTTACACTTCCATGTACCCATGGGGGAGGATACGGTTCAGTCCCAAGACCTCCCATAGAAGAGATTATAGGAGGTAGCAAACCCTCCAACTCAATTCATAAACACATCCCTCCTGCCTCCATTTGTGGTCCAAAGGTGGCTCTTATTGTATCTGAGGCGCTCTTCTTTAACAACAAGTGGACCCCCGACATGGAATTCCTATGTAGGGCCATCCAGCTGGATGATACTAAAGGAAATGGGTCTCATGGAGCAGGGTTGAACGAAAGCACAGACATTCCATGTCAGGAAATCTGGGATACCGAGGTGGGTGATACACATGGTTTATTTATTTATTTTAGAAGGGAAGGGGAAACCCCTTATTGTAGGGAAACTTACACTGTGTTTCTTATGTTTCAGGGGTAAAGGAAAGCTTCCACTGGGTACAAATGAAAACTGTGGCATAATCCTTCACATTCCGGTTATGCAATGGGGCACTTCCACACTGATTGATATGTACTGGCAGTGCAGCGAGTTTTCCTACACTCAGCTCATCCCCGGATGGTGCAGACTTTGTTCCCTTGTGATCGTACACACTCCTACCCTGGTCACTCCTGGAGAAGAATTATCGGACTTGTACCAGCACCCGCTAAGGAAAAAGACAACCTTGCGGCTTCAGACTCATGAAAAAATAACTGCAGATTTGTTTGGCTGGGCTCAGTACAAGGGCATTCCAGAAGAATTTAGACTGTTCTCTGACTCACAAGTATTGACGGAGGGTCCATACTCCTCACCGTGCAGACGAAAGCCAATGCCCGCTGGCTCTAAATCACCAGATGGTAAATGCTTACAGTGATGAACAGCACTGACCTCTGCCTTAATTCGATCAAGGACAAACTGACAGCAACCCACCTCTTGGCCATCCAGGCACTGCTCCATTTACAAAAAGACATGCATGAGAAGGGAGGTGCCCCTGAGCAGGAGTGGTCCTCAAATTGGTTTACCTGGCTCCCCCGATGGCTGTCCGGATTGTGCACGTCATTGTTGCCGGTTTTCATCATATTCTTGTTTGTGAGGCTCCATGCAATTGGGGATTTCCTGCTGTAAAAACGGAGTTCTCAATTTGGGTAGAATGCAAGTACCTAGGAAAGTAGTAATTGTCAAAACCGAAGAACAACAATACCCTAAGAATGTAACTGTCATGAAGTATGGGTTGGATAGTGTAGTTGAAAATTCAACTAGAGGGGGACATGTTAACATTGAAAAAGTTGATGGCAATATGAATAACGATACATTCATGTATAAAAACGAAACTGCACCTTTATTGATAAATTCACTAGTTGTGAACTCCACGTTGACCCAGACTGTAGTTAGGCAGGCCCTGAGACCCATGCCTGAGCTCACAGATTGACAGATCACAGGTGGGGTGTCACATAGCCAGCAAACAAACGCACAAACAGGAAATCCCATATCGATACCATAGATAGGAGCAGCAACACCACAATGGTCCATGGAGATTGGCCCCAATAAAGCACTCATGGCAGGAGGGGTCCACGTGTCCCCAAAACACCATAAAGTCAGATGCCACATGAAGTTAGGAACAATTAGCCAATTAATACACAGTACACGCAGTGATCACACCCCTCCCATGCCAGACATCTGGACACGTTACCCAGTGGCCACATTGCGTCCACACAAGGTTGAGGCTCACCTAGATTTCTCATCCAATACCTAAATTTATGCCTCCAAAGACAGAGACACACATCTTCAAAATCCCCCCATCCCCATTTCTAATAATAACACTGTGGATACCTTTACGCTTTAGTATGGCCTGCCTGACTAGAACAGTATGTTTGGCAATAATATATTTGATTGCATCTTCAAAACTGTAACAGAACTTAACTGCAATGTTTAAATAAGTCAAGACATATTTAAACATCTATAAACACATTGGTAGTAGTGTTTTCCTCCCTCTAGAGCAGACTTCTTCAATCTGTGGGGCGCGCCCCCCGGGGGGGGCGCGCCGTCATCTCAGGGGGGGCGCCACTTCACTTGAAACCTCACCTTTGTTTTCGAATGTACCACATAGACTCGAAAGTATGTATGTTTACTTCCTGCATTTCTTCCCCATTTCAAATGGGGATTTTAGATTGGCTAACTCCTGCACCGCAGCCAATCAGCACTTAGTAACGCCATCACTGATCAAGTTACACAAATGAAGAGGACAGCATTTCAGATGGCAGGAAGTGCCGCGAGACCAGGAGCATAAATCTCATGAATTCTTTAACTTTTTGGATAGTGTGGCGTTTCTTCACTCCTCCGTTTGCTGACTTTTACTTCCTTAGGTTGCTGTCCTGTCGAGGTTATCTTGGTCTGGAATTTGCATTTTGCTTCCTCGCGGTGAAGAATTCTTCTGCTGATGCAGTGGAGTTCTCCTGCTGCCGTTGGGAGATTTAAACCACCAGTTTATCTGCAGTGTGTGTGAAGATATTCTTTGGATGCAACCATTCTTTAAATGTTTTTTAAGTCAGGGCAGAGGTGGATGGTGAGGAGGCTGGGGCCGCGGCTGCGAAGGGGTTAAGAGCCTGGGGAGCGCGGGAAGCGGCCTCTTTGTGCCCGCGCTCCCAGGCTCGCTCCTCGCCCTACCGTGGGGCTGTGTAATTCCCCACCCTCCATCCCCTTTTTTAGCAGACCTTGGGGCCGGCCAATGGTAGGTAGAAGGTGTAGCAATGTGCCGGATTAGAATTATATGATGCTTGATCCAGTGGGCCTTTTTTCCCGTCTACTGGTGAGTTGAACAGTGTAAATGTTTTGTGCATTGCTGTGATATTTTAACTAATTTTTCCTTAGGCCTTTTTTCCCGCTGACAGGAATATTTGTATGTATATGTTGTGTGCTTTGCTGTGTATTAATAAATTTCTCCTTAGGCCTTTTTTCCCTTTTAGTATAGCAATGTCGTATTTATTATGTGTGTCTGGCGGTAAGGTCATTAATCGGTGAGCAGCATTTTAAGGTCCTTACGGGGGGGCGGACCCATTCACGAAAGGGGCCGCCCGCGGGAGGGGCCATTGGTCTCTCTCAGAACTTCAGGGGCAGGATATGATATCCCGTATTTTAAAGGGTGCGGGGGAGGGAGTCTACGCTTTCCTCAGGCTGGTAGCCACCCCTCACAACACTATGACGTCACTAAGGTGCGCGAGTGTCTGGGCCCTCCTGTTATGGTTAAATGGAGTTCAGGGAGCGCACGTGGGTGTAACGTGCCCTGGGATGCGCATGCGCATCTCGAACGTGAGAGCGCAGCTGTAAAAGGATCTGACACCGGTTGGCGACCTTGCCGTAAGACTTTATTATTATTAGAATGCAGTTTAATTTTCAGGATGATTAGATTCGGTTAGGAAACACGCTGTACTAGATATTTGTTAAGGTTAGCCCATCATACCATGTCAAAACGGCTGTCAATCTAATGTTCTGAAAAATGTGCATTTTAATAATTGTCAGAAATGTTTATTTGATTTAAATTTTTGATTTGTTTTTATATTTTAATAAATACGGCCAGGGGGGGCCTGTACCCCCTGACTTCCAAAGACCCCATGTGTTGACTGGTTGAATTGGGTAATTCAGTCAGTATGTTAAGGGGGGAGGTGGCCGGCAGTCCCAGACCATGCATACTTTTGAAATGTAAAGAAACCTCCCTGGGGGTTTCAGCCAGGCCTGCCAGGAACAGAGGCGTGCTTCTAATCTGGGAGGCTTGCAAATGTCTTTTCGGTATCCCGTTTTTTTCAAGGTATTGTGAGCAGAAACTGCAATATGTGTCTGTTTCTGTACACATGTTATTTTTTTCTCGATGGAGTAGGATGCATCAAGTAAAATTGATGTGAGGGGAGGGAAGCTTGGAGCGAATGTCTGCCCACCTTAGTAAGGTTACCAGGAAACTCTAGTGCTCCTGTCTTCAGCATTTTTTTTAAAAATCAAATCTATTTAGGAAAGGCCTGTGGCACTCCAGACCTTCTTCTTCCTCGCTCTCACACACTTCTGCCTTGGACTTTTCTTTTACAAATCAGCAATGGAACAACTAATCCGGACCCAGTCTGCACTACAGCTCCCAGAATACATCATGCAGTTAATTAAAGTGAGCTGAGCAGCGCTGGTCACACCGAGTCACCTGGCAGGAAATATTGAAATGCTTCTTGTTAAGGCCTAACTATAGTAATTCGATTTATCCAGCCTCAGTGTATTGTGCAGTGCCCTTGCTACCAGAGTGTGTTTGTGTTAATTAGCAAATGCCTTCTTGGCAGCGCACGATCAGGTAACTGCCTACAGTCCGTGGGTGCCAGGTGTAAAGTGTGTCACATTACAGCACATTCAGTTACTCACTGTGCTAAGGTGACACAGATCAGACCTCCATTGCCCCGGTGCAGGAACAGAGTGTAAATCATGATCTACTGTTACACTGACTTGCTATGCTATGAAAATGTGCTTTTGCTGGCACAGTCATGTTGATCAAATGGGTGCAATTCCAGATATTTGTTTCCCTCATCTTCACTGCTTGAGTTTGCTCGTGAGAAAGTGTCACTCATAGTCATTGAAATGTCACTCCCAATTACACTGAAATTATAAAAATGTCACACATAGCAATCTGAAACCTTTGCACACCTATTGAGAGCAAGGTAATTTAAAGAAAATTGCAATGGGGCATGACGTGCCCATACTTCTGTAGTGTAAAGAAACATCTTTGGGGGTTTGGGCAAGGCCCATAGGAACTGAGCAAAGGAGAAAGAAACTTTGTGTGCCCAAATATAGATTAACAAAAACCTGGAGCACGGCGCCTTCTCCTGTTCAAAGAGATTTTCATTTTTACATTATTACAAAAACTCATATCCAAATGGGAATCACCAATTCACTCTTGGTCAGCCACTTATTACCAGACAAAAGAACAACACAAGAGAGCAAAGACATTTTATTTTTAGGAAGTAAAGCAAGAGTGCCTCATCCTCACGGAATCTGTACGCACAGCACAATTGCTATCAAAACTCTCTTGCCTTTTAGCTCTTCCTATTTATGTGAGATTGGGTTCTCGGCGCTTGCGATATTAAAGACCAAGGGGCCGATTAGGATGGCGGACGGACTTGCGTCCGTCCGCCACCCTTGAGGAGGAGGGAACGTCCGCAGGGGCTGCGGCGTTCCCTCCGTGCTGATTAGGATGTGACCGCCAGGGTGGCGGTCACATCCTCTATATTTAACATTGCGGCGGGTGCAGCTTCAAGCTGCACCCGCCGCAATGTTAAAAAAGCATGTTTTACATTTACATGCACAAAGCGGCCGGCACCGCACGGTGCCTGCTGCTTTGTGCACGCAAATGCAGGGGGGTACCATAGGTACCCCCCATGTGCACCCCCCACCCCCCATTCACCCAGGGGGCCCGCAACGGGCCCCCAAAGTGAATGTCCGTATGCTTTTCCATGGCGGAAAAGCCGCAGTGGAAAAGCATGTATTCACGTACATCCTAATATGGCGGACGGTGTCTCATAGACACCGCCTGCCATGTTATAGCTTTTCCGCCACGGTCGGAAGCCGACCGCGGCGGAAAAGCGGCGGACGGAATTCCAGACCCACCAGCCATCCTAATTTGGCGGTGGGTCTTTGGAGGCTCCGCAGCGGTTTTTCCGCATCCTCCAGGCCGGCGGACACTTCCGCCGGCCCGGAGGATGCGGAAAAACCGCCATCCTAATCGGCCCCTAAGTACAGTTCAAGACTGGATGTGGAGCACAACCTGAGGATGGCTGTCGCGAAAATCCATCCACAGATTGACCGTCTCTGTGGCAAAAAAACAGGCACACCCGTCACATTAATGTTGATGGTGTTATAATCAATCTATGTCGTGTAAAACGAAGCATCCTAGTAAAAACAATTTGCGCACATTTTATCTTGGAAAATTGTGTTTTGAGCTATGTAATAAGCCTTTGTCATTTAACCACACCCACTAAACACTCTTATTGTGTTGAACATTATTTGCCGATATGGCCGGGATATGCGGGTGGCGGTCGAATATGTAGTGTACTAGATTCCCGAAATTTCTGTCAGGTGGTGGGGGGGCCCGACATTTAAAAAAATTCAGCTGGGGGGGCTCAACCTACAAAAGTTTGAAGACCTCTGCTCTAGAGGAAAAGGAAGCTCACATCAACAATTCAATCAGCGTTAACATGCAAAGTAATATAGTGTCAATACATAATAATAACGTTTGTCAATTAAGTTACTGGGTGCTTTTGTCACTCTAAAGCACCTACTACCAAAAGATGCGATTCACACAAATGAAAAAGAAAACCTCATGTGTATATATAGGCTCTTCCAAAGTAATATATGAACAATTTTATGAAGTGACAAGTTTTGTTTCTTGATGAGATAGGACCTCTTTAAACGAATCGTTTTTTCATCCTTACAGCGTTGGTTACATATCCATATCACTAATGGAGTGATTTTTGTATGGGACTTGCGACTCAGAGCAATCTTACCTATCCAATACTTGGGGAGAGTTTAATTGTTAAAGGGTGTGCTTATCGTTGCTCTATTCTTTATCAATGTATGAAAGGGGGCTGCACTCGAATATTCAAACTTAATGAGTTTAAACCAGTGTATGTGCTGTGTCGGGATTAGTGCCTGCACACTGTGAATATAAACTGAATATGGCCTGGTGCCAAAAGGCCACCAGGGCTCCAAACACGCACAATGAAAAAATACTCCTTTTAAACAAACTGTAATGTATTTATCACATAAGTTTCTTCAATCAAAGTTCATTTTCATGCAATCATTTTTTACTACAAACATATCGATTTCATCAGTAAATCAGGACATCAAAGCATCATTAGTTCAATCAATGAAACAATGGAACATAATCGAAACATAACAAAAACCCAATGCATTTCGGGGCCCTGCCCCTTCGTCAGGGGTCTGTATAAGAAAAAGGAAAGAGAAAGGAAAGGAGACCGTATTACTTTTGTTGCCAAGGGGAACAAAATGTATATACACTGAAACTTGCGTTTTATATCAAGCTTACCTAATGATTGTTATATTGCGCGTTGCCAAAATGCTGACAGGGCGCGTGGTTATCTTTTTTGGCGTTCTACGGGAAAACGAATGTAATTATGCGTTAATGAATAATTGACTGATAGTCAAAGAAGTGCCATACTTCAAGTCTAATCAAAAGCTCACCTGAGTATCGAAAATTATGTCCAATCTAAAAAACACGAATGGACATCTATCAGTATGGTTGTCAATAATACTGAACAAAAGGTAACATGAACTAAGGAAAACGTGCATTTACCTGTGGGGTATATGTGTATTCTAACCCCAGACAATCAGTCAACAGGGTTGCCTACAAAACAATAAAATCGAAATGTTGGAACTGTATGTATCAACAAAGGTTATCCACCGTTCTTGTCGGTTTAGGCAGGCACATTTGCTTACCTGCGGGAAGATTACTACTGCCAGTCCCGCTTCGTAGTGTGAGGTACACACGTCCGCTCTGCATAAAGAGAACGAGTATTACTTAAATCTAATGTGCACCCGTTTTGGTGACCAAAAAACGAAAAGATGAGTTTCTAACTCTTACCGATTTGCAGCCAAAAAATCGGGGAAAATCTGGTCGATCCTAGATGTGCCGAGTAAAACGCGGGTGCTCATAGAGTCCCTTTACTCTGTTTATTATGAACTCCAACATGGAAATAGGACTAGAAGCAAAGAAGCGTCGGCCATTTCTGAGTGGTGTTTTCAGAAACGAGTGTAGCAAAAATATAAAGAGAAGAAAAGGTGAAATGGAAAACTCAAGTGAAAGAGAAAAAATAAAGAAACAAAAAAACGACAGAAGGAATCATTTTCCCATCTATACCAAGCAATTCCTGCCTATTTACAAACTGAATCTCAACATTTGGATGGTAATGGCAATCATATGATGAACAATACGTAACATTAAACCTGTGAATTTCTAGCCATGTCATGATGGTCAGTGTTAGGTAATGAGTGTGGGTCATCGTGTGGGAGTTTCCCTAGTAAGTGTGCTTTAAAGAAAACATGCCATGTCCATTTTGTCATTAAGCCCGAAAGGGGCCAGTGTATGCAGTTTACGAATCCAGAAGGCCTCTTTCTGAAGTAGGATCTTTGAGTTATCCAAGCCCAAACGTTGTGGGAGTAGTTCAATCACCTGGAATCTTAGTTGAGCGATAGTGTGGCCAGTTTCCCACCAGTGTTTTGCAAGTGGTGATGTGTAGTTCTTATTCCTTATGCGGCTCTTGTGTTCCGACAGTCGCAATTTCAATTTGCGCTCAGTTTTGCCGACGTATAAAAGGCCACATGGGCATTTGATTGAATATACCACAAACTCAGAATTGCAGGTTGTGTTATGCCTTAAGTGAATTTTTTCGCCTGTACGAGGATGTAATAAAACATTGCCCGGTATTATATTGTTGCAGTTTTTGCAATTATAACAGCGAGTAGTTCCTTTGTACACTTCAGGTTGTTGGGTAGTGTCCATATGGTGACTTGGTTTATTGAGCAGTTCTTTGAGATTTTGGGCTCTCTTATAAGCAAACAAAGGTCTTTCACTGAATAAGTTACCAAAGTCTTTCTCAACTTGAATGATCTCCCATCTTTTCAAGATGATACGCTTTATGTCTCTGGAAGCAGTGGAGTATTTAGACACAAATACCATTCTTTTGTTCTCAGTTTTGGGTCTTTTTTTCAAAAGGTCTGCCCTTGGGATAGCCTTAATGCGATTCACATGTGCATCCAATAGTTTACGCGGATAACCTCTATCTAGGTAACGTTGCTTTTGTTCTTCTATATGCTTATCACAGCTAGTTTTGTCAGAAGATATTCTTTTTATTCTCATGAATTGTGAGACCGGTAAGTTGTTGACTAGGTTTAAAGGATGGAAGCTTCCATACAGAAGTGAGGTGTTTCTATCTGTAGGCTTTTTATAAAGAGTTGTGATGATGGAATTCTCGCTGAGCGCAACCCAGACATCCAGAAACGGTAAGGCTTCCTTGCTGATGTTATGCGTGAATTGTATCCTTGGATTAGCGAGATTCAAACTTTTGATGTTTTGGATTAAATCCTGAACTGGTCGTTTCCATATGATGAAAACATCATCTATGTACCTTTTATAATACACTAGGCCTGCCTGCCAAGTGTTGTCTTCCAGAATATAATCAAGCTCGAATTTTGCCATGAAAATGTTCGCGTAAATGCAGGCCCCTGGAAAGCCCATGGCTGTCCCAGTGAGCTGCAAGTAATACTCCATTTCCCATGAGAAGTAGCTGTTAGACAAACAGAATTCTAGCAACTGCAGAATTAGATATTTCAACTCATCCGGCTTATCCTCTAGGAGTAGGGCCCACTCAATTGCTTCTAAGCCTTCCTTGTGAGGAATTGATGTATAAAGAGCCGTGACATCAATTGTGCATAGAGTCCAATTCCTTGTGTCTGTCGTATCAATGGTTGAAAGACTTCGCAAGAAATCTGAGGTGTCTTCTAAATAAGTCGGCCATTTTTTGATGAAGGACTGCATGTGTGCATCAATGAAGATGCCCAGATTCTCGAAAATAGAGGCACATCCCGAAACTATCGGTCTAAATGGGGGGTCTTTCAAGTCTTTATGCACTTTTGGCAAAAAATATATCCTAGGTCTTCTTGGGTACATTTGCCTCAAGTAACGCTTGGTTGTGATGTTTATCCAGCCGAGTTCTTCGAATTTGTCTAGTAGTCCATCAAGGTTTTTGGCTATGGCATTCGTAGGATCTTCGTCCAGTTTAGATTAAGTATTTACATCTTGCACATGTTCTGAGCCTTTCTTCACGTAAAATTCCAAGTCCATTATCACAAGGCTTCCGCCTTTGTCTGCCTTTTGGATCATGATCTCTTTATTATTGGCCAGTGTGTGTAGAGTGCTATATTCCGCTCTTGTAAGGTTGTTGATCTTTTTCTTGTATTGAACTTTATTCAAATCCATCTTGACAAGTAACTCAAATGTGTCAAGGCTTTTATGAGAAACTGGGGCCAAAAAGGTACTTTTAGGTTTGAACTTAATGGAGGTACTGTCTTCGTTTTCAATGGGGTTAAGCACTGTAAAAAAGTGTCTAAGCCTCAGGATCCTCATGAATTTATACAAAGCTATTTCAGTCTCAAGTGGATTGGTATGGTAGGTGTGAACGAAAGATGTACTTTTGTTAAGTAGATGTTCTTCTGCTTTTGTTAGTTGATAGTTAGAAATATTGATTACAAGGCTTTGGTCTGGCTCCTTAGACCTGGTTTCTTCTTCTCTACCTCCTTTTCCTTTTCCTTTGCCTTGTCCTCGTCGCGTCTTCTGTCGCTCGTTGCGGATGGTATATCCGGAGGTTTGGGTGGTGCAGTGTCCTGGTCTAAAAAAGAGTCGGATGTAGAGGCTGTCGCACCTGTTCCTGTTTCTGCCTGGTCTTGCTGGTTCGGTGTCGACTCTTGTTGTTTAGATGTGAACTGTTGTTGCTTGCTCATGGGTTGCCTGGTGGCGCTGGTGTCACTATCCGACACTCCGCTCTCTTCTGATGACGCTGTGTGTTGTTTCCTGGTTGTGTAGCGCCTCTTGGCGTAAATTTCAGCCCATGTATATGCTTCGTTCAACTTGTAGTCGATAGTGTCCCGTTTGAATTTGCGCAACTTGGTCTCTTGCAGCTCCTTGCCATATTTGTCAAGTTTGATCTCGAGTTCCTCAAGGAATTTACTCCATGGTTCATCCTCTAATCTTTTAGACAATTCGTTCTTAACGTTAAAGATTTCTTCCTCCAGATCAGTGATTGTCTTAGCCAGTTCTTCTACCAATAACAGTATAAGATCAAGTGAACTTTGGTAACTTATTCAGTGAAAGACCTTTGTTTGCTTATAAGAGAGCCCAAAATCTCAAAGAACTGCTCAATAAACCAAGTCACCATATGGACACTACCCAACAACCTGAAGTGTACAAAGGAACTACTCGCTGTTATAATTGCAAAAACTGCAACAATATAATACCGGGCAATGTTTTATTACATCCTCGTACAGGCGAAAAAATTCACTTAAGGCATAACACAACCTGCAATTCTGAGTTTGTGGTATATTCAATCAAATGCCCATGTGGCCTTTTATACGTCGGCAAAACTGAGCGCAAATTGAAATTGCGACTGTCGGAACACAAGAGCCGCATAAGGAATAAGAACTACACATCACCACTTGCAAAACACTGGTGGGAAACTGGCCACACTATCGCTCAACTAAGATTCCAGGTGATTGAACTACTCCCACAACGTTTGGGCTTGGATAACTCAAAGATCCTACTTCAGAAAGAGGCCTTCTGGATTCGTAAACTGCATACACTGGCCCCTTTCGGGCTTAATGACAAAATGGACATGGCATGTTTTCTTTAAAGCACACTTACTAGGGAAACTCCCACACGATGACCCACACTCATTACCTAACACTGACCATCATGACATGGCTAGAAATTCACAGGTTTAATGTTACGTATTGTTCATCATATGATTGCCATTACCATCCAAATGTTGAGATTCAGTTTGTAAATAGGCAGGAATTGCTTGGTATAGATGGGAAAATGATTCCTTCTGTCGTTTTTTTGTTTCTTTATTTTTTCTCTTTCACTTGAGTTTTCCATTTCACCTTTTCTTCTCTTTATATTTTTGCTACACTCGTTTCTGAAAACACCACTCAGAAATGGCCGACGCTTCTTTGCTTCTAGTCCTATTTCCATGTTGGAGTTCATAATAAACAGAGTAAAGGGACTCTATGAGCACCCGCGTTTTACTCGGCACATCTAGGATCGACCAGATTTTCCCCGATTTTTTGGCTGCAAATCGGTAAGAGTTAGAAACTCATCTTTTCGTTTTTTGGTCACCAAAACGGGTGCACATTAGATTTAAGTAATACTCGTTCTCTTTATGCAGAGCGGACGTGTGTACCTCACACTACGAAGCGGGACTGGCAGTAGTAATCTTCCCGCAGGTAAGCAAATGTGCCTGCCTAAACCGACAAGAACGGTGGATAACCTTTGTTGATACATACAGTTCCAACATTTCGATTTTATTGTTTTGTAGGCAACCCTGTTGACTGATTGTCTGGGGTTAGAATACACATATACCCCACAGGTAAATGCACGTTTTCCTTAGTTCATGTTACCTTTTGTTCAGTATTATTGACAACCATACTGATAGATGTCCATTCGTGTTTTTTAGATTGGACATAATTTTCGATACTCAGGTGAGCTTTTGATTAGACTTGAAGTATGGCACTTCTTTGACTATCAGTCAATTATTCATTAACGCATAATTACATTCGTTTTCCCGTAGAACGCCAAAAAAGATAACCACGCGCCCTGTCAGCATTTTGGCAACGCGCAATATAACAATCATTAGGTAAGCTTGATATAAAACGCAAGTTTCAGTGTATATACATTTTGTTCCCCTTGGCAACAAAAGTAATACGGTCTCCTTTCCTTTCTCTTTCCTTTTTCTTATACAGACCCCTGACGAAGGGGCAGGGCCCCGAAATGCATTGGGTTTTTGTTATGTTTCGATTATGTTCCATTGTTTCATTGATTGAACTAATGATGCTTTGATGTCCTGATTTACTGATGAAATTGATATGTTTGTAGTAAAAAATGATTGCATGAAAATGAACTTTGATTGAAGAAACTTATGTGATAAATACATTACAGTTTGTTTAAAAGGAGTATTTTTTCATTGTGCGTGTTTGGAGCCCTGGTGGCCTTTTGGCACCAGGCCATATTCAGTTTATATTCACAGTGTGCAGGCACTAATCCCGACACAGCACATACACTGGTTTAAACTCATTAAGTTTGAATATTCGAGTGCAGCCCCCTTTCATACATTGTTATAGTTTCACTGCCACACGGGAGCTTGCACCATTGTACAATGTCGTTTGAATCTATAGCGGGAATTACAGACAACAGAGCGAACATTAGAGGATACTCTGCAGAAGAAGCCTCTCAAATTTACAAACTCATAAAGGAAACCAAAACTTTTGACACCCAAGGAGGATCAACCACGCAACAGTTAAAACAACTTGAATATCTGGCACGACGTGAACTAAATCAACGTCTACATGCGTCCACACTAATTCAATACCATCGTGTGAGGCGGATCCCTAGGGGTTTACGACTAGCAATCAGACCTATGTTGTACAGATTAAACAATAACCCGCAATTCATGGAGAAATGGTTTGAGATTCTCAACAAGTGTTCACTTGATCTTATACTGTTATTGGTAGAAGAACTGGCTAAGACAATCACTGATCTGGAGGAAGAAATCTTTAACGTTAAGAACGAATTGTCTAAAAGATTAGAGGATGAACCATGGAGTAAATTCCTTGAGGAACTCGAGATCAAACTTGACAAATATGGCAAGGAGCTGCAAGAGACCAAGTTGCGCAAATTCAAACGGGACACTATCGACTACAAGTTGAACGAAGCATATACATGGGCTGAAATTTACGCCAAGAGGCGCTACACAACCAGGAAACAACACACAGCGTCATCAGAAGAGAGCGGAGTGTCGGATAGTGACACCAGCGCCACCAGGCAACCCATGAGCAAGCAACAACAGTTCACATCTAAACAACAAGAGTCGACACCGAACCAGCAAGACCAGGCAGAAACAGGAACAGGTGCGACAGCCTCTACATCCGACTCTTTTTTAGACCAGGACACTGCACCACCCAAACCTCCGGATATACCATCCGCAACGAGCGACAGAAGACGCGACGAGGACAAGGCAAAGGAAAAGGAAAAGGAGGTAGAGAAGAAGAAACCAGGTCTAAGGAGCCAGACCAAAGCCTTGTAATCAATATTTCTAACTATCAACTAACAAAAGCAGAAGAACATCTACTTAACAAAGGTACATCTTTCGTTCACACCTACCATACCAATCCACTTGAGACTGAAATAGCTTTGTATAAATTCATGAGGATCCTGAGGCTTAGACACTTTTTTACAGTGCTTAACCCCATTGAAAACGAAGACAGTACCTCCATTAAGTTCAAACCTAAAAGTACCTTTTTGGCCCCAGTTTCTCATAAAAGCCTTGACACATTTGAGTTACTTGTCAAGATGGATTTGAATAAAGTTCAATACAAGAAAAAGATCAACAACCTTACAAGAGCGGAATATAGCACTCTACACACACTGGCCAATAATAAAGAGATCATGATCCAAAAGGCAGACAAAGGCGGAAGCCTTGTGATAATGGACTTGGAATTTTACGTGAAGAAAGGCTCAGAACATGTGCAAGATGTAAATACTTATGCTAAACTGGACGAAGATCCTACGAATGCCATAGCCAAAAACCTTGATGGACTACTAGACAAATTCGAAGAACTCGGCTGGATAAACATCACAACCAAGCGTTACTTGAGGCAAATGTACCCAAGAAGACCTAGGATATATTTTTTGCCAAAAGTGCATAAAGACTTGAAAGACCCCCCATTTAGACCGATAGTTTCGGGATGTGCCTCTATTTTCGAGAATCTGGGCATCTTCATTGATGCACACATGCAGTCCTTCATCAAAAAATGGCCGACTTATTTAGAAGACACCTCAGATTTCTTGCGAAGTCTTTCAACCATTGATACGACAGACACAAGGAATTGGACTCTATGCACAATTGATGTCACGGCTCTTTATACATCAATTCCTCACAAGGAAGGCTTAGAAGCAATTGAGTGGGCCCTACTCCTAGAGGATAAGCCGGATGAGTTGAAATATCTAATTCTGCAGTTGCTAGAATTCTGTTTGTCTAACAGCTACTTCTCATGGGAAATGGAGTATTACTTGCAGCTCACTGGGACAGCCATGGGCTTTCCAGGGGCCTGCATTTACGCGAACATTTTCATGGCAAAATTCGAGCTTGATTATATTCTGGAAGACAACACTTGGCAGGCAGGCCTAGTGTATTATAAAAGGTACATAGATGATGTTTTCATCATATGGAAACGACCAGTTCAGGATTTAATCCAAAACATCAAAAGTTTGAATCTCGCTAATCCAAGGATACAATTCACGCATAACATCAGCAAGGAAGCCTTACCGTTTCTGGATGTCTGGGTTGCGCTCAGCGAGAATTCCATCATCACAACTCTTTATAAAAAGCCTACAGATAGAAACACCTCACTTCTGTATGGAAGCTTCCATCCTTTAAACCTAGTCAACAACTTACCGGTCTCACAATTCATGAGAATAAAAAGAATATCTTCTGACAAAACTAGCTGTGATAAGCATATAGAAGAACAAAAGCAACGTTACCTAGATAGAGGTTATCCGCGTAAACTATTGGATGCACATGTGAATCGCATTAAGGCTATCCCAAGGGCAGACCTTTTGAAAAAAAGACCCAAAACTGAGAACAAAAGAATGGTATTTGTGTCTAAATACTCCACTGCTTCCAGAGACATAAAGCGTATCATCTTGAAAAGATGGGAGATCATTCAAGTTGAGAAAGACTTTGGTAACTTATTCAGTGAAAGACCTTTGTTTGCTTATAAGAGAGCCCAAAATCTCAAAGAACTGCTCAATAAACCAAGTCACCATATGGACACTACCCAACAACCTGAAGTGTACAAAGGAACTACTCGCTGTTATAATTGCAAAAACTGCAACAATATAATACCGGGCAATGTTTTATTACATCCTCGTACAGGCGAAAAAATTCACTTAAGGCATAACACAACCTGCAATTCTGAGTTTGTGGTATATTCAATCAAATGCCCATGTGGCCTTTTATACGTCGGCAAAACTGAGCGCAAATTGAAATTGCGACTGTCGGAACACAAGAGCCGCATAAGGAATAAGAACTACACATCACCACTTGCAAAACACTGGTGGGAAACTGGCCACACTATCGCTCAACTAAGATTCCAGGTGATTGAACTACTCCCACAACGTTTGGGCTTGGATAACTCAAAGATCCTACTTCAGAAAGAGGCCTTCTGGATTCGTAAACTGCATACACTGGCCCCTTTCGGGCTTAATGACAAAATGGACATGGCATGTTTTCTTTAAAGCACACTTACTAGGGAAACTCCCACACGATGACCCACACTCATTACCTAACACTGACCATCATGACATGGCTAGAAATTCACAGGTTTAATGTTACGTATTGTTCATCATATGATTGCCATTACCATCCAAATGTTGAGATTCAGTTTGTAAATAGGCAGGAATTGCTTGGTATAGATGGGAAAATGATTCCTTCTGTCGTTTTTTTGTTTCTTTATTTTTTCTCTTTCACTTGAGTTTTCCATTTCACCTTTTCTTCTCTTTATATTTTTGCTACACTCGTTTCTGAAAACACCACTCAGAAATGGCCGACGCTTCTTTGCTTCTAGTCCTATTTCCATGTTGGAGTTCATAATAAACAGAGTAAAGGGACTCTATGAGCACCCGCGTTTTACTCGGCACATCTAGGATCGACCAGATTTTCCCCGATTTTTTGGCTGCAAATCGGTAAGAGTTAGAAACTCATCTTTTCGTTTTTTGGTCACCAAAACGGGTGCACATTAGATTTAAGTAATACTCGTTCTCTTTATGCAGAGCGGACGTGTGTACCTCACACTACGAAGCGGGACTGGCAGTAGTAATCTTCCCGCAGGTAAGCAAATGTGCCTGCCTAAACCGACAAGAACGGTGGATAACCTTTGTTGATACATACAGTTCCAACATTTCGATTTTATTGTTTTGTAGGCAACCCTGTTGACTGATTGTCTGGGGTTAGAATACACATATACCCCACAGGTAAATGCACGTTTTCCTTAGTTCATGTTACCTTTTGTTCAGTATTATTGACAACCATACTGATAGATGTCCATTCGTGTTTTTTAGATTGGACATAATTTTCGATACTCAGGTGAGCTTTTGATTAGACTTGAAGTATGGCACTTCTTTGACTATCAGTCAATTATTCATTAACGCATAATTACATTCGTTTTCCCGTAGAACGCCAAAAAAGATAACCACGCGCCCTGTCAGCATTTTGGCAACGCGCAATATAACAATCATTAGGTAAGCTTGATATAAAACGCAAGTTTCAGTGTATATACATTTTGTTCCCCTTGGCAACAAAAGTAATACGGTCTCCTTTCCTTTCTCTTTCCTTTTTCTTATACAGACCCCTGACGAAGGGGCAGGGCCCCGAAATGCATTGGGTTTTTGTTATGTTTCGATTATGTTCCATTGTTTCATTGATTGAACTAATGATGCTTTGATGTCCTGATTTACTGATGAAATTGATATGTTTGTAGTAAAAAATGATTGCATGAAAATGAACTTTGATTGAAGAAACTTATGTGATAAATACATTACAGTTTGTTTAAAAGGAGTATTTTTTCATTGTGCGTGTTTGGAGCCCTGGTGGCCTTTTGGCACCAGGCTCTATTCTTTATAACATATTTAAACATTGCCAATTTAATAGAATAATTGTGAAAAATCTTGAGGGGGGCCCGTTGACCTTTTTTTTCACAGGGGCGCGGCATTAAAACATTTGTAGACCATTGCTCTGAGGGAAGCCTCTAAGGAGAGGAGGGTAGGTAGTATGTGAATCTATGAAAGATACCAATACTGGAGAACTACAGTTACAGGTAAGTAATTAGGTTTATTCTCCAGTATTGGATCTTTCATATATTCATATACTTGAATCAGAATAGCAAGCAGTTACTATATTTGTACACTTTTATGCCAATCGCACAAATAGCAGATGGTGGGTATAAAATATATATACAGAGAAATATACATATGTATGTGAATAAACATATGATCATATTCCATTACCTGTATAAGACCTTCAGCAAACAGATGTAACCGAAATTGGCTCACCTTATTGAAAAAATGGTAGCATCACTTGTCCAACAGATACATCACTGCAGTACGCCTATTCCAGGCAATAATAGAGTGTGAATGTATGTACATTCTTCCATGTTTCACCATGACATATCTTCTCTAGAGGCACCCCAGCAAGCAAGGCATCCGAGGTGGAGACTGCTCTAGTTGAGTGCTCCTTGATTTTAGCTGCCAGCGGCTCGCCAGCTTTGGTATGACAGAACTGAATTGCAGCTGAGATCCTTGGAGCGATGCTTGCTTTTGTGACTGGTTCACCCTTACGAGTGTACCCATATGTAACCCACAGTTGGTATGTAGTCCTGACCTGCTTGGTGCGATGTAAGTTGAATTTCAGCCATCTCTTACCATCTAGTGCATGTAAGGATTTTTCCGCTGGTGACTGTGGATTTGGAAAGAAAGTTTGTAGTATTACAGGTTCATGAAAGTGAAAATCTGAAGGGACCTGAGGGTATAAATTTCGGATTGGTCCTGAGAATCATGGAATCATCTGTAAAGCATAAGAAAGGTTCTTTAGTTGTAAATACCTCTATTTCGCTCGCCCTTCTGGCTGATGTTGATGCCAGTAGAAGTGCGACTTTCCTTGGCAGGAACTTCTGTGTATGGGTTTGAATGGGCTCTTTATTAGTTGTGATAGCACTACATTCAGCTGCCACTCAGGGGGAGGAGCCCTCACTGGAGGGAAATCCTCCACAATCCTTTAATAAATTGTTTAATAATTCTGTCTGACCACAAAGACAGGGAATTTGGCGAGCGTCTATATCTTGATATTGCAGTGAGATGTACCTTAATAGAAGCATGTACCTATGCTGTCTGAGCTAAAGACAGGAGACAGGGTCGTATTTGCTCAGGTGATGCCTGCATGTGATGTACATTTAATTTCTGTCACCATAGACACCTACTCCAGCGTTTGTTCACTCAACCTCATCTCTTTCCCACCCCATTCATTACTTAGCTGCCTTCGGTGTCTCTTTCCCCCCTTAACGTCTTCTCTCCTTTCCCCACCTCCATCCCTAACCACTGACCCCCACACTCACTCCTCTGTCACAACCGTCATTGCCTATCTGACTCATACCCGTGCCCACAGCCCAGACACTACTCACCTCCAAATTCATTAGCTACCTGCCCCTTACACTTCTGAGGCCACGTTTGCCACTGCTCATTGCTCCACATGCTCCTACCTCCTGCCTCACCTCATTTACTACACACCTGCCCCACTTACACCCCCACTCCACCCATGACCACCCGTCTGACCACCATATCCCTGAACACACTCAAGACACTACCCAACTTTCCACCTTATCTGCCCATGCCTTATTCGCCTAACATGAGCCCGACCCAATATTAGTCACAACTGGCCCGTCTTATCCGTTACTACCCACATGTTCCTACTGCCCTGCTCCACCTCAGTTACACCTCGTCAGCTTCCAGCCTCCTGCTCCAACCTTCCCTCCCATCCTATCCTCTACACACTGCCTCGCATCAGTCACAATCCACATGCCCCTGCTTGAAGCAGCGGCCGGCAGTGGGAGAACCTGAAGGGCGGTGACGTGGGGAGGGGGAGGGTAGTAATGTACGGATTACGGAGCTTCCCAGGTAAGTAAACATTTAAACAAATAAAACGAATTTCGTTGAGTGCACTGCATCTCCAAATGCGATGCAGTGCGCGCAACGAAATTCGTTTTATTATGTATTTGTTTACTTACCTGTAAAACTCCGTAATCCATACATTACTACCCCCCACCCTGCCCCTCCCCCTCCCCACGTCACGGCCCTGCAGGTACTCCCACTGCCGGCCGTGGCTGCCTGCTTCAGTCAATACCAAACTATGACAACACATTTCACTGTCCCTACTGGCAGGAGCTGCTTTAGGCTCATGGCGGCCCTGGGCAGGGAGCGTAGGTAGGGGGCCTCTGAAGAGGGGGTAGAGGTGCGGCAGAGCCCCCTGGAGCTCAGGAAGGTACCAGCGGGCCAGCAGTGGGTAGGGAAAAAAAGAAGCCAATCATGAACCACGAGGAACGCAGGCGCGATGAGGCCAGTTCAGAGTGGGCTGGGTGTTTGGAAGTGGAACAGAGCCGCCAAATCCCTGCCAGGGGCCACCAAGCAAATATGTATCCATCTTCAGAGGATTATTATATTAAGGATATATATTGGCGTGGTGGCCCCTGGGGTTTGGTGGCCCTGTGCAGGTGCACAGCTTGCACATGCCTAAGGCCGCCCCTGCTACTGGCCATCTGACTGCTACATCCCACTACCCACCTAAGTCGTTAACTGGCGGCCACTACACCTCTGTACCCAACTCACAAATTACCTATCTACCCCCCAACTCATGCATTACCCACCAAACTCCACTGCTCTGCCCTGCACGCACTAACAACCAATACACACAATGAACTGCATACCATTTACCTTAAAATGCAAGCAATTCATTTGAAAAATGGAATTCTCTTTATTCAGACTGAACTCACGTTTGCAAATAACTTGCATCTGAATTTGGAATATATGCAATTTATTTTGATTCCACTTGTCACCTGCACACTGTCCTGGGGGCGCACCAGGCGATTCCTGAAACAAAAATAAAGCCAGGTGGTCCTTGGCACACTTGCCCTCCTGACCCTTTTACATACACAACTGTTTATGCATTTAAGACTCAGAGGGTGGAAGAAAGGGCATGAGGTACAGTCAAGGTTATTGAGCTTTGGGGGCGCTAGGTGGCGCCGGACCAAGATGGCCGCACTGCAGTGAGGCTCTCGCCTAGTCGAGCCTAAAGTCCATCCTACAACATATCCTGACCAGCAAAACTGCCTTGCAAGTACCGGGAGCTGATTCACCTTGCTGAGAGAAACGCTCCGGTGTCATCGCCTCCCGAGTAGCGCTCCCGGAGCCGGAGAAAACTGCCCCACTTCCCGCGTGAGACGCATCGCGCTCTTCCGCTGTTACGGCCTCCCGGGTGAGCCAGCTGGGAGAGGCCGGGGCTTTGCGGCCTGGACGGAGGCGCCCCACCTCTGAGCGGCGCGGCCGTGTGGCCTACTTCATTGTCGCACTACTGCCCAGGACGGCTTGATTTGGAGGTGAGCCCCCCCCCTGCCTACGATGCCTGCTCGCGCTCCCCCCCAGGCCTGCTGACCTGCACTGTCGGAGCCCCCACTCGCTGGATCCCGCCGAGTGACGCCTGCTCTGACCTGCCACTGAGCGCGCCCAGGCGAGCGCGCAAATCACCGGGACTGAGCGGCCGCTGACGGGACTTGCGGCATCGCTGCTCCTGAGGGCCCTGTTGACATCGTGGGGGGGGTCTGCCTACCTCGGTGAGTCGGCCGCACGCTGTGCCATAACGCCTGGATCCCTAGCCCAGTGGCATGTTGTGGTGCCGGCGGATCTTCATTGCTCAGGCACACTTCCCTGTGGGGGTCGGGGCCACGTCTGACACCCCCCCCCTCCTCCTCCTCCCTTCTGCCGCGTTGCGCCTCACCTCTGGTCATAAGCAAAGCCGCCGTTGCGGCCATCTTGGCGAGCGGCCCGACCTACTGCTGGATGCCTGGGCGGTAATTTTGGCGGCGGATACCGCAATTCGGCTCCTACGTGCCTCCGCCTCTTGTGCTCACTTGTGCCTCCCCGAGTGCTGTCCCTCGACGAACAGTGCGGACTTAATACCTACTCCTGTGTACCTTGTTTACCTACTGCTGAGACGCATCGACTTTCCTCACGCTGTGGTGCGCAGACTCATGCTCCTTAGGTTTTGGTGGGGACCACATAACGCTGAAGCGCGCCTTCGCCCCCGGTCAGGCCTCGGAGCTCATCCCGCCTAGCCAGTCACATACCACAGGCGGAACGCCTTCAACACGACAACGCAGACCTTTAGCCCTGACCCTTCCTCCCCCCACCCGACTGGACCTATAAAGAACGGGAGGCCGGCGACGCGCTCCCTACCTTTGCCGTCCAGCTCACACCAGGCCCCCTTTCGCCTGTGCCCTCCTGAGAACTGGCGTCCATCTCCTCTGCGGGGTCGCACACGCCGAGGCGAGACATGGGCCGCAACGACGCCAGGCAGTCGAAAATTCCATTCGAATCTAAGAAAACTTCAAAATCAACGCCGGAGGGGGGGGGGCAGTCCTACGACCTCGGCCCCTCAGGAGGAAGACTGGAAAACACTCTTGCTGGGCATGAAACAAAGCTTGTCAACAATTGACTCCAAAATAGATACCATAAATACGCGCATGGACAGTGTTGTAGCTAAGCTGGAACTTCATGACACCCGAATAAAGGAGGCTGAAGATAGGATTTCGGGTTTAGAGGATGGAGCTACTTCTTCCCATAGTCACATCACTCAAATGGACAGGCTGCTCAAAATCATAGCGGACAAGAATGAGGATTTGGAGGCGAGATCTCGCCATAATAACGTCAGAATTTTGGGCCTTGCGGAGTCCACCAACACGGGGAAGATGGAGATATTTGTAGAAAAACTTGTTGTGGAACTGTTTGGAAAGGAACCATTTTCCCCGCACCTCATCGTTGAGAGAGCTCATAGGTCTCTGGCCGCTCCCCCACCTCCTGGGGCCCCACCGAGGCCCGTCATAGTGCGTTTTCTTAACTATAGAGACCGAGATGCGGTGTTGAGGCGTGCGAGGGAGCTGGGGAAAGTGCACTATGACAACACAACGCTATCCTTTTTCCCCGACTTCACCCCCTCGGTCCAAGACGCCAGACGTAAATTTGCGGGGGTGAAAAAGAAACTACAAACCCAGGAGATCCCGTATGCCATGCTGTATCCGGCAAAACAAAAAATCTCTCATCAGGGCAAACATCACTTTTTTCAAAACCCGCAGCAGGTGGAGGACTACCTCAAGCAGTGTAGGAAAGAACGGCACAGGGAAGAATCAACCCGCCGACGCTCCAGGTCGCATTGGCCACTATCACAGCAGGACTGATCTACTGCACTGTTATATGGACCCTTGAAGTCGACAGGCCCTGGGTTGCTGGCTTGGCGTAATCTGATATCTGTGTCTACCGGTGAGGTATTAGCTCTGTTTTAACCCTTGCTGGTCTAAGTGCTTCATAAGTGCTCGTACGTCCACCTCCGTCGCGCAGGACCGACCGGGGTAACCTGGTTGCATGTGGGTGTAAGTAGGGAGGTGGTTGGCAGGTCTGGTGCCCCTGGTTCAAACCCCCAATGGGTCTACCCCAAAATTCCTCTCCACCTCTGTGGACGGGGGCTTCTGCTGTAATTTTTCTGGGTTTTGTCCTTGTTTTGTTGTGGTTTTGGGTGGTTGGGTGGGGAACTTATGCCCGGCTAGTTGGGGTTGCGGGTGTGGGTGGGAGGGCACTCCGATCCCCTATTGTCATGATTGATTGGCTGCTAATGCGAGTTCGGGGCTGGACTACCGGGAGGGTGCCGGGAGGGAAATGTTGTTACAGTATTTTTGAATCTGCTATGATCTGCACTGAGGTACCACTATGCTACACATATTTACACTCGGTTGAATGGGTGACTTAGCATCTTCGCAACCGGCACAGCAGTTCCGGCTAGTGTCATGGAATATTCGATGGCTGAACAACCCGAGAAAGAAAAGGCAAATTTTAGGCTATCTGGTCAGGCAAGGGGTATCTATTGCCATGCTTCAAGAAACACACTTACGAACTGATGGACCCCCTCTGTTTGCATCTAGGTGGGCCTCCTGCAAAGTGTTCTCTTCTTATTCGAATTATGCTAGGGGAGTGACAATACTGATCCGGAGAGGGGTGCGGTTTATTCCAGCTGGGACTGAAATTGACTCAGCGGGACGATACTGCATGACATGGGGGACACTACACTCGCATACAGTCCTCTTTGCCTGTTATTATGGCCCCAATACAGATGACACGTCTGCACGCCTCACGATGTGGGGTAAGATTCAATCATTAGGCATACACCATGTTATATTGGGGGGCGATTTCAACACGGCTCTGGAACCGGGCCTAGATAGATCCCACCCCCAGGCGTTGCACTACACGCATACCCAACGTACATTATCCACGCTTGTCGAGGTACACCATTACATAGATGCCTGGAGGCACGTACACCCCTCCCTCAAACAGGGCACCCACCACTCTGCTGTTCATTCCACATGGGCGTGGATTGACTACGTGTTCCTATCGGCTGGCCTACTTCCCTGGCTGGTAGGCGCCCTTCACCTTGCTAGAACATTCTCAGATCACTCGCCAGTCCTCCTCACATTATGCATACCCATTGATGTTTCCCCGTACCTGAGTTGGCGCCTCAATCCCGCACACCTCACTGACTCGGCCTTCAGGGTAGAACTTGAACAAGACATACAGGACTTCTTTGAACGTAACGAGGGATCCGTGTCAACTTTCACAACGGTATGGGAGGCCTTTAAGGTCACGGTCAGGGGGTGGTGTATTTCGAAAGGTGGGGGAGTCCTCAAATCGCTTCGCAGCGAACTGCGCAAGCTAGAAACGGAGCTCCGGGACCTTGAATGAGGCATGACTCGGGACACGAGTGGGCATACTTCTAAGGCACTCCTCAGGGAAAAGCTGAATGAATATGCGGAAACGGCGGAAAAAGAATGCAGGTTTCTTGGGAAACCATACACGGCGCGCCTCTATGGCGAGGGTGACAGGCCAGGTAGGGCTCTGGCCTTTGCTGTCAGGCCCCCAAAGTACCACAACTATGTTGCGACCTTACTAGATGAACATCAGGTTCCGCAGAGAGACCTTGCGGTACAACTGCGCATCCTCACCAAACACTACTCCACACTATACAACTCTCACAGATTGTCGCCCATTGACTTGCAGACATATCTTGAAGACACTGCCGTTGCGTGGATAGGTCCATCTCAGCAGAAATTTTTGCATCATGAAATCGAACTAGACGAAATAAAAGACGCTATCATGGCTATGAAGTCAGGTAAATCACCTGGATCAGATGGGCTGCCAATTGACTTTTACAAGGCTTATATTCATCTACTGGCTCCTATACTGAAGCGGGTTTACTATTCTGCCCTTGAGGAGGGAACCTTGCCGACCACTATGCGTGAAGCCCTTATAGCATCATTGCTGAAACCTGGGCAAACCTCCAGAACACTGCGACTCTTATCGGCCTCTGTCGTTGCTAAATACTGATGTGAAAATCTTAGTTAAAGTACTCGCGACGCGCCTTAATTTATTGATGGAGCGTCTGGTCCTGCCGGACCAAGCTGGCTTTGTCCCAAACAGGGCGACGTCACACAACCTACGCACCCTTCAGGCTGTACTGCAGGATATTAACCCTCGATGCGAGGCGGCTGCGGGTTTCCTAGACGCAACAAAAGCGTTTGACTACCTCGAATGGTACTATCTTCTGGCCCTTCTGGAACGGATGGGGATCCCCTTTAACTTTCTTGATTGGATCCGACTACTGTATAGCAAGCCACAAGCCTCTGTTCTGTTAAACGGCTCCCGCTCAGCCCCGTTTGGGATCCACAGAGGTACCAGGCAGGGCTGCCCGCTCTCCCCGGTTCTCTTTGCGATCGCCATTGAACCATTGGCGGCCAAACTTAGGCAGCATCACAATCACCGCTCTTTAATATACCCTGAACGGCAGCTACTCATTGCATTGTATGCTGACGACATGACCTTGTATGTAGACAAACCACGGGAGAACCTTAACCCTCTGTTGCGCGAGATAACCACATTTGGAGCCATATCGGGGATACAAATCAATTGGTCGAAGTCAGCTCTATTCCCCTTGACGGACAAGACCGTCTCCTTCCCCCTTGATTACCCTCTAATGTGGGAGACTGATGAAATAAAGTACCTGGGCATAATAGTGACTAGGAACCGCGAAGCTCTAATTCGAGCTAATTATGGCACGGTCCTGGACAAGCTGACTGATACCGTTACTAAGTGGATCCACCTCCCATTATCAATGGCGGGGCGTATTTCCCTGCTTAAGATGGTGGTCCTCCCCAAGCTCCTGTATTTATTTACTAATATCCCGTACAATCCAGGCTCCTATTTCTTCCGCGCCCTCAATTCCCAGGTATCTAGACTTATCTGGGGTGGCAAGCAGGCTAGGCTCAGTCTACAGACGCTCATGCTGCCTTACCACCAAGGGGGGTTTGATGTCCCGAATTTCCAGCGTTACTATGACTGTGCCCAAGTACACTTTGTTGTGTACTGGCTGCACCCCCCTCCCTTCATGGCTCATCTGGCGGTGGAGGACGGATATATGAGACCCGCCCAACCATCGGGTTATTTATATACCCCGACCCGTGTTACAGAACGTGACCCTACCACGGTGGATTGTATGGTGCTAGCCTGGAATCGCATAGCTGCTCACATGGAGGTCGAGTTCTTATACTCGCCACATATGTCCCTATCGCAGGATCCCAGGTTAAGCGTCCCCTGCGAGGAGATAGGCCGTAAAATGCTTGCGAAGTATGCAGCCCATACTTGGGGCGATCTATATCTCCTGGGTCAGTTTCGCACGGCGGCTCAATTCTTTGGGGACTCCACCCCTTCAGTAATGGACACGTTCCTTTATACTCGGCTACGTCAGAACGTCAAGGCGGTCACACCCAATTTTCCTGACGAACCGGACATAGTGGCACCTTTACATGTTCTCCTCCAATCTGATTCCCCGAAACATGTAGTATCGATGCTATATAAACATGCACAGCCGGCCCCTTCCCCCCCACCACTCAGAGCGCGCAGTGACTGGGATAGTGATCTAGGCACACCATTGTCGGACGAACAATGGGAAGAAAGCTGCTCACACACCAATGCGGTAACGGGTAATGCACGTCTCAGACTGGTGCATTATAAGTTCTTACACCGACTCTACTACACCCCTGCCAAACTGTTCCGCTTTGGTCTCCGCGACACTGACCAGTGTTTACGGTGTAGGGGAGAAGGTACGGATTTTTTTCACCTAGCTTGGTTGTGCCCGGCAGTAGCAGCATTCTGGGATGAGATATTTAAGGCGTTGTCTGTTATGATTGGGGTGGACACTGCACCCTGTCCTAGGACTGCTCTACTGGGTCAGTCGAATCCTGCAATCATCATGCATAAGAAATTTTTTGCGCTAGGACTTCTATTGGCCAAGCGCCATGTCGCGTGTCGCTGTGGCCGGGGTCGCGCGCCCAAATTCAAAGCATGGCTGTCCACGATGTCTACATGGCAGGAACATCTACACACATACGCCGACCTTCTACCACAAAAATCACGCCCTAAAGACCTATGGGGTCCCCTCACCACATACCTTTTTAACTTGCAAGACGAAGATACATCGGAAATGGGAAGCGACAGAGAACTGGGCTAAGCTGGCCTGACCCCTTTCTATGAGCCAGGTCCGTGTGCCTTATAGGCGGGAGACAGTAGACTTCACTCCACCCCCCCCCCTCCTATGCACCATCCTACTTTCAGACAACCTGAGTGCTTGGCACATGGGTGGGTAGCTAGAGACACTGAGCTGCTCATGACACCAAAGGAGATTGAATCACAAGCCGCATCAGCCACTGCCCCCTTGCGCATAGTTGGACTGCTGATTATCCCCGTCACCAGATACTTTAAATATCACACTTGCATGTCACATGTAGCGCTACGTCCAATACGTCATGTTCTGTTGTACTCTCAGTTTGGATCATAGACCACCCCTTCTTCTCCCCTCCCCCGCAGGCCAGGACTGACATGCAACACTGCACCTCAAAACACTTCTTGCAGTTTCCTTGTATGTTGGGACTCATGGGAGGAGTGGGTTTCTGTTGTTTAGTTAGTTTGTTATAGCAGATAAACGGAACCTCAAGTGGATAATGTTGTATGTACACCGCTAACCTGCTTGCTAGAAGAGATATCTCTAAACAGCTTGCATAAACTTTATATCGCGGCCGGCCCAACGGGTTGTAGGCGGCATGCTGTGTTTAAAATGTTGCTATTCTTTCTCCCTGGCGTGAATTATATGCCTGCATTACTTGACTCCAAGTGCTGCCGGCCTGCGGTGGCAGGTTGTAGGCGAATAGCTGTGTACCCTTTCTTTGTCCTTAATAAAGGTTTGTTTAAAAAAAAAAAAAAAAAAAAAAGGTTATTGAGCTTTGTTATTTGGCAACCCTGGAAACAATCACCAGTATTAGCAGTGATCTGCTAAGAAAAACTTTGGTCCCTGCAATTATGTTTTGCGCAAATTAAGCAGTGGATGGACTCGGACTCATTCACCAGGTAAGATCTCTTTGCCAGCTTGCATGCCCTTTAGCGGATTGGCGGACATGGTGGGGCCTTCTGAGTTCCAATTTCACTTCCAATTAAACTCTATCTATAGAACCAGCCAAAGTAACTTTGCACACTTCGCACCTACCTATAAAGTGAGACCCTTCGCAGAAATAACTTAAATGTGATAACAATGCACGGGGCACAGAATTTAAGACCGAAGGAGAACCAGGGCAGTAATAATAATAATAATAATAATAATCCACATTTGTAAAGCGCACAATCACCCGTAAGGGTCTCTAGGCGCTGGGGGCCGTCGGGAAGATTAAGCAAGCTATTGCCCAGAGTCACATGGTGCTGGGCTAATCTGCCACCGGGGATCGAACCGTGATCCCCAGATTCCAGCGTCAGTCGCCCTGGCCGCGGCGCCACACCTCTTTTAATATATTCGGTCAATAAGTAAGCGAATAATGAGACTGAGTGATAAAAATTATTAATAAACACATGAGGCAGCTATTAATTGACGGAGTCTGGTGAAGGACAAAAAGTGTGTGTGACTGAATCGGATTGTGAGCACAGTGGTGATTCTACTTAAGCTCTTCTATGCCTCCCTCATATGCACTGACCAACCCTTGGAAGATGTCAACAAAAGTCACCTCTCATTACCTTTATTTCACCTTTTGAATCTTACAGCTGATTTTCACAAAGGGGCGGATGCCACTCAACGCACCTGAGCCGTACAGGTCAACATGACGCCTATTGTGTATACATACTCCAGGCTGAAATATCATAAAAACATGGCTTCATAATTACTAGCTCAACCTCAACAATGCAAAGCCAGAGATTGTTAAGTTAGGTACTGAACTAAAACTGGCCCCCTAAATATGGCGTGCTAAGCACTTACAATTCAAAATATTCACAGCACCTGCATTCCCAGAACCACAATCTTAAGAATGTTTACATATACCGCTCTCACCACGAACCCATACGGTAAACAACGCGGGCATTACCCCGCGCTGCTATTACAACGCAAGTCGTTACAACGACTTGCGCTGGAGGGCGCTGTTGGATAGGGAATAGTTTAATTTTCTATTCCAACACCTTCCCTACTGTAACGTGGGCTGGAGTTGGAATAGAAAATTAAACTATTCCACTATCCAGCGCTTACAGCGCAAGTCGTTGCAACGACTTGCGTTGTAAAAACAGCGTTGTAATGGCACGCGGGGTAAAAGCCTGCGTTGCAATGCCATACAAGGAGTAGTTTCTGTCCTGGTACTCCAGTTCTGTAGTAGGGGTATCTCTGTTATAGTCATAATCTAGTGAATAGTCCCGCCCATGTGCGTGGACCCCGGAGCAATCAAAAATAATCTCTTACAGTGTCAAAAAATGCAGAAATGCATAGACACTTAAGAGAGAATTTAAAGACAGATAATGCAGCCAAAAAGGCTACACTGTCCAGTACTTCAACTAGAAATTCCACCATAAAATCCACAAAACAGCAAAGCCTGTACAGATTTCCCTTGCTTAACAGCAAAATCCCTCAGGAATGATAGAGAGAATAACCTGGACAGACAAGCCCCATAGGCTGCCATTATGTGGCTTAAATAGGATACTCTGCCTTTAAGGAACCTTCCAGAACCTTCTCCCAGTATCCCAGAATGCATAGCAGGTCCAACTTAGTTTCAGTTCTTTTTGAAGGCGTAAAAAACGCCAGACCTGTAGCATTATGAACATGAATAACTCTCCACCGGGGAGGCGGGAGGGCGCTTATGACTATAACAGAGATACCCCTACTACAGAACTGGAGTTACAGGACAGAAACTACTCCTTCTGTAGTAGGGGATCTCTGTGTATAGTCATAATCTAGTGAATAGAATGGCAAGCCCATCCCCACACCAAGCGGCGGTGGAGAATAAAAAATTACGCCACTATTGTGCGAACAGATTCCGCAGCGAAGCCTGCCCAACCTGAGCGTCTGCCCTGGCATCAGTGTCCAGGCAGTAATGCTTAGCAAAGGTATGGACCGACTTCCAAGTGGCCGCCTTGCAGATCTCTGCAATGGGAACATTACGGAGCATAGCTGTCGTAGCAGCTTTGCCCCTGGTGGAATGAGCCTTAGGTTTGCCCCCTAAGGTCTTATTAGCTTTGCAGTAACACAACTGTATGCAGGACACAATCCACCTCGAGATGGACTGTTTAGAGGTAGCAAGACCAGTCCTGACTGAGCCATAATTGATGAACAATTGGTCTGACCTACGAATATCCTTAGTCTTATCAAGATAAAACTTCAGCACCCTCCTCACATCCAGGGAATGTAAAGACCTTTCCGCTGGAGATGAAGGATTCTGAAAGAACGTAGGCAAAGTGATAGTCTGGTTGATATGAAAACCAGAAACAACCTTGGGAAGAAACTTAGGGTGAGTACGCATAACAACCTTAGCATTACGAAATACAGTATAAGGTTCTTGGCAACACAATGCCTGAATCTCACTCACCCTGCGGGCCGATGTAATGGCCACGAGGAACGCCGCCTTCCAGGACAGGTGCTGCAACGAAGCCTTATGAATGGGTTCAAAAGGCTCCTTCATCAATCTGGACAGCACCACATTCAGGTCCCATGAAGGCGAAGGAAGCCTGACAAGAGGGAATACTTTCTTCAAGCCTTCCAAAAAATCTTTGATCACAGGGATCTGGAAAAAGGAAGTCTGTGAAGGGCCTTTCCTGTAGGCAGTCAAAGCAGCCAGATGAACCTTAATGGAATGGACATTAAGGCCCGACTGCGCCAGATGTAGCAGATATGGAAGGATGACATCTTCCTTGCATGTCGTAGGGTCATAGTTCTTAGACTTGCACCAGATGCAAAACCTCTTCCACTTGTAAGCATAAGAAGTCCTAGTGGAAGGTCGCTTAGCCTCCTTCAGTATGTCCATACAATCCTCTGGGAGATTCAGATGGCCATATTGCACTATTTCAGGAGCCATGCCGCCAAACTCAAAGACGAGAGGTTGGGGTGCACCATCCGCCCCCCGAACTTCGTGAGAAGGTCCGGCCTGCACGGCAGCTTCATGTGAGGAAGGAGAGACCGGTGAAGCAGGTCAGTGAACCACCACTGTCTGGGCCATTCCGGGGCAATCAGAATCATTCTCGCCCTGGATTGGGACAGCTTGATGAGAACCGCCGGAATCAGGGGAATTGGTGGAAAAGCGTACAGAAAGCTGTTCGACCAGTTGATCCATAACGCGTTCCCCAGCGTCCCCGGCTGGTAGTACCTGGAGGCGAAGCCTCGGCATTTGCTGTTTTCGGCGGTGGCGAACAGATCTACATCTGGAGTTCCCCACCTTGCGAAGACTTCTCCTAGTACTTCGTCGTTTATGACCCATTCGTGGTTTTCCTGAATGAGTCTGCTCAGTTCGTCTGCCTGAACATTCTGCACACCTGGCAGATGGGTGGCCGTTAGCGACAGTCCTCGAGCCAGAAGCCAGTGCCAGATCACCTGCGCCTCCTGCGACAGAGTGCACGATCTCGAGCCCCCCTGCTTGTTGAGGTAATACATCGTTGTCGTGTTGTCCATCTGAACAAGCAGAGAGTTGGTCTGAAAGGACGGATGAAAGGCCTTCAGTGCCAAGTGAACAGCTCTGAGTTCCAGGAAATTGATGTGGTACGTGGACTCCGTCGGGGACCACGTCCCTTGAATTTGTAGGTCTCCGGAGTGCGCTCCCCAGCCTTGGAGAGACGCATCCGTCACGATGGTCTGTGTGGGAATGTCCTTGTGGAAGGGAACCCCTCTGAGGAGATTCTCCTTCGAGCACCACCACTTCAGAGACTGAAGAGCATGTAGAGACAGTCGTATCTTGTCGTCCCAAGATCCTCTCCTCTGGTCCCACTGATCCTCCAAGCACTCCTGCAAAGGTCTCATGTGCAGCCGCGCATGTGGCGTCAGGAAGATGCAAGAGGCCATCGATCCCAGTAGAGAAGACACCGTCCTCACTGTCGTAGATGGAGTGGTCATGAGAGCCTGAGCCTTCCGAAGGAGTGATAAACGTCGCTCTTCCGAAGGAGACACGCTTGCTGACAGCGTATTGATGGAGGCTCCCAAGTACTGGATGCACTGGACCGGAGTCGGGACAGACTTGGACATGTTGATGTGCAACCCCAGCTTGTTCAATAGAACGCACGTCTTCTGGAAGTGTGCTTGAGCTTCCGAGAAGGAGGAGGCCTTGATCAACCAATCGTCCAGGTACGGGTAGACAAACACCTTGTTCTTCCGTAGGTGTGCCGCTACCACTGCCATGCATTTTGAGAATGTCCTGGGTGCAGACTTCAGCCCGAAGGGAAGCACCGTGTACTGATAGTGGTTGGTGCCGACTTGAAAGCGCAGAAACTTCCTGTGTTTGCACGCAATTGGCACATGGAAGTATGCGTCCTGTAGATCTATGGCACACATCCAGTCTCGTTGCAGCTGAGGATAGATCTGATGCAACGACAGCATGCGAAACTTTTCTCTGCGAATCCACTTGTTTGCCTGTTGCAAGTCCAGAATGGGCCTGAACTCGTTCTTGTCCTTCTTGCGGACGAGAAAGAACTGAGAGTAAAGACCTCTTCCTCTTTGAGACAGAGGTACATCTTCTATCGCCCTTTTCCTTAACAGGATATCGGCCTCCGCCTGGAGCTCGCGTAGCTGATACTGCGAGCCGACCGGAGGAATCGATGGAGGAGGGCTGATGAACCGAAGACTGTATCCATTGCAAACAATATTCAGCACCCACTTGTCCTGAGTAATTTTTCTCCACTCTGCCAGAAAAAATTGAACGCTTCCCCCCACCGGAGCGGGTAACGGACGAAGGGGAAGTAACCGCTCAGGGTCGAGACCCGGCCGGGCCCTTGGTCGTGGTAGAGGACTGTTGTCTACCTCTACCCCCCTGGCGTTTCTGGAAGGGCCTTCTGTACTGCTGCTGCTGTTGCTGCTGTTGATGTTGTCCAGCAGACTGTCCCCTTCCACGACCCTGCGACCCAAACTGCCGTTGGAACTGTCGGTAGGGTTTCTTCTCCTTGGGCTTCTCCAAGCCCACCGCCGTCAGGGTCTCCGCCTCGGCCTTCATCCTGGCCATCTCGTCATCAGCGTGTTTTCCGAAGAGGGTATCTCCGGAAAACGGGAGATTCGCCACACGTTGTTGCGCTTCCGGTTTCAGCGACGTCAACCTGAGCCAAGCATGGCGTCTTTGGTTAATCCCGTGGCAGTATCCGTGCGCTGACAGCAAAGAGATATCCGCCGCGGCGCTGATGGCCTGATTAGAGACCAGCATCCCCTCCTGGACGATCTCCATGAAGTCCTCTCTGCGGTCTCGAGGAACAAGGTCCGCAAACTGCTCCATCGAGTCCCACAGTGCCCGGTCGTAACGCCCCAGCAACGCCGAGTCACTGGCGGCCTTCATTGAAGAGGAGGACGTACCACACGCTTTACGACCAGCAGAGTCGATCCAGCGGCTCTCTTTGTCCGGAGGCACCGTGGACGCAGGGGAGGTGGCATGAAGCTTCCGGGCCGCCGTCACGATCACCGAATCCGGTACCGGGTCCTTCCTCAAGAAGGCTGGGTCCGAGTCCGGAGCCCTGTACTTTTTGAGGATCCTGGAAGGCGCAGACTTCACCACTGCCGGCGTCAGGAAAAGCTGTTCAGCCGGCTCAAGGAGCCCCGGCACCAGAGGTAACAGGGGGCGAGACATGTGTTTTTTGTGTAATGTCTCAAAAATCACAGAAGTCGAAGGCGTAGGCGCTTCAACCTTGATCCCCAACTTCGCCGCTCCACGCAGGAGAACCTCCTGGAATGTGCCAATATCGTCTATAGGAGACACCCTAGCCTCCGGCGAATCAGACAGCGTGGGCGAGTAAGAACGGGTCCCAGAAGCAGAACGTGACCTGGACCGACGCCTCCTATGGTGATGCCTGGATCTCGATGAAGATCCACGTCCACTCCTAGATCTGTCCCTTCTCCCCGAGCGAGACCTCGATCTCTTGGGTCTCGGACGGTCCGTTGGCCTCCCCGGTTTAGGAGCCCTAGGCTTCCTAGGAGTCTTCTTCGGTGGCGTCGGATACTTGGGCATCGACACCGCCCTCGGCGGAACCGGGGGTGGAGGAGTAACGGGACGCGGGGCCTGCAGAGCCGGCAACGGAGGAGGGGTCGGAGCCTTCGGTAAAGGAGGCCGCGAAGGAGGCGCAGAGGGCTTCTTCGGGGTATATACCTCGGAATACGCCGTTCCCGGCGAGCCATCATCCTGTCCGGACTGTGGGGAGCCCCCCACAGTCCTGGGCCTGCCCTTACGACCTCCAGACGCCGAAGATCGGCGCCCAGACGACGACCGTGGATCCTTCGACGTCGAGCGGCCCTTCGGCGTCGACCATTTCTCACCCTTCGACGTCGAACGGTGTCTACGTCTCGACGTCGACCCCGACCAGATGGACGAACCACGAAACCTCGACGACGGGCGATGTTGCCTCGACGGCGACCTCGACCTCTTCGCTCGTCTCGACGTCGACCTCTTGGATCGTCTCGACGTCGATCTCTTCGAACGTCTCGACGTCGATCCCTTTGAATGTTTCGACGTCTTCGGCGCCGGAGACTTCTCCCGTCTCGACGGCAGCCTCGACGACGAGGATCCCCTCGACGACGATGTCCTCGACGGCGAACGGCGGTGTCGCCTCGACGGCGAGCGCCGACGCCGGGCCCTCCGATGTCGACCACTCGACGCCGACAGCGACGACGAGGAGATCGACACCGGCTTCGACGGCGGTCGGAACACGTCCCTCGACGTCGACGGGCGACGTTTTCTCAACCCAGAGCCCTGGGGAGACCGGGAACTGGCCGTGGACCTTCCTCTCGACGTCGTGGTCATCGCAACTGACCCAGACGGAGATTTTGGTCGCGGGCTGGACTTCCTGCCCCTGGGGAGCCCCCCAGAGGCCTCAGCATGGGCAGAAGGAGCCCCTCCTGACCCACCTCGTGCCTTCAATCTTCTTTCTTCAAGTCCCTGAAGTCTGATTTTTCCTCTTTCCTTCAGGGTCCTTCCAGAGAAGCCTCCACAGATCACACAGTCCTCAGGGATGTGGGAAGAGGGAAGGCAGAGAATACAGACCTCATGGGGGTCTGACTTGGCCTTCTTCCTGGAGCACTCCGTGCATTTGTCAAATAATGCTGGCATTATGCACAATAAAAGAGTGCAGAAACTCAAGAAGAAAGTCACCAAAGTACTTTAAAAGCACCAAAAATCGAATTTAGTGTAAAACACCAACAAAAACCCTTGAAAAGGGAGAGCTCAATGCTCCAGGGTCCTGCTTGCAGGAGCCGGAAAAAAGAACTGAAACTAAGTTGGACCTGCTATGCATTCTGGGATACTGGGAGAAGGTTCTGGAAGGTTCCTTAAAGGCACAGTATCCTATTTAAGCCACATAATGGCAGCCTATGGGGCTTGTCTGTCCAGGTTCTTCTCTCTATCATTCCTGAGCGATTTTGCTGTTAAGCAAGGGAAATCTGTACAGGCTTTGCTGTTTTGTGGATTTTATGGTGGAATTTCTAGTTGAAGTACTGGACAGTGTAGCCTTTTTGGCTGCATTATCTGTCTTTAAATTCTCTCTTAAGTGTCTATGCATTTCTGCATTTTTTGACACTGTAAGAGATTATTTTTGATTGCTCCGGGGTCCACGCACATGGGCGGGACTATTCACTATATTATGACTATACACAGAGATCCCCTACTACAGAACCAGCCATACATATCAGAAGTCATTTCACCCTCAAACTATTGTTACTAACTCTTCAAGCACATCAGAGTTAAAGTGAGCAGATAGCATCACTACTCTTTGTCGGAAATCTAGGTAATGCACATGTGTGCTACATTGGTGTCCGACTCCAGGAAAATACACACTGACTTCCCAGAATTCAAAACACAACAGCTTGTGCTGTGCTGGGAGCCAACAGCCCCACCCACACACCCCTGGGTACACAGCAGCTGCCCTGGCTCTCAGTCAGAAAGGACATGGAAACAAAATATTCATACTAATGCAGAAGGCCGTCCCTAGAACAGTGCACTGCTACACCACGTCGCAAGAGAGCCCTGAGTCACTAGCTACACTGGATCCATCCTTTTTCCAACACTTCTTCCTTTTTCTAGATACTGGAGACAAGGCAGAAGAGGAGCAACTTCCTCCACCCTCTCACAAAAACTAGCCCTTTCAATTTAAACAAATCCTTGATGCCTATCGCTTCTGGTGTTGCAATGACTTCGTGGTTGCAACTGTAGTGTCTGTAATTACTCCTTCAATTGACAAAGCTTAGTTACCTTTATGTAAGTGATCGGACAAATGAGTGTTTTAGTGACTGTGCATTTTGTTTATGAGACTAAATGCGTTAGTAAACACGGGCATGAGGGCCCAATATTTAATTTGCTCTGAATAGGTGGCTGTGGTGGCAGTTGTGTCTGCTGATTATAATAAGAGCTACTTTGTGATTCCTTAAGCTCATATAGACTAAGTAATTTCCTAAAACATGAACTAGCATGCGACCATCATGCTGTATCTGTCAGGGGTACATGCCACCTCCATTGCAAGATGGCGGACAGGGCTGCAGGTTAGGATTTCACATGTTCAATAGGTGATGTGTTTTAAGCATAACACACCCTATTCTGCCTTGTTTTCAAGGGGAAGTCCAAAGATTCCTAGACCTGAGGGTGCAGGATACAACTTATACCACCTTCCATCACTGTACCACAAGTTACTGAGCAGCAACACTGAGCTAACTCTGTCTCATGTGTCGTCTGCCTCAGCGATGCAGCACTCCACCCACCAACTACATTAGGAGCAGTTCACTCCAAACAGGTGGTTCAATGTGGTGGAAGCACCAGGGCAGAGGAACTACATCTGCCAAAATATAAATGGCCTCTGGTTGATTAAAGTCTGAATGGCTAAGAACTCAATTGTGTCAGTGATTGTGTATGACTCTACATGTGGCTTAATGAGCCAGAGAATAAGTAGCAGTCCTGATGGCCTTCCAGAGGAACCCGTCTGTTGGAAGTCCTCACAGTGGAACTGTAGGCCAGACCAATGGTGCTGGGGAGTGAAGCTCTGAGGGATGCAACTAGAAGTGCACTGGTACCTGACATGGTTCTCTTGTAAACCACTCGCTCTCTTTCCCCACATTGGTTGACTTTTCGTCTTCTTTCTTTTTCTCCCCTCAGCTCTCCTTCTCTCCCCTCTCACTTCCCTTTTCTCTCTATTTCCCCTTTCCTTCATTCTCACGAGTGTCCTTCCCATTCATATATGTGTATGTATAGGTTACCTTGTTTTTACACTTATATGAAAGCTCCCACCTTTTCAAACTCCAGCGCACTTATAACTCAATCTATACTCTCATGGGATGAAGTAATCGCCTTTTCCACCTCTAGGTGCACAAGCCCAGCCAATCAGTGCCCTGAATGAACAGGAGCACCCTAGTCATCAAAGGAAAAATGCACCAGGTCTCACTGGCTGACCACGGAACACAGTCCTGCACCCCTTCGTTCAGCCTGCCTGCACCTAAACATGACTATGGGGAAACAAACACCTGGGCACGGTGGATTAATCAAAAAGCAGGCACAATAATTCCAAACATTCATCAAAATAACATTACTTGAGGTGTGGTAAATAAATAATTAATTACCGGTACTATTTTTCTATACATTAATCAAAACAGATAGCTCAATAAATAAGAGGCAGGATCCGTGGAATCTGAGTCAGAATGGCTTTAATCGGATGGCTCGAGCCTAAAGACCATAAAGTGGCATTCAATGGAATGGAATGGCATGGCAGCTGCAACGTCTCATCAACATTACATAGTATATATAGGAAAACATTACAATTGCATTGAATACAGTAGGCGTAACAAGTGACAAACGTAAGATAAGAACACATGGGCGTACAAAGAAGGCGTGCACAGGGCGTGCACGTAGACATGTGATGAAAACGTCACAGAAATGTCATAAATGGGTGGATACATGGAGGGGGCTACCTGGGCAGCTGGAACCTTTAACCTACTGGTGCGCGCAAACGGGCCATGACGTGTAACTAGGGAGAACTGGGGGCTCTGACTTCTGCACTAGAAGAGGAGACTAAAGTCTGGGATGTCAGGACGACATGTGCCTATAGCATATCTGGTATCTGGTGTTTGGAGTACATGTTGATAGAATCTAGAAGTTATCAGGGCAAAGGCTACTTGACACTAAGGCTGGTGCATGTATATATTCTACATGTATTGCATGTGCTATGAATCTTCTATGGATACTAATTCAGTAATTCTCTTGCATGGAGACAGGAAGACTAGACTGTAGCTGAAGATGTTTATGCGGTTCGTTAGTTTAGGAATGTGAAGCCGGGGAGCTGAACTGATAACTAGAGGCATAACATATTCTTGGCAGACAGGCAGGCAGGCCAGGCCGGGCACCGCGCTGCTTGGCAGAAAGTAAGCGAAGGGTCAGGGATGCGGGAGGGGCTGCATCGCTCCTCGGAGTGGTTTCAGGAGACTGGAGCTTGAATCTGGTGACTGGGCCCTTATGAGGCCTAGAAACGGGGACAACTCGATGAATTAACGTGCACAATGTAAAACGTTGGCAACATAGGCCTAATACTCGTTGCTTTCACGAGAACTGGAAACTGGCATACTAACGTTGGACACAACTATAATTGCGTCTTTATTCGGTCAAGGGGGAACATATGCATATCGATCATGCACATATAACATATAATGGGGAACACGTAGGGACACATGACAAGGCAAAATTCAATTTTCCTCATTCCCTCCTTGTGCCCTACGTTTCCTTCAGGAAACATCAATATTCATGATACCATCTATCTGTTCATAGAGCATCATTTGCTCGTCTCGAATTCTCTTGGAACGGGACTCAGGACTAGGAATTCAAGAGGTAGCGCACAAGCCGCAAATCGCAGGGCCACATTGTAAACATAGACAACAACTGAATATGATCATTACTACTATTCCTAGGAATGACAATACTTTCCATCCCCAGGCAGATATTATACTCCAGAGCCAACCGGACCATGTCCAGGTGCCTGGATTCTGGTGTAACTGATGGGCTATTTTGTGAAGTCTGGTTATAGCTGAATAAACAGACGGTGCGTTATTAGGAATGAAAATGCAGCAACTAGATCCGATGACTCTACAAGCTCCGCCCCTATCGGCCAATATGACGTCAAGGACGAGACGATTTTGAAGCACGACAAATCTCATAGCAGATTGTTCTTCAGTTAAGTTACCTAGAGCGGAAGTAGTCTCATTCACTACTGCTTCAAGGGTTCTGGTTAGCCTACGTATTAGCTTACTATTTTGGACAGGACCTATGAAGAAAAAGAAACCTTTATTGAAGTCTTGATACTGTTCTAAAGCAGTTTCAGTTTGATCGACAATTGGGGACTCAGTCTCCCTTCTATGTCTAACGTGTACTAGATGTGTATTTCTGTGATAATCGGATGGGGCTAGAAAAACGGGTGGCAGTAGGAAGGCAATGTAACATGTTCCATCCCAATCTAGGGGCAGACGTACATATGCGGTCTGACCACACACAAAATACGAATGACGTGAGGCTTTGAAATTAGATTTCCCACTGTCACTATACTCGACCACAGTAGTACAATCACTATGTCCTAGATGTACTGAACCATTCTTTCTGACACATAATTCGCCTTTCAATGGTAGGACTGTAATAGCAGGCAAATCTGGAGTAGTCTCGGACTGAACATTCAAAACCATGAAATTCGAGGAATAATTACCTAGATCATATACTTCATTTTCTAGATCTAACCCTGTTCTATGGAAAAGTCCTTCCTTGTCTGGGAAACATGTTCTATTCAAAAGGGACTTATCGTCTGAGGATGACGTTATCGTAAACCATGCTCCACACGAACCATTGTGTGAAAACGGATAGGGAAAGAGTGGCAGAACTCCCTTCGGTGTCTGGAAAGGGGGGAGTCGACCACACACCCAACAATTAGTGGCATTGCTAGTCTGGTGTGAATAGTGTAACATTCGGATAAAAGTATTGTTGCGCATGGCAAGTCTGTAGGATAACTCGTGAGGAGGCAGTTCACTAAAGGTGTGCTCTACTGTATCATTAGAAGACAAATGTACATGCGAATCAATAGGAGGAAAATATACATGTAAAACATAACTTATGCTTGTAACCGTAAGACTCAGAAATAACATAAACAGTAAAGTAATTACGCATCGACTGCGCAAATTCTTACAATAACGTATTTTCTTGGAGTTTCGACTAACTCTCTCACTATGGGGGTCTATCTCATACATGTCAGGAACCTGTCTAACCGCTTCACCCGAGAGGGACTTAAACAATTAAACTGTCTGACTTGCTAGACCTGAGCTTTAATTTATACTCCTGCTGCGGAGTTTTCTCTAACAGGGGAAGTTTAGAGTCAGTATCTGGGCAGTCCTTGAGAACGGGGCAGTCTTTGAAAAAAGTCTTTGGACGGAGTCCATGAAATCGTTTAACGTGACTGGAATGAATCCAGCCTTTGCGGCCCTCCACTTTAATCGCTGTCCTTGTGGTCATCAAAACGAGCTTCGGTTCTTTCCAGCGGGGCTCCAGCGGGCTTGAACGATCAAAATTCCGGATCAACACTAGGTCGCCAGGAATGACCTCATGCGGTTTCACTTGCGTGTTGTCTGGAAAGGCAGCAGCGACCTGTGAACGACAAGAGAGTAGTGCAGACATCAAGGAAGCCAGGTAATCTGTCAGCATATTACTGTCAACATCTGTAATTTTACGTGGCATTGGTGTACCCCACATATTCGGGGGACGACCGAAAATAACCTCGAAAGGGGACAGACCTGAACGGGAGTGAGCGACCATTCTCATATAAAAAAGGGCGACTGGCAGAGCTACCATCCAATCTACGCCTTTTTCCGCGCAAACCTTGGCAATGCGGATTTTCAGAGTCTGATTATGTCTCTCGACGAGGCCAGCTGCCTCGGGGTGTCGTACACAATGGAACTTCCACTGGTACCCTAACAGAAGAGATACTTGTTTCATGAGTTCGGATGAGAATGGCTGGCCGTTATCTGAATACACGACCCTGGGCAAACCATAGCGGGGAAAAAACTCACGAACCAACTGCCTGGCAGTGGTCGCGGCAGTGTAATCTGGGACTGGATATGCTTCCGTCCATCTGGACAAAGCGCAAACTACTACGAGGACATACTTGAAACCTCGGCATCGATCCATCTGGATATAATCCATCTGGAGGACTTCAAAAGGGTGGTCAGGAGGATGGAATCCACCTTGTTCCACCGGAACACCTTTACCTGGATTGAACTGACAACATATCATGCAGGTACGTACTTTCTGTTTGGCTGTGCTCGTAAATGCTTGTTAAACCAAATGTTCTGGATGCTGTCTACCATGGCTTTCTCTCCTAAATGTGCTGGACTATGTGCGGTATTAATAATGACTTGAACCATAGAGTCGGGGAGGAACCATGTGGCTTTTCCCTTCGTCAACCATCCCTGATCTGTCTGGACCCCTCCTTGTTCAGACCATTTCTTGATTTCATCGGGAGTAGCATGTGACTGTATGTCTAGTACATCTCGTGTAGGGTCTTTAACTGTCATACAAGTAGTCTGTTCTAGAATATCTGTCTTTATCGTATTAACTAGAATGTCTGGAGTCTGGGCTGTAAGTTTGGCTGTTCGATCGGCTAGATCGTTACCTTGGGAAATGGTATCAGTGGCTTTCGTATGTGCTTTGCACTTCATAACAGCGATGGCTTTCAGTAAATGTATTGCTTCTAACAGAGCTTGGATGAGGGGGCCATGCTGAATCTTGGCTCCATGAGAGGTCATAAAACCTCTTTCTTGCCAGAGTACTCCAAAGTCGTGTACGACTCCGAATGCATAACGTGAATCTGTGTATATGTTTACTTTCAGGTTCTTAGCTCGTATGCAGTCTTGGGTCAGAGCAATGAGCTCTGCTGCTTGAGCAGACAGGGTGTCAATACGATGTGTTTCTATAACTTCAGTTTCAGTAGTCACTGCATACGCGGCTACTAGTTCTCCTGTACTTGTTCTCATACATGAACCATCCACATAAAGTGTTAGGTCGGGATCAGGTAATGCAATGTCTGTCAAGTCTTGTCTTGGCTTCGTCATGATGTTGATAACTTCCACACAATCATGTGTGGCAGGATTCAATGTAATCGAGGGTAACAGTGTAGCAGGATTTAAAATATTGCAGCGTCTGATTTCTATGTGTGGCTGAAACAGTGTCAGTTCATAACCTGTTAATCGTGCAATTGTCAAATGCTGAGTCTGTGTTCGGTTTAAAAGAACTTCCACGGAGTGTGGAACTTGTACTGTCAGGGAGTGTCCTAACACTATGGAATCACTTTGTCTGATAGCTAGAGCTGTGGCTGCAACTGACTTGAGGCACGCAGGCAGAGCCTGGGCGACTGGATCTAATGTGCTAGAAAAATAAGCACAAGGCTTGTGTTGTCCTGCTTGATCTTGAGTGAGAACAGATAATGCTGTACCATCACGCTCAGTAACAAAAAGTGTAAAAGGCTTACTGTAGTTCGGTGTCGCTAACACAGGTGCATTACATAAAGCTTTCTTTAATTCATTAAAAACAAGTGTATGTTCCTGGGTCCAAGGGAGGACAGTCGATGTGGCTGCCTCCTGTGTCGTTAACTGTATCAGTGGTTTAGCTAGATATGCATACTGAGGAATCCATTGTCTGCAGTAAGAAGTGAGGCCGATAAAAGCTCGTACCTCCTTCTGTGTCTTGGGCTGTGGAAGATGTGCTATTAACTGGATGCGGTCAGGTGTCAACTGTCTACCCCTCTTGGACAGTAAGTGTCCTAGGTATACCACTTGCTGGACACAGAATTGTAGCTTCGAAGGGGACACCTTGTGCCCCATCTCAGCCAGAAAATACAGGACTGTAAGTGACGCACGTTCGCAGTCACGTTCTGTACGGGCTGTGATTAATAGATCATCGACATACTGGAGCAGGGCAGTGTCAGTTGGCATGTGAATACTGTCTAGTTGTCTTTTAAGTGCTTGACTGTAAATACTAGGACTTTCTGTGAAACCTTGAGGAGCTCGTGTGAATTTATAGCTTCTTCCATTTAAACAGAATCCGAAAAGGAACTGGCTGTCTGGATGAATGGGGACACTAAAGAATGCGTTCTTGAGATCAATAACAGTAAAGAACTCTGCTTCAGAATCAATGGCTGTCAATAGGGAAGAGATATCTGGAACCACAGGGTACTGGGGTATGATACATTTATTAAGTTCTTGAAGATCAATCACTAATCGATAAACTGGAGGTGCATTTGGATCAGTACGTTTAAGAATTGGAATGATAGGGGAATTACATACATTGGAGTCAGTTTCTACAACCACTCCTTGAGCAATGAGTTCGTCAATAATTTTCGATAAGGCTGCTACAGCCTCAGGTGGCAATTTGTACTGTCGGATTCGTGGTAATACAACACCTTGTTTCAGAGTGACACGATAGGGTGTAATGTGCATACAACCTACATCAGTTGGACCTTGCGCCCATAAATGCTGTGGTACATTCAGTAATCTTGGATCAAAATCTCGTAACACATAATGACCTTTAAAATCACGTAAAAACAATCTCACACCTTCCGGGGAACAACATATTACTGCACCTAACTCTTTCAATGTCTTAATACCTAGTAAATTTTCAGGACAGGATTTCGTAAGTAACAAGTCTGTAGTTCGGGACAATGGACCAACTTCTAGGGAAACTGGTTTCGATATTTCATTAACAATAGGCTTTCCTGAAAATCCCAGGGAAACGTTTCTTGAGCCTGAGAGTGGAGCCCCTGGAACTTCGTCATGACTGATGGTAGTCCTACTTGCCCCTGTATCAATCAGAAACTTTCTGTCTTTCCCTAAGACTTGACTGTGTACATAGGGACCCTCTTGATCTACAGGAACTTCGATGAGAGGCAAGCCAACCTCCCTCTCTAGGCTGTTTCATGAATACTGCTGATATTCAGGATAATCTGACTGTGCGTACTGGTACATCTGTTGTGTAACGTGTTGTGTGGCAGCTATAGGCTGCGGTACTGCAACTGTCTGTTGTGCGTTCTGCGGTGGCTGGGAATTCTGCGGAACTTGTTCTTGTCTAGGAGGACGTGGTCTCTCTTTCGTCTTACCTGTAGCTATGTTGTGTTTCAGAACTGCACATTCGTTTATATAATGACCTGGCTGTTTACAGTAATTGCAGGTCCCTTTAACAGGAGCTGCAGAATGACTAGTCTGATTCGGACCCCTCTTCTGACTATCTGGTTGAACAGACTGTGCAACTAGTACTTTCATTTTCGTGTCTTTCATACGTCTTCTTTCGTGTTCTTGCTCTTCCCTGATTCTATTCTGGTGATACTGTAGCATCTGGAGCATTTGAGACGGGGTATTAGCTTGCCAAGTACTCTCGACTTTCAATACTCTATTTTTAACTTGCGGTAAAGAATTCTCAACTAGTTTGGTAACAAAAAGATGTGGATACGACTCACTACTTGTTTTCAGACCGCTATTAATAATGAAACATTTCTCAAATCTGGAATAAAAATCACTAGTGTCTTCGTCTTGTTTCTGTTTACAGGCTGAGATGGCATCCCAATCTTCCTTTTTCGTGGCTAGTAATCTTGGCAAGACCTGTATTAACAGTTCGGGCAACTCTTTGGCTTTATCCCCAAGACCAGTACCTGGGACTCGTGCACTATCTTCAGTTTCTAACGCGGTCCAATCTATCTTTTTCTCTCCCACCTCCCATTCTTTTTCTTTAAGTTTTTCATATATGCCCGCAGGCAACAGGACCTTTAACATTTTTATGATATCAGGATACGTGTATTCTCCCATACGGAGCATGTCCTTTAATTCTCGATGGAACCCTGCTGGATCTTTATCGTGACAGGGTATTAACTTTTTCATTTCTAGTAGTTCTATTTTCGTGATGGGGGTGTAAACAAATACTCGTTCTAGATTACCTCCCTCTCCCTTAACTGGATGTACTTCTCGTAACGGATTCTGTCTATCTATGTAGAACGGAGGTGAAACAGGAACAAAATGCGGAGTCAGGAACGTTCTGTATTTGTGGCGTTGTTCTAGAATCACACTAATTAAATCGGTACCTAGACCTTTCCATCTGTTTAGGAGTAACCCGTTCAATACATTATATGAGGGACCTGGATCAGAATGCTGGCTCTCGTACAGTGTGATGAGATGCTGGATCATGTACATACCCACTAGTCGTTGCTCGGCTGGGGGCAGTTTCAGAAACATTTGGGCCACTACTTCGTCTGGGAACGTGGCAGAATCACTAACCCATTGGACTGCTGATCGGGCTAGTTCTTGTTCATGCATGGTACTAAGTTCATGGTAACCTATTCGTAGTTTCAGAACTTTATCTGTAGCCTGGAATACCTGTTCAAGAGAACACTGTTCTGGTACGGGAGGAGGAAAAGCTTTCTTGTAATCTAGGCGTGCGTGCCTATCTGACGGTCTCGTTCTACCTACATACGCTATTCTGCTGGGATTCTCGGTGTCTACATCTTCGTCTGAAGAATCATTCTCTTTGTCTGCTACTATTCTTGCTTTCTCTCTCTCGTGTATACCTATAATTTCTTTCCGGATCTTTCTGTACATGGTCTCTATACTATTTTGTGTCTTGTGTTTTCCGTCTGCTATATTGTCACTCCATTTTGTCAGGACTTTCATCTCTTCTGGACTTTTATCAGGACGATCCTGTTCTCTTATTAAACAATTTATTAGCAATTGCAAAATTATGCCTTGAATCTCGACTTTCCTGTGTGCCATAGCTTCGTGAATACTTTCTGTATTCTCCCCTGTTCGGATAAAATGATATATTCTGTCTAAATGTTCTTTCATATCTGATATGGTGATCAAGAAGTTTGCAACTCGTCGTAAACGTACGGAGTATAATATCATGTGATCTTCGCCTGGCACTGGATCATATCTACAATCAGTAAGAAACTTCTTGAGGGCGTCAAACGTAGCCACTTTTGGCGTACGCTGTAATGCGGCATCTCTCAGCGTCAGGCGCTTTGTTTGAGGCGGGGTGGTAGGAGCACCTCCCCCTGCCCCTCCTGAACTGGAATCGTCAATTAATACTGGGTGTGCGGCTGCTGGTAACGTGACTGGTACAGTAGGGATACGTAATGTGGGTTGATCCTGGGGTGCTGGCGCATGGACGGACCAATGACTGGAGGCACAGGAATTACATTATTAACAGGGGGCTGGACTTGAGCTTGGACTGGCGGGATAGGATTAGTGTTAGCATATTCGGGAACAGTGTCATCTAAATAGGAAGAAAGGAAAATTTCAGCTGCAGTCGGTTTATGACGCAGCTTAATCGGAACCAAGGGTGGCGGTAAATTATGGAGTGCTTCCGGGGTCGCCTTCGGCAAACCCTCGGCGAGAAGAGGATACATACCTTTAATAAGGGCATTTCTCTGTCTGTCTGACTGTTCTGCTCTAACTCGTTCACCTTCTTCGATTAATTCCCTTTCTTGGGCTTTTTCTGAGGATTCCCTACTTAATTCTGCTTTTCTGAATTCTTTCTCGGTTCTTTTATGAGATTCTTTACGCCACAACTCTATGGCATCTTTCTGAGACTGTCTGGCTTTCTTTTTCCATAATGCTTCTTCTACTCGCATGATGCACTCGGCATCCCATGTACCTGATACAGGCCATCTATATTTCTCTTCAAGATGCTTTGTATAATCAACCCATAAATCTAGATACAATATGGCATCTAGGCCATGCTTGTGATACATGAAATGTCCAGGACTGTCCCTGGGAGGGACAGGAACTGATTCTTCGAGTAACCCTTTTCGGGTTTTTATCTGACGTAATTTCGAAAACAGCGACATATTTGAACCGTACTTGAACTTGAACACAATACACAATACACAATGAACAAGAATGAGTAGCAAAACAATCATTCATACCACGACATCAAGAGCACATTAATAACGGTTCGAACAGAATACTACCTGATACATTGAAAACACAATACTTAAATTTCTCGAGAACGGACTTACTAGAATTACTGGATGCACTGCTAAAACAGTACAGAACATACCGGTCTCCTGAAGAGACACGTCATACCGTATCCACCTAGGTGAACACGTCGGACCGGATCTGTGTACCCAAACCCGTCGGACCGGGCACAAATTAATGAACACCCGTCTAGATACCCCCAGCAACGGTACTCACCGGGAAGCAAACTGAAGGCCTCGGACTGGACTGGACTGCTACGACGTCTGGTAACTGCTACGCACTACGCGTGCGCTTCGTGCTTCGGGCTTCGGTTACAGGTGGGCCTTCGGATACCTCGGACCCTGCTCTCTCGGCTTGGGCTCTGGTCGGAACGACCCGCCTTCCTCACCGCCTCGTCTGGATGCCGGACCGCAGTCTCCGTCTCCTCCGTGGGCCTGAGGGAGACTGGAAGCAGAAATATCTGCAGGTGCGCAGTAGAGGTCCGTCACGGCTGTAGAAGGGTCAGGGGGCCTGCGTTACATCGCCGGCGCGTGGGGAAGGGGCTCGTCCCTATTCGGGCGCCATTTATGTGGTAAATAAATAATTAATTACCGGTACTATTTTTCTATACATTAATCAAAACAGATAGCTCAATAAATAAGAGGCAGGATCCGTGGAATCTGAGTCAGAATGGCTTTAATCGGATGGCTCGAGCCTAAAGACCATAAAGTGGCATTCAATGGAATGGAATGGAATGGCATGGCAGCTGCAACGTCTCATCAACATTACATAGTATATATAGGAAAACATTACAATTGCATTGAATACAGTAGGCGTAACAAGTGACAAACGTAAGATAAGAACACATGGGCGTACAAAGAAGGCGTGCACAGGGCGTGCACGTAGACATGTGATGAAAACGTCACAGAAATGTCATAAATGGGTGGATACATGGAGGGGGCTACCTGGGCAGCTGGAACCTTTAACCTACTGGTGCGCGCAAACGGGCCATGACGTGTAACTAGGGAGAACTGGGGGCTCTGACTTCTGCACTAGAAGAGGAGACTAAAGTCTGGGATGTCAGGACGACATGTGCCTATAGCATATCTGGTATCTGGTGTTTGGAGTACATGTTGATAGAATCTAGAAGTTATCAGGGCAAAGGCTACTTGACACTAAGGCTGGTGCATGTATATATTCTACATGTATTGCGTGTGCTATGAATCTTCTATGGATACTAATTCAGTAATTCTCTTGCATGGAGACAGGAAGACTAGACTGTAGCTGAAGATGTTTATGCGGTTCGTTAGTTTAGGAATGTGAAGCCGGGGAGCTGAACTGATAACTAGAGGCATAACATATTCTTGGCAGACAGGCAGGCAGGCCAGGCCGGGCACCGCGCTGCTTGGCAGAAAGTAAGCGAAGGGTCAGGGATGCGGGAGGGGCTGCATCGCTCCTCGGAGTGGTTTCAGGAGACTGGAGCTTGAATCTGGTGTCCGGGCCCTTATGAGGCCTAGAAACGGGGACAACTCGATGAATTAACGTGCACAATGTAAAACGTTGGCAACATAGGCCTAATACTCGTTGCTTTCACGAAAACTGGAAACTGGCATACTAACGTTGGACACAACTATAATTGCGTCTTTATTCGGTCAAGGGGGAACATATGCATATCGATCATGCACATATAACATATAATGGGGAACACGTAGGGACACATGACAAGGCAAAATTCAATTTTCCTCAGAGGAGGAGCTACGCGGGCACCCTAGATGGCCGCGTGAGCACAGAGCTCTCCGGACCCCGCCGCTCTTTGCTATTTATCCTGGTGATATCCTGAATTCTTGGACGGATTATTGAAGAGGAACCTGGGCTGATCTCTTTACTCGCTTCAGAATTTGATTTGGACCCGGGGAACCGAAATTACGTTGATTCGAACTTTCCGGGCCCACCCTGCGGCGCGCCGGGGACTTGGTGGCGTGTGAGGCCGGGACCGAGTTGAACAACAACGGCAGAGGGGTTTCCCCAGTTGCCCCACCCCAACTTTCGGTTTCGTTTCTGCGCCTGGCATGATCGGACTGTGAGAAGGCTCCGCTTGGCGGGGGACCTGTCCAGCCTCTTTGCAGCGTGAATGAGACTTTACCACCTACACGGATTGGGTCAGGTCGTGTCTCTGTTTTGGCCACACAACTTCGCATCGGTCGACTGTTGGTGCCCGGCCCGCGAGCGGCCATTTTCACCAGGTCTCGCGGGCCCCTTCGGGGCATATCTTCCAACATGACTGCCAGGGGAGACGCTGAGAAACGGAAGACTAAGGCGCCCCTTCGGGGGGGGACCGGTCCAGTCCAATGTTATGGACCGGTATACCCAGCCTAAAGGATCCCCTGGAATCACCGGCCATACCCCGGAGGACGCAAAGGAGGACTCTATCTCCCCTACGGACTTGTCCCTGCAGGACATCATGGGCGCCATTACCAGCATGCAGGAGACCATCGGTCAGCAATATGAGGCTCTCGCTCATAAAATCGACACGGTTGCCATCGATGTCAACCTGATTAGAGCAGACCTGTCTAAGACCAACGAGAAGGTGAAGTCGTTGGACCTCAAGACTTCTAGCCTCACGACCGATGTGTCGGAACTTCAGACCGAACTTGGTGATCTTAAATCGGCGAATGATCTCTTGTCCCATCGGCTGGAGGATTTTGAAAGCAGGGCAAGACGCAATAGCATCCGCGTCATAGGTGTTCCGGAGAATCCTGAGGCTCATTCTGTTTATCTCCAGGTTGAAGACCTTGTCCAGAACTATCTTGCCCCTTCTGGACTGTCCAAGTTCTTTGCAGTGGAACGCGCCCACCGTGTCCCGGGTGGGAAGCCTAAGCCGGGCGCACCGCCGCGGCCTATCGTCGCCAAACTTTTCCACTTCCGGGACCGTGATGCTATCCTGCAGTCATCGAGGGTGAGCGGCCCGGTGAACTTCGCGAATTCCACTGTGAACTTTTACCCGGACTTTACTCAGCTTGTCCAGAGACAGAGGATGGGCTTTCGTGGAGTTAAGAGACGTCTACGGGACTTAGGATTGAAGTACGCCATGCTTTTCCCTACCAGGCTTCGTGCGGAGTATGAGGAACGGACATTCTTTTTCGATCGGCCAGAGAACGTGAGTGACTGGCTGGATTCCCTGCTTGGCCGGAACGACCCGACCAACACCCCGGTGGCGCCGAGGGTGGTGAGCCTTTGCTGGAGTGACGTTTCGGCCCCTGAGCTCCGGACACTGCGCATTGCTCATTGGGTTCTATTGACTTATATACTATGTTTTACTGACGTTCCCTTCTGAGTGGCGGGAGGGACGGGCCCTTTTCCTCCTCCAGGGTCTTTTTGTAGAAAGGGACTGTTTGGGCGACAGGCACACTGCATGTTGGGGTGGCTTTTTAGTCTATTGCAGGGGTGCAGGGCGGGGGGAGTTGTAACGGGTGTTGGGGGGGGAGGGCATGGGTGTTTGTGGTTGTGTTTTTCTTTCTCAAGGCGACGTATTGTATTTTTCTCTATTTCAAGTGTCCTGCTCTCGGTGGGGTGACTCCTGCATTACTTGTTGGGATGGGGGGTAGTGGGTTGAGGTTAATATCTTGGAATGTCAACGGTTTGGGGGATCTATAAAACGAGGTGTGGTATTGCAGTATTTGCGACGCTTGTCTCCTGATGTGGTACTTTTGCAGGAGACACATTTAGTGGGAAATATTTGTCATGCTATGAATAGGTGGGGTTACCGACTGGTTGCACACTCCGGGTTCACCACGGGCTCTAGAGGGGTGGGTATTTTGGTTCGGTCTTCTCTTCCCCTGGAGATTGATGACATAATCCTGGACGATAGGGGGCGCTATGCCGCACTCACGGGTAGGTGGGAGGGTAAGACTCTTTCATTGCTTTCTGTGTATGTTCCCCTGGGTCTCCAGACCTCTACGTTCTCTGATATTGGTCGTGTGCTGCTGGAGCTCCCTGATTGCTTTCTTCTTGTGGGTGGAGATTTTAATTCTGTGTTCTCCGGCACGATGGATCGTCACCCCCCCAGGGATCTTCTTCCTTCCCAGTCGTGGCTCAGTGGTTTCTTGGACACCTTTGGTCTGGTGGACTGCTGGAGGCTGATGCATCCGACACAGCGTCAATACACCTTCACTCCGGGGCTCATGGGAGTCTCTCTAGACTTGATTATTTCCTCATGCCCGCTGTCCAGTCTTCCTCGATTAGGGAAATCAGACACCTGGCCCGGGGCATCTCGGATCACTCGCCACTTTGGCTCTGCATCGCCACGGGGGTGAACGCTGCGGGGCGGGTCGCCCCTATTAACCCCTGGTACTTGCGTAATCCCGTGACCCGCAACCACTTGATCAAATCCCTAGACCACTATTTCCTGGAGAATGAGGGGTCTGTTTCCACCTCGGTGTCCCTGTGGGAGGCTTTCAAGACTGTCATCCGTGGGCAGGCCCTGTCCTTAATTGCTGAAACTAAGAAGGCTAGGAATCAGGAGGTGGCGAGTCTGGAGGCCGAAATATCGGACCTGGAGGCCGACCTAGTATCGGGTGTTACCCCTGACAGGCTTCATGCCCTCGGTCTGAAGCAGCTTGACTATAAATCCCTTGTTACGGATGCTGCCAAGGCGTTATACAGGGAACAGCAGGGTAGACTATACGATGTTGGGGATAAGGCGGGTAAATTGATTGCATGGCTGGACAAGAAGGAGAGAGCTAGTCGTGTGGTCCCTGTCATTCAGACTTCGGATGGTGAGAGTGTGACTGACCCGACTGAAATTGTGGAATGCTTTGCTGATTATTTTAGTGCTGTCTACTCCCCGGTGTCCGAAAGGGGTGAGGGCGATTCCCATTTCTTGCTACGCGACATTGCGCATCCCTGCCTTTCCAAGGAGGATCGGGTGTGTATGGAGACGAGATTGCGACTGCAATTAGATCTCTCCGTTCGGATAAGGCTATGGGCCCGAACGGCTTGCCTATTGAGCTGTACAAACTGCGCCCGGATAAGGTTGCGCCATATCTCCGCGATATGTTCAGGGAATCGCGTGACCTCGGCACCCTCCCCTGTGACCAGCGTTTGGCAACGATCGTGGTGAGTCCCAAGGAGGGCAAGCCTCGGGACCGCTGCGCATCGTATAGGCCCATCTCCCTGTTGAACGCTGAACCTAAGGTTCTTGCCAAGGTTCTTGCCAATCGTTTGCTTATGGTGATCCAAGACTTGATCCATCCGGATCAATCCGGTTTTATCCCGCATCGTAACACTGCTCTTAACCTTCGGCGCTTGCATGGTGTTCTCGCGAGGGCGGGGTCTCTCTCGGAGTCGGCCATTTTGGCCTCGTTGGACGCCTCGATGGCCTTTGATACGATAGAGTGGCCTTATCTCTGGGCCGCCCTCGCGAAATTTGGTTTTGGTTCGGAATTTGTCGGGTGGGTGAAACTGTTATATAAGGAGCCTCTGGCCCAGGTGGTGGTAAACGGTCGAGTGTCCAAATCCTTCACCCTTGGGAGGGGTACCAGACAGGGGTGCCCGCTGTCCCCCCTGCTCTTTGCCCTTGCACTGGAGCCGCTCGCTGCCTGGCTTCGATGGGAACCGTCGATAAAGGGCATTCAGTGGGCCCCCGATTTTGAGGACCGCGTCTCGTTGTATGCCAACGATATTCTTTTGTACCTTACCTCCCCTCGTAAATCCCTTAACGTCCTATTTGATGTTCTCACCTCATTCGGCAAGAATTCTGGCCTGGTTATAAATTGGTCTAAGTCCTGTGTGTATGTTATCTCGGGCGATCTTCCTCCATTGCCAAGTAGATTCCCCATTCAAATTTCCCACTCCGGCTTTAAATACTTGGGGATTTTTATATCATTGGATCCGACCGCCTGCTTTGAGCACAATCTCCTTCCTCCTCTCCGCAGGTTGAAACTAGACGTGGTTCGGTGGTGTAGATTGCCGTTGTCACCGTTTGGCCGGGCCGCACTCTTTAAAATGATGTCTCTGCCCCGGTTTTTATACGCACTCCAGAACTCGTTTGACGTCATTCCGGCAAGCTACTTTCGGGAGGTAGAAAGTCTACAGAGGCGGCTCGTCTGGGACGGCCGTTCGCGAATCGCCCTCGTGAAACTCACCCTCCCCTGGTATGACGGGGTCATGGCGCTCCCGGATATCAGGCGGTATTATTGGGCCTCCCAGTTGTCCGCAATCAATCACGCTATGTATTCACCCAGCCCGAATCCAGCTTTTGTGATGGACAAGTTCCAGCTGCCGGGCGGAGACTATAACAGAGCGCTCTATTCCCGGACGGCCGGGAAGAATCTGACAGGACCCACCAAGATTGCGGTGAATGTGTGGAAGGCCGCAAATGCGGCCATCGGATGGAGTGATCGATTGACACTTGCGACCCCTCTGTATGCTTCGGAAAGATTGGGATGTCTCTGGACGACGAAAGGGTTCGAGAGGTGGGATATGATTGGTATAAGTAAAGTGCGTGACCTTTGGTCGAAAGGGGCGGTCAAGACCTTTGAGGTACTTCAGCGTGAATATGAGTTGAGTGAAAGAGAGTTTTTTAGGTATGCACAGGTCCGCCACGCCTTGACGTCAGTCTTCGCTGCCAACACTACTGTTCCCGACTACTCCCCGCTCGAGGATCGTCTACTTGATGGTCATCTGCCCGATAGCACGATCTCCTTGATATACAAGAAGTTAATCAACAGTCGGGCGGACCTCCTTGTGCGCCTCAGGGAGGCCTGGACCGGAGATGGGTTGGAATTGGACGACGAAGATTGGCAGTCAGCATTGTCTTCCCCGAAGGAGGTCGCCATTCCCGCCCGTCTCCGTCTCGTCCAGCTTAAAATTCTACACAGGGTGTATGTTACTGGTCCTCGTTTGGTCGCTATGGGCTTCTCTTCGGATGGGTTATGTAAGCGTGGGTGTGGTTCGAGTGCTACCTTCCTCCATATTATCTGGGAATGCCGGGAGGTGGCTGCGTATTGGACGCGAGTACATGCTGTAATGGAGAGTGTCACTAGGGTCGCTTTGCTGCCAGAGGCTCGGAGATGTTTGTTGAATGTGTGGGAACCGAATGATTACAACGTTGCTCAGGCCCGGTGGGCGGCCCTTGGGAACATGATCGCAAAGCGGTATATTGCGCAGTTGTGGGGTTCCCAACGGCCCCCCACGTATCAGTATGGAAGGAGAATATGGACTGGTGTATGTTTAGAGAGAAGACGGTGTACTCGGCTAGGGGTAAGCCTAGGGCGTGGACCAAAGTGTGGAGTCAATGGAACGCATATCGAGGGAACATCTGTACCCCCCGCTTGAAGAAGCCCGGGATACTTCCCTATCCCCCTGATCCGACATTCCTGGATGACTCTACTAATTTTTCCTGATTTGTGACTTCCCCACGATGTCTCCCCCACTCTGACTATCTCCATTACATACTTGGTATTTCTCCTGTATTGATGGTCCCCCCCTGGTTGGAGCACGACTTTGTCCGTCATGCTTTTCGCCTTGAGATTTGTTTTGTTTTTTGTTCTTTCCTAAAAAAAGAAAATGGCTGTATCCTGACTACGTCATGTGTGCAACGAGCTGGATCCTGTATTTTGCCAGACCTCTTGGTAACTGGCCGCTGTTTCCTGATTTGCATATGCTATCTTACATGCTTTAGCGGGCGGCCCGAATGGTTGTAGGCCCATAATTGTAACCATATTTGCACTTTACAATAAAGTTTTTTTTTTTTAAAACAAAAAAAAAAATACTTTAAAACCCACACACAACCTGGTAATGTGAATACTTCATTTATTTTTTCACTTTTTTTAAAACTTGCACCTAAACATGATTCAGTCTGCAGAGCAGGAAGTAACAGTCTTACACTGTGACATAACGGCAGGGTACTAAAAATATAGCACGTACTCCCAACATCTCTTGAGAGACCAGTTGACTCTCTTTAGCAAATGTCATCACAGGACGTCTTCCATTTAATGCCATTCGCGGTTTCTTAAACCCATCATTTCTAGCACTGTTACTAGTAAGCAGATAACAGTTTTCTTTCTTTTTTTTTCTTTTTTTTTTAAAATCATGTACTGAGGAAGAAAGAAATCCACATCACAAAGTGTCTTAAAAAACACCCACATCAAGGAAACATAATTCAGAGCTGTCTCTTACAAAGCTGGGCTGCAGACACCACTTCCTTCATGAGTTTGCTTCAGACATTCCTTAAGAAGTCCTTAAATGACAGCACACCAGGAAATTGGCCATCAAAGTAAATTCCATTTTTACAAGATGACCTCTGTGTGAACTTCGTGTTCAGACAGCCTCCAAAATCACTCTCTCCGTGGCCATGTCAGCACACCAATAACCTTTCATGGTCTTCAAGTGACGAGTCCGCCACAGTCCTACAACAACCCGTGCCATAAATCACACAAAGCCACAGCACTGATCTGGAATCCATAGAGCATCGGTGGGCTAAGTCCTTACGTAACCAATTTATCAGTAGGAAAAAATGTATCTTGACAACATCGGCTTCTTTATCCGAGTTTCCTTCCAGTAGATTATCAGATGGAGTCTTGTAAAACATGCGTTTATGATCTGCACTGAACTAAACATTCAGGGGATGCGATTTATTCTTTGAAGTGAGTAGTTTAAATGAAGTGCAGAAAGCAATTTTCTCTCAACCTTAAAGGCATGAATAGTCTGATGCCAGACTATTGCCTGACTCGGCCTCGCTCAGACTTTTCACCCAGAGATAATTTGTTCTTGGATTTTTTAAGTGTGTAGACAATTCTTTTAACAAGATATGCAGATGCAACATCTTTATGTGTTTTGGATTTTCCACTGGAGATAGATTGTTTCGAGTGCCTATATTTCGTATTTGGAACAGATTTCTGACATGCAAATATTTAAAATGGGAGTCCACATTAAGGGGTTGATTATGATGGCGGACGGACCTGCGTCCGTCCGCCACCCCCGAGGTGGAGGGACCGTCCGCAGGGGCAGCGGCGTTCTCTCCGTAGGAATTAGGATGTGACCGCCACCCTGGCGGTCACATCCCGTATATTTAACATTGCGGCGGGTGCTGCTTGCGGTGCCTGCCGCATTGTGCATGCAACTGCAGGGTACCATAGGTACCCCCCATGTGCACCCCCATCCCCCCTTCGCCCTGGGGGCCCACAACGGGCCCCCAAAGAAAAGACCGTAGGCATTGGACCGCAAGCATCATAATATGGTTGGCAGTGTCTCGCAGACACCGCCACCATATGTGAGCACTGTTTCCGCCGGTTGCGAATGCGACCGGCGGAAAAGCGGCGGACAGTCTTGCCGTCCGCCGCGGACCCCCCAGCCATCCTAATGTGGCAGGGGGTCATTTCAGGGAGAATGGCGGGCGGATTGCCCCCGCCAGCCCTGCGGAGGTAATCCGTCCGCCATCATAATCGACCTCTATGTTTGTTCAACATCAACCACAGCTGTTATTTTCTGGTGATATACAGATTTACATCAGGGGAAGCAGCCAGCATTCTGTTTCTCTTCTATTGTAATACTGCAGACCACATTTCCTACTTGCCTGTACCAGGCCAGAAGCATCAGGCCAGCTCCACAGACTCTCTTTGGGATTACAATTGCAGTGAATAACTGGGCCATACGACAACCACTGGATTCGTTTTTTTGGTACTCCTGTAGTAGCATTCTTGGGCCCTATCATTCCCAGTGTGGATATGGTGATGTCAAACAGCAACCCAACGAAGACCGTGGTCCATGACGCCATTATCAACTGATGAGCTAGAACGCAGTTTTGGGGGTCATCTGAACCCCAGAAGGTTGCGTGCCTGACTAATCCATCAGATTTAGGGTGAGCAGATGGCAGCTGCCAGCACAACACTCCTGGTAGCATTGTGTTCCCAAAGCGATCTGCCGCTATTTTATAGGTGGTGACTTTACCAAAGAAAAACTAGAAATGAATATCAATACCATCAATAGTATCAACCCAAGGATTAAATTTACACATAACATTGACAATCAAACTATGCCATTTCTTGATGTAAGAGTGAATATGATCAACTGGCAACTGGAAACTGAAGTATTCATTAAAACTACAGATAGAAATTCAAGTCTACTTTTCCAAAGTTTCCACCCAGAGACTCTTAAAAAACATCTACCTACATCACAATTAATCAGACTTAAAAGGATAACATCCAACAGTAATAAACTAGATCAAGTATTCTCAACACAAATTCAGAAAATATCAACAAAGAGGATACCCTCAAAGCATCCTTGAAGAATCAATTAAAAGAGTCACTAAAATTCCAAGAAACAAACTATTGAGCGCAAGTCTTACCATTCTTGAGAAAAAAACTGTGTGTGTCCTAAAATACTCCACCGATGCGTCAAAAATCAAAAGAATCATCAACAAACATTGGGCACTGATTAACACAGAACCTGATTTGAAAGATCTATACAGTGAACATGTTACATTTGCCTATCACAGATCGAAAAATTTGAAAGAGATTCTCACTACATCAAAAAAATCAAAAACTTCATTCAAGGGGATGTCAAAATGTCTAAATTGCGTACACTGTAATAATGTGATAGAGGGTAATACAATATCACACCCCACAAAGGGCCACAAAATTAATTTATATCACAATAGCACTTGTGACACCAAAAGTACAATTTATGCCATCAAATGCCCATGTGGAAAACTATATGTCGGACAGACAGAACGCAAAATAAAAGTGCGAATTACAGAACATAAAAGTAACATTCGGGCCCAAAGCAAAACATCTACAGTGGCCACACACTGGCAGGAAGCAAGACACCAAATTTAGCAACTAAAATTCACGGTCTTAGAAGTGGTGAAACAATGCTGCGACATAGATCCAACAAAACTGAGACTTCAAAAAGAATTTTTCTGGATTAAAAAACTTCATAGTTTACAGCCATCAGGACTCAATGACAGGATTGAATTTGCGTGTTTTTTATAATTGCATAATGTCCAATAATTGGGTAAATCTCCACCCCACTACTGTAGAACATCTATTTATATCTTTAGTAATGATGAGAAACAATCTACCTCCTTTGTTACGAATGAAGAATATTGTACAAATGGTTATTCGTTATACTCTTAGACATATGATTTCTCTTTACACCATCATTTGCTAAACGATTCAACTCCTACTGACTCATTTCTCATCTATTTTGCTGGTTATTTTAATCTTTATTGTTCAATATGCCTGACATTAACACTAGTCGGTCGATCTTTTACGTATCACGCCTTATCACGTGACTCCCATCACATGACTATTTTTCGTCAATCGCACAATAATTTCAGGTAATATAACATTCATTTAACTTCGACTGCCCAATAACATTTTATATACGGGTTCAACAGAAAATTTATCCAGATTTAAGGTAGTATACGAGTCGTTACACAGATCACTCACTTCCTGTTTATCACGTGATTGCGAATACGTTCGCTTTAAACTACACCCACACGCTACACGCCATTCACTGCGAGTTAAGCAACGCGGCCAGATACTGGAATTCTTCTCTGATACGAGTAAGTAGACCGAAGCAGCGCCACCAATATGGTTGTATACATTCTGGCATTTTAAGTGTTAGCGATCACGATGTTGAACCCATCATTTAACAATCCTTGCTTTTCAAACCACCCCGCACGTAAACATTTTAAATGCATGAACTATATGGATACTCGATTCCCATATCAAACTTGTTTCAGTTCGACAGTTGAATCGTTCTAGTATACCGAGCATGTTATGTACTTACCACGTTTCTGCAATAAGAGTGTTTTATTATTTAACCTTATATTGTATCATTCATGTGAATGTGTTCATATCCGAACCAATGTTATTTGTTGATGAATTAAATGCTAAGGTCCTGTCTTTTGCTATTTACAGGCCCCTGACGAAGGGTCATCTTTCCTTTTTAGACCCGAAATGCATTGGGCAATATGATATAAGAGAAGATGGTTTAATGAATTATTTCTCACGAAGGAAAGTTTCAAGAAATATGGTTAAAATAAAACAGTGATTTACAACTGAACGCCAGTCTAATGGATTGAATTAAATGATTTAATTTTGTTTACACAAGAAGAAAAACCCCAGCGGTTTATTTAAAAGAAGCGCGGAGGCCTCCCGAGAAGAGATTCCTTCTCTTCCCATATAGTTTTGTACTTATTAAGGCACGGTGGGCACCGTGCAACAGACCTAGCACCTGACCTGAAAAGGAATATTTTGAATTAATCAGGATAACTCTTGAGTGCATCAGGACATCATACTCTAGACTTTACCACCGGCAACAGGTGCTTACTGGTTACTGCACATGATGTGGCCACCCGCAGACGCCCCCATAGCACAACTTTGACCACTGCACTGTTGTAATTGTATTGTATTGTAGTGTATTGTAATTGCATTTATATAGCCCTTACTACCCCTGACTAGGCGTCAAAGCGCTTTTTCGGCAAGTAGCACGCTAGAGGATTAGTGTTGAATTAGTATAGTGAAACATGCAAGTACATTTTAAGTTGTGGATAGGTTAGTCAGTTATTTGGATTTGGAATGATAGCAGAAGGATAGAGGAGGAAAAAAGGTTTGTATTTATATAGTGCTTGTTTCCCTTGATGGGGTGTTGAAGCACGCTACTCAGGAAGCCCTTAAAGGATTAGTGATGAATTAATATGGTGAAATATGAAAGTAATTTCAGTGGTGGATATTAGTCAGTTACTTGGAGTGAGAAGGATAGCGGAGGGATAAAAGGGAAAGAAAGGTTTGCACTCATATAGCACTTGTTATCCCTAATGGGTATTGAAGTGCTTTTCTGGCGAGTAGCATGCCACTCTGGAACCCAAAAAGGATTAGTGTTGAAAATTAGTATAGTAAAATATGAAGTAATTTGAGTAGTGGATATGTTATTCAGTTATTTGGGTAGAGTAGGGTAGGTGGTGGGATAGAAGAAGAAAAGAGGTTTGTATTTATATAGCGCTTACTACCCCTGATGAGGTTTTGAAGCGCAAGTAGCAGCTACTCTGGAACCCACCTGAAAGTTATTTTAGTGGTGGATATGTTAGTCAGTTATTTGGATTGAGAAGGGTTGGGGAGGGGTAGAAAAGGGAAAAAGTTTGCATTTATATAGCGCTTGTAACCCTGATGGGGTGTTGAGGCGCTTTATTGGCGAGTAGCACGCTACTCTGGAACCCATAAAGGATTAGTGGTGAATTAGTATAGTTGAATATGGAATTTGAGAAGTAAACATGTTAGTCTGTTAATTTTGATTGAAAAGAAGAGTGGAGGGATAAAAAAAGTAAAGTTTTTTTTTAGGTCTTAGCAGTAGGAGCAGGCTTTGAATGAGTAAAAAGGAGTTTTGGAGGGAAGGAGTTAGAGGGAAGAGTTTAGAAAGGTTTGTAGAGTAGGAGAGAGTCTAGAAAGGGTTATTTTGGGGATCATAGTAGTGTTATGGGGTTTTGGATCAATGAGAGAGTGGATGTAGAGGATATATTGATAGATGTATAAAATGAGGAATAGGGTAGTGCATTGTAAATGGTAAATTAGAAGATAGTGATAAATATATAGATCCATAAGTACATTGAAAGTATATAGCTACATAAAGGAGATAAGTATATGTAGATTAAAGATATTGATAGAGGCACAGGATGAGAAATAGGGTAGTGCATTGGATATGCTTTTTCTGGAGAAACGTAACAGACACACAGATCCAAGTACATGGAAGGTACACAGATTCACAATAAACATGTAGACAAAAGATGATTTTTATTTATTTATTATTATTATTATTTTTTTCTCTCAACAACATAATTATTCTACATGTTTATACAAAGTAATACATGAAGATATGTACATATCTATAGTGAAAACAAATGCTTATATACAGAGGGTTATGCTGTAAATTTCTGTTTGCGTATGGTGCTTATGTGAGGAAGAGCCAATTCTTGAGTAGTTTTCTGAAGATAAGGTGGTTGTCTGTGGATCTTATATTAGGGGGTAAAGAGTTCCATAGTTTGGCTGCTTGAACAGAGAAGGATGTGCCACCAATGTTTTTTTCTTGTATCTTGGGATTTTGAGGCAAGATGCTCCTTTAGAGCGGAGGTTCCTCTGTTGAATGTGTTTGGTGATTTTATTCCTGATGAAGAGTGGTCCCATTCCGTGTATTGCTTTGTGGGTGATACAAAGCAGCTTGAACGTGGATCTTCTGGCAACCGGTAACCAATGCAGGGCATTCAAGGCAGGGGAGATGTGGTCTCGCGGCAGCCTCACACAATTAATGGGGTTGATCAACCCCAAGACCTCACCTTTTTCAAACATACAGAGCTTGGATTTGCACCAGAGTTCCCTTGCATTCTGGTAGAAAGACGAAAATGGATTTTTATATATTTTAAAAAAGGCTATTGCAAAAAACAACTTTCAAGTTGTTCTTTGAAGATTCTTTTGTTAGCTCTAGGACTGAGGACTACAGTTCGACTGAGGCAGAAACCTTTGTGCAGTGGGAAGATTCTCACATAAGAAGTGGGAATCTCTAGATATTTAGAAAAGGGCAGGGACTTGTTGACTATGGTGCTCAGCAGCGAAAACTCGGCACAGTTTTATCTGGGACCTGAGAGAGTAAGATCTCTCTGCCTGTCCCTTTGAGTAGCTCTCTCTGCCGTTCGGTGTCTGTATGTGGCGAAGAGAGAGAGAGAGAGAGAATTTCAGAAATACCTCGTAGAAAGTGGCAGGCCGAAGGCACTCTAAGGGATTACGCATCATGCAATCTGGAAAATGGACAAATCACTAGAATAAAATGGTGAAGACTGAGCTTCAGGTTTGGAGAACCATCTCTTAAAGGTAACCTCCATCTGGAGAAACCTGGTATGGTGCCAAAGATGCAAGAACCAGCACAGGAAACCATTGGATGATGCACAGAAAATGACAATGTCAGTGCTAAGCGAGAGTATATACAGTCTAGAGCATCCAGCACCCAAATTAGGTGTGTGAAGTAGTGTAAGTGCTAGGATTAGCACTGCAGGAGTTTAATGTAGGTGTGTAAAGAATAAAAAAAATCAGAAATGCTCTAAATAGGGCAGCTGTTTAAAAATGAACCTGAGCAAAGAAGCCAGCACAATGATGGAAAACCAGACTACACTCCTGAAAACAAACAGGACAATCTCTGAAAGTAAGTGCACCAAATTTTTCACGGAAAAAAACATGAGGCATTGAGAAATAAACTTTACGTCCACAGTCCCCCAGTATTGGACAATAGGGGATGGCAAGATTGAAATGAAGGTTTCTGGCTCCAGAAGCTATGCGCGAGGCCGCATTTCCCTCACCTGAATAAAGGTGCCGTGATTGTTGTCTGCCAGATAGATCTGTTAAAGGGAAGACCTTTGCTAGGCAAGTGCATGGTGATAACTTTGCACGTGTGAGGTGGAGCAACCGGGGGCAACTTACCGACCCAATTAAGATCCGGCGCGGGGTACGCCAAGGGTGCGTTTTGGCCCCTACCCTTTTTTCCCTTTATGTCAACCAGATTGTCAACCTTTTATGTTCAACTCCAGCTGATGCCCCTTCGTTGGCGAACCAGAAGATAGCTACTTTGCTGTTCGATGATGATACCCTTTTGGTATCTAAAACTCCTATGGGTCTCCAGAAGCTCCTGGACAAATTTAAGGCTTTCTGTGATGCGAGTGGCTTGGTTATTAATACCCTCAAAACCAAGTTGATGATAATGAACCCTCGTAAATCCTTTAAACGAACCTGGTCCTAGATAATGTCCCTTTGGAGAGGGTTAGCTCCTTTGAATATTTGGGCACAGTGGTCTCCAATAGCATAACCTGGAAAATCAGTTGATAAAGGCGCCCTAAATTTTTTCTCAGCTAGCAGGGGCATTGCGGCGCGAGATTTGCTTATCATATATGAAGCCCGTAGCCCCAGCTCTTAAACTCCATAGCTCAAAGGTTGTGAGTAGGGTACTCTATGGGGCAAAAATGTGGGGTCTGGTGGACGCAAGGAAATTAACAATAGTTGAAAACAAGTTTCTTAGGAGTCTTGTAGGCCTGCCTCAAAGCACCCCCTCCTTCCTTTGAAACTGGACCTGGGAGTTAGGTCTATACATGACCAAGCGAGTCCGCGCCCCTTGCTTTTTTGGTATAGGTTGGTCACTACTCCCGACCTGGCCCCTTATGTTGCTGCTTTCAATGAAGTGTCCGCCCTGGACAGGAATAAAGAAATTGGGTGGATAAAATATGTTAACACTGTTCGGGCAGAAATTGGCCTCCCTAATGAGCCTGCTAGCTCTCTACCACGGTACTCAAAGGACCAGCTAAAGCGTCAATATTGGCTATGGGTAGAACAGACCACCTATTCGAGGATTCGTCATGATTGTTTAACCAATGTTTTTTTAGACATAAAATCCTCGAAATACCTTGAGAAATATCTTGATATCATCAAAGTGCCTGGGGACAGGAAATTGTATACCCAGTTTAGGTTTGGCTGTTTACCCATCAATGCCTTTACCAACCTTTGGCTGAATAACACCAGCCAGCCCAAGGGATGTCCATCCTAACCCGACCCAAACAAAACTGTGAGCCATGTTTTCTTTGCATGGCCAGCCGACGACAGACCAAGAAGGAATTGGTTGGTCCCACTATGCAGACAGTTGGGGACCCATAGCCATCTTGACGCACTACGGATTTTAAGATCAGACACAAGACCATCCTTTGTATGTGCCATTGCAAAATTTCTTGGCCGGTTCTGGGCCATTAGGCAAAGGTTCCTGTCCACTTTTCCTTGTGCCAGGGACCAGCTGTAGTAAAAATCTTACGCCTCGAGGGACTCGAGGGTGCTTTAATCCCCAGGATCCTGTTTTAACTTCCTTCACAAAGTTTTTATCAAAATCTTTTTAAATTGTGGATATTGTTAGTCATTATTGCACTCACTGTTTATTCCTGTTTTATCCTTTTTAATTTATTTTTAATTGAGTACACACATAGAAATGCTGCATTTTAGCGATTTCCCTCTGTGTTTACAATTCTCATTACGTGATACTTGACCATTTGAACCTGGTGTATTAAATATCTACTTTTACTTGTGTTAACTGTATCATGGGCTCCACTGCTAAGGAAGAATATGCGTGTATCTTTTATGGTTTTACAACCGAAATAAAGATTATGATGATGATAGGGAAGCGATAGCCCTATTACTTGTCTGGTATTTTAGAGACGACCTTTTACATTGTGGCAGGGTGAAATATCCACCCTGCTTCGATGGCCCCAGAGTTAGCCCTGCCCAACAGTGTTTTTCCCCATCTCCTCTTTATGGACGAACCAAGCCCATCTCTGTGCGGCTATTGTCGAGGCCTTTAAAACATTCCCAGTGCTTGGGTTCCTGCTAAACAAATAGAAGGGACTGAGACTTCCACGCCAGTATAGAACGTACCCATGAGATGGCATCAGAGGCATGACAAATCCATGAAGCCCAACTCACCCAGAGACAGAGAGGAGTGGAGAAGAGAAGAGGGCAGAGAGGAAGAGCGGAACAGCAGAGACCAGGTGGGAGAATGGTGAAGCCATGGTGAAGCAAAGAAAGATAGAGGAAGAATAGAGGAGCAATGGAAAAGTACACTAGATGTGAAGTAAGAGGAGGGGCATCAAAGAACACGGAAAAATGGCTCCTGGAAAGTCAGCTACTAACACATGTCGTCCTGGTTACTGCCGAGAGGTAGGCACTGAGTACATGCATGCCCACAGCTCTTGGCAAGATTCAGGGCGTAAAGGCGTAAAGGTAGAACTGGGAAAAAAGTGAAACGGGGTGAAGTGGAGCACAACAGAAGGGAAGGCAAGAATATAAACAAGAGCAAACTTACAAGAAGGTACAAAACAGAAAGAGCATTACGGAGATTGAGGAAATGCAACTAGGTATACCAGAAAAGTGCACTGCATAGACAGTACATAGATTGGTGGTGAGAAGTTTCTGTTTACTTGGAAGGAATCTTGGTGGAGTTCACCTAGTCAATACTGCAGATTTTGAGAGTGACACCTTGGTCAGTGTAACTTTAGGTTAAAATAAAAAAAAGTGCCATACCTATTTTCGAAAGACGAGGGAACCCCTGCTCACTAGGAACCAGGGTATATAGTGTATTAGGAAGAGACAGTGATTCCCGTTGATAATATAAAGGATATTTGTCAATTAATTCTGGTACAGGGATGGTGAAAGAGAAGGCGTTCACACAAAAATACAAATATAAGATCAAATACTTTTTATGCACATTTTGAAGATATATTTGAAAAGATAACAACTTCAGTGTGCTGAGTGTCCGAGGTGAACATAGAACCAACAGATAATGGGTGACAAATTGGGACCTAGAACAAGGTTTCTTGGTACATCTAAATGATCATTATGCGATACAGAATGTTTAGTTGCAGCCTTCTGGTTATATCACAGAGACTGTGAATGGTTTGTTTACAATGCGAGTCAATGGCATTTCGACCCCCTGAGCAATGGGGGGTCTCATCAGGACCTTAGGATAGGGGACACCTCATACCAAAATAAAGAAAATTAGACTAAATAGAAGAGAAAAGAGAAACTAGGAAGAATATGCAATCAAACGGGATGAGGGGATACCTGAAACATTGTGCAATGAAGCCGGAATGATATTAGTGTCACTTGTCACTGGAACACTGAATAGAACTGTATTTGTGAAGTGGTATACATCTCAATATAACCAACTCTATGTTTTGGCAGGATACAGCAATTCTATCTATCTATCTATCTATCTGTCTGTCTGTCTGTCTGTCTGTCTGTCTGTCTGTCTGTCTGTCTATCTATCTATCTATCTATCTATCTATCTATCTATCTATCTATCTATCTATCTATCTATCTTATATCACTTATATAATTGTGCATTAACATTTCTAATACTATTAAATGTCATTTTATATTAAGTCCTTGTGCCATCACAGGAACTTTGGCAGAACGTATAGTCCCAGTATTTAGAATATAAACAAATGTGCAAAAATAGTTCAAGGTTCATTTTCAAATCGCACACAACATAAGGACTTGTCGGAGAATCAAAATGTCCATAATCCAATCCTTGGAAAAATAGAGGGCTTCAGGCTTGAAAGCCTACATCCATATATGAACGTCTGGCTTCAGCAACCTAGTAGCTCAAATTGCCTAGCAAGGTCGCCAGACACCATCAGGGGAGTTATACCCCAAGATCAAGGATGGCCCCTGTCTCTCTAGGTGTGCTAGAGCCCTTGCCCTACTGGGAAGCAACGTTCACTGCCAATGCTTTACAGGACAGTGGGTTCTGAATACAGTCACCACCCAAAAACCTTCCCTTTGCTGGAAGGCCCTCAGCATAGATGAACTCAAGGTATTGCTTCTTTGCACATAAACCAAACATGACAGCAAGCAGCACTCCCAGTCTCACTTCCTGACAATAGATGGAAGATTGTAATCTTTATGAGACTCGATAGATGGCTACTCCCAAAGTGATGCCCAGCTCGTTGGCAATCAATTATGTTGTAACTGGGGTACTTATGGATAGCAATCCCTTGAAACAGGGAAGGTGGTATCCGCTATCCCACGTAGAAGCTGCTTGGTTTTTAAGTTCTAGAGGCATAGTCTGTTGGATTGCATACACCCTTGCATTTGACAAAGGCAGCCAGTAACTGATTACTGACTCAAGGAGCTGTCTTGAAGCTTCAGGTGTATCTGAGTGGAGTCCGTGTGTATGTGATATCTAAGCAGATACCTGCCAGGGTTAAAAGCCAATGTGACAGAAACCTGTTGAAAAAGGATCGGTGACTGGTCCAGATATAGAGGACTAAGATGAGGTACACTTCCATTGTCATCTGTATCTGATGTCATACAACCGCCTATTATACTGCTGGGCCTGGTTATCTGAACCCACTTTAAACAGTGAACCAAAGTGGTTAATAGGTCTTTTTTTTAGATGCCCCTGATTACTTCTGCAGCATGCTGGTTTGTCTGGAAACTTTGGGATTGCTTAGTTCTTATCAAGACCAAACAGTGATGTTTTGACATTCTACTTCATACATTGCTACATGTCTATAAGACTCTAATGTGACCTATGTAGATGGAATACAAGGCTAACCTCTACAGCTAGAACCAATTCATATAACTGTGACTGAGCTAACAGCTTTGAATTTCCCAATAGAACCTATTTACATGTTGCTAGATAGATAACAAATTATAATATTGTGAGAAATACATTTTTAATATGGTTCGACTTGCGCACCGTATTAGCATTTCACCTTGGGATGCATGTAAACCTTTGCAGAAAGAACTTCGCATAGAAAAAAACACGTAGGGAAAATGTGCCCGCTTTAAACGTGTAAGAATCTTTTTAGAATGCATTTAAACTCTGCTGAAAGAACTCATAAGTAAATCACACATAGGGCAAATGTGCTTGCTTTAAACGTGCAGGAAAAATAACGCTATCATTTTTAAATGTGCTTCCGTAACTAGGCCCAAAACCATTTTTGTCTTTGGACTCTTGCACACAGCTAAATAGATATTTATTTGGAGTATTTTACCTAGCACCAGCATCCTACTAAAGAATGTGATGACTTCCAGATTATGTTCTTTTGCTTCATCACACCATATTAGATAATCATGCTCTAACAATGAACTTTGCTATGGATATAAAATAAATGGACTGTTAGAATGAAGAATAATTTAGATATATTTTATGAATGCTTAACCAGGACATTTTCGATAGATTTGTTTAATTGCATTTGTTTAGCCCCGTGTATACGTGATGGGACATTGAAAGCAGCTAATAGCTTAGGTAAGAAGGTTCTCGTGAGAACTTTCCTCCAAGGCTCCATATCGGCAACATTGAATTTACTGTGTACCAGTGGGAATGTTTACAGTGGGAATCGAGAGGAGAAGCAGCAGATGTCGGCGAAACAATGGAATGAACGGTTTCCATTCCCTAAAAGCATCATACACCTGGTAATTAGCATTACATTATTGTGCACTTTTATACTATAATTGAGTGTTCCTAGAGAGAGAGACTAGATGGAGGAATTTTTACTGAGAACCCTTTTGACTCTGCTTGGAGAGAGCACGTTCTTAAACCATCCTAAACCGCATTCCTTGCTTCTTGTTGCTTGAAGCTACTACTGACTTTACCCTCCTTTATCCTGACTTTTCTTGATCATTGATACTGTAATAATCATTTCTCTATTATTGATTACATTTGCTATTGCAGCTGTGAGGAACTCAGCTGAGTTTCCAGAACAACTCTTTATGGGAAGTTCCAGACTACATCAATGTAGCTCTTGAAACTCTTCACATGTTCTGTATTAGGGAGGTTTAGGCTCCTTTAGCTAGTTTGGTGACAATTTCCTTTATTGAACACTCTGTTTTTGATTTATGTTATCACTAATCAACATGTTTGTCATTTTGGACTAACTGGAATAGAGATGACAAACCCGTACTATCATTTAAAGACAAATAAAGGTTTTGGAAACCTTTTCAACTTCTCGTTATTGACTGAAAATAATAGAACCTGACAGTGGATGATATTCATGTTTTGTACAATTTGACCTTGCTCAATTTGCATCACAATGGCAAAGGTCCATTCGACCTATCAAGCATCATCTGGATTTCGAGGGACCAAGCTGTAAGTTGAGGTGTTTGGTTCAATACCCAATTTTTGCCAATCCTTGGGTGCTAACAATATGAACCATCCATATTCTGACACCGGCTATCAAGTTCCAAAAGGAATTCCTTATATACTCTTTTATGCCACTTATGTTTTTTTCCTCATATGATGTACTTTCAAAGAACTTAAAAAGATCTTTGAATAAGCACAACATGACACTTCACTGGATAGGATGGGGGAAGCAATAAGATCTTAAATGACGTACTAACCTTAAACAGCTTAGGTACCTTGTGGAGGTGCAAAGGAAGGGAGTCCCAAATCACTGTCACCCATTTTCATAATGGTAGACACTGATAGTTGGGATCAAGGTCAAATAGGCCTGCCTTAAAACATTGACAAACATCTAAAGCCATAACACATTCTATAATCACACAACAATATTTTATTTTTCATAGATATAAAATAAGCCCATTATTCTTACAATTTCAAATAATAGTTCAAAAATTAATCTGTGTCGTTTTCAAAAACAAATTGAATTTATGTAAAATCCTCTATCATACAATGCTATGTTTTAAAAGTGGTGCACTTCAATAGCACTCCCAAAATTATTTTGTCCTTGAGTGACGCAGCAGAATTTATAAAACTCCATCCATAAACAAATTTGAGACTTATCTGCAGTGAACCAATACATTAACCAGGGTCCCAGAGAACCGGCCACAGTAGCTACACTTGCAAGTGCTTGCAAAATGATTATTCATTTGAAAGCCTTTCCCATGCTGAAATATGGCCCATACTGATGTCCATAAGCATCCTCATATTATTATTACTTAAAATGTTGTGTCATAAATGACAAGGGCCTGATTTAGAGTTTGGTGGACATGTTACTCTGTCATAAATATGGCAGATATCCCATCTGCCTTGTTAGTAGTGTCATAGAATATAATGCACTTAATAAGGTGGATGGATATCCTTTAAGCCTGGGGGCGGAGTTCGAGGAGTTCCGCCAAGTGGAACTCCGCGAAGTGCAAAAAAACTATGTTGCGCTACGCTGAGCTACGTGAGCAGCGGTGCGCATTAGATAAATGCCGTTCACTGCGATTTTCAGTGCCAGGTGCTTGTCCACTCTGTGCAATCATCACGAACGGCACCATGCACAGCGCTAGCGGGCTCTGCTTCCTTTCTGCCACTTGAGTAGATTTTTACTCGAGCTGCAGATTTCTCAACGAAACAGATGGTTTCTCAACGCGAGCGGTCACAAGCATACGCGACCACTCGCAATGAAAAATCTGACGGCCCGCATTTAGAAATCTCGCCGGGAGGTTGATTTTCCACACTCGCGCTCGACAACTTGATGTTGATGACCACAAACAAGGAAAAAACTCGCCGGGAGGTGGATTTTCCTCGCTGGCGCTCGCCAATTTGATGAACCCGAGCGAGGAAAAATACTCCGCTCTAATATGCGAAGCGGAGTTTTTCGGAACACCGCAAGCTCCATGTTACACGGAGTGAGGAAAACTCTGCAAAGTCCGCAAGCGGAGCGGAGTTCACAGCCCAGACTTATTATCTGTCACATTTGTGACAGAGTAACCATCTGCTAAGCTCTAAATGAAGCCCTAATATCATGTGTTAAAGTCTGTGCACAAGTCAATCGAACTTTGAGAAGGTTTATTAACAATAAGTAAAGCCAATATCTGTGAATGACAGATTCTGCTGAACGGACAGCATTCCCGAACCATAAAACATAAAAAAGGTCCCTAAACAAAGGTAAGATATACATATATAGAGGTTCATATACAGGTGCTCAAAGAGGCTCACATTGCCCTGTAAAACAAAGAGAGTGTACAGGTACTGCATTTTGAGATCACAAGAATGGAAAAGGTCCTTCGAATTTTAAAAAAAACATTACTTTTTGCTTAAAAAATCGAAATACCATTTTTATCATTTGGAGGAGATATAAAAGAGAAGTTCTAAATCGTCATAGACAGGCCCATTTGTGTAGGTACATTTAGCAAAAGCAAGAAAACATGGCTGCGGTGATTATAGTTACACTAATATGCAATTTTAATTTGCACATGGTTATATTTAAAATAGAGATATGGAAAGCCATATGGTTAATTATAAGCATTTATATAGTGTTTACAATTGTTGAAGTGTTAATGTCATAGAACACAGAATGCCATTGCCAACCTGTTAGTGAGTCCATATTCAGAAGCATTTTAGGACCATACAAGAACTGCGAACATGTGCCACATAAATGTGCTGAACGCTAAGTTGTAGGTAGACAGAAAAGTCCAATAGGTTACAGCTTTTATCACAGTGATGCTTTAAGCTATATGTTACTTTAGGTGCAATGGTTACAAAAAAGACAAAAAAGCACTCTGGGCTGCTTGTTTATTAGTGAAATATAGCAATAAATCAGAGTTCAGTGGGTTTCATAGACTTTTTGGCCCTGTGCCACTGCACCTGCTGCATCATTCAAATCATGACTCTAGTGCCTGCAAAAAATTACATTTGTGACTGCTTGTTTAGTAGTAAAATATAGTATTAATCGGTGTTCAGTGGGTTTTCTAGTGTTTTTGTCTCTGTACCACTGCACCTGCTGTACCATTCAAAATATGGCCATAGTGCCTGCAATATAATTGCACTTGTGACTGCTTGTTTAGTAGTAAAAGATAGGAATAATCAGTGTTCAGTGTGTTTCCTAGATTTTTTGTCACCTATGCCACTGCACCTGCTGCACCAGTCAAATCATGACCCTAGTGCCTGCAATGAAACTGCTCTTGTGACAGATTGTTTAGTCAGTCAGTCAAAATACTTTTATTCGATTATTAGAAATCAAAAAAAGACATAGATACAAATACATCACAGGGAATAAACAGCAGCAGTCCATCGAATACAAATATAAAATAAATATAAATTACACATAAATTAGAACATAATTAAAAACTTTCTCAGTATTTCATTTAAAAACAACCAATGTGCAATTAAGTCATATGCTAAAAAGGAATACCCTGTAACCTACGACGCTTCTTATTGATACGGACACACGCTACCAGATAACTTGCTACATGGAAAATGACACGTGCGCTAGATAGAAGTTGCAAAAACAAGAGAGCGAGCCTCACCTGGAGAAAACCCGCCTCCCTCAAAATCGGCAACAGATATTTTTTCCTAGTTTCTGCATAGTGATCACAAAACATCATGAAATGTTGCGTGTCCTGTATTGAAAAGTTGTCACAATCACAAGGTTTAGCCTTTTCTGGTGTGTCCCAGGTAAAAAAAGAACCGAGCATAAAATGTATTAAATTAAAACGAAATCTAGTTAAAAGAAACCGATGGAACGGTCTCTTTACCAGAATAAGATAAGGTTCAAGGCCAGGGGCAGTTATCAGTGCATAATTTCTTCTTACAAATTGTTTTTCCATCTTCATTGCCTCCAGCTCAACAGTAAACAAATTTAACAGGGTAATTTTAATCTCACTAACATCTTCTCTTTTTATATACCCTGGAGAATGAAAGAGCTCTGGTCTGCCTAATTTCGTAAACATAGCCTTAATATAGGCCAGCATTGGGATCTTGTGAGCTCTATCCAGAGCAAGGCAATTCTTAAGAATCAAGTAGTTAGGGAGATTTCCTGGTTAAGACAGGTTTTAATCCAGCAGATTACGGGGGCGGATTTCAATAGGTCTGTAACAAGCCCCAGCTCTGAGTGAGTTGAAAAGGTGGGGGTGGACTGTGGTACGGAAAGGAGGGATCATAAAAATGTATTCTCCACTTTCTGGATGTTATCCTGATTTGTATATCCCCAAATAGCAGAGCCATAATTGGATATTGCCAAGCATTTTGCTTTGTATACTTTAAGTATAGCCTCCATAGGTCTCGCTCCCATCCGTTTGGCGAATCCCAACAGGGCCGCAGACGACCTGGCTACTGCGTTGCTCTTGGACTTCTGTTGGGGACCCCAGGTTCCTTTATCATCAAAGATGACACCCAAATAAGAAAAGATAGGAACCCTCTTTACTTCTTCCCCCCTACAAAAAAGATTTACATTTCCTTTTCCTGTTAAATCTCCCACCACCATGACCTGGGATTTTGAGGTGTTAATTTTCAGATTTAACGATGTCATGAAATCACCAAAGGAGGCTAACAGTCTATTCAGGGCTACACCCGATCGTGCTAAGAGAACTGCGTCGTCCGCGTATAGGAGGACCGGTATGTTGGTTACTCCTACACGCGGTACGTCCACAGTTGCCTCTACTAAGGCTGGCTCTAAGGCATTTATGTATAATGTAAAGAGAAGGGGGGCCAGGATACATCCTTGCCTGACCCCCCTCTCCGACTTAAAGTGACTTGTGCACCTCCCCGCTTGGGTGACTCTGACTGACGCTAAGAGACCGCAGTGGAGGTCGGCTAAAAATCCAACTAAAGGGGGATCAATGCCTATTCCCAAAAGGACCTTCCACAGTTTTGACCTATTGACTAGGTCAAAAGCTGAGGAGAGGTCCATAAAAGCCATATATAGAGACCCCTCCTTAGCGATCGTATCTTTGCAGATTAAGAGTTGGAGATTCAGACACTGATCCAAGGTGCTTCTCCTGGCCCTAAAGCCGTACTGAACGTTAGACATTATCCCACTGTCCTCAAGCCAGTCTGTCAGCCTACCTAGTATGACCCTGCCTAATATTTTGACGGCAGAGTAAATTAGGGAAATGGGCCTATAACAGGCAGGGTCTCCCCGTAGTCCCTTCTTGAAGATTGGTATTATAATAGACTTGGCCCAAGACTCAGGGAAATTATTTTCTCTTATGGCATTGAAGACATTTGTGAGGATCTTGGCCCAGAATTTCGGGGCACTCTTATACAAGTCCCCAGGGACCCCGTCTAGTCCCGGGGCCTTGTTTATTTGTGTTTCATTAATTGCTTTTTCAACATCTGCCTCCCCAAAAGCCATTATTGGCCCTAATTGACAAGAAACTTGGGCCACTTGAGAGGGCTCATGGCTTGGCTGGGAATAAATACTTCTGAAATGGGCAAGCCACAACTTATCTGGGATGGTGCATTCCAAGATATGATTCTCTACCCCAGAGAAAAAAGGCTGGTTGATAATGACCCAGAATTTAGCACTATCCCGCAAGGCCTCTTCTGATAGCAAATCAGTCCAGGCTTCACTTTTAATCTGGGATTTGCGAGCATGAATAGCTTGTTTATATATTTTCCTTAGTATTGCTATTTGTGTTCTATTTCTGGGCGATTCTTTCAATGCTTTATAAAGGGCGGTGTGTGCTTTAGAACAGATATGATCAAACCATCTTTTGACTCTTTGACTGCCAGATTTATTATTAGCCCTCAAGTCATTATTTACTTGTTGGCATATTACATTAAATGCCTCAACTGTCTTGGTGTTAGGGACTAAGTGGTCCAGACAAATTCCCATCTCCAATTCGACTTTGCCCAAAACATCATGTAAGAAGTTTTCCGGGATCAAGTTAGCCCATTTCAGTCTTCTGCCCTGATCTTTAGGTAACACATCCGTAACAGTTAGAACATGCGTATCTTTAAAACTCAAAAGCCCCCCTGAGACCACCGCTAGTGTCACAGGGTTGTGGTCGCTAAAAACTGAGTCTACTACCCTATAGTTTAAAACATTTGACAAAACTAAGGATGACAACAAAATGTAGTCGATGACTGTTCCTGTGTGACTACCCTTAAATGTTATTGGCCTTGGTCCACCAACACCACAGCCTGATTCATAGAGATTCAGGGAGGCCAAAAGGTTCTCCAAAGGTTCCCCTTGCTTCGTGTGTTGGAAGTGTGTTGATAGCGAGTGTGGGGGCCCCTCGCTATCTTCCAAAGTGCACTCTAGGCTACAGGGATGAATATTAAAGTCGCCCAAGAGGAAAACCTCAAAGGTGTTCTGTTTGCTTCTGTAGTCTTCAAGGAATTCCCCAAGGGACACTAGGTGTTGATTTAGAACTATCGGGGGAATTATAAAAATTAATAAATAACACAGTAGGAAATTTAGTGACTGACAGTTCTACAATTAAACAATTTTGGGAACCTGAGTCAAGCTGCTTTAACACTCCATTCATATTCAATGATACTAAAAGAGCCAAACCTCCCTTTGCTCTGCCTATCAATCCTGGAGTAGCCGGAATACTGAAATGAACATAGCCATCCAAGGTAAGACTGTTTGTTGTATCCCAAGTTTCTTGGAGCGCTATAATATCATACAATTTGACAAAACCCAACCAGTTCTCATCCTGCAGTTTAGATCTAATTCCAGCGGTGTTCCAACTAAGGATTCTGCAGATGTTATCTTTGGGAGGGTTGGGGACAATCGCCTCCAGTGTATTACTCGGGTTGTCTAGTCAGTCGGTCTCCTCCAATGAGCTCAGAGGGGGAAAAACGATTAGACAAATTTAAGCCCCCACTCTGTAAGTTCGCTAATCCCTGCCCCTGCCAGACACCATGTTGTAAAGGAGGATGTTGAGAGGGGTTAGGATCCAACGGGTGGTGCCCGGGGAATTCACCGCGCCCCCGGGTAAGATGTACTTTCCTTACTGAGGCCCATCGGGCTGGGGGGCCAATGTTTACCTGGTTGTTTCGCGGGGGATAGAAATAACCCAGGGGTACAGGTCTAATGCCGGTATTTCTGAGGTCAGACCCATCCCAAAACAATCTATCAGCTAAGTTCTTCTTGCTGAAATTTACAATGATACAGTCCCCCGCCAAAGCCTGGGGCAGCTGGGTAATGTACTTCTTACCCAGCGGCGGCGCGGTGCTGAGCGCGGGCAGGCAAGCAGGGTCCCGGGTCCCCAAGGTGTAGCTGGCGGTGTAGCTGGCGGTGAAAAAGCCGTTTCCCTCACGGCGCGCTGGTGTGAACAGCTGTGGCCCCCCAGATTGTTTAGTCATAAAATATAGCAATAATCGGTGTTCAGTGGGTTCCATAGACTTTTTTGCCCCCTTGGTCAGTGCTCCCTGCTGCACCATTCAAATCATGACCCTAGTGCATACAAGGTAAATCCACTTGTGACTGCTTGCTTAGCAGTGCAATATAGCAATAAGTGTGTTTCCTAAACCTTTTGGCACCTGTGCCGCTACATCTGCTGCACCATTCAAAGCATGCCCCTAGTGCCTCCAAGGTAACTGCACTTGTGACTGCTTGCTTAGTAGTAACATATAGCAATTATATGTGTTTAGTGTGTTTCCTAGACCTTCTGGCCCCGGTGCCACTGCAGCTGTGGCACCATTCAAATCGTGACCCTAGTGCCTGCAAAGTAATTGCACTTATGACTACTTGTTTAGTAAACAAGTACATTATAGCAATAATCAGTGCTTAGTGGGTTTCCTAAACCTTTTGCCCTCGTGTGTCCAGCACTTGCTGCGCCATTGACATCATGACCTTAGTGCCTGCAAGGACAAATGAGGAAATCTTTTATATCCAATAATATATGTGTACCAAAAAAACCATGGTTGCAGACGGAATGCATAATTATTGTGTAGCTAAACATAAACACAAAAGCTTTCATAAAAAGTGTCTTTAAACTTATCTAACGCTCCAAAACAAGGTGGCGCAGGTGTCATAAATAAATCGTTGTTTTACACATCAAATTGAAAACCAAGCTTTGTTGAATTGTGTTACAATGTGGCTAGCTTTTTGCTGTGAAAAGATCTTATCCTGTGCTTGGCAGTAAATGGGACATAAACAGTGTAAATTGCCCAAGATCACCATTTGGCAGATGCATCAACATATCCTTTTGCTATTCCTTAATAGCGATTTTTAAGGAATCGCTATTTAGGAATAGCAAAAGCCTATGCATGTAGGAATCGCTATTAAAATAGCGATTCCTTAACATTCCTTAATTGCTACTCGCAAATTGCTAGTCGCAATTAAGGAATGCTGTCCCATTCATTCCTATGGGCCTACAGGCCCATAGGAATGTATTGGAGATTGCATGAGCAATTAGCGAGTACCAGTAGGTACTCGCAAATTGCTCAAGCAATTTCAAGGGTGCAAGGGTATCAAAATGACATCCTGTTGCACCCCTGAAATTGGTCTATGCACATATGTTGCACACACACACATGCCCATGCCCTAAGGGCATGTGTGTGCGCAACATGAAGCTTTGAAAAATGCACAAAAGTGCTTTTTTCAAAGTTTTAGCAAATTACCATGAAGTCCAACTTCATGGTCATTTGCTCCCCCTATTAGCGAATTCGCTATTGTTTTTACTTTCATGCATTGCATTTAAGGAATCTCAATTTGGGATTCCTTAAATGCAATCGCAATTTAAGGAATCTCAATTTAGAGATTCCTTAAATTGCGATTTTTGCATTTGGGATGATGCATCCCAAATGCAAAAATACCGGGAGCAAAGGTGCAGATTCTGAGAATCTGCCCATTTGCTCCCGGTATTTACTTTGATGCATCTGCCAGTATATGTTTAGGCAGACGCTGAGACTGAAAGGCGTTTTTTAACTTTGTCCTAAAAAAGGCAGTTTCACAAATGAAGTCGAGTCACAGAAGAAGAGGAATTTTGCAAATAATGTGCAAATATTTTGTGCAGCTGAAGAATGAGATACCTTTTGAGATGGCTATGACTAAAATAAAATGTTAAACAAGCATTGGCATAGCCAATAGGTCTCGCCTTTGGGACCTTATAAGTGTTTAGCCATGCAACAGTTTGTGTTGTTGCACAAAGGATATTGTGCCACATAACTAAATACTAATAAGGTCCCAAAAGAGAGACCTATTGGTTATGCCAATGCTTGTTTTTCTTCAAATCATTTGTTTGTTTTTGCAGGCACACAAGTAGATCTTAATAAATACCTGTTTGTATCACATGGTTCATGCAATCAGACACTCAGCCAAGCTATAAACACGGTGTTACTTGTGTAATGCGCGTGGTTGAGCCAGACAAAAGGCTGGCGTGAACATTGCTGTTTGTATACCATGCTTAGTGCAGTCAGACGCACGGGCAGGCTGTAAACAGTGTACTCCTTTCATCACGTATCTACTGTTGCTAGACACAGGCAGACAACGGACAAGGTACTGTTCCTTCCAGCCGTGTCTACGAAGACCAGGGCAGTGACAGAAATGTCATAGCAAATGTAAAGCAGAACGCGGTATGCATAGACGAGGGCTGCTAGATAAGCATACCTACCCATGCACGTGCAGTAGCTAATCATGGCCTTCAAGCACACACCTAGCCTCAGATATGTACCTCTTGTGACCTACGAATATAGTTAATAGAAATGCACAAAATATTCTGGTTGCTAATGTTTGATAAGACGTAGCTTTTAGCAGACTTCAACCAGCAGTTGAGGTGCTACGGGGGAAACATGAAAGTTATATCTTTCTTAACTCCGACAGGAGACATTAACTGTGAAACCAACCATACATTAATAGCTGACTCCAGACTCCACTGCCCCCTTGGAAAGCCAGTCACACCAAGCAGTCTTCCCGTGAGCATGTTTGGAGGAGGGAACCTCTAAGGCTGCTCGTGTGTGCGGAAAGTTCTTTCGTGCCTTTGATCACTGTGATGCCCTGACAGACATGCCAGCCAGGCACTCTCATCGGCTGATGGGAGGGGTCTGGACGTCTGGAGAGACGGCTTCCAAGCTGCGCAGTCTCTGCCATCAATCACTGCTTATTCCAGTACGAAGTAGAAGCTGTTTTGTGTCATGACAAAATTAATAAGAAGGTTGGAAAAAGAAAGATTAAAAAAGCAACGAATCATCAGGAGACATTGGTATACAAATGCAAATACCTCGAAAAGCCAGTGTCCATACAATTCCAGGCGTATTACACACAATTTAGTAAAATATGTTACACATTAAATCAATGATCTCAAAGGAAACATGCCGTGCCATAGTGCAAACAATGTTTAGCAGTATGTTACAGGTCCCTACAGTCCACTTACAAGATGAATAACGTCCCCCCAAGTATCTGTTACAGTTCAAACATGTATTGGCAATAATAAAAGACATCTTGCATTTGCAGTCCGCATTAAAACATTAAATAACAAGCGTGCGCTCCTCGAGCTGCAGCGGGAGAGAGAGGCGGAGGGGTGCACCCGCGAGTGGTGCGCTCATGCTGGAGAGAGCAGTCTGCCCTTTTTCAAAGCATATACTCGTGCTTGTGGCGCGCCGCTGCGCACTCCTGAAAGGTGTATGCCGCCACAAGCACGAGTATGTGCTTGGAAAGAGAGCTGCACGACGGCTAAAGGTCTCCTATGCTGTGCATGGTCACTGCGTAGGCGAGACCTAAAAAAGGGGCACAGACAGGCTCCATGGAGAAATATACTGCTTTCCTCTTTGCTATAAACACTCTCACTTTGAAGTGAACCAAAAGCAAAATAAACACCAGGCTCTTAGGAAAACACAGCTTGACATTTCACCTCAGTCTTAGAATAAGATTTAAAGGTCTTTTTATTTCAGAAAACAAGTTTGTGCAAGAATACTGAAAGGATTGTTTTAGCATGGGGAGTTACAAACTCAAGCAGCACAGCCTAAAGTAAATAAAGCCAGCAAATGGAAAGGCAGAAAACGTGAGTTACAAACATAACAATCAATAACAAGGATGGGCGGAGTACAATCCCAAACCATCGTTCTAAAAGTCCCCAAGATGTCTTTCGCATAGCCCGACAGCTGCAATGTCTGGTAGGCGGGGACCTACAAACTGTTTAATTGATAATTTTGATATTTAAGTTTTTTCACATTGGTTAAGGGGTCATATATGAACACCATCAGCTAGGATACAAAAACTAGCATTGCCAAAGCCAATAGGTCTTTTCTAAGCAAGTACTATTGTCTATTGCCAATGTGTTTCAGACATGCTGTACACCAATGTGGCGGCTTTTCAGCATCACAATAAGCTTGGGGCAAAGTGGAGATTGTCATGGAGTGGAGTGCATTGTCATGGAGTGGAGTGAGGTTGAGTGGCATAGAGTGGAGTGGAGTGGTGTAGAGTGGGGTGGGGTGTCATTGAGTTAAGTGGAATGGTAAAGAGTGTTGTAGAGTGGAGTGTTGTAGAAAGGAGTAAAGTGTCACAGAGTGGAGTGGCTTAGAGTGTCGTGGAGTAGGGTGAAGGAGAGTGGCGTAGAGTGAAGCAGAGGGTCGTAGAGTTGAGTAGAGTGTCACCGAGTGGAGTGGCGTGGAGTGGAGTGGCCAAACTTGGCGCACCATAGAGTGGCGTACACTTTAGTAGAGTGTGGTAGACTGGATTGGTGTAGATTGCCATAAAGATGAGTGGCATAGAGTAGAGTGGAGTGTTGTAAAGTAGAGTGTCGCAGAGTGGCATACAGTGACATAGAGAGGGTTGTGGGGTAGAGTGGAGTAGAATGTCGTAGAGTGGAGTGGCATAAAGTGGAGCAGAGTATAATAGAGTGTTGTAGAGTGGAGTAGAGAGTTGTGGATTGGGGTACAGTAGAGTATCTCACAGTGGAGTAGAGTAAAGTAGAATGAAGTAGAGTAGAGTGTAGTGTTAGGGAGTAGAGTGACGTAGACTGGAGTGATGTAGAGTAACATAGAGTGGAGTGGCTTAGAGTGGAGTGGCATAGAGTCGGGTGGCATAGCGTGGAGTGGCATAGAGTTGAGTGGCATAGTGTGGAGTGACTTAGAATGCAGTAGAGTTTTATAGAATGGAGTGGCATAGAAGTGAGTGGTGTAGAGTGGGGTAAAGTAGCATAGAGTACAGTACAGAGTAGAGTAGAGTGGTGTAGAGAGGTGTGGCAGAGAGTGAAGTGGCGTGGAGCTTAGAGTGGAGTGGCGTACAGTGGGGTGGCACAGAATAGAGTTGTGTTGCTTACAGCAGCATGGCATGAAGTGGCATAGAGTGGAGTAGCATGGAGTTGAGTGTTGTTGAGAGTTACAGAATTGAGTAGTGTTGTAGAGTTGAGTAAAGTGTTGTGGAGTGGAGTACAGTGCCATAAAGTGGAGTAGCATAGAGTGGCATTGCGGGAAGCAGAGTGGCGTGGAGCCGAGTGGAGTAGAGTGGCATGGAGTACATTGTCATGGAGTAGAGTGAAGTAGAGTGGAGTCACAAAGAGTGGAGTGGGATAGAGTGTAATGGCATAAATTTGAATGGAAGAGAATGGAGTAGAGTTTCGTAAAGTGGAGTGGTGTAGAGTGAAGTAAAGCGGTACAGAGCACAATGGGGTGCCATACAGATGGAGTGCTGTAGAGCAGAGTGGCATAGAGCTTAATCTGTCGTAGGGTGGAGTAAAGTGATGTGGAGTAGTACAGAATGGAGTGTCATGGAGTGTCGTGGAGTGGAGCGCAGTGACATAGAGAGGAGTAGACAGTGGCATACAGTGGCGTGGTGTAGAGTGGCATAGAGTGGCATACAGTAAAGCTGCCTACAGTGGAATGCATACAGTGGAGCAGTGTACTAATGGGTGGCTTGGAGATGAGTGGAGGGGCTTAGAGGGGCATGGAGTAGAGTGGAATAGCAAGAAGTGGTATAGAATGGATTAGTGTCAGAGTACAGTGGAGTAGAGTGTCTTAGACTGCAGTGACGTGGAGTAGCATTGAGTGGAGTAAAGTGGTGTGGAGTATCATAGAGTAGAGTGGAGTAGAGTGGAATGGTATATAGTGGAATGGAATAGAGTGGAGTGGTGAGAGTGTCAGAGTGGCGTGGCATAGACTATAGTGGAGTGAAAGAGTGAAGTAGAGCACTGTGGAATATTGTATTGTAGAGTCTAGAGTGAATTACAGTGTTATAGTGGAGTGTCGTAAAGTGGAATAGCTTGAATACAGTAGCGTAGAGTGGGGTGGCCTAGAGTGGACTATAATGTAGTTGTGTGGAATACAGTAGAGTGGGATAAAGTGCAGTTGTGTATAGTGGAGTAGAGTGTGGTAGAGTGATGTGTCATATAGTGGAGTAGTGTAAAGTGGGTGTGTTTAGATTGGAGTAAAGTGCTGTAGAGTGGCGTAGAGTGGAGTAGCATGTCAGGGAGTTGTAGACAAGGTATGGTAGTGTGGAGTGGAGTGGCATAGAGCAGCATTCAGTGGTGTAGAGTGGAGTAAATTGGCATGGAGTGCCTTAGAGTAGAGTAGCATAGAGTGCAGTTGAGTGGACTGTCATAGAGTGGAGTGGCATAAAGTGGAGTGGGCTAGAGTGTCATAGATGGAAGTGGCATAGAGTAGAGTAGAGTGGAGTGGAGTGGAGTAGAGTGGAGTGGAGTAAAATACTGTACTGTAGAATGGAGTGGCATAGAGGGGAGGGGCATAAAGTGGAATATACTGTTGTAGAGTTAGAGAGGGATAGAGTGGAGTGACATCGAGTAAAGGTCTTAGAGTGGAGTGGTGTAGAATGGAGTGGCGAAGAACAGAGGTGTGTAGAGTGGAGTAAAGTTTGGTAGAGTGGCGTAGAGTGTCACAGAGTAGAATGGCGTAGAGTGTCATAGAATGGAGTATCATAGAGTGGAGTAGAATGGAGTGTTGTAAAGTGGAGTAGAGTAACATGGAGTGGCTAGAGTGGTGTAGAGTGTTGTAAAGTGGATTGGCATAGAGTAGAGTAAAGTGGCATGGAATAGCATAGAGTCGAGTAGTGTAGAGTGGAGTAGAGTGTCACAGAATGAGTAGAGTGGTACAGTGTGAAGTAGAGTGGAGTAGACCAGTGTGGAGCAGAGTAGAGTGGAGTGGAGTAGAGTGGAGAGGCAATGAGTGGAATGGCACAGAGTGGAGTAGAGTGTCGTGGGGTGGGGTAGAGTGGAGTGGTTTCGAGTGGTATGATGTAGAGTGAAGTAATGTGACATGTAGTGCTAGAGAGTGGAGCAGAGTTTTGTACAGCAGAGTAGCGTAGAGTGGAGTACTGTAAGGTGGCATAGAGTGGAGTGGCACAGAGTGTTGTGGCGTGGAGTGTCGTATGTTGGCCCGTAAAGCTTTCTTGACGGGTGTCCTGGAGTTCATTAGAGTGGAGTGTAAAGTGATGTTGAGGGGCATAGAGTGGAGTGGAGTGTCATAGCAGAGTGGAGTGCCATAGTGGAGTGGCATGGCGTACAATAGAGTGGCATAAACTTGAGTACCTTTGGAATGGTTGAACTGTGGAAGGAGTTACGTACCTTGCCGGGCTGCCGAGCGGCTGCCTTGCCTTGCTGCCTGCTTTGCTGCCTGTTGAGGTTGCTGCCGTCGGATTACTGGACTGCCAGGCCGATTCGATCTGCCGCCCCCCCGCTCCTCATTGCCGGGCCGGGCCCCCCGCTCTTCAGTCCTGCTACCATGCCCTGCTGCCGGGTACGCCACGCCTTGCTACTCCGTTCTGGTGCTGGCGTTCTCGGCGTTTCTTGGTGTCCGGCTGCATGCGGTTTTGCCGGGCATGAGGCGGATGGGCTGGGAGGGGGACGGCGTTGCTGCCCTCCGGGTGTGTGTGCCTGTGCCTGTGCGGGCAGCGGATGGTCTCCCTAGGTGCGGTGCAGCGAAGGAGCCCATGACCCAGCAGTGAAAGTAAGTCAGCGGAGATCAGTGAAAACGGTGTGGAGTTTTAGGGTCATTGATAAAACACGGCCTGGACCCTGAACCCGATATAAGCCAAACAAAAGCTAAATTGAAAGCTAAAGTGAAATAAACTGAAAACTGAAAGAGACTCAGCTATTCGCAGCATAAGCAAGACAAACAAAATACATAGTGTACATATAAGCCCATACAAATATAAGTATAAGGATAAGTAGCAGGAATCGCAGACCCGCAGAGCCGAAGAGAGCCGTGGTAGCCGTAACAGTTGCGGTAACCACGTGAGCCACAGAAGCCGTGGCTGCCGCGCCCATAAGGGAAGCCGCGGGGGGGCATAGCTTGCGGGGGAGTACAAACCGCTCCACGTCCCCCGACGTAACCCCCCCTGACAGCCCACACCTCACGGGGAGAGGAGAGATCGGCCGGGCTGTCAGCAGCTGCCCCAGCGTGCACAGCGGTCTGGCAGCAGGGGCCAGCAGCAGGGAACAGTGCGGAGCAGAGAGAACCGGAGCGGCGAAGAACAGAAGGGACGAAGGCTTGCCTGGAGGAATTGGTCAATCAGCGCTGGGCCCAGGGCTGCCTGGAGGACTATCGCGGGACCGTTTCGGGACCACAGCAGGCAGAGCAGGTTGGTGTATCTCCTTCCCCCTTCTCCCGTGGCGGCCCTGGTTCTTGGCCCCCAGGCAGGGACAGCAAGAGCACATAGAGGCGGTGCGAGGCGGTCCGGGATGCCCTGAAGTGTTACCGATGCTCCAAGTATTTAGAACTCAGAGCACATAGTCCTGCCCGCATAAACACAAACCGCTAGTACCTTCGCACAGTGGCAGTAAGAGCACACAGATTGGAGGAGCGGAGGAGTTCCCCTGGACTCTCCCGGGTCCCAGGACATTGGCGCACCGCCTAAGGCAAAGGATTGGATTTCCATTAGAGTCCCTAGTAGAGACCCCACCATCACGGTCACAGCCACGCAGCAGGGCGTCTGAGAAGCCATAAGGAGCAGGAGGCAAGTCCTCCAAATACCAAAATTGCATCCTCATTATGAGATCAGGGAAAATCAGAACCGATCCCATAGCGAAATTAAGCAAAAACAAACAACCCCGACGACGGAAAATGAGCGAAGATCTCATTCTTGTATCAGACGAGAACTCTACAGAGGACACGCCAGAGGCAAAAGAGGCGAAAGATATCACTGCCAGCGTCTTCACCCCAAAAACACCAAAGAAGACTGCAGCCCTCAGGAATGCAAAGATCACAGACTTTTTAATCTCAGCCTTACCACCAGCGCCGTCAGTATGGTCAGCGTTGCAGGAACCAAATTCAAGGACCACAATCAACAACAAAAGAAGATCCCAATCGGTGACTTCACTAACTAAAGCCTCGCAGCTTCAAAACAATACCCTGAGTAACAATCTCTACGAAAATGAACATCACCACTGGGATAATCCTCAAAATAACCCAACCAAAAGGACGAACCAATTCAAGGTGAATGCTCAAATAAACGCAAGGGAGCTAGTCGGCGACCCGTACTCCGTTTCACATCAAGCGACGAGCGCACCGAGGGCACAAAGGAAACATCAACGGCACCTACTGGCCCAGAGACGCGACGCTCCCTTAGTCTAGGCTCATACTTCGGCCCAAGGTACCATGATGACCACGGGGTGGATACGCGCTCAGGCATGAGAACGGATACTAAGGGCCCATTGGACACACCGGATAAGGTCATCATTGAAACAGTTAATAAGGATCAACCTTCTAGTGAAAGGAAGATTTCAAACGGTCCAACTCAGTCAAAAGATGCCTCGCCAGGCACAGAGGCACAAGTAAAACACAACAACATATTCAATCCCATCGCTTGCGAAGAATCGCAGGAGGCACACAATCTGACCTGTGCTAGTCCCACAATCACCAGCAAAATGATCAGCAGAAAATCATCAAACCGCCCGTCGGGCTATTCCCGCTTCACTTCAACATTTCCACAACAAGCACCATAACTTCCCCTAAGGACCCCGAGCAAAGGATCAGAACGGCCAAACACACACCTACCTCCGACATGGGTCAGGGCGGAGACCAACGAGACCCACCAGAATTTCGAGAAACAAGAGCCCTGGGTCCAACAAGGCACATATTAAGGGACAAATCTCGGAGTAGCCCCAAAGACCCTAATCAGTCAGCCGACAACAGCTTACCAGTGTATGCACCATTGTGGCCGCCGTTAATAAACATGATGGAAACCATCTCAACAGCCCTACTCCAACATTCTGAAAAGTTGGAATCTCAGCTAGATATCTTGCAAGTCTTAGCAACGCACGTCGCGGGCATAGACAAAAAGATTCTCGAGCTGAATTCCTTCATTGAACGGGTACAGAAAGATCTGCATACAACGTACCATGAATGTCACTGCTCGGAAACAATGAACCACCTTAAAGCTTTACCAGCAATTTTAAGCGACATCCTGGAAGATGTTCAAAACAAACCAAATAACGCCCACTATGCCTCTGACACCCTTGGGACCAGAACCTCACCAGAAAGCACGCTAACCTTAACCCTCAGTGCCACAACAGACAGCGAGGACACAAGGGTGGACAAAACGGAAGGCTACTGCACACCTCACCTTACGGCCACCGTGGAATTAACCACCGAAACAAAAAAAGACCACCAAAAAGGCACTCCGGATCAAGCCAACATGGGGAAAGATGCTTCCGAGTCATCCCAAAAAAATGAAGTCCAACCTTATAGAAATACGGCAGAGTCCGTAAATCTGAGGAGAGAAGACCCGGATACAACACCCAACGGGCAAATAAACCAAATCATCCCACTGACAAAGCGCAAGCGCAAGAGACTGAGGAAAGCAAGACAAAATAAGCACCAGGGGAAAAAAGATGCCAGAAGGTTCACAAAACCTAATTCAATCACAGGTACGACACTGCAAGGCCTACACCATAAAGACCAGGCGGACCAGGAAGAGCAAGCGGACCGGGGGTCGTCACGTCCCCCAGTGACTCAGCCCCCGGAAGTTATACCAACAGTCGCCATTAGGAATCAAAGCCTTCCAATTGTAAACCATAAAGAGTCACCCAAGGCGGACTAGGAGGAGCAAGTGGACCGCGGGCTTATACACCCCCCAGCGACTCAGCCCCGGGAAGTTTTATCAACAGTCGCCATTAAGAATCAAAGCTTTTCAATCGCAAATCAACCTCAATCAATAATGCAATCGGCGGCTGGCTCTTCCGTGCCGAAACAGTACGCAGAACAGAGAACCATCTCATACTACTTCCCGAAAATGGCGCAGGGATCCAAAGAGAACCAACACGCAACAGAGTATCCTCAACTGAGATCCTTCACTCAAGTCTCAGCGGACGCAATATCACAGCAGGCGGTCCTTGATTTCGAGCCGGAAACGCAGCCGATTGCCCCAAATCAGGGCAGTCTAAACAGACTATTTACACCAAACAATCAATTCTGTGCCTCAAACCAGACCGAGAAGCTAGACATAACTTATCCAGTGGGTTCTACAATGCATGAACTAATACCGCACTACAGTTCAAGGGGGAACCATGACATCTTAAACCGGAGTGGTATTCTAAAACTCATCAGCTCTTTCGAGACGCTAAAACACGTGAATACAACTCACAGAGACAGCATTGAATTCAAAACAATTCCCAATACAAACGGGAGAGAAATGACAGTGGCAACATGGAAGGACCCCGAAATCGCCAAAGAAGTGTGGCGACACAGAGAAGATTTCGCCAACTGGGGAATTGAAATAAATCCAGTGCCGCCAGAAAGATACCCAGGCCGACTAGCCGCCCTGGCGGAAAAAAGATCCAAACCAGAAGGCGGAATTCTCCGGGGGGCCGTCGGTGGTACGGTTACCAAGAAGGGGGAATGGGCCAATTTTCATATCATCCACCATGGCCATACAGGGGGATCCAATGAACGCCGGAAAATTCTACCTCCAATGCAAAACTCATCTGCGGCAGGGATGGTGGAAGCATGAAAACCGACCCTAAAAGCCTGCTCTTCAATGGCCTGGGTGGCAAAACCAACGACGCCGAGCTAATGTCATTCTTAAAAAATTTCGACATCATTTTATTACAAGAAACCTGGCTAATGGCCCCCCAGCAAATAGTCGGTTTCAATGAAATTCAACTACCAGCATCCAAAAGAGGCTTTTCGAGAAGGGCCGCCGGAGGCCTATCAATCTATATGCACACCGGCATCGCTTGGACTTATGTCAACATTGACACAGGCCAACAATGGATACAGTGCATCAAAATTGAGCTGACGCAAGAGTCCGGCAAAGGCACACAGAGGGCTCAAGACTCTTTCTCAATGATAATTTGTAACATCTATATACACCCAGACTCCAAGCATAAAGTGGAGAAAATCCTGACCTTAAAAGCTCTCATCAAATCCATGCAATCAATCTACCCACAGGCGGGGATGGTCGTGTCAGGAGACCTGAACATGTTCTTGCTTCAAAAGGACCATGCCCCAACCATGACTCAAAATAAATGGAACGGCTGGACAATTCCAAACATCATAACAAACCATCGAAAACGGGATAAGATCGGTGAACAGTGCGCTTTAATGTTTGCTGAAGTTGGAATGATCAGTTTGAATGGCCGCCTCCCACAAGACCAACCTGCATCTTCAACTAGAACAGGCTCATTCAGTGCTGGATTATACCATCGTGGATTTAGCGGTCCTGCAATCCATCGTTAGTTACAAAATTATCCACAAACTGGAGAGCGACCATAGCCTGCAAGCATTTGAATTTAGCCTCCAACACAACAGGGCCACAACATGCGAAGCCTTGACCGAACTTCCAAGCCTTTACAATCTCAAGAGACTTGCGTGGAACGGCAATAACATCAAAGAGATAATGACGCACATCACAAACGCCCACTCGGCAGTAATCCGGCAGTAATCGGAGACGACTCATCCGCACATCTGGACAACTGGGATAGACTGATCATAACATTAATAGAGAGATTTGGTAACCAACCTCGTAGTTACCAATCGACTTCGGGCAAAGCCCCTCAAGAGTTCCTGGGCCCCATCGTGCGCAACAACAGGTCCCTAAACCGAGAAATCAGAAAATTACAAGCAATAGCCAAGACAAAGGGTGAAGACACAGTCAATCAAATTTACAAACTAAGGCAAAATTACAAAAAAGAAGTGTGGCAAGAAAAAACAAAATATCAAACTGGTATCTGCCTATCAATATTAGCATCTAGCAAATCAAACAATAATGGGAAATTTTGGGCAGAAATTAACAAAATCGCAAACGGTGCTGCTCAGACCTTCAACGCTAATATACTTGAGTGGGACTGGATACAGTATTTAAAACAAACACAAAGTAACAGTACTCTAGCATGGAGTCCAGCCCAGCAGACTCCACTTCCAAAAAACAACCGTGATGCAGATCCAAACTTTGATGCGAACTGGATAACGCCATCGCAGGTAGAAAAGGTAATTAAAGATCTGAGATCCAAGGGTGCCCCAGGCCCGAATGGCTTACCGAACGCCCTGTTCAAACAAGATCACCAGTTCTGGGCAGAATATCTTACCCATTTATACAACATCGCTTTTCAGTCCGGAAGTATTCCCCAATCATGGAGAGGCAGCATCCTACACCCAATCTTCAAGGCAGGCACAAGATCTGATCCAGCCAATTACCGCCTCATCGCGCTCATAGACGTCGAGGCAAAAATTTACGCCTCAAATCTGTTGAGGGCCTTAGAAGACTGGGTCTGCGCGAAAAAAATTCTCCCGATCACGCAGACAGGTTTTAGGCCAGGAACTAACACACTATGCAACCTGCTTGCGCTAAACCTTCTGGTCGACAAAGCAAGGGAGAAAACAACCAAGCTGTATATGTGTTTTGTCGACTTAAAAGCAGCGTTCGACACAGTCCCGAGGGAGGAATATATCGCAAAAAATGGCCACTTGGGAAATTCCATCAATGTTGCTGCAGGCCATTATCAATCTATACTCATCTACCTGGGTAAGAATAAAACTAGGTAATGGCGACAGAATATCCGTAAAAATACCCACTCATGTTGGCCTCAAGCAGGGCTGCGTATTGGCACCAACGCTTTTTAACATCTTCAAAGCGGACCTGGACAAAAGTATCGCGGAAATAGAAAGCGATCCTCCAAAGCTAGCCCAGCACAAAATTAGGAGCTTACAGTACGCAGACGACATCGTACTGTGCTGTCAGACCCCGATGGGCTTACAACGTTCCATTACGAAGCTCCATGATTACATCAGTGCCCAGGGCTTGCAAATTAATTACAAAAAAACGAAGATCGTCTGTTTTGCCGCGCGGCCAGGGAAGAAATCTATTAAATGGCATATCGCAGGCAACACACTCGAGCAGACTGCTTCGTACAAATATCTGGGCATAATGGTCGATGCCAGGTGGACTCTGAAAGACCATCAATTGTACAGAAAGGCTCAGGCAAACAAGCTACGATTTGCCTTAAACTTATTAAAAACAAAACTGAATTGCCCATCTAATTCGCACCTGCTGAAGGTAATAGCTGCCAAGTTTTTACCATCTCTTACATACGGGTCAGAATTGTTTAGGGGAAAGGATGCAAATTTCTTGAACACACAACAATCAGAGCTGTTCAAACACATTTTTCAGATCCCGAAGTTTGTATCCCAATCACAGATTCGTCTGGAATTCGGTTTACCAAACCAGCACCAAGTCAAACAAGCGGCCATTCTAAAAACATGCTGGAAACTAAGAGCAGCCCAAGAGGACACGCTCATGGGCCTCTGCTGGATGGAGATGAATAACCAGACAAAATCGAAAAACGACTGGAAAACAGTATGCGAGAATGCCCTGTCAGATCTCAAGCTGGACAAGGCATGGAACACAAACCAAACCTTCGCGGCTTTCAAAAAAGCGAGCAACGGGGCTGCAAAGCAAAGATCATGGCTATCAGATAAAGCCGCAACAGCAAAGAAAAAACACGGTTGGACGGTGTTGGCCACGTATGGGAAAATGGTGCCGCAACCTTATCTTGTCAACCACATATCCATGGCCGCCCAAAAAACGCTTCTAAATCTTCGGCTGGGAACTACCATCTTAAAAGAACACACACCACAATGGAAGCAAACATGGACGAACCCTGACTGCAGACTATGTGGACAAAAGGAAGAATCAATGATGCACATATTGTGCATTTGTCCCTCTCTGAAAAACCTGAGACGTTACTATCTCCTTCACGTATTCCGTTTCTTCCAAATTAGAACATGCCGCCCGGCCGTCATGCTAGCACTGAACAGTCATCAATTGCAGACAGCGTGTAGGGCCGCCAGATTTTGTCAAAGGGCACTGCAGCTAATACAAAACATCGAGAAAAAGGAAACTAAAGGCACAAAATCGGATGCGTGAAGTGTAACGAACAGACTCATTGAAATACCTTTTACAATTAAACCAAACACATGGACTTCCAGAAAGCTTCTTCTTTTTTAACTGCTCGAGAATTTGTACTTTTTAAAACACGCCTTTTTGTGCAACAATATTGTAAAGGTTTTAATTAACTACACACAATAAAAATGTATCCTACCTTTGGAGTAGCGTGGACGGGAGTGGCGTAGATTGTAATGGTGTGGAGTGCCGTAGATTGGAGTGGCATATTGTAAAGTGGAAGGGCGTAAAGTGGTATAGAGTGTGGTAGAGTGGAGTGGCATAGAATGAAGTAGAGTCATAAAGTGGCATCGAGTAGAGTTAGAGTGGAGTGGTGTAGCGTGGATTAAAGTAGTGTGAAGTGTCTTAGAATGGAGTGCAGTAGAGTGGAGTGGCTTTGACTGTTGCAACATCAAGTATCATGGAGTGGAGTGGTGTACAGTGGTATAGTGTGTCGTGGAGGAGAGTGGCATACAGTAGAGTGGAGTGGCAAAGAGCGGAGTAGAGTGCCAAAGAGTGGAGTGTAACAGAGTTGAGTGGCATAGAGTGGACTATAGTGTTGTAGCATGGAGTAGAGTGGAGGGTGATAGAGTAGAGAAGAGTAGAGTTTTGTAGAGTGGAGTGTCATAGAGCTGAGTAGTGTGAAGTGGAGTAGATTAGAGTGGCATAAAGTGCAGTTGTGAAGAGTGGAGTAAAGTGTTGTAGAGTGTAGTGTAGTAGAGTGTCATAGAGCTGAGGTAAGTAGAGCGGCATAGAGTGGAGTAGAGTAGCCAATAATGGAGAAGTATCATACATTGGTGTAACATAGCATACAGAGGAGTAGAGTATCATTGAGTGGAGAGGTGTAGAGTGTTACATTGTGGACTGACATAGAATGGATTAGAGTGTTGTATAGTGAAGTGAGTAGAGTGCCATAGAGTGAAGTGGAGAAGAGTGGAATAGTGTGTTGTAGAGTGGAGGGGTGTAGAATGGAGAACAGTGTCAGAGTAGAGCAGAGTGTCAGAGTAGAGTTGTGTGGCATAGAGTGAAGTCGCATAGAATAGAGTGGCATGGCATGGAGTGGAGTGGCATGGCATGGAGAGACATAGAGTGGAGTGACATGGAGTGTAGTGACATGGAGTGTAGTGGAGTGGTGTAGAGTGCAGTATAATATCATACAGAAGAGAGGAGTGGAATGAGTGGAATGGCATAGAGTGGAGTCCAGTGTTGTACAGTGGAGTGTTGCAGAGTGGAGTGGTGTAGAGTGGAGTAGAGTAGAGTGGTGTACAGTGGAGTTGCATAGAGTGGAGGAAAGTGTTGTAGAATGGAGCGGAGTGGTGTTGAGTGGAGTAAAGTGTTGTAGAATGGAGTGAAGTAGAGTGGAGTGTTGTAGAGTGGGGTGGTGTAGAGTGTTACAGAGTAGAGGGGCATAGAGACACCTGGAGTAAAGTGGAGTGGCATGGAGTGGAATATGCATGGTATGGTAGTGCACTGTCATTACAGACAACACATGTTGAATTGAAATTACTATTACATTTGCACAAACATATGGTTTTACTGATAAAACTATACAGGGCACAAACAATATTAGGAAATCAGTATTACCTAGTGCACTGACTTGTTTTGATCGTATTTAAATATTTGTTTCCACCACACTTAAGAATTACATATAAATGTGCTTCATGCATACTTTCTTAATTCTGATATAGTCTGAAATATTTGTACAGTTCATTTACTGTTATTTAAATTGTGTTGTATGCTAGTAAAACATAGCATACTACAACCTTTCCTTTTATATCCCCAGTACCTAGCAAGATTGTCACATAAACCCACTAATTTTTCAGTCAGAGTAAGAAAACTAAACACCAACCTCCATCGGAATATAGAGCTTAATATTTGACCTCATTCTTTGAATGCACAGAAAAGGAGATAAAATACAAACAAAATGTAAAGGTCTGAGTATTACTCATTATCTTTTGACCTCCAACATGGCAACGCCACCCCCCACCAACACACACACACTTCCAGCGCCTATGGCATGGTTGTGAAATAGAGGAAGAACATTGTTTAAGTCATTCTATTAGTAAAGAGTAAAGAGCACTGACTAAACTAAACAAGCTCGTTGACAGAATATTGCTCCTCACAGGCATGAATGATTGATGATCTGGTAGTGGCAGAAAGAGTAGAATCAGTCAAGTAGAAAGCTAGAAGGCAGGAAACCTTTTAAAAAAAATACAGCACATTTATCCTGCTGTGTACTATCATGGGTGGGAGAAATTGAGAAAACATGTACTCTTGTGGTGTGTCTCACAAAAGTCACAGAGATGGTGAACGGGCTATGCTCAGGAGCATGCAGGTCAAAAGATAATGAGTAATAAACAGGCCTTTACATGTTGTTTGTATTTTATCACATTTTCTGTGCATTCAAAGAATGAGGTCAAATATTACGCTCTATATTCCGATGGAGGTTGGTGTCCGTGCAGGTAACAGTGATGGAGCCACGTGGGGGGATTTCGAGGGACGATGCTGAGGGAAAATTAAATAAATAATTAATGTTCCCTCTGCATTTTCCCTCGAAATCTCCCCCTACGCGGCCCCATCACTGTTACCTGCACGGACCACGGCTGTTCAGGAGGGACAAAGAAGTGTTTGACAGCCTAAAACAGATAAAGCATGTAAATAGAAAGAAAATGAGTTACAAAACAATCAATCAATCAATCAAAGCATTTGTATAGCGCACTACTCACCCGGAGGGTCTCAAGGCGCTGGGGGGAGCGGGTCCGCTACTGCTCGAACAGCCAGGTCTTCAGCTGCTTCCTGAAGGCGAGGTGGTCTTGGGTCAGGCGGAGGTAGGTCGGAAGGGAGTTCCAGGTCTTGGCGGCCAGGTAGGAGAAGGACCTTCCTCCTGTGGTGGCTCTTCGGATGCGGGGGACGGCGGCGAGGGCGTGGCTGGTCGATCGAAGCTGGCGTTTGGGAGCGTAGAAGTTGAGGCGGCTGTTGAGGTTTCCTGGGCCTTGGTTGTGTAGGGCTTTGTGTCCGTGGGTGAGGAGCCGGAAGGTGATTCTCTTGTTGACCGGGAGCCAGTGCAGGTCTCTCAGGTGTCCGGAGATGTGGCTTCGGCGGGGGATGTCCAGGATGAGTCGTGCTGAGGTGTTCTGATCCGCTGGAGTCTCTTCTGGAGTTTGGCGGTGGTTCCGGCGTAGAGGGAGTTGCCGTAGTCCAGACGGCTGGTGACGAGGGCCTGGGTGACCGTCTTCCTGGTCTCGGTGGGGATCCATCGGAAGATCTTACGTAGCATGCGCAGGATGTTGAAGCACGATGAGGAGACGGCGTTGACTTGTCTGGTCATGGAGAGGGAGGAGTCCAGGATGAAGCCCAGGTTGCGTGCGTGGTCTGTTGGTTTGGGTGCGCTGCCCAGGGCGGGGGGCCACCAGGAGTCGTCCCAGGCGGAGGGTGAGGATCCCAGGATGAGGACTTCCGTCTTGTCCGAGTTCAATTTCAGGCTGCTGTTCGACATCCATTTGGCTACGTCTGTCATCCCTTCGTGCAGGTTGGCTCTGGCGGTGGTGGGGCCGTTGGTGAGGGAGAGGATCAGCTGGGTGTCGTCGGCGTAGGAGATGATGTTGAGGTTGTGCTGGCGTGCGATGGCTGCGAGGGGGCTCATGTATACGTTAAAGAGTGTTGGGCTGAGCGAGGAGCCTTGAGGAACGCCGCAGATGACTTCGGTGGCCTGCGATCTGAACGGGAGGAGGCGGACTCTCTGTGTCCTTCCGGCGAGGAAGGAGATGATCCACTCCAGTGCCTTCTCCTGGATTCCGGCGTTGCTGAGGCGCTGTACTAGGGTACGGTGGCAGACAGTGTCGAAGGCCGCGAAGAGGTCCAAGAGGATGAGGGCCGCTGTTTCTCCGTTGTCGAGCAGGGCTCGGATGTCATCGGTAGCTGCGATCAGGGCGGTCTCGGTGCTGTGGTTGGCCCGGAAGCCAGACTGCGAGAGGTCGAGGGAACCGTTCGTCTCGAGGAAGGCGGCCAGTTGCTTGTTGACGATCTTCTCGATGACTTTTGCCGGAAACGGGAGTAGCGAGATGGGGCGGTAGTTTTTGAGGTCGGTGGGGTCGGCTGATGGTCTCTTGAGTAGAGCGCTGAGTTCGGCGTGCTTCCAGCTCTCCGGGAAGGTGGCGATGTCGAAGGAGGTGTTGATGATGTCCCGCAGGTGGGGTGCGATGACGGCGTCGGCCTTGTTGAAGACGTGGTGAGGGTAGGGGTCTGTCGGAGATCCGGAGTGGATGGAGTTCATCGTGCGGATGGTGTCTTCGGTGCTGATCGGGGTCCAGGCGCGGAGGGTGGTGGTGGGGGGCGGTGGTTCGGTCGCGGCGTGCGTCGGTTGAGTGCTGAAGCTGTTGTGTATGTCCGCGATCTTGTTGTGGAAGTAGGAGGCGAGGGAGTTGCAGAGGTCTTGCGACGGGGTGATGTCGTTGTTTCCGGCGTTGGAGAGCTCTTTGACGATGTTGAAGAGTTCCTTGCTGTTGTGTGCGTTGTTGTCCAGTCGTTCCTTGAATGCGGTTTTCTTGGTGGCGTGGATCAGTTGGTGGTGTTTTCGGGTGGCGAGCTTGAGGGCAGTCATGTTGTCCGGTGTTGGGTCTCTGCGCCAGGTTTTCTCGAGTGCTCTGCAGTTCTTCTTGGAGCTCTTGAGTTCGTCGTTAAACCATGGGGCTTTCTTGCTGCCGGGTCTGCTCGGCTGGGTCTTCAGAGGGGCGAGGTCGTCTGCGCAGTCGCTGATCCATTTCGAGAGGTTGGTGGCCGCTTGGCTGGGGTTCGTTGTGCTGGTGGGAGGGTTCTTGCTCAGGGAAGTAGCGAGCTGGTCTGCCGTGATCTTGTTCCAGCTTCTGCGGGGAACCTGTTGCTGGTGATGGTGGAGCGTGGTCCTTCTGAAGCTGAAGTGGACGCAGCTGTGGTCCGTCCAGTGGAGTCCCGTGGCGTGGCTGAAGGCGATGTCCTTGCTGGAAGAGAAGACCGGGTCGAGTGTGTGTCCGGCGTAGTGGGTGGGGGTGGTCACCAGCTGCTTGAGGCCGAGGTTGGCGAGGTTGTCCAGCAGGGTGGTGGTGTTGTGGTCGTTGTTGTTCTCCAAGTGGAAGTTGAGGTCCCCGAGGAGGATGTAGTCGGCGGAGAGGAGGGCGTGTGGGCTGATGAAGTCGGCGATGTCTTCGCTGAATTGTGTGCGTGGTCCCGGGGGTCTGTAGATGAGGGTGCCTCTGAGGGTGGTCTTGGGGTTGACGTGGATCTGGAAGTGCAGGTGTTCGGCAGGTGCGAGGGTGTCGTCGGTGTTGGTCGTGATGCGGATGGTGTTCCTGTGGATGATGGCGATGCCTCCTCCTGTCTGGTTGACGCGGTCCCTCCGGATGATCTTGTAGCCGTTCGGGATGGCGATGGCTATGTCGGGCGCTGAGGAGGCGTTCATCCAGGTTTCCGTGAGGAAGGCGACGTCTGGGGCTGTGGTGTCGAGCAGGTTCCAGAGCTCGACGGCGTGTCTGTGGACGGAGCGGGTGTTGAGCAGGATGCATTTCAGGTGGGTGCTGCTGGCGTTCGGCTTGGTGGGTACTGGTGTGGCGTGGGTCCGGTTGCAGGTGAACTTGCAGGAGTGAAGGGTCCGTGGGTGCGTCTCGGTGTGGCTCGGTAGCAACCCGGGGTTCGGCCGGTGTTGAGTGCGATGAGTTCGGTGGCGTCGTAGGTCCGTCGGGTCGGCTTCCGTCGGTGGGGGCCAGGGGTCCTGGCACTGGGCGCGGTCCAGGCGCGGACGGGCGCAGACGGGCTTACCTTTGGCGCACCTTCGGCGCTCATTCGGTGCTCCCGCTGCGCGCGTCCGCTGCGCGGTCGCTGAGGGGGCGTCATAAGAAGGGAGCCGGGAGGGCGGGTCAGCTGGGAGGCGGGATCGTCTGGTCCAATCGTCTGGCGTGGGGGCGGGTCTGCAGGCAGGAAGCGGCGGGAAAAATGGGAGCAGGCAAAGCGGGCAGCCCAGCGGCGGCTGGGGCGCCGCGACGGCGTCGGCTCTCAGCGGCGAAGTGTTCAGGCAGCAGGAGGCTCTGGGGCAGGAGAGGTGAGGAGCGAGGGGGTGACCAGGCCAAAGGCGCAGTGGTCACTCCCAAGTGGCAGGCAGGGTCCCCTTAAGAAGGGAGCCGGGAGGGTGGGTCAGCTGGGAGGCGGGATCGTCTGGTCCAATCGTCTGGCGTGGGGGCGGGTCCGCAGGCAGGAAGCGGCGGGAAAAACGGGAGCAGGCAAAGCGGGCGGCCCAGCGGCGGCTGGGGCGCCACGACGGCGTCGGCTCTCAGCGGCGAAGTGTTCAGGCAGCAGGAGGCTCTGGGGCAGGAGAGGTGAGGAGCGAGGGGGTGACCAGGCCAAAGGCGCAGTGGTCACTCAAAGCCAATGGTAAGCAATGAGTAGAATGCATTCCTAGGGAACCTTTCAGCATGCCTCTAATACGTCTTTGCAACTGTCTAGAAGGCTTCAACATCAAAAGGAGTAACAAATGCTGCATATTACTCTTTCCAGCACATTCATTTGCATCTGGCACGACACAGTATTCACATTGGCGCGGGTGATGGAGAAATTCAGAAAAACGATTTTCTGAAACCGAGTTCTTGTGGACTTTGAGGTCACGTTTTGACACTGTTGCCAAGAACTCCGAACTTTTAACTCTGGGTAATGGCAATGACATCACTCACTAGGGGGCTCTTGCCGAGTCCCGCACAGACAAATGTAGTAGTTCACCCTCAATTTGCGATATCTCGGAATGCAGTATTTTGCGGGCTCACTAATACCATAACACTTAGATTTGCGCACCTTGGTGAAATGGGGAAGAAGGCACTAATAGTGTGTGTGTTCACTAATTCCGAGGTGCACAAACTTTGGAATAAGTGGTGATTTCCTCCAAAACTTTTGCCAGGTTTTAGCTAGCACAATTTTTGTGGGTGATCGGCGCAGGTTGGAGTAATGCCACACAACATGAAATATCGAATTGGGATGGGTGTAGTCTCCAGTTTGCTTCCCGTTCGATATTTGTGTGAGGGATAAAGTAGTATGTGTTAGCAAGGGAATCAAAAGCACGACAGGACATTCTCACGTGGAAAACTCCAGCATCAGAGCTGATGGTAATATAGGAAGTGATATGGCACAATTTGGGAATTCAACAGGCTATACTGCGCGCTTTCAACATGCTATACCGCGCGCTTTCAACGTACCATACCACGCGCTTTCAAACATGCTATACCGTGTGCTTTCAACATACTGTACCACGCGCTTTCAACATGCTATACCCTGCGCTTTCAACATTCTATACCTTGCGCTTTCAACATGCTATACCGCGCGCTTTCAACATACTATAAAACGCGCTTTCAACTTGCTATACCCCGCGCTTTCAACATGTATACCCCGCGCTTTCAAAATGCAATACCCTGAGCTTTCAACATGCTATACCACGCGCTTTCAACATTCTATACCACGCGCTTTCAACATGCTATACCTCGCTTTGCAAAATGCAATACCCAGCGCTTTCAACATGCTATACCGCGCGCTTTCAACATTCTATACCCCACGCTTTCAACATGCTATACCGCATGCTTTAAACATGCTATACCACGCACTTTCAACATGCTATACAGCTCGCTTTCAACATGCTATACCGCACGCTTTCAACATGCTATACCATGCACTTTCAACATGCTATACAGCTCGCTTTCAACATGCTATACCCCGCGCTTTCAACATGCTATTCTGCGCGCTATCCATTCTCTACTGTTTACACCCAGTGGTGTCTCGAGAGTGTAATGAGCCATCATGCAAGCAAGGCCAAAGGGTTCCACATCAGCTAGTTTAGTGGAAAACAAGCTATAGTTGGGCAACGGTGTGCCCCTCAGCCATTCGTTCCCGGTGCCGCAGCACCTCTTGTACTATTGATGGCTGTAGCCTTGCTTGCGCCCTTCCACTCCGCTGTCAGCTTTGATGAGTATCTAAAGGTACCGTCCTTCCCTTGCGCCGCCATTCTGACATTTGATTGGCAGAACTCCGCATTCCTTGTTCTAATCGAACAATAAACGGCGCAGCTGTCCCTCACGCCGACCCTTCCCTGGACGTTCTGGCTGCGTTGACTTTGGCAGAGTTTGCTCTCGAGAGCCTGCGAGCACCCTGGGACCACTTCCTGCTTTTACTTCTCACTGTTCATGAGGCATTACAACTGTTCAACAAATAAAGGCTTCTGCTGAACATCACCATTTATTTGTTATGGCTTTTCCCTAAAAAAAGTCAGCAATGTTCACAAACACACGCAAGGTGACAACTTCTCACAGTCCAGCCGCTCACTGAGGGGATTACCTCAATGTTTGTTTAGAAGCACCGCGCAGATAATCTTCAGGCTAAGAAAATCCCTATAATGGCGTCAGTCTGCTTTCATGAAGCAGTTCACAGGGTTCTGTTACCTATCTGTTCTCTTTGAATAGCTGTAATGTTGCAACCTCTTCTTTTCTTATGAATATGTTTTTTGCATTTAATAATCGATTATAATTGATGCTAGCTGATAGTGTTATGTATCTCCAGTGGTGGAGGCTCCCATGGTGATATCCCCACAATAAGAATACCTAGTGGTGTGATGTCACTGCAGTGATGGCAGCTCGCAGTCTTATGTCACTGCAGCACAGGGCAGGTCCCACATTGATGTCCATTTATTGATAGCTGCTCACAGTGGGATGTTAATGGAATAAGATATTACTAAAATACTATACTGATGGTAGCGCTCCACATTTGGTAAAAAAAACACATGGATTCTCTCATATCCGTCTAGATCAATTACATCACCAAACATCAACACTTAGGACCACTCCAGTCAGGCTTCAGATCAGGAAACCTGACTCTTTAGATCCCTCCTAACAGACAGCGTTTAGCTATCTGTAGGTGAAAGCCTCTTGTAGACCATAACAAATACTTACTGTGGGCTTTGAGCCTGCTCATTGCTTACATTGGTTTGCTTTATTGTCACCCCTATTTGCTTACGTCTTGTTCATTGACGTGCCCTTTTTTTGCTTGTCCCTCCCTTGGAGCCCAGCCTCTTTACCAACCTTTTGACTAGATGACGTGTATGGACACATTTAGGTAACTACTTTTTTCTCTTTCATTTAAGCACTCCATGAGAGTGCAAGTATTCCCTTGCTTTCTCTCATGTTTTGCTGCTACCCCTCCCTCAAAATTCCAGTCTCCACCCATTGCTTCCCCGTCACCCACCAACCTTAACCTGCACCTCCGTTGTTCCCATATGGTAGTTTTAGTATTTTTAGGAGTGCCTAGCAGCTGCAGTTTTCTGCCAGGCCTCTCTGCTTTGCTTAAAGATTTTATGCTCTCCAACCACAAGTGCACTTCCTGTTGACTGCTTCTGCACCTTTTGTGGTAATTTTTTTTTTTAGATTTTCTTAGGGGGTCCAGGAGCTGCAATTTGCTGATGGGTCGATTTGCTAGGCGAAAAGCGGTTTCATGATAATACTGTTTTTTAAATGTACTTTTCTAAATGGTGTCCGCCATCTTAGATTGGTAAATTAAAAAAAAAAGAAGTTTTTCAGATGTGCAATTGTGGGTGACGCATCATTTGAGTGAATTAGTAATTTTAATGATGCATATGGTCATAATCGATGAATTAATGATGTTGCTTTTAGAACTATTTAAATATCTCATTTATAAGTGTGATTAATAATGTAGTATAGTTATGCTACATTTTTATATAAGACACTATTTATTTATTATGGATGCCGTTTCTGGTGATTTGCTCATCGTGTTTCTGATCATTTCTTCCTTCCAAGCAATGATCCACTGTGAGTTTTCTCTCCTCAAAGCACTATGACATAAATGAGCTGTTGTATTAGAAAGCCTTGAATGAAACTTTCCATTGTGTACCTGATTTATGAAGTTGACCTATTTCTGATGGACCTTCCGAAGGAGGCATGCAGAATAATATAATTCTATGAGCTATTATTTAAGAAATGTGTCATATTATGTTGTACATCTCCACAGTGCAGTTGCTGAGAAAGCAGGCAGATTTCTCTTACCTCAACAAATGGGTTAGTATTAAGATATTTTTTTAATTACAAAGTTTTATTTTATTTATAAATGAGGCCAAACCATGTTCATACCATGCTGAATTTGCAGTTTAAGTAATTGATACGCATAAATTGTGTATAAAAACACCTGGTTTTGAAGGATCAGGGGTGACTTTCTCATTTTCTTCCAAGGACTCTGTCCAATTATTTTGAGATTTTTTTTCCTTACTTAGGTTGCTGCCAGTACTCTTTATGAGTTTGTTTGACACTTAGAATTTAGAGTGATTGAATAGCATATTACGGATTTTGTCATGTTTTATTCTTTTTTCTGTATCTGAGCCTTCATGGCAAAATATGAATTGTCTCTGTAACGTTTTTATGAACAATTTTGTATTAACCCCGATTTCCATTGGCCACTTATGGAGCAGATATTTGGGGTACTGTAAATAGTTCCTGCATTCAGCAGGAAGAAAACAGGTTCTGTAGGAAACTGCTGGGTATCCCAATCTCCACTCCACAATACATTTGCCACAAAGAATTAAATTTGAATTACATAACTGATTTTATACGTGCCCGACCGGCCCTTATTTGGTTATCGGTCTGAAAGAATCAGACAGCGACTCTAAGACATTATTACTGATTGTTTGAAGTGTGAGAAGGGGATGGATATTCCTTGGCTATCTGGAGTGTATCAGAGTTCATGCAGCGTCAATAAAGGCTGGATTTTCTTAAATCCCAGTAAAGCCGAACCTCTGCACAAAAAAACCTCAGAAGCGCCTTTTATTTGTCATATAGCACAGAAAGAATTGCGCTGGAATCGAAGAAATCCTCTGTTTCCAGTTATATGTCTCATGAGCAGCACTGCTACCCCTTACCAAATTATCTTACTTTACATATGAGCTACTGGGAAAGGAGCCTCCTATTCCGCTTGAGAGCAGGGACAGTAAAATTTGCATTGTGTTTTCCCCTTGACTACCACCTGAAACTCGACTCAGTCCCCTGTCCATGTGATGGAGGAGAGGCCAATCAACCCTCCACTTCTTGTTTTTCTGCAAATATTACATGAAATATATTAAGGGGCTCCTTTACCCTTCCTTTAATAGGAGCAGGCCCATTAGTTTGGATTCTGCCTATTTAAGTATGCTTGCCTTGACCGATGAAGAGCTGGTTTTTCGTACAAATACATTTCTGAGAATTGCTAATCGGCCACGTAATGCTCGACCCTTGAGTTTTTAGTCATGTATTGATAAGCTTATAATTGTTGGATGGATTGGTTTTTATATTTTAGCGACATATTTATTTAAAAAAAAAAATGTTTTGTAAACGTTTTTTATTGCAGAACTAAATGCACAGTACATTTAACATTACGGGATCGTATCAGTGCAGATTTCTCTTCCTCTTATCCCCGCACCTGTTCAGTATACACAGCCATTCAGCCCACATCCCGAAGGCCGGGCGGCGTCATTTGTGTTCTCGGTGCATGTTACATTTTCTACCATATATAGTCCTCGTATGAGGCAATCTGCTGTCTGCTTTTCAACTTATTCTCCCCATCCCCCTCTATCACCAAGCAATATTCCTCCAGCTTCATCAGTTTTGTACCCCTGAACTTACCCTCCCCCCTCCTCCCCTCAGTGTCTCCGCCTTCGCCTAGCTCTGGGTAGCACGAACCTGTGGTGGTGGACAGAAGCATTTTAATGTTTACTGGGTGTGTGTGTCTGGTGAGGGTACCGGCACCGCGGCAATCCCAGTTGGGTCCTCAGGTTCCTCTGGTTCCACCTCCCCTTCCTCCTCCACTGAACTATCTCGCAGTGCCTGCACCAACATTTCCCATGCCATCGCTGCCTCCTGGGCTCGCTCATCCGATCTACGACGGGCTAGTTGGTACCTGACTGTACTCTCGCCCGCCGCCCATTTTAGAAATTCGTTCAGCCATCTCCGGTGCGTCGGCCCCGTTTTTGATTTCCATCCCTTGGTCAACTCCCTTTTAGCTAAGATTAGGCCCATGTCAATGAATTTGCTCGATATTTTATTTTTGGGTGTGTGTGGGAACCAATGTAGTATGCTGACCGCTCCATCGTACTGCAGGTCCCTATCCGCCACCTCATTCAACGTGTTGCCAATGTCCCTCCAATAATCCTGCAGGTGAGGGCAGTCCCTCAGCATATGCACTAAATCCGCTCCTATCTTATTGCATCTGGGGCACGCCGCGTCCTCTGCTCCGAAGTATTGTGCAATTTTGCTCGGGGTGAGGTAGGCCCTATGAATAATATAGAAGTGTATTAGCTGGAAGCGGGCATTTCTAGTGCTCTTTCTAGCCCTCCGTACTAGTTGGGACCACGTGGTGTCCGGGATTTCCATCTGCAGGTCCGTTTCCCATTTGGCCTTCAACGCCGCAAGCGGCTGCAAGGACTCACTCAGCATTCTTGAATAGAGGCACGTTACTGCTTTGAAGGTGCCCGCCGTCATCATTATGTACTGGCAAGCCAGTGTCGTCGGTGGTTCGATCAGTCCTTCCCCCCAATGTGCCTGAACGGCCTTCACCACAGCCGCGTGTAGTAGGTAATCCCCCCTCGGGAGATCGTAGTGCTCCTGCAATGTCTGGTACGGGGTTATCACCCCATCATCGTAGAGATCCCCCACCATCTGCAACCCTGCTTCCTCCCATAGCTGGAGCCTCGACCAATCTCCACCGTGTGGGAGTGCTGTCACCATGCCCAGTGGTATTTCGGGCGCATATGGGTGCTTGACTCCCGCTCGTTTCTGCGAGCGGTTCCAACATAATCGGAACGTCCGTTCCTCTTGGGACAGGTCTCTGAGCACTAGCTTTTGCTGCAGGGCAATATAAGCCAACACGTGGCGGGGGGTGCCGTCGTCCCTTTCCTGTTCCGGTACGCGGTAAGCTCTCGCAATTTCTTGCGTAAAGGTTTGCAGTTGGGCAGCCAAAGCGACATATTTATTGATAATGGATTTTCCATCTAAAACTTGTGATATTGTGTCTTATAAATTGGAAATCTTTATTAGCATTTATTGTTACTTTGCTTTTGTCACTTACATTTTATTATGCTGTACTTTTATGGATACAAAGTTTATCGAATAAAGTTTATGAACGGATTAACCCTGTTTAAAGTTAATTTTAATCTAGACCTCAGTTGTTGAGTGGCCCCAGTTTCTAATTTGATTTTACTCTGCTAAATTTGTGTAATCGATGGGGAGGGTAGTCGCTTACCTCTAGATCAATGACAAGATTCACAGCGCTAAACTTTCTAAGGTACATTTTAGGGTTTATATGTTATTGAGGTGGAGAAGATTATCAGGGTTCGGCTACCACAAATTTTCATAGCAGAGGATGTTTAGTGTAAGAGCACCTCCTCTTTAAAAGACCCCCAAAAGATGTGTGATGTTTGAGTCTTTAATGCCCAGATCGAAGGAGGAAATAGATTTTGGAAATTTGCCAATTTTCCGGTGTTAGATCCTCCTGGTAAGTAACTAGTTGTATTGGCTGTGTGTTCTTGAACGAATTTGGAGTGTAATTATGCATAGGGAGACTGACTAGAGAAAGGTTGGAGAGAAGATATGATGGAATATGTAAAAACTTTCTGGCTATAGTTTCTGGAAAAGATCAGCAAAATGGAAAACAACATTTTAAAATGGATTTAACTCATGGTGAGGTCAAAGAAATGGGACTCATTACTTTAAAGGCTCATAATAAGGACTTAATTGAAAAAACAAGGGATTTGAAGAAATATTGAGAGAAATGGAAGAAAGGGACAGCAAATAAAAGGATAATGGAAGGGATTGAGGGAAAGGCAAGGAATAAGGCAAGCGATTCAGAAAAAGGTATGACTTAACTTGCAGAATTCCATTTGAGGGAAGAACATGAAAGGAATTTGGTGCATGTTCTGTGAACAAGGGTTGATTTATATGCTTTTACGTATATTTTCCTGAAATTCAGAGAGGACCCAGCAAAGTGGCATGAATAAATACATAGGTTGACTCATATTTCTCCGATGTTATGGAGTGATTTGAATGTGTTGTTTGAGATAGTAGTCCCTGGAGACCTGTGGTTAGAGTGTAAGGTTGTTACTGGATGGCCAACACAAGAACCAGCTAGGCTTGGGCCTAATATTGCTGACAATCAGCTGACAAATACAAAGCGGTGATTGAGCATTTGATAAAACAAGTTCCTGAAATGTTATAAATTGGAAGAAGATTTTAAGAATGACACAGAAACTTAAGAAATCAGTGCATTTCTATTATGATGGTTGATGCATGTTTACAACAAACATAGTAGAGTTGACAATGCATAACGGATGGCGATAGTGGTTTTGTTTCTGCATTCATAAATGGTTTGAGATCAGAGATTGGTAAGCATATTCAGCAAAGTGAATAGTGTTGTAGCGAAATCCAATGGGTTTGAATATGAATTTTGTCCAAAATTGATTGAATGGAACGAATCAAGGAATGCAAAGCGGAAGTGATGGGATGAATGGAAATTTTGAAATGTTGAAAAAGAATACAGCTCGTAATTATTGAGTGAAGACTGGACACTGGAAAAGAGAATGTAGGCAGAATCCTAACAGGATTTAGGTGAATTCAGACCAAGTTAAGCAAACTCAGAGGGGTAATATGATTTCGAACATGCAAAATTTTGAGCAGAATATACAGAATCAGAAATCCTTTTGAATGTCATTGCCAATAATTCTAGTAATGCAACAAAACATGAGAAATAAAATGTCATCTAAAGCAAGGGTACCAACAAAATACCATGATTTTGAAAGACAAGATTGTAGGAAGTAGTTCACAATGACGTGACTAAGAGGGACGCAGGATTGCCTGCTTGGTGCAGTCCTGGAGGTAGAACAGAGTGGCAAATATATTGATAGAGAAGTTAATAGCCACCGTGTTTCAATATTGATTGATACGTGGGCTAACTGTTCTACAGTTCGTTCTGTGGAAGTCCCAAACCTACCCCGCTCAGTAAGAGAAGTCCAATAATACAAACATCAGTTTATATGATGACGTTCGAGTCCTGTAAATTTACTTGGAAAGGAACTTCTTTGTAAGATGAACTGTGTGATATATTGCACAGCAGATGGTGCTGCAATTGGAACTAAAGATGAGAATTCAATTTTTAAAATTAATTCGGATAATACGAGAGTTGAGCTGCACCCAGTTTTGACAAAAGATGACCTGCCTCTGGACTTCAGACATACAGTCAAAGAAGAGGTATGGGGTTATTCTGGAAAAGAACATTAACTAAATAAAAAAGCAGAATCACTAATAATGAAGATTAAAACAGATGGAATAGTTCCTAGAACTAGGCAGCACAGACTTACGGAAGAGGCAGGGGAAGGAATGAAGCAGTCTTGTAAAGCGCAACCGCTGCTCCCGAAGGAGAGTCCGGGTGCTGTCAACTGGGGGGGAGGTAGCAAGTGGCTAAAATATTGAACATCTGTGTTTTTAACTTTTTCTTAAATATGTTCACAGTAGGTTCCTGTCTTAGTGAAGGTGTTCCATGCCTTGGCTTCCAAGAAGGAAAAGGCGCAAAATTCCTTCTTTACCCTGATGATCTTGGGAATTTGCAGAACCCCTAAAGTGTAGGGGTGTATACCTCGAAATGCATGTGGAGGTAGGCTGGTCTCTTAGTGCGCAAGGTTATGAAAGCAATAAGCAGGGACTTATAAAGAATTCTCTTCTAAACTGAGACCCATTGTATATTCCTCAATGTCTGGCTCACCAAGTGTCTGCGTGGCAGATTAAAAATGAGACTCGCCGCAGCATTCTGAACACTACGATCTGTTTATCCATCTGGTAAAGAGCATTGGAATAATCCAATGTGGAGGTAACCAGCGTGCACAATGGTCTTCCTGGAGTCCTTTAGGAGATATTTTATTACAGATCTTAATGATTTAATCATGCCACTGCCTGAATCTGTGGTTTAAAGGACAGGACTTGATTGAACTTAACTCCCAGGTTCCTTACTACTGCAGATGGAGCCCGGGGGGTTGCCCAGTTCTGACAGCCACAAGTTCTGTAAATCTTGGATGACAGAATTTCTGAAGAAGAGCATCTTAGATTTCTCCCCATTAAGTTTGAGGCAACTCTTCTTCAGTCTACTACTCCACTGAGGCAGCCCTGGAACTTTACAGTATCTGAGCTATCTATTTAAAGGAAAGCATCAGCTGGGTTTCATACCCATAGGATACAACATTAAAGTCCCATGTTTCCACCACTCCTGCAAATGGGGTCATGGAGATGTTCAACAGTGATGGACTCAGGGCCGAGCCTTGCGAGACACTGCTCCAACTGTCGACAGGAGGAGAAGAAAGTAGAGAGGTGAACAGCTTTATGTCTATTAGCCAAAAAGGACCTTAGCCAGCACCATGCCTGAAACCTCACTTCTATGTCCTCCAGATAATCTACAAGAGTCTGGTGAGACACTGTGCCAAAGGCAGATGATATATCTAAAAGTTTCAACTAGGGCTATATTGCCCTGGTCAAGGTTGGTCCTGATGAAATCCATGCCGTCCACAAGAGCCACCTTGATCCCAAAACCTGGCCTGAAGCCAGATTGTTTAGGATGTAGCAAGTAGTTCTACTCCAAATAATGCTGTACATTTGCTGTATAGTGTTGGTAAACAAGTCTGCCAGCGATTCACATAATGCCTGAGAAGTAGGAGTATGTTGCTGGCAGGCACTGGGTGCCAGGAATGTTTTCACTATTTTAAAGATCTTCCTGGGCACATTAGAGGCTTTGTATATTAGCAGAGACAAATTAATAGCCTCAGAGGAATGGATTTTTTCCTGAATAATTTCAGGACAGGGTTATACACCACTTTGTCATCAGCAATATACTTACTCATCCAGGTTCAACCTTTTAACAATTGCGCTTGTCCTCCTTTAGCTCTTCCGTGAACCATAAAGCAGACAATTTCACATGTTTCCCTGAGGACATTTTAAAGTGCAGAAGCTTATCTTACCGTGCCCTAATATTGATGTTGAGTGCATCCAGATCTACCTCAGGAAACCTGGCCAGTATCACATGAGAGTCAAAAGTCTGTCTGAAAGTGGTCTCCTTGATTTTATGCCACAACATTGTTTTGTCTTCTCCTGCAAAATAGCAGCTTCTAGGACCCTGGCAGCCGAATATAAATGGGATCAGCGCACGGTCAGACCAGATTAATGACAAAGGAGGAAGAGTTTGAAGTATATCATAGATGGAAATAATGAGGTGTCCAAATGGTGACACCCGAAATGCATTGAGTAAATTGATCTTAGAGGAACATTTACATCTTTGAATATAGTTATTAAAGCCTGATCTGCTGTGTCACTAATGGTGTCTATATGCATGTTAAAGTGCTCCAAGACTATGAGGTTAGCATATTTTATTGAGGTGCTGCTGATGACATCAGCCATGTTATCCAGGAAATGCCCCAGTTTTCCCAGGGGTTGATAAACCAGGACACACGAGAGGGGGAGAAATGTTCTGAGATTTTAGTAGAGAAGAGGAGTCTTTCCCCCAAGTTCATTAAATCAAGCCTACTCACTGTCACAGAGAATGCGGAGCGAAAAATCACAGCTAGGTTTCCTCCAGTCTCTATTCTCATGAATCCTGGTGCAAGATGGAATACGTATCAGGGATCGCAAGAGCAATGGCAGAGATGGCAGCAGGATTAAGTCATGTCTCTGTGACAAACATTAGGTCCCATTCAAGGGCTGATAGCAGGGACCATATTTTAAACTTGTGTTTGAGAAGGAATCTAGTATTTATGAAACAGCCTGTGGTAATCTGTGTTTAGTTTAAGTTTGTAATGTATTTAACATTGCTACTGTACTGTGCTAGCTCTTCTAAGAATGCTATGCCACTGCCTAGATAGTATGGAATGTAGATTGATTTACTCTAGAGTTGAGATCTGTTGCAGGTAGCTGTGCTTTAGCTAGCTCCTCTTCCATGTAACCTACCAATAAACTACTCAAGACATCTTCTGTTTCCTGGCTAATTACTACATTTACTTGGCGACGATCCTGGTTACATGGAGAACCCAGCGTGCAAGACTACATCCATGAGTTTTTTTTACATGAGACTGTTTACTATCAAGTATGGACTGCACATCTTATCCTGATATTTTGAATGGAGAGAAGCATTTTATCATGAATGGAGAGAAGCATTTTGCCTAGTCTTCACCAATTTACAGACGCGTTTTCTGTGGCTCAAAACTACTCAATTCAGCAGACAGGGTAGGGTGTTATCGTTTCTGTTGCCTTGGATTTCGCCCTGCGCATTGTGCCTTTTGACCCTTTGATGTGTTTGCCACATAATACATAATTATTTCTTGTATTACTTGCGGACGATCTCTGAACTGTTTCTAACCTCCTGCGCTGCTGTATGTTTGAACGCTTTAGTGACAATGCATCTCCTCACTTACTGATTGCATCGGCATTTGTTTTAACTGGCAAACTCTTTCTGACCTGCCGCGTCATTTCTATATGTTAACAATTCCTTTCACATGCAGTTAAAGTTTATTGTAAATATCTTGTTTACAATATTTGCATCATTTAAAAATCCTCGCGTGCAACGCATCATTTAAAACTGACTCGCGACTTACTTCGGAATCTTGTGTACGTCCTATCTTTTTGCTGCAAGTGATTCCACCTCAACGTGATATAAGCTGTGACGTCAGTGTTGAAACTATTCACCGTCAACACCTCGTTGGAAGAGTATACAGCAATACGTATTCCAACGGCCTGTCTTTCCGAGCAACCACAAGTCCTGAGAGCAACGTACGCACTCACGTTTTCTGTTTCTCGGAACCACATTCATTTGCGTTTCAGCCACAGGAATTTACGCTGATGCGCACAGCTTGTCAACACGTTATAGTGTTCAACACACGCTGATTTGTACAGCTTACTTTCCTTTTTGTTCAGCTTTTGATTAGGAACCACATTCATTTTGCGTTTCAGTCACAAGAATATACACTGATGCGCACAGTTTGTCTGCAGTTTGTATTGTTTAAATATACAGTGATGCGCACAGCTTGCTTTCATTGCACTTATCTGTTTATTCTCATCCTGCGCTACAGCTACAAAGAATTACACTGATGTGCACAGCTTGTATTTACTTTATATTACTCACATTTTAATGCTGATACACACAGCTTGCTTTAAATTGTGTTCAGCTTTTGACTTTCATTTTACAGATACACTGATTTGCACAGTTTTTCTGGAGTTGCATTCAGTTCGTTATTCTCATTTTTTTTTCTCTTGCAAAAAGTGTACAATTATATTATTTTTACTCTCACTTACTAAAATTAAAGCTGTTTGCACAACCGTTTATATTTTTGCCAAGGTGTAAGTGTAAAAGGAATTTAGTAATAATTCATTTTGCTATAAAATACCTACATTTTTTAACCTACAGTTTTTCTTCCTTATTGTCATGTGTACCTTACAGTCAGTTAATCATCCTCCAGCTTTCCTGGACACCCCTGGAGAACCAGCAATAAGATGGGAAATTTGGCATGATGCTTTTGAGAATTATTTAGGAGCCATTGGTGCATCTCGATTTAGTGCGGATAGAAAAAAAATGTCGCTCCTACATTCTCTAGGTTTTGAAGGAAGATCCGTATTTAAACATCTTCCGGATTTACCTCATGAAGATGGTGCACCTTTTGATGAATACAAAGACACTGTACAAAAACTCAAACTCCGTTTCGACAAACAGTCAAGGTTAATGGTTCTCAGAAATAAATTATTTAAAAGAAAGCAATCCGAAAATGAGGATGTTGACTCTTACATATCTGTTTTGCGCAGGTTGGCAGCTGAATGTAGGTTTGAAAATTTTACAAAACAACTCATCAAACACCAGTTTGTGTGTCATTGCAGAGATAAGAATATTAGGCATAAGTTACTAACTATGGGGGATCCATTATTAGATAAAACTATTGAAATCTCAATGGTTTCTTTAAAAGAATTGGAAGAAAAAGTTATGGAACCCATTAATGCTATGAATTTAAATTCTTCTTCCAAAACTGTTAAAAAAAACAATTAAAGCTAACCATTGTGGTGCCAGTACCTCAACAAAATCGGTAACACCAAGTAATACTCAGTCCACGGTTTGTTTAAGATGTGGCAATTCACCTCATTCTAAAGGGTCACGCTGTCCTGCATCTAATGTCACATGTAATTTCTGCAAGAAAGTTGGTCATTTTGCTAAGGTTTGTCTTAAGTGAAAAGGATAGAAAAACTTTACGAAACCTACTGTATGTTTGATTGATTCTGAGTCTTCTTCTGACTCAGAAACAATTTCTGTTGTTACTGATCAAACTACTAGTAATGGCATTGAAGGTGATCCCTGCGTTGATCCTATTGTTGATATTTCTCTGGGAGACAAAAGCATCGAGCTGTTAGTTGATTCTGGTGCTAAAATAACCATGATCACTAAAAAAACTTTCCGATGACACTTGGAATTGTGATCAACCTCCACTTCCTCCTGATCGTACACCTGTATCGTATGAGGGTCCTAAAATTGACCTTTTAGGTTGCTTCAAAGAAAATTGTGTTTTAAGGAAAGGAGAATTAGAGGAAAATCTGTGTTGCGGTTAAAGGATTAAATATTCTAGGGTCGTTCCACCAAGGTCTTTTTGGAATGATCCTTAGACCTGGAGCAAGAGAACAAGTTCTTGTGGTTAGATGTTCAGATGAAGTACATTCCCTTAAAGATAAATTTCCTTCTGTTTTCAGCTCTGAATTAGGCATTAGAATTATTGTCAAACACGGTTCTGTCCCAGTTAAGCACAATCTCAGGGGTGTGCCCTTTAGTGTTAGGGATGACTTAGAAAAGGAATTACTACAACTTTGTGAAAATGGGGGTTATAGAACCCACTGAGTTTTCCCTTTGGCTTTCGCCTTTAGTTGTCGCTAGGAAGAGATGTGGGCAACTCAGGGTCTGTGTTGACTTAAGATCCCTCAATAAGGAGATATGGGTGGACTCACATCCTCTCCCTAAAATCAATGATCTTTTTGCGGCAACAAAAGGTGCCACATTTTTCACCAAATTGGACCTGGCTAGTGCTTATCACCAGGCTGAGTTACATCCTGATTCTCGCCATCTTACCGCATTCATTTCCCCTCTGGGCACATTTCAATACAGGAGCATGCCTTTTGGTTTGGCTTCGGGTGCGTCGGTATTTCAGAGAGTGATGGGTAACATTCTGAAAGGTGTTGATGGAGTGTCAGTTTTTCAAGATGATGTTTCAAAAGACACTGCTTCACATGATTCAATTTTACATAAAGTTGTGAGTCTTTTTCAGGAACATGGAGTTGTTTTAAAATTGGAAAAATGCAAGTTCCTTTGTACAGAAGTGGAGTATTTAGGTCATATTCTCAATCAAGATGGTATCAAGCCTAAACCTGGTCTCCTGGAGGCTATTTCCAATGCCTCTACTCCTACTGTCAACACTGGAGTAAAATCCCATCTTGAGCTTTGTGAATATTATTCAAGGTGTATCCCTCATTATGCAACAATAGTTCGCCCTATCAGCAACTTGCTCAAAAAGGGATACTACATTTGTTTGGAACAATGAATGTGTTTTAGCTTTTGAGGAGGTTAAAAATCTCTTAATGAGGGGGGCGTGGCTTGGCGGGCGAAGATGGCGGTTGTAGCCTTGTAGTGCTCCCGCTGGCCCGGACTTACTTTGTTCATTTATCCTGGCCCCCGAGCCCGCAGTGAATACCTGGCAGGTGACATCGATCCAGGGGTGTGTCCTGCCGTGTCCGGTGTCTTGATCCCGCGCCTTCATCCTCTCTGGGACCCTGTGGCGCCGGCGGCGGTGTGCGGCCTGGCAACTGGCCGTGAGCCAGGGACCTCGATTTTCGGGACGCCGAGTGGCGGCTGCAGGCGCGCTGCCGACGGTGGCATCTGCGGCGCGGACCTTGGCCCGGCCCTGCAGCGTCCTGACCCCCGAGCCCGCGGATGGGACCTGGCAAGTGACATCGGTCCAGGAGGGGGTCCTGTCTTCTCCGGTGCTTTGATCCCGCGATCCCATCCCCTCTGAGACCTTGGAACGCCGGCGGCGGGGTGCGGCCTGGTGACTGGCCGTGAGCCGGGGACCTTCATTTCAGAGACGCCGAGTGGCGGCTGCGGAGGGTGGCGTCGGCGGCGCGCACCTCGGCCCAGCATTGCAGCGTCAGTAGCCCGAGGATTGCGGGGGTGCCCTGCCTCCACTGGTTTCCTGAAGACGCTTGTGGGCAGCACGGTGTGGTGGAGGCCTGTCCTGCCCCTGTGAAGCCGGGGCCTTGAGTTTCGCGACGCCGGATTGCATTGGCCTGTCACGTCTCCCTTCGAGGGCACCGGAGCCGACGTCTTGACCCGGGGCCAGTGGCCTCCGGCGCCTATCATAGTGGACTTGCCCCCGAAGGCCTGCTGCAACTTGTCGCGGGTGGCGCCCGCCCCGTCCAGGGACCCGCTGTGTTTGAGAGCAGCCATGACCAGGGGTGGTGGAGGTGGCCCGCCTAAACATGGCCCTATTGATAAGTTTACCGGGCCCAGCGGTGGCGCCGGGGCATCTGGTGGCGGTGGCGGACCAGGGCCGGACAATGCTGCGATCCTTGCGGCCATTACCCAATCCCGGGACATGCTTGATGCTAAAATCGGGGCTGTGGGAGCGGATGTTACGTTGCTTCGCCAGGACCTCCGAAACGCAGTGGCGCGGATCACCGAGACCGAATCTCGAATCTCGGTGACTGAAACGGACATTGGCGCCCTGAAGAAAAGAATGGCGGAGGTGGAGTGTGTCCAGAAGACTCTTGCGGCCCGCGTGGAGGATGCCGAAGGGCGTGCACGAAGAAATAATCTCCGTTTTATCGGCTTTCCGGAGCGGTGTGAGAAAGATGGCATGGAACGGTTCTTGACCCGCTGGCTGGAGAGCTGGATCCCCGAGGGGACACTATCTGCGTGCTTTGTGGTTGAACGGGCGCACAGGGCCTTGACTCAACGGCCGCCGGAGGGAGAGCGTCCTCGGCCGGTTATAGCTCGGCTGCTGAACTATCATGACCGCGATGCCATACTGCGGGAGGCGAGGAACAAAGGCTCGCTTACATATGACAACCACGCCATTATGATCTTCCCGGACTATACGAAAATGGTGCAGCAGCAGCGACAATCCTTTGTGGCCGCCAAGGCTAAATTGCGAGGCCTGAAGCTCCAATACTCTCTCCTGTTCCCGGCCCGCCTGCGGGTGGTGCACCAGTCCCGGACACACTTCTTCGATACGCCAGAGGAGGTATTTCGTTGGACCGACGAGACGGTGAGACTTCGGCCGCATGCCCAGCCGGGGCTGAACCCTGGCGGGTCCCAGAGATCATCGCCGGAGCGGACGGACCGCACACACCGAAAAGGACGACATCGGAGGTCCCGATCTAAGAAACGGTCAGCCTCAGCTAGTGCGACACAGTCGAATGGCACGATGGACTCTGACCACTCTGATGCTGGCGCTTGAACCCTGGTGGAGCCTGGACTTTGGTGTTGCCCGGTGTAGTGATGGATCGGCTGGTGAGACTGTTCCTTGAGACTCTGTTCATGCTTCTCTGTATGCTCCTGAGACACCCTGAGGTTCTTAGTTGGGACGCTATGGGGCTCGGGAGGCGGCTTCTATGGGCCTTTGACCCTCACGAGTGTGTGGGTGTTGTTGGGGGGGAAGTGAGTGTGTGATGACTGGGGTGTTGGGATCCATTGGTATGGCGGGCCCTGGGTCCTCTGTTCTGGGCCCGGGTCTCTCCATGCCGCGACAGATACTTCACTGTTTCCTGAGGTATTGGGGTTGGGGGTGTGGGGCGAAGGCGGGTGTTGTTTTGTTGCTGTTTTCGGGGTAGTTCGGGCCTGGGGTGGCCTGGTGGGTGTTGGGGTTGGGGGGGTGGGACCACACGTATATATTGCTGCTGCTCCGAACAGGTGGTGGGATGCACCGGGGTGGCCCGGCGGGTCGGATGGAGGGTACTGCCTAGATGATGGCTGATAGTACGACAATGTCTCCTCATAAATCCATTCGTGTTGTGACTTGGAATGTGAGGGGGATCCTTGATAAAATCAAACGGGGGGCTGTGTTGCGCTGGGGGAAAAGAGAGGCTGTAGATGTACTGATGCTTCAGGAGACCCATATGTTGGGCTCCAAGGTCCTTAGTCTCCAGAGATTCGGATTCCAGCAAGTATACCACGCGGGCTTCGCGAGAGGCTCCCGGGGGGTCGCCATACTGGTGCATCGCAGGGTGGCGTATGTGCATGAGAAACAATGGATTGACCCTCAGGGCAGATATGTGTTTATTAAGGGATTGCTGGGTACTGAGCCGGTGGTCTTTGGTAGCGTGTATGCTCCCCCGCCCATGCAGTGGGCCCTGGCTGAGAGGCTGTTTACTTTATGGGACGAGATCCCGGATGTGCTGACTGTGGTTGGGGGGGATTGGAACGAGGTTATGGATGTGGGTTCGGACCGCCAGAGACGGATGCCTGTTGTGGTGGACCCCTCCCCGGGGGCTGCTCATACTAGATTGCGAGCGACTGTGGATGGCTTGGGCTGGGTTGATGTTTGGCGCCACTTTCATCCTGCTGCGCGTGAATTCACGTATGTGTCGGCAGTACATGGCTCCTTCTCGAGACTTGATTATCTGTTCGTGCCTGGTGCCTGTTTGAGTCGTGTGAGGGATGCCGCGATTCTCCCCAGAGGTTTGTCTGATCACTCCCCAGTTGTGGCTACTGTGGACCTCCCCTTGAAGCGGCAGCCGTTTCGTTGGCGGATGTCGTCGTGGCGTCTGCAGCAACCCGAGTACGTATCCCACTTGCGCGAGGCGATCGATAATTATTGGAGGGATAACCTAGTGGGTGATGTGGACGCAGTGACGGTGTGGGAGGCGATGAAGCCCACGATACGGGGCGTTGATATTGCTTGGTGTTCGGCTGCCCGGCGGACGCATCGGGAGACCATTGTGGCTGCGGCCGCTCGGGTAGAAGACTTGGAGAGACGTGGCCGAGATGGGGGCGGAGAGGACGTGGTGCGGCAACTCCTGCAGGCCCAGCAGTCGTACGCCTCGTCCTCTATGATGAGGCCCGGCAGGCGTGGCTCGCCACGCGTAGCAGGGTTTATCAATGGGGCGACAAGTCCTGTACGATGCTTCACAGGCTGTGCCAGGCGACTTTCCAGCCTCTCGCGCTGCCGGGACTCACGGCGGACGACGGCTCGGTTGTAACAGACCCGGACGTGCTTGCTGCTAGCTTTGCCCGTTATTATGAGACACAATACGCCTCCAGGGACCATATGGAGACGGAGGCGATTTCCACCTATCTCGATGGCCTACTGCCACAGGCCGTCTCGGACGAAACTAGGACTGCGCTGGACGCCCCTCTCACGGCCGAGGAGCTCGGGGAGGCTCTGGGGCAGCTGAACGCTGGGAAGGTGCCGGGCCCGAGCGGTTACCCGTGCGAGTTTTACAAGAAGTTCCACCTCCAGTTGGGGCCTCAGTTCAGGCGCGCGCTGGAGGCGGCGAGGGCCCAGGGGGAACTGCCGCCTGACTGGCGACATGCCGAGATCGTGGTTTTCCTGAAGCCGGGCAGGGCGCCGGACAGACATGACTCGTACCGGCCCATTTCTCTTTTAAATATCGAGGCCAAGATCCTGGCTAAGGCCTTAGCGAACCGGCTGCTGCCCCTTATCACCGACCTGGTTCATCCGGACCAGGCTGGCTTCATGCCCCATAGGGCCACTCGTCATAATATTCGGAGGGCACAGGCGGCGGTTGACGCCATGGGCGCTCGGGACGAACAAGCGGCGCTCCTACTGGCGGACATGGACAGGGCCTTTGATTCTGTGAGCTGGGCTTACCTGTTTGCCCTGTTGACCCGCCTTAACCTCGGCCCAGTGTTCCTGTCGTACCTGCGGTTGCTGTACACTAACGTCACGGCCTCTGTTAGAGTGGCCGGGGCCACCTCTGGGAGCTTTCGGATTGGTCGGGGCACTCGACAGGGTTGCCCACTGTCCCCATACCTGTTCGCCCTTGCGATGGAGCCCCTCGCGTCCCGAGTACGGGCGGATGCTCAGTTGCGCGGCTTTGTCTGGAATACCGACCTCACGGATAGGATCGCGCTGTATGCAGACGATGTTCTCTTCTTTCTCACCGACCTACGACGCTCGGGTCCCCGGGTCCTGGAGGTCATGCGCGTCTTTGGCGAGATCTCGGGCCTTCGACTCAATCTTAATAAATCGACCCTGTGGGTACTAGGCGGCGGAGTTGTGACTGACCCCTGGGCGGAGGGACTGAGGGTGGCGACGGATGGTCTGAAGTACCTAGGCATATTCCTGTCGGAGTCGCGAGTCGTGGCTTGGGCCCGTGGCGTCCTGCCGGTGTGGGATCGAGTCCAGGCTGATGTCAAGACTTGGTCCAGGATGCCCCTCACCATCTTTGGCCGATCGGCCATCTTTAAGATGGTGGCGCTTCCGCGTCTCCTATATCAGCTTCAGAATTTCCCGTACCCTGTTGGCCAACAGTGGTTTCGCCAAGTTAACTCCGTTCTCAGTCGCTTCCTCTGGGCTGGTGGGGCGGCCAGAGTGGCGCTGAAAACGTGCTTCTTGTCTACTTATTGTGGTGGCCTGGCTACCTCGGATCTTCTCTCCTACTATCAGGCTTCCCACCTGCTTATTCTTAATGACTGGTGGTACGGGGATAGGAGGGACCCGGCGTATGCCTTGGAGCGGTCGCTGATGGGGGATCGGACGCTCCACACTATTCTGTATTCGGCTCGTCTGCGCCGCGCGCTGCCGTCGGTTACCAGAATGGTCTTTGCCGTGTGGAGACAAGCCCTGCGCCGCATGGGCTGGTGGGGCAAGTTGACGGCTGAGACGCCGCTTTGGCACAATGGTTTGCTCCCGGAGCTGGTGGCCCTGTCCGGCTTTGAGGGCTGGGAAGCCATTGGTATCACGCTGCTGGGCCAGGTCATGTCCGGTACCACTCTTAAATCGTTCGAGGAACTCCGTACTGAGTTCCAGATGCCTCAGTCCCAGTTCTTCCGATATCTGCAGCTGCGCCATGCTCTTACCCCGAGCGTTACCAGCCTAGACTCTTTACCGGAGTTCAGCCCAGTAGAGGCAAAAGTGTTTATGGGGGATCTGGGAGACAGAAAGGTTTCTCAGATTTACCAGACGCTAGTCACCCATTGCTCCTCTACCCTCCGCTCTCTTCGGGCGGCATGGGAAGTAGATGTTGGCCCTCTGGATGAGGACGACTGGAGGGAGGCACTTGAATCCCCACGTGGGACCGCTATCGCCGCCCGGCTCCGACTAATCCAATTTAAATACTTACATCGGGCCTATTATACTCGCGAACGGCTATGGAGGGCTGGGTTGATAGCTTCCCCGGAATGCTTGCGTTGTGGGACGGTGCCAGGGTCCCTGATCCATACAGTGTGGTCGTGTGCTCGGCTGACTGGTTTCTGGAGAGGTGTGTGGAGTTGTCTGTCCGAGGTCCTGGGCTGGGACCTTCCCCGCACCCATCGGCTGGGATTATTGCATGTCATGGATGGTATTGGGGGGAACGTTTATAAGCGTCATCTGCTGCTCTTGGGGCTGGTTGTTGCCAAGCGGGACTTGGCCCGGGCATGGAAGGCGGCGAGGGCCCCCCCCCCTGTCTGCGTGGCGAGCTGGGCTGGACTATTTCATGGGCCTGGAAAGGCCGATCTTTGAGGCGAGGGGCTGCCCGCGCAAACATTACAAAATTTGGAAGCGATGGGCCGACTACCGGGGTTTGTTATTGGATCCCCCGGCGGAGCGAGAGGAGGACGATTGATGGCAGAGTCATCGCTGGCCCGAGGCTGTAACGCCCTGTGTGCACTACACCTCCATTTGCTGCTATATAGATGTCTGTGCACGTGTGGTCCGGGGGTGGGGGAGGGTGTTTGGGTGTTGGAGGGGTTGGGGTTGGGGGACAGGGTGGGTTAGAGGGAGTTTTCTATACTGAGCTTATTCTTGACACATGCTTGACCTTTTGCTACCTGTATGATTTGCTGTACCGATATTGTCGTGGTGATCTCTGGTCTTGGAGGTGCCACGTTCTTATTGTTCGTTTGCTCAATAAAATTGGTTGTGAAAAAAAAAAAAAATCTCTTAATGAAGAGTTTGGTTCTTAAGCCATTTGAGCCCAGTTTAGGTTGTAGTTTGACTGTAGATGCCAGCCAGGTAGGACTTGGTGCCACTTTGACACAGGTTGAAGACGGAGTTGAAAAAACAATAGGATTTGCATCAAGAGTACTGAGATCATCTGAATTACAATATTCAGTCATTGAAAAAGAATTATTGGCTAGTGCTTGGGCCATTGAGAAGTTTCGAGCATACGTGTGGGGAAAGCAGTTTTTGCTTCAAACTGATCACAAGCCTCTAGTAAATATTTTGGGTGGTAGTCTGACAAAGTGTTGTACTCCTAGAATTATGAGAATGGTTACCAAATTGCTCCAATATCAATTTGATGTTATACACATTTCTGGTGGTAGGAACGAGAGAGCAGATTTTCTTTCCCGTTTTCCTCCCACTACTTCTCATGAAGAGGAAGTTACTTTTTCTGACCTCAATAAAGAGGATTGTGAAGATTGCCTTGTGGCAGGTGTAGATATTCCTGAGCTACAATTTTGTTCGCTGGATGAATGGAGAGAAGCATTTTCCAATGATTGTGTTCTTCAAGATGTGTGTAACTTTGTTAGATCAGGGTGGCCAAGAGAAAAGGTTCTTTCTTCCTCGCTTCAACCTTTTTATAAAGTTGAGGATGAAATATCTTTGGAAGATGGTATTTTATTGCGTAATGAAAAGATTATTCCTCCTCATATTTTCAAGAATGGGATTATTGTAAGAGCTCATGAAGGACATTTGGTCTCTTCTTTCACTAAGCGTTGCATTCGTGACACATTTTGGTGGCCAGGAATGGATTCAGAAATTGATGAGTTTGTGGCAGATTGTTGTATTTGTAAATCATCGGACAAGTCTCTTAAAACTTCTGTTCCTCCACTCATGCCTGTTGAGTGTCCTGACCGTCCACGGGTTAAACTTCGAATTGATGTCATGGGACCATATTGACACTAAATGGTAATTCGAGATTTATTTTGGTTCTAGTGGACTATGCATCTAAGTGGCCTGAGTACAAATTAGTTAAGGAAGCAGACACAAAAAGTATCATTGATTTCCTGAGCGATGTTTGGTCTAGAGAAGGATTTCCCGAAATACTAGTATCAGACAATAGGAAGCAATTTGTTAATAAGGATTTTGAATCTTCAGGAGTTAAACATATAAAAAGTTCACTCTATCATCCTCGAGGAAATGAACTGGTGGAAAGGATGAATTGTGGGATTGGGGACTGTGTGGAGTGGGCCAAAGCTAGTAACTATGATGTTACGAAATCCCTAAAGAGTATGATATTGTTCTAAAGAACTACCCCATTCATCCACCAAAGTATCACCATTTGAATTGATGAGGGGAAGAAAACCTAACACCTCTTTTTGGCCTGGGTCGATGTCTAAATGGATTAATGCTGAGTCTGAATTGATGTCTATTGTAAAAGTTAATGTTGCTTTCACTCAAGCCAAACAGAAAGATAATTTTGATTCTAAGAAAAGCTCGAAAACGGCTATTCTCAAGGTTGGGGATATTGTGAGAATCAAAAAGTCTATTCATGTTAACAAGGGTGAAAGCATATTTGGTGCACCTGTCAAAGTCGTTAAGATTGTAGGTAAGGTTATTCAAGTTGAAGGTGGATTTTGGTGGAACTTAAGCAAAGTTGCTAAAATTAAATGTTCTGTTCCACAAGTTGCCTCTAAACAATCTCTTACTATGGATTTTACTCCGAGGAATATCAGAAAAAGTTCCCGCAAAGTTGTTAAACCAGCCAGATATTGAGATTGATGTTTTATCAATTTTATTACTTGTTTTTTGTTTTGTTTGTTTGTTGTTTTTGGAAGTAAGGAAGGTAATGTAGTAATCTGTGTTTAGTTTAAGTTTGTAATGTATTTAACAGTGCTACTGTACTGTGCTAGCTCTTCTAAGAATGTTATGCCACTGCCTAGATACTGTGGATTGATTTACTCTTGAGTTGAGATCTGTTGGAGTTGGCTGTGGTTTAGCTAGCTCCTCTTCCATGTAACCTACAAATAAACTACTCAAGACATCTTCTGTTTCCTGGCTAATTACTACACAGCCCTTAATTAAAATGCCTTCCATCATAGTCCCCATGTTGGGCCAGTTGTTATTACAAGGTATAGTAGGGGCAACACCGATATCTGAGGACACTGAGAGAGAGGCTGAGCAAAATGGACAGCCTGCTGGTATTTGTCCAGAAGAGAGCAAGAAACTAAAATTGCACTGGTGCTCACCTCTAAGTTGGAGACATTCTTTCTTGGTCAACAGAAAAGTCCCATCTCTCATCAGTTGCGCGGCATGGCTGGGCGCAGGCGGACTGATGCAGATGGGCTTCCCTTTGGCACGCAAGCGGCGTGCCCTCAATATTCATTCTATGCCCCGCCAAGGCTAAATGGTCGCCTCCACCAAGCCACAAACACTAGAGCGCATCTGATCAAAGTGGCGGCCCAGAATGGCAATGTGGTAGGAGGACAAAAAGGGCACCTCTAGATCAAATTGCTCCTAGTTTACAGTGGAAAAAATTGATTTCAAGGTGAAACAGAACACCCCTCTCTCAATCTAATTCCTTTTAACCCCTCAGTATTTTAAAAATCAATATCCAGTTTCAAGTTCAGTGTTTGAGCAATTGTAATCAACAGGGAACAGAAAAATGTGCTAGTAAAATTGTTTTTGAATCAATTCAGATTGTTATCTGCAGAATTTACACACAAATTCACCAATAAAATTGCGATAATCACTCCTGCTCTTAATCCATTGGGCGTGTCCGTACTGCTGCCTGCATTTTCTGCCCCTCCAAGGCTGATGACCTCTCCCATCTAGCCACAAACACTAGAGCGTGCCTGATCAAATTGTCAGCCCGAAATGGCAATGTGGTATGAGGACAAAAATGGCACCTCTAGATCAGATTATTCTGAGCGTACAGCAGTGAAAAAATCTTTAAAGGTGAGGCAGAGCTACCCTCATTTAATCTAATTGTTTTAACCCCCTCAGTATTTTAAAAATCTGAGCTGAATTTGAAATTCAGTATATGAGTAATTGAAATCAACAGTGTATAGAAATATTTGGTTTTAAGATTGTTTTAAATCAATCCAAATTGTAATCAGCCAGACATTTATACACAAATTCAACAATAAAATTGTGATAATCACACCTGTTCTTACCCCATGGAATGAAACTAGTGATTGAAAAAATGAGTGAGCAAGGAATTCTCTGAGAAGTGCTTGGTAGTCCTTGCAATTCGCTAGTGATGGGAATTAAAAAGCTGAATGGCAAATGGAGAGTCTTGCAGGATCTCTGGAAAATAAATACAATTGTTCCTTTTTGTCCAGGGGTACCGAATCCAGCAGTAATATTTTTTCACATTTCATAAGAAGCTGAATAGTGTACAGTCATTGACATATGCCAAGCGTTCTTCTTAATCCCATTACATGAAGATTCAAAGCTTCTCTTTGCATTTCAATTCTTGAATAAAGTTCTTGTGTGGTGCATAATCCCACAAGAACGTGTTTCGCAATCCTGAAATCGAGTCCACTGACCATCCAGATGGAGGTTAGGATTGTGAAAAAAGGGTCAGAATTCACTCGAAATATGCGGTGTCCAAATTGCGTTTTGGGCCGTTTCCCGTTGCAGGTACTAGGTCTACCCACACAAGTGAGGTATCATTGTTATAGGGAGACTTCAGTGAATGCTGGGTGGGTGGAAGTTTGTGCCTACTCGCAGATCCCAGAACTTTCCATCACAAAAATGTGTGGAAAATTTAGTTTTTTTGACAAAGTTTGATGTTTGTGAAGGATTCTGGGTAACAGCAACTGGTGGGAGCCACACAACTCACCCCATGCTGGATTCCCCTGGATATCTAGTTATCAACAATGTATAGGTTTGCTAGGTTTCCTTAGGTGCCGGCAGAGCCAGGGTCCGAAATACAAAACTAGTCACATTGGGTAAAATGGGTCAGTATTCACTGGAAAAATGTGATGTGTCTACAATGTGTTTTGGGCCGTTTCCTGTTGCGGGTACTAGGCCTACCCACACAAATGAGGTACCATTTTTATTGGAAGACTTTGGGGAAACACTCGGTGGCTGGAAGTTTGTTGGTCCACACAGATATTAGAACTTTCCATCACAGAAAAGTGAGGAAAATGTAGTTTTAACACAAAGGTTGAGGTTTACAAGGGATTCTGGGTAACATAATCTAGTGAGAGCCACACAACTTACCCCATCCTGGATTCTCCTGGATATCTAGTTTCCAGAAATGTATAGGTTTGCTAGGTTTCCTTAGGTGCTGGCAGAGCTAGGGTCCGAAATCCACAACTAGTCACATTGTGAAAAAAAGGTCAGATTTCACTGGAAAAATGTGGTGTCTACATTGCGTTTTGGGCCATTTCCTGCCGCACGTACTAGGTCTACCCACAAAAGTGAGTTACCATTGTTATAGGGAATCTTCAGTGAATGCTGGGTGGGTGGAAGTTTGTGCCTCCTCACAGATTCCAGAACTTTCCATCACAAAAATGTGAGGAAAATGTAGTTTTTTGTCAAAGTTTGAGGTTTGCACAGGATTCTGGGTAACAGAACCTGGTGGGAACCACCCAACTCACCCCATCCTGGATTCCCTGGATATCTAGTTTTTAGAAATATATAGGTCTGCTAGGTTTCCTTAGGTAATTAAACAACAGGGGGTGGTGATGGACAGAGTTTCTGAATTAAGCAGAATCTCTCACCCAGTCAAGAGATCAGGGCAAAATCCAACACCGTTTTTTAGCTCATTGCACCATCCCAGTTTCAGAACCTGGCTGTATGCAAATTAGTCTGTCCCTGGCCCAGTGCATCATGGGAACAGGGCAGACCAGACTACAAAAGCCAATTCTTTCACTGGGAAGGAAACAAGCTTCCGGGGACCGGTTTCTGGCATTACAGCCGTCTTCGGCCCGGCTTGCTTGAATCCTGATGGTGCAATGAGCAAGGGACTCACGTCTGAGTATACCCTTCCACGCTTATGGTGGACAAAATAATTAAACAACAGGGGGTGGTGATGGACAGAGTTCCTGAATTAAGCAGAATCTCTCACCCAGTCAAGAGATCAGGGCAAAATCCAACACCGTTTTTTAGCTCATTGCACCATCCCAGTTTCAGAACCTGGCTGTATGCAAATTAGTCTGTCCCTGGCCCAGTGCATCATGGGAACAGGGCAGACCAGACTACAAAAGCCAATTCTTTCACTGGGAAGGAAACAAGCTTCCGGGGACCGGTTTCTGGCATTACAGCCGTCTTCGGCCCGGCTTGCTTGAATCCTGATGGTGCAATGAGCAAGGGACTCACGTCTGAGTATACCCTTCCACGCTTATGGTGGACAAAATAATTAAACAACAGGGGGTGGTGATGGACAGAGTTTCTGAATTAAGCAGAATCTCTCACCCAGTCAAGAGATCAGGGCAAAATCCAACACCGTTTTTTAGCTCATTGCACCATCCCAGTTTCAGAACCTGGCTGTATGCAAATTAGTCTGTCCCTGGCCCAGTGCATCATGGGAACAGGGCAGACCAGACTACAAAAGCCAATTCTTTCACTGGGAAGGAAACAAGCTTCCGGGGACCGGTTTCTGGCATTACAGCCGTCTTCGGCCCGGCTTGCTTGAATCCTGATGGTGCAATGAGCAAGGGACTCACGTCTGAGTATACCCTTCCACGCTTATGGTGGACAAAATAATTAAACAACAGGGGGTGCCGGCAGAGCTAGGGTCCGAAATCCACAACTAGTCACATTGTGAAAAACGGGTCAGAGTTCACTGGAAAAATGTGGTGTCCACATTGCATTTTGGGCTAATTCCTGTTGCAGGAACAAGGTCTACCCACAAAAGTGAGGTACCATTGTTATTGGGAGACTTAGGTAAATGCTGGGTGGGTGGAAGTTTGTGCCTTCTTGCAGATTCCAGAACTTTCCATCATAGAAATGTAAGGAAAATGTTGCTTTTTTGACAAAGTTTGAGGTTTGCAAAGGATTCTGGGTAACAGAACCTAGTGGGAGCCACACAACCCATGCCATCCTGTATTCCCCTGGATATTTAGTTTTAAAAAATGTATAGGTCTGCTAGGTTTCCTTAGGTGCCGACAGAGCTAGGGTCCGAAATCCACAACTAGTCACATTGTGAAAAAGGGTCAGTTTTCACTGGAAAAATGTGAAGTGTCCACATTTTGTTTTGGGCCACTTCCTGTTGTGGGTACTAATCCTACCCACACAAGTGAGCTATCATTTTTATTGGAAGACTTTGGAGAACAATGGGTGGCTGAAATTTTGTGGCTCTCCACAGATTCTAGAATGTTCCATCACAAAAATGTAAGGAACATTTAGTTGTTTTTTTGTGCAAAGTTTGAGGTTTACTAGGGATTTTGGGTAACAGAATCTAATGAGAGCCACACAACTCACCCCATCCTGGATTACCCTGGATGTCTAGTTTTGAAAAATGTATAGGTTTGCCAGGTTTCTTTAGGTGCTGGTAGAGCAAGGGTCCATAATCCGCAGCTAGGCACATTATAAAAAAAGGGTCAGTTTTCACTGGAAAAATGTGATGTGTCCATGTTGCGTTTTGTGACATTTCCTGTTGCAGTTACTAGGCCTACCCACACAAGTGAGGTACCATTATTATCGGGAGACTTTGGTGAATGCTGGGTGGGTGGAGGTTTGTGCCTCCTCCCAGATTCCAGAACTTTCCATCACAAAAATGTTAGGAAAATGTAGCTTTTATCAGGAGACTTAGTTAAACACAGAATAGTAGAACAAGTGCTATTACCACTGACTTTCTGCCTTCCAAATGTAAGACAATTTGTAAAACATAAGTCATTTTGAAAAAATACCCTCTAATTCACATGCTTGTATGGGTACCCACAATTTTGGAGATGTGTAAATAACCACTGCTTCTAAACTCTATATTTTGTTCCCATTTCTGAAATATATAGGTTTCCTTGGTACCTAGTTTTCACTCTTTATATTGTACCAAATGCATTGCTTTATACCTGGTACACAATGAAAAACCATTGCAAGACGCAGCTCAGTTTTAGGCTCTGGGTTCCTCTGGTTCTTGATGTACCATAAAAGCCCTATATATCCCCGCAACCAGAAGGACCCAGCAGATGTAACGGTATGTTACTTTAAAAAATCTGTCATACTTAGAAGAAGTTACAGGTGAAAACATTGGCACAAATGGCTATTTTTTTTAACTCAATTTCAATATTTTTTATTTTCAGCTGTTGGTTTCTATGAAAAAAAAAACCTTGAAGAATCTACACAAATGACCCATTGTCTAGTTTTCAGAAATCTATGGCTTTCCTGGATCCGTCATTGCTTTCAAACTAATTTTTCCCCCTAACTGGAATGAGGTTGAAAGAACAAAAAATAGGAAAAATAGGCTATGTCCCAGTAAAATGCCAAAACTGTGTAAAAAATGTTGGTTTTCTTACAAAAGTCTGCCTGTCCCTGAAGGTTGAGAAGATGGTGATTTCAGGCCCTCTAACCCTTTGTTGATACCTTTAGCAGGGAAAAAAACAGACGCTTTCTTGTGCAGCACTTTTTTTCATTTTAAATACAAAACACTAAATGTAGCTGTATTTTGGCTAATTTCTTGGTTCCTCCAGGGACATCCACAAAGCCTGGGCACCTTAAGAATCCTCAAGATGTTGGAAGACCAGGATTCAAATTTGGTGTGGATACCTTATGTGGGCAAAAAGTTACGGAGTCCTAAGCGCAAAGTACCCCAAATAGCCAAAATAAGTCGTAGCACAGGGGGAGGCCCAACAGTGAAGGGGTTAAGAGACTTGCGAATGATGCTTCTAAGAACGAGAAAAAGAAAAGGGAAAAATTGGGCGATAAAAGAATTTTCAGGATTTGCATGTGTAAATATTTACATAATCAAAGTCATGCAGGAAGACAAAGTCTGGTTAGGATGTATAAAAAGTATTGGCAAAACACAGTTTCAACATGTTGTTGAAGATGTGTATAATTGGTGTCTAACAGCCTTTCAATATTCAGAGCAAGAAAACCGTTGTGCATCACATTGGCACACCAGTAGGCCCATTTACGAGATTGCGGGCAGACTTTATTGAGATGCCACAATGTAATGGCTTGAAGTATGTCTTGATAATAGTTTGCCTATTCTCCAATTGAGTGGAAGCATCTCCCACAAAAAGAGTAGATAACCATACAGTTGCAAATTGTTGAGGGAGTTGAAACTAACCTTTGGTCACCCAGCTTCTAGTGAAACTGATCGTGGTGAACATTTCAAGAATGGAGTATTGAAAATAATTTGCACAGCTGTCAAAAAGGAGAGTGTAGTGTTTGAGACTCAGCAGAAATTTCATAGTAGGTATAGACCACAATCTTGAGGTTTAGATGGTCATACGAATATCACTCGAAAGATAAAACTGGCGGAAGTCTGTGTGAAGCACGGTTTGAAGTGGCCTGACGCTCTACCTCATTTTGATGAATATGAGAAGTACTCCCAACAGAAAGACAGGGCTATCTCCCCATGAAGTATGGGCAGGGAAATGAGACTTGCATGTGTACCCTCAGCTGCATTAGTCTTAATAACTGATGACACTGTTCTGGATTATTGCAAAGTTCTGGCTGATATAGTGAAATCTGTTTCTCACCATGTGAATGTGTCAAATGAAGACTGCAGGCATACACCCTGACATGGACTGAATGCGGGGGATTGGGTGGTTATCTAAAAACATGTTTGTAATTGCTGTCGAAAAATAGACATTCGAAGAAGAACACTTGCATACGGAAGCACTCTGAACTAGTAAATGACTTAAGAGACTTTAAAAAATAGTTGAATCCAGAAACTAGTGGAAGTGAATTACCAATAGATACAAGGGCAACAAGAAGGAGAGTTTCAAACCAAAAATATGCCTAGTCAGAATGGGTGTATTTAGTGACAACACTGGAGGAGGAAGAAGCAGAAGAAATTGAGGAGTATTATTTCCAAATGAACAAGAGTCAATATAGTTTTTAGATGTGGTTCAGATACAGAGACAAACTAAGGAAGAGCCACCAGGAAAAGTGAAATAGAGACGTTAGTTATCCAGTTCTGATGAAAAACATGAAAATAATCATACATTTTTTTGCATACGAAACTGAAATGATACCTGAAGTCTAATAGGTCTAGGACACAATTGTTTTAGAATTTTGAGATGTGACCTGTTACAAGGACTGAAAAGCTGATTGTTGTTCTTGTTTATAATTGTTTTAAAGAAATAAGAAAAATATTATTGTTTTGAAGAAAAGGTTTGTTACATTTTGATTTGTTTGCCACAAAATTACTTTTTCTGGTCTCAACGGAGAAGATGGGAAAGCGTAGATGCTTTAAATTTGTAGGGGCGACTTTACTAATTATAATATTACTAGTATTAGTTGGCCTGTTGGTCTGTTTACTGATTCCTGTGGGAAATGTATCAGGTTATATTAACAGATATGTTAATGGTAAGACTAATCATGAAGAATGTAAACAAATGATACCAAAACATGAATAGCATTTAATTAGTGCTTTTAAGATAATATATATACTAAAATGATTAGGGAGTATGTAGACGTCATGAACATTAGTAAGTGCTATGTATTTACTTGCCTTCCCACATCAATTTGGGAGGGTTGGACATGCGTACAATTAGAGATTCCATATTAATGGTCTTGTAATATTTCATAGCCTTTTCCAGTCATGAAGAATTTCTTTCTCCATACCAGAGTGATTTCAAAGTGTCTTTAGACAATTTGTTTATTGATCAGAAGCAGGATAGAATAATTAAACATAGTGAGCATTTGAGAGTTATTGCACAAACCAGATAAAATACTAATTTGAATAAAGATTGTGTTCATTGAATGATGAAGGGCATCACTTAATTAAGAATATAACGAGAAATTAGTAAAAAATTATGAGAAATTTAGAAGATTGTTTTAAAAGAAATAAAGGAAGAGGAGGTATTTAGATGTTCAGATTTGCATTCTAGCATGAAGGTGGATCAGGAAAAAAAGGTAAGATGTGTATGGTAAGGTGCAGTCCCAGAGAAGAAGAGAAAGGGGAATTTGTAGGTGAAAGCATGTGTGACATATCTTATGAGGTTAGTGGAGATCTTTTGTCTGTAGAAGAACCTATAAGCAGAGCACTCTACTATGTTTGTGGAAGGACTGCTTATTTTAACCTGTGAGGAACTGGGTGGGTTCAAGTTGTTTCGCTATATTTTTTCCTAAAATGCATCATCTAGATCAGATGGATGAAGAACAAGGCATGAGGAGAGTAAAATGAAGTTTTGGACAAGAGATTCTTGATATTTTAGAAGCAATAATCCCTCTAATGGGTATAAAGGTGAATAATGCGAAAATTAGACAATTGTCTACTGTAATAGATAAATTTGTTGTAGATACGGCAGAATCATTTAGATTAGTAAATGTAGTGATGCTAGAAATTACAGCAACGGTCATGCAGAACTGTCTTACCTTGGATATTCTTTAGGTGAAAGAGTGCTGCGTTTGCAAGGTAATTAATGGAAAGGGCTGTTGTGCTTTCATACCTGATCAAAATATTAATGGTACCAGGATTATGGGAGAGTGTGGGATCCTGGGTAAGGGAGTTAGGAAATAGCTTTGGTAAAGTAGGGAAATGGTTAGGTAATATTGGTGGTGGTGTTCTTCAATCAGTTTTAACACATAAAATAATTATAATGATTAGGATTATAATGATTTGAGAAATTATTCTATTTATTTATTAAAATTATGAGTGTCAAATTAGTAGACAAAATTGCAGGGTTAAAAGCAATAGTAAGTCAAGAAAAATGTCAATGGGTGTGGGAATGGAGGACTACAGGGATTAAATGTGTAAACAATTAAATCAAATGGAGTAGAATGGAGTAGAATGTTTGATTATCGAAGAAGATTAAAGTTTCAAATAACTAATGTCAGATTAAGAATGTAATCAATGGGATTATACTGATTATTAAATAAATAATCAAAGGGGGAGGCTGTAGACGTTTTTTAGATGGGCAATTTTGGATGACAACTTATTTCTTTGAATAATTCATTTTAATTAGTAATTCTCTGCACTTCTCCCCTCACCTCCCCTACCATTTATTGGTTCTGCTCCACTTTCTTTGCTCCGCTTTCCCTCTCTGTAGCCTCTGTTTCCCCCTGGCTCTCTCCGTCCCTTGCCTCTACACTCACGGGTTTTTAGTGACACACTGTACCTCTGTTAATTCCAAAAGTTTGAGAATTTTGTTCAGTTCTGCCTGCTGTTAACAAAACATTTCTGCTACAAGAACCATTTTGTCTGCTTCCCTCCTTCCCTCCTCCATTTACCTCTTCCTTCCTGCTCTCCGAGACACAACTTGTGGATAAGAAAGCTAAACACACCCCTCCTACAGGTTCACTCATTTGGTGGTTGCTGAACAACCACTTGGCTGGGGCTGAAGTTGAACCTAAGAGCCTGAAAGAGGATCACTGCCATCACCACCAGTACTTACAAGCCCCCCCGACAGGGTGTCTCAGCCCTGGCATCAAGGCTATGAGAGGAGAGGACAAGGACAACGTACCTCTTTGGTCTGAAAGTGCCTGGTAAGACCTAGGACCACAAATGCTGCCTTTTTCCATATGCAAACGTTCAAGAGGAGCCATCCACATCAACAACCATGCACATAAACTCATAACAAACTCACACCTATCATTTCAACTGTTGTATATGGAATTGAGGAGATGGTTTAGACATCATATTTAAGGAAATAACAAAACTCACCAAAGCTGAGGATGTTTCCTTAAAAGGTTGTGAGCCCCCCATTAAATGCAACCTTACCCCAACCTTCACCTTCTTTACAGACAACTACTTAGCAATGGACCATTCCCAGACACCTTTTAGACATAGTTTCAACCAATCTCATACAATATACAAGCCTATGCATCCTTGGTGACCTAATCATATGGTTTGACAAACCTAATATGTCCCACCTCAAAATGCTGGGCTAGACACACTCAAATCACCTCATGCTCAGACACACGCACATTGCAGGGCACACTTTAGTTGTCATTTTTGCCAACCCAGACCTGGTCAAATTCCAAAGGATTATTCCAGTCACTTGGCCAAACCATTACCCGGGCCTTCCAAAACAATAAACCACATATAACCCCAGCTAAACTCACCTTACTTGCAACTACATATCACCATTCAGATGCTGACATCTATACGGACACCTTCTTATACTCTTTCAATCATTCAACCACATACAGCTTAGGTGAATATCTAAATTCTGGATAGGAAATCACTTGGGTATGGGTTTTGGTATTCCTACAAAACGTGAAGGTAATGCCTTCCAGAGTATACATCCTTCCTGAGATATCCCGCCTCTATCTGTGATCGTAGGGTTGCCCTTAGTGTATCTGGGGCAGTATTCTTTAATAACAAATGAACCCAGACATGGATTTCCGGTGCAGGGCCATTCAATTTGATGATACCAGGGGAAAATATCTAGAAGGGAAGGGTTGAATGCCAGCATAGATACCCTACACCAGAAGTACTAGGACACAGAGATAGATAGGTACACGTAGCTAGAAGGGAAGGAGCAAACCCTAATTGTACAGAAACTTACAGTGTATTCCTTGTGTTTCAGAGGCAAAGGAACGATACTGATTGGCACCAGCGAACATTGTGAAGCAATATTGCATGTACCAGATATGCAATGGGGCACCTCCGTGTTGATAGGCACGTACTGGCAAAGTGGGGAGTTTGCCTACATCCAGCTCATCCCCAGATGGCGAGGCCTCTGCACCTTAGTGACCATAGACACACTGACCCTGATCATCTCTGGAAAAGATCTATCTGAGTTGTACCAACATCCGCTATATAAGAAAACAATTCTGTAGCATCAGGCTTGAGAAAAGAGTACTGTTGATTACTTTGGCTGGGCTCAGAACATGGACATTCCAGAGGAATTTATACTGTTTTCTGACACTCAAGTAAAAGAGGGAGATTCCATACCCTACTTCACCATGCTAATGAAGGTGAACGCCCGCTGATTACAAATAACCAGGTGTGGGCTGCTTAAAATGATCAATAATACTGAGCTCAGCCTAAGTGCTATCAAGGAAGAACTAAGAGCCATCTGCCTCATGATAATGCAATATCGGTATGTGTTGGACTTGATGACGAGGATGGAGGGTGGGGTTGTGTCAAAATTGTTGCATCTTGCTGTATTTTCATCCCCAGAAACGACCTAGATAACGGGAAACCGACTCTTGCCAACCACCAACTGTATTGTCTACAATCTGACATGGAGAAGGAGGGAAGTGCCCCTGAGCCGAAATGGTTTTTAGACTTATTTACTTGGATCCCCAGATAGGTGACCAGACTGTGGCTTTCACTGCTTCCCATCATACTTTTTTGTGCTTATTTTGTATGGTTTCCAACAAGTGGGGGTTTCCTGCTGTAAAATTGAAGTCCTCAGTTTAGGTATAATACAAGTAACTAGGGAATTAGTAATAGGCACAACAGATACACAGCAAACCTCAAGTAATGTGACTGTCATGATGTATGGGGTAATTGATGTAGTTGAAAATTCAACTTGAGGGGGAAATATTAATATTAATAAATACAATGTTGATGTACATCATGCTATTTGTAAGTATGATTACGAACTCGCATCTCTGTTGTTGAATTCACCCGATATGACCTCCCCCTCAACCCTGAGTAAGAAATATGTGGTCAGGCAGGCCTTGCAACCTAGGTCTGCAGCAACTGATTGACAAATCACAGGTGGGGGGACACGTCATCCTTAGACAAGCGTGTGGAAAGAAAAACCCTGATCGATCCCAAAGATAGGCAGCAAAACCACAATGTCAGGAGATTGGCCCCAATAAAACAGGTTTGGCCGGAGAGGCGCTCCTACCCAAAACACCATAATGTAATGTGCCACAATAAGTTAGGAACACTCAGCCAATCAGAAGACAGCATGAACATTACACGCAGGGATCACACATGCCCAAGTCGGACATCTGGACACATACCCACTGCTCTGCATTGTGGCCATGCAGGGTCGAGACCCACCTGTGCTTCTTGTGAAAATGACCAGATTAATGACTCCGTGACTAGGCCCAAATTCCTGTTCTAAAAAGATTGTACAAATTGTTTTATTACACTTTGTAAAATGCATAAAATGACGGACAAAGCCAATGCACTTTGACTTTGAGACAGTCTTTAGACCCCGACTCTGTTGTCTGTTCTCCCAGCCGCTGCGTTTAATTAAACCAACTGTTTCTGTTTTGCCAAAAACCTCTTGTCTTTCATTTTTCAAGGTAAATTCATATTCGAGCAACACATAAATAACCCTCCTGGCCTTCACTAAAACTAATACCATAGCACTGAGCGGCTGGGCAACCGACAGAAGTTCATAAAGGCTGAATACTAATTCTGTTATACTGATTGTCCCTTTTACACTCACACACATAAGACAGATCTGTTAAGTGTCATGTTCTACACCCGGTACAGTACCAGACCAAAGCAATAAACAATCCATTACCAATTGAAGAGGCATTGAATAAGTGAAGAAGTCTTCTATATACACCTGTGCAACAGATCATTCTAATTTAGTCCTTAACTGCAGGCCCCATCTATCTAAATGCTTTGTCTGCTTCTTGACATCTCACAATAACAATTGGATATGAAATAATAGTAACAAAGTTTGTTGCAGTAGATCTTTCTACTTATTCTCCTTCTATCAAATGTCTGCTCAAGACCATAAACTTTAAACTAAAATTACAGAATGGACAACTGAGTTCAGTAACCAGCAAAGTGGCCTATGATTTTAAGAAAGTCCATGAAGGGACCTACAGAGCTGTATAAACCTGGCAGCTTACTGACAACTATACACTGCATGCCTATCGCTCACGCACTTTCTTCATTCATCACACTACTAAACACTACGCCCCATAATATGATAATTATATCTTGTTGGTCATCACACATGACATGGAAATACTTCCACACAGGATTAAAAACCCGTTCAACTACACAGCCTACATAGTGTAGCATGCTGCCTATGTAGAGAGGGAATTCAGCGCCCCACGTAGAGAAATTAATTGGTATATAAATGCTGCAGTACAATACAATGCTTGCATAGTCACAGAGTAGAACTACAGTATTATTTGTCTGCATGAAAAATAACAATGGATGAAACCTAGATCTGTGACTAGGGGCGAGTGTTTGGAAAGTTTCAACACTCCGTCCATCATTTATTCTGTGATGTTGCTATGTGCGCTCTAAGTGGCTATGGGTATGCCCAGACATGGGTCCTGTGCTCGCTGAGCCACTGGATTCAAGCTAGCCTGGCTGATGAGGTATGATACCCTGAAACGGATCCCGGGATGCTTGTTTCCAGTCCAAGGAGGACCAAGTCTGGCATTTCAGGCTGGACTGTTCCCATTTGCGGCCAAAGTTGCAGAGAAAACAGTCAACAGGGAACTGACACAATTCATAGAAGATAATGTGAATGAGATTGAAATACTCCTGAGGCGGAAGCCGGGAGGTTTTACTGCTAGATAACAGAATACTTGTTATTTCTATCTTTTAAACGCACTGCACTTTACACCAGCACTAGCGCTTTTAAATTGTTTTTTATCACCGCTTTTACTGTGTATTTTGTGATCTGTGTTACTTTGAGGAATTACCTGTTAAAACTCTCCCAAACGACCGCTTGTAAGCCGCTTTACTGTACCCAAGAATAAAAAGGCACTTAGCCATTTCGAGGCCCCCGGTCTAACAAACAATCCCCTCGAGGCAAGGAATCCACGGCCGCCATCTTGAATTGGGGCCTGGACAGCGCTCTAGTGGCTGGGCGATTTGGGCCCAATACACTATAAAATGGAGCCTCCTCCCCGTCCGCGCAGCGGGCGGGCGCAGCGGGCGGGCTGCGCGGCCGGAGGCGCGCCAGAGGCAAGCCCGTCTGGGCCCGTCCGGGCCAGGCCGGGCACAGGGCCATCCACTATGCCCGTTTCACACAGTTCCCGGATCAGACACTCACGTGACTACCTTCTGCAATTTTGTACGGCAGCTACTTCCCCAGGATCCCAACCTTTTACCAAGCCCCATAATGAGCCTGCAGAGACATCCATCCACCAGTCCTCCAATGGTATTAGCCTAGCTCTGCTGAACTGTAGATCAGCCCCTAAACACGCTATAGAGATCAAAATACTGATCCAAGACTTAAAATTGGATATTCTCTTCCTCACGGAAACCTGGCTAACGTCTCACTCCGAAGCAGACATTGTCAATATGCTACCCCAGGACCACCTTATACAATATCAGAATAGAAGGGAGGGAAAAGGAGGCGGACTAGCGATTGTCTACAAAAACTCCTTTGTATGCAGGCTACAAGAAGGAGGAATTGAGGACTGCGAAAGCACCCATTTCTCCCTTCAGATAACTCCTAATAAATCACTTACGGGCACTCTGATATACCGTCCACCCGGCAGCCTAGGAAATTTTGTAAGCTCACTACTAGAGTACACTATTTCCTCCTGCATCTCGACCCCTAACTTCATCGTGCTCGGTGACTTAAACTTACATTTTGAGGACAACACAGATAAAACTGCTGGGGACCTCACTTCAGAATTAAAAGTACTTGACCTTCATTTAATTAATTCAGAAGCTACTCACATAAAAGGTCATCTTTTGGACCCTCTCTTCACCAATCTGCCAAAAACTGAGGTTCAACCTGCGATCCCTCTCCCTTGGACTGACCATTTTCTCATCCCATTCACCTGGCAAACTCCAGTAAAAAGGGTCCACACCCCAACCCCCAGAGAACACGATAGAATATGGTCTAAATTATCATTTGAGCACTGGACACAGGAGCTAATCCGCTCTGCTCCTCTGCCACACCCTGACCCGGTAAAAGCAGACGAGAACTTTACCAGCTGGCTCACTTCCACTCTGGATATAATCGCCCCTAAACAAGATCTAAAAAAGAAAAATAACTCCTTTAAATCTCCATGGTACTCACAAGAACTCAGGGACCTACGAAAAATCTGCAAAATCCATGAGAGAAAGTGGAGAAAAAAGTGGGACCCCCCTTATCAAGGAAGAGTATAAAACTGCAATGAGGACCTACAAAGCAGCACGAAAAGCAGCCCAAGCCTCCTTCTTTGACAAAAAAATCAAAGCTGCATCTAGCTCATCCCGAGAGACTTACAAAATAGTCAAAGAGCTTCTCAAGATACCCAACCCCCCCTCTTCTCAACAACCCTCAGTTGCCAGATGCAACCAAATAGCAGGCTTCTTCCAAAACAAGATCACTAACATTCTGCAATCACTTCCGCCCAAAGTAGACAACAACCCCACGGTTGCCCCCCCCCCCCCTACCCCGAGACCAACCCTGGACAGCTTTAATCAACTGTCCAATAAGGACTTCCTGAAAGCCCTCTCAGACCTGAAAAGTGGCTCCCCCAACGACCCAGCTCCCATTCGAATTTTAAAACAAGTTGGACCTACCATCTCTCACCGGGCCTCTAACCTTATTAACACCTCGCTGCGCCAAGGAATAGTCCCCCCCAGTTGGAAGCATGCCATGGTCAAGGCACTACCGAAAAAAACAGGCCATGACCCCTCAGATCTAACCAACCTTCGACCGATCTCTCTCTTGCCTGGCATGAGTAAGATCGCAGAGAAGGCAGTCAACCAGCAATTGTCAGCCTTCCTCGAATCCAATAACCTCCTTCGACCCTCACAAACAGGCTTCCGTCCAGGCCAGGGGACTGAGACAGCCCTCCTGAAAGTGGTAGAGGAGGCCAGATGCATCTTGGATTCAGGGGGATCGGTTCTACTGCTCCTCCTGGATCTAAGCGCTGCATTTGATACGGTCGACCACAAGATTCTAATCCAGCGACTATCTGAGCTAGGAGTGAGAAACACAGCACTTTGTTGGCTCTCATCCTTCCTAGGAAACCGTACCTTCCAGGTCTGTGAAGGGAACATGCGATCGGATATCCTTTCCCTCCAGTGTGGGGTTCCCCAGGGCTCTTCATTGAGCCCTACACTGTTTAACACATATATGGCCCCCCTGGAGGATGTGGTCACCCCATTTGGGATAAAAGCCGTCACTTACGCTGATGACACCCAAATGATCGTATCATTCTCACTCGAAGAAGAAAAAATCAAAAACCTCCATGACTGCCTTGAAGGTATATACGTTTGGATGTCCAACTCAAGGCTTAAGCTCAACGGCTCAAAGACCGAGCTTATGCTCCTGGGACACCAACCACCGTCCCTCCCCATTGCTATGTGGCCTTCATGCCTAGGACCCCTTCCCCAGCCCAAGACCGAAATTAAAAGTTTAGGCTTCTGGCTGGAACAAAACCTCTCCATGATAACACAAGCAAAAAAAACAGCCGGTACCTGTGTTGGTCTACTTCGATCAACCAGGAAGATTCTTCCACTACTCCCTGCGACCTCACAAAAAATGCTCATGCAAGGTCTAATACTGTCTAGATTGGACTACTGCAATGCCCTTTTTTTGGCCGCCCCTGAAGCTACGCTCAATGTCCTGCAGCAAACACAAAATGCCGCTGCAAGGATACTCACGGGAACCCCCCGTAGAGTTTCAGCCAAACCTGCCCTAAAGACATTGCACTGGCTGCCGATCCGAGACAGGGTCAAATTCAAAACCTTATGTACCACCCACAGAGCCATGCAAAATCAAGGACCCCCAATGCTGAAATCTATAATCTGCCCATACATACCTAACAGACCCTTACGTTCAGCGCAAGGCAACCTGGCTAAGGTCCACCGAATTAAAAGAGCTCGAACCGGTGGACGCCGTTTTTCGGTGATCGCCTCAACCCTCTGGAATTCTCTTCCAATCCAACTCCGGTCTGAACCTAATCATATGAGATTCCGAAAACTTCTCAAAACTCACCTCTTCCCGCAATAACCTTTCCTCCGCTGCTTCTATCCTCGGGTGTTTGTCCGCAATCTCAGCGCTGGGACGCTTCCGGGCAGCCATGCGCTATAGAAGTCCCATATTCATTCATTCATTCATTCATCCTCGACCCATCCCAATCCGAAATCCAAGGCAACCACAGCACAGAGACAGCCCTACTCGCCGCCACAGATGACATTCGCACCCTCCTGGACCAAGGCCACTTTGCAGCCCTCATCCTACTTGACCTCTCAGCAGGCTTTGACACCATCTCCCACTGCACACTCGTCGACAGACTACACAACGCCGGCAAACGAGGAACAGGCGTAGACTGGCTCCGATCATTCTTCACCAGAAGAAGCCAAAGAATCAGACTGCCGCCCTTCCTCTCCGATCCCACGGAAATCACCTGCGGAGTCCAACAAGGATCATCGCTAAGCCCGACCCTCTTCAACATATACATGGCCCCCCTCGCCGCCATCTTCCGACAACACGGCCTCAACATCATCTCCTACGGTGACGACAACAAGCTCATCCTCTCCCTCACTGAAGCCCCTGCCACCACCAGACTCAACTTCCAGAATGGAATGCAGGAGGTTGCAGTCTGGATGACCAACAGCTGCCTTAAAATCAACACCAAGAAGGCAGAAGTCCTCGTCCTCAGAACCACCCCTTCAGCATGGGACATCGCCTGGTGGCCGATAGCCCTCGGAAGCCCACCGGCCCCCTCGGACCACACCAAAAACATCTGCATCGTACTCGACTAATACTTCACCATTAACCGACAGATCAAAGCCGTCACCTCCAGCTGCTTCAACACCCTCTGCATCCTCTGCAAGACCTTCAAATGGATCCACCCGGAGTCAAGGAGGACAGTCACCCACGCACTCATCACCAGCAGACTGGATTATGGAAACGCACTATATGCCGGCATAAACAAGTCCCTACTCCAAAAACTTCAAAAGATATCGAATACCCCCACGTCCTTGGCATCCCCCAGCAAGAACACATCAGCCAACACCTTCGAGGCTCCACTGGCTCCCCATGGCGAAAAGAGTCACCTTCAAAATCCTCACCCATGCCTACAAATGCCTTCAAAACACCGGACCCAAATACCTCAACAACAGAATAAACTTCCATGGACACAAAAGAAACCTCCGATCCTCCAACCCCGCACTTGCCGAAACCCTGCGCATCCGCAGAGCAGGTGGAAGATCCTTCTCTCACATTGCGGCCAAGACCTGGAATAAGCTCCCAGAAGACCTCAGCCTCGCCCCCTCCCTGAACACCTTCAGGAAGGCCCTCAAGACCTAGCTCTTCGGCTGACGGAGCTCCGACCCCCCCCCCCCCCTTCTTAGCGCCTTGAGACCCTCAGCGCGCTTTAGAAAAACTCTGATTGATTGATCATGGGAAGCAGGGTCAAGACTGATTTGCATATGGCTGGGTCCAAACTGGGGTGATGTGGCAAGCAAAATACAGATGGATTAAACCTCGATCTGTGACTGGGGGTGAGTGAAAAGTTTCAACACTCCGTCCATCATTTTATTGTGTGATGTTGGTAACTGAGACCAGTAACCCGCTAAGTTGACTATGATTATAAGAAATATCATAAAGGGACCTACAAAGCTGTTAAAAGCTGGCAGCTTCCTGACAACTATAAACTGCATGCCTATTTTTGTTTATTTTTTATTTTTATTTTTAAAGTTTTATATAGCGCTAGCTTGACCCGTAAGTATCAGAGCGCTTTACATACAACACAGTAAACAGCAGAAGGATATTATCTCTCACTTTCTTCATCCCTCACACTCCTAAACACTAAGGCCCAGATGCATGAAGCTAAAAAACGCTCGCAAAGGGGCAGATTCTCAGAATCTGCCCCTTTGCGACCGGTATTTTTGCATTTGGGATGCATCATCCCAAATGCAAAAATCGCAAATTGAGAATTCGCTAAATTGCGATTACTTGCATTTAAGGAATCTCAAATTGAGATTCCTTAAATGCAATGCATTAAAGATAAAACAATAGCGATTTTGCTAATAGGGCTCGCAAATTACCATGAAGTACAACTTCATGGTAATGTGCAAAAACTTTGAAAAATGCACTGAAGTGCATTTTTCAAAGTTTCATGTTGCGCACACACATGCCCTAAGGGCATGCGTGTGCGCAACATATGTGCACAGATCAATTTCAGGGGTGCAACAGGGTGTCCTTTGGACACCCCTGCACCCTTGAAATAGCATTCTCATTTTGCAATTCGCTAATTGCGATTCGCAAATTGAAAATTCTTCCCATTCATTCCTATGGGCCTCTAGGCCCATAGAAATGAATGGGGAGGTATTCCTTAATTGCGACTCGCAATTTGCGAATCGCAATTAAGGAAGTTTAAGAAATCGCTATTTTTAAAGTGATTTCTTTTTGCATACCATTTTGCTATTCCTTATTAGCGATTCCTTTTTTTTCGCTAATAAGGAATCGCAAAATGGATGCTGGGGGTGAGTCCCATAATAAGATAATCACATCTTGTTGGTCATCATGCACATATGGAAATACTTCTATACAGGATTATTTAAAAACCCTTCCAACCACACAACCAACACAGTCTAGCATGCTGCGTATGTAGACAGGCAATTCCGCCCCCCACATAGCGAAAGCAAGTGGTATATAAATGCTGCAGTATAATACAATGCTTGCATAGTCACAGAGTAGAGCTATTGTGTAACATGTCCGATTCCTTCCCGGGACTCTGCTTTGACACCAGATACCCCCACTTCACGGAACATTGGACCTGCGTCAATATTGTCAGGTCACATTTGAAGCCTGTGCCACAGGCGTCCAGTGACTTCTGACGTGTCCATTTTAGGAAGCTGCGCTGCTTGTGACTCATGCGTGCTCTGTTGACCTCTCCGTCCCTCCTTCCTGCACAAATAAAACGAAAACACGCCCCCTTGTCCCTGTGTTTTTAAAACAAGGATTCCCAATAAAACCTGAGCCGTTTAGGTGTCATTGCTTCTGCATCAGGGCGCAGCCAGTCTGCCAGGGGTCACAGGGTCACATTTCCAGGATGCACGAGTTGGAGAAGGGGTAATTAAGGGCTGAGGAGTAGTAGACATTAAACTAAAGTATAATCATAGTCAACTGAAGGATGATTGTTCTTTGCAATTTTGATGACACTCTTGAGGCAGAATGGTCTATAGTCAGTAATTTGGAGATCACGACGGGCTCGCTTCTGATCTTTCTTAAAGGTCCCGCTCTGCCCTCTTCTCGTGAGACAGATCACAAAGCGCGCTCTTGACCTGTCCGAGGGCATGGTTAAATCGTGGCCTGTCTCTAATTATGCACGCCTGTCGTTCCCAGGTCGGTTTACAGGGATTGACGTGCACATTGTATTGGCAGCGGTTGCTCGCACTGCTGGAAAGAGATGGAGTCTGACCGCTGTAGGATGAGTGGGGGAAGTAGGTCTCTTCCTGCCGACAGGAGGGAGCCTCGCCCAACACCAAGAGCCAGTCTAGCACGGAAGGGAGCTGATACTTTCCTCCTGCCTGTACATTTTTAAAAAAATGTATTTATTTGACTGGCAAACTCCATGGTGTGCAGGCATGAAGAAAGGAAAGCTGTTATCCACGCAGGGAACGGAATCCACTGAAATGAGGCTTTCACGGAACTCATGAACTCGATTACAATCAGGGCAGTTGTGTGTGCTGCCGAGCTGGGGGCTGATTTCGTTGATGGGGACCTGCGTGTGCAAAACCTGTAGCCCCTGGTAGCGCCCGCACTTGAGATACCCATTGATGTCTTTGCCAAAATGCCAGGGGATAGAGGAAGTTTCAACACGCCCCTTGACATTTAATGACACCACAGGAAGTGACATCATATGGCCTTTGACCTGTATCTTCATGTCACATGACTTTAACCCTGGTAGCATCACAATAATTGACATTGCTGACATTTCATAATAACTGCAGGGTTAATGTAACTGCACAGCACAGATAAATGTCTGGTTTCGATGGCACCGATGTCAGGGTGCTGAAATTATGTTTGTCAGCAGAGGAAGTAATATGTGCTCTAAATTGTAGCAAGCAAAGTGGATGAGCCACACTTCTTCTAATGAAGTCTAGGAGCTCTCCTCCTGTCTCCGACATTTTATTGAAACAAAACGGAGTCTAAAATTGAATTTTAAAGCACAATTTTCATATACATTTGCTAAAAAGATGTAGCCTCAGAAAAGACACTTGTTAAATATTGAAGCCCTTCTATGGAGTGCAAAACCAGTAAAACCTGACGATCACCAAGGGTTGAACCCCTAAATTACATCCGTGGAGATACTAGTGGTTTCTAAGTGGATTGGCACCACAGGTCAGGCACAGCTACCTGTCTCTATAAAATAGGAAGCAGAGTGGTGCAACATGAGATTTCCAAAGGGGAGTGGGATGATGTCCATAGAAGGTATGAGTATGTTGCAGACAGTTCCCAATATCGTCCCAACCCCAACACGAGTACAATAAAGTGCCTGTGCCCAGTGGTTTGCATGTGCTGAATTTGACTCCCAAAAAATATCTCTATTGTCCCAAAGATGACACACACCAAGCTGGGTGCCAATCTCCTTTGTTATGGAAACACATTTAGTTAGTGCAACACATTGTCCTATGAGTACAATAAAGGAATATTTCTATATAGATTTTACCGACCAGACCCATACTAAAATGGTTTAGGTTCACCATTATACGGTTTGTGAATGACGCTCAGCCAAGCAGCCATAACAAACATGAGGTACTAGAAGCAGGCTAGCAGGTGGTCCCCTGAGTTCTTGTCACTCTCAGCTCACTAGTTACCACCATCCTAATCTCTGGCGCTTCCATATCGTGAAGGCATTACCACTTGTGCTCGGGCAAGCAGTCTTGTTGGACAGAGTGCTGAATCCTATTGTGGAACTACATCTCACCTTTTCATCTCATGGGAAATAGAGCTGGGATACCCATGAATCCCTAATGAGGATTTTTTGTTTACTTCAGTGAGATGACCTATGTGCGACAGGTACTTCCAGGCAAGGGTAGCATGCTCACTCTGTCAATGGAACCAAGCTGAACCCAAATGAAGAGCCCCAACTAGAGGCAACACTGGTCTTGGCTTGGGCGAGGTCTGGATTAGAGAGGAGCTGGCTTGGCAGGTTGGACTGGACTGTTCCTGCTGGAGCTGAGCCAAGACTGATTTGAATATGGCTAGGTCTAATCATAGGTGGCATGGTTGGTGAAAACACTGATGGCCTGGGATACGACTCTGAGTAATTGCTTGTGGCTGAGATTAATGAAAGCATTTGACCCATCACGTTTTGTTTTTTCCCCCAAATGAGGATATCCAGGACTGCGAGGAGGAAGGGCTGCACCCAGCCTATACAAGGTGTTTTAGGACTGCCCGAATTCCCAATCCACAAAAATCTGGTGCTGGCCCAAGTAGTGACCTTCATTACTGGCCAGCTCATTGCTTGCAGCCCGTCTCTTACCAACGTGTTGTCTGCTCTGTCCAGAGGCATCCCATCTGTTGGGATCATTGACGAAAGAGGAGACTCAAGTGAGACCTACGACCCACCTGTACTACTGTTGTGACCCTCTTCATATCCTGTAGCATCATTAGAGGTGGGTGGCCATTCCCAGGCTAACGCCTTACAAAAAGGTGTACCCAACAGGTTGCTCTGCAGGACCATCAGCGGCTCCCTTCAGCACGCTCTGACACATTCTATCTAACTTAGCTACCAGGGGGTTGAGCTCAGGTTAATACAGTGACTTTGAGGGTAGCCCCTCATTGGGTTTGTGAGCATTTCTTGAGGGGGGTAGTCCACTCTCTCAACCCTCAAATATGAATCCAATTTTCTAAAGCCATAAACATTGACTTATTGAGGCACTAGCCTGATGATCGCCCAAACTCGGGGAGATGGCTGACTTTTTTGGCACTAAGGTAGACTAACAGAGTCATTCCAAGTGGCTTGACACTTCCCTATCTTCTTAATATTAACAGGCAATGATGAAGCCTCTATCTGTCTGACACTAACATGGACTTACCAAGTGACCGTTTATATGACTCCTAGATATTAAGGGAGTCATTCGATCTGCTTGATGGTAACAAAGACTGAGTACATCGTTAGAAGCTGGTGTTACAGTATCAAGTGGGATGGCTGGACAAGGGTGTCTGCCAGCGGACCAACTAATGTTCTGTCAGCGCAAGCCCTACGCTTCTCCTGTGTGTCAATGGGGAGGGTGAACTACAAGTTTGGTGGTGCTTATGAACCGCCATTTTATGCCACTCCACCATACTCTAAATGACCACCTATCTCTACAGGGTACACCAAGGGGAGATTGGGTTTCTGATATTCTGCCAAATCCCTGCGTGAAGGTGAACACGGTTCAAGATTCATTATTGGAGCAAGTGTCCATGTTCCTTTGTCTATGTGCCATCTGGTCCTTTTTCCTGTCCCTACTCTAAGAGACCCTGCCCCTGTACTAGTATTATTGTGTTCCCTGTCTGCCTATTTGTTTCCTTTCTGACCAAATTTATCAACAGGAGTTCTATGTTCTTATTCTCAGTCTGTGTGTTTCACTGTCGCCATCCTGCTCCAGAAGTGATGTCTCCAATTCCCGGTGTATTCTGGACTATTACAGCATATACTTTATGCTCCGGGATAAGGCCTACCTGTACTGGGGGCACTTCCTCTTTGACCAGGGGAGTGACCTTGAAGTCTGTCATTGTTCAAGAGCATGGACTAGTGCCCTGGTCAATGGGATAGGCCTGTTTTGTGAGCAGTTATAGGTGACTTCCCCGCCCAGAGTTGGTGTATTACAAGACCCTGTGACAGTATGCCGTTCGCGCACCCCATGCGGGTTAGGATTGCGCACTATTGGTGGAATGTTGGCGTACTGATGGACAGAATGTCTGCGGGCCTTCCAACCGACACAAGCATTCACTGAGGGAAGCTCTGCTTTCCTGACACTAGCAGAGATCATGAAATCTCTCTGCCTGCATGACTTTAGCACAGATTGAAATAATCCTTTTGCAGAACCGGCACTAACACCAACCAAGGTAGACCCTCTGCACACCTCAGACTAGAACACTAAGCAGAGACAGTTGGTCTGCCTCCCTGACATTACCATAGATTGAGGAGTAAGTCTATACATGCCTGACATAGATATAGACAGAGGAAGCAATATCTACCTGCCTGACCTTACCATAGTCTAAAATCCTTAGTCTGCCTGGTAGCCTTTGTCTGAACCAATTTGAATGTAATAAAAAAAAATAGCAAATGAGGTAAACGTTCGAAAATAAAGCTAAAGCAGATATTAAACAATTAGCATAATGTGACTGATAACATGGACGAAGAAGGCTGACCAAATGAGCAGTCTGCAAAGTCATTTTAAGAGAATTTTCAAATTGAAGAATGAGAAACACTAAAATGAACGCTAAGGTAGAGGGTGAGGATCAGGGTAAAATCAGAACTTCCTTCACTATTCTCATTAATAAATAAATTTGGCCACATTGTAAATCGAACTAATTCAAACTAATTGTAATTCTAAGAATAGATTTCAAACAATTAATCTGCATTTAGCATTAACTCAAACTGAGAAAGCCTTTCCCTTGCCTGACACAAACAGGTGCGTAGGAACATCTCTTCTCTATCTAGTGTTTCCTGGATCAAGAAAGCTCTTCTCTTTACCTGACATATCACAGGCTGAAGAAAGGCTTCCTCTTACAAGGTACGAAAGTCTTGTCACAGCAGGTAAAGTGAATACTGAGAAAACGTCCCTTCGCCTAAATGAGCAAAGGCGAAGAAAAGCTTTTTTACCTGCACAGGCTAAGGGCGGCCTTCACATGTCCTCACACCAAAAAACTTCGCCTCTGTCTGACAGGGACACCGAGCTGGAGCTGTTCCCCGTGTTTCACAAATGTGCAGATCAAGGGATCAGGGTCGGTTTAAGGCATGGGATAAGTGGGCAACTGCCCAGGACCTCCGTCTTCCGGGGGCTCCCCAGGTAAACTGATCACCACGTGCATAACTGTTTTTAGGGCTCGTCCTATTAATCGCGCAAGCGATAATAGGACGAGAGTATAGAGGCTCATCTGAGCTCTGAAACCATCGCCGGATATCATAAAGTGCACGTGCTCATGCACGCGCTTCCTCCCCCCGCCTGCCTCCAAGAGCTTCACTTCAAAGGGCTCCCCCGCCCCCTGCTTCACACTTTTCCGAGAGCTTCACTTCAAAGGGCTCTCCCGCCCCCTGCTTTACATTTTCACGGCCGCCAGGCCGTGTCTCGCATTTCTCCTCTCCCCCTCCCCACAGCAATGCAAAATACGCCGGACAGGACTTCATGGAGCTGAAGTGTAGGCTAACAGTTCCACAATTCCCCGTGTTTAACGTAGTTTATTTTTCCTGCTTCCTTTTTACGCCCAAAATGTGACATAATTTTCAAGATGTTCACATGCGTTTTTTAAAATTCTTTTTCCCATATCCACAGACATAAAACGATCAGCACTCGTCACAACCATCGTGGAGGGTGTGCGTTTATCTCTCGACAGAAGGCAGGAATGTTACCTGTCTTACAAAGAGACTTGTGACGTGTTTCCGTACTGTTAAACTACGTGACAGTAACACTTTTTATTTGAATCCCCCACTCCATCCATCCATCCCCCCACTCCATCCATCCATCCCACTCCATCTATCCATCCCCCCACTCCATCCATTCATCCCACTCCATCCATCCATCTCCATCCATCCCACTCCATCCATCCATCCCCCCACTGCATCCATCCATCCCCCCACTTCATCCATCCATCCCCCCACTCCATCCATCCATCCCACTCCATCCATCCATCCATCCCACTCCATCCCTCCATCCATCCCACTCCATCCATCCATCCCCCCCACTCCATCCATCCATCCCCCACTCCATCCATCCATCCCCCAACTCCAACCATCCATCCCCCCACTCCATCCATCCATCCCCGCACTCCATCCATCCATCCCCACACTCCATCCATCCATCCATCCCACTCCATCCATCCATCCCCCCACTCCATCCATCCATCCCCCCACTCCATCCATCCATCCATCCATCCTACTCCATCCATCCATCCATTCCACTCCATCCATCCATCCATCCCACTCCATCCATCCATCCCCCCCACTCCATCCATCCATTCCCCCACTCCATCCATCCATCCCCCAACTCCAACCATCCATCCCCCCACTCCATCCATCCATCCATCCCCGCACTCCATCCATCCATCCCCACACTCCATCCATCCATCCATCCATTCCCCAGACTCCATCCATCCCTCCCCGCCCCACACTCCATCCCTCCCCTGCCCCACACTCCATCCCTCCCCCGCCGCACACTCCATCCCTCCCCTGCCCCACATTCTATCCCTCCCCCACACCACACTCCATCCCTCCCCGCCCCACACTCCATCCCCCCACCCCACACTCCATCCCTCGCCCACACTCCATCCCTCGCCCTCTTGCCCTGCCTCTATCTCTCACCCTCCCTCTATCTCTCGCCCTCCCTCTATCTCTCGCCCTCCCTCTATCTATCTTTCGCCCTCCCTCTATCTATCTATCGTCCTCACTATCCATCGCATCACCACAGCATCACTCAGGGGCACCACAACATCACTATGCGCTACCAGAGCATCACTGAACGCCACAGCATCACTCTTCGCCACCACAACATCATTCAGAGCCACCACAGCATCAATCTGTGCAACTATTCAACAAATACTGATTCAAATATGTTCTCTCAATGTTTCAAACTTTATTACAAATGTCATAAAAAATGTTAATATTTCACTTCTGTTCTTGTATTTTCATCACAATAAAATACACTAAACATAATCTTCCAAAAAGTTATTTGCAAAAGTTTAAGCTATTGCCATTATAAATTACAATAACTTTTATTTAAGTATTAAATATTGAAAAAAATACAGCCCATTGTTATTTTTAATATTAATACATCTAAGTCATGTAAATACAACACATATTGCATTACAAATACTCTAGGTGTCACGTTTGCAAAAGTTAACACTATTGGCATTGTAAATGACAAAGTCATTTATTTCGCTATGTTCAAAACAAAAACATAAATAAAAAATTTGTCATTTACAATACTAATACCTCTAACTTAACTAATGCGAGCCCTATTGCATTGCAAATGCTTGTTTCTTTTCATTCTAAAACTGGCCAGCTCTGCCTGCCCATCCTTAATGCCCACTCACTCAGGGAGGTGGAGGCAATGAAATTAACCTCTTGAATGCTATGGGGATTTTTCCCCTGTGCTGGAAACCCATGAACCCCATTATTCATGACGAGCTGGGCTCGTCATGAGCGTAGCAGGAGGCTACTGCATGACGAGCCCAGCTCGTCATGAGCGTGGAAGGGGTTAAAAATATTATCTTGTCTTACCTCACCACCTCTTTACTTCTGTCTACCTATCTCTGGGTCTCCCTGTTCCTGGCATTGTTTCTTCACCTTTCTCTCACTCTCTCACTGAGAAGCTGTATTGGAGAGTTCCCTTATATGAAAGTTTAAAGTATTCAATGCTGTTAGACATCACGAGAACTTGCATTTATCAGACAATGGGTGAGCCCAAAGTATCTCTTGCCCTGGGCCCCAGAAATCCTCAGCATGGCACTGCAAGGGACCTCTTTCCCTTACCTGACAGCTGCATAGACAAAGGATGGTAAACATCACTTACAACGAAACTTTTACAACGCACTACCATTACAACGCGGTCATTACAACGCAAACTATTACAACGCATTGCGCTGGGGGGCGCTCTAGGACAGGGAGTAGGTTAATTTACTATCCAATAACCTTCCCTAGTGTCCACGGGGACTGGAGTTGGAATAGTAAATTAAACTATTCACTATCCAGCACCCAAAAGCGCTATGCGTTGTAATGGTATGCGATGTAAAAACCCCGTTGTAAAGGCAGGCGTTGTAATAGCCAGCGTTGTAACGTCATACATCCGAAAAGGATGCTCTCTCCCTACCTGAAAAATGCTCTTCCTCCTGACTTAACCCTGCACAGACCGAGGAAGACACCCCTGCCTTAAACATGCACCGCATGAGGAGTCCATCCCTTGGCTGAAACATGCATAGATTGAGGGAGACATTTGAGGAGCCTGTCACATACATGAACCGAGGAGGGACTTCTTCCTGTTTGACTCATGCAAACTGAGGACATTCTTCAGCATCTGAAGGAGAGCTCTTCCTCACTGTACAACACATGTACTGCATGGTGGAGCTCTTCCACATGTATGAATCGAATTATTTTCAGGAAAAAATCAGCATGGCTGCTAATTTCCCAAGAGAAATTTTTAAAATCTTTAAATCCTTGGTCACTCCTCCTCCCCCTATTGACGACCCCGGATTAGCACAGGTGCGGTGTGAGGAACTTGCCAAATTCTTTTTTACCAAGGTGGCCAATATATACTACTCCTTTCAAAACACTCCTATCGAACCTCCTTCTTCTTTTCATATGGCTTCGCCAAAACTTGTGGAATTTGATCCGGTAGACCTTCCCACTACTCAGCTTCTCTTAAGCAATCTAAAGTCAGGTTCTCCAGCTGATCCTGCACCCCCTACTATACTAAACCTGGTATCAGACACTGTTGCCCCTGTTATTCAGGAGGTGATTAATTCCTCTTTGGCTTCAGGCCTGGTTCCTTCTTCTTGGAAACAGGCTAGAGTCAAGGCCTTGTTGAAGAAACCCAACCTCAACCCGGAAGACTGGGCAAATTATCGCCCCATCTCCCTTTTGCCCACCATCAGCAAACTCACGGAGAAACACGTCAACTCTTTACTCGCTGCTTTTTTGGAGGATAACAACTCCTTTCACGTCACACAGACAGGTTTTAGGAGAAATCAGGGCACTGAAACAGCCCTTATTACAGTGGTTGAGGAAGCAAGGAAAATCGTAGACAATGGAAACCATGCGGCCATATTATTATTAGATCTGAGCGCGGCCTTCGACACCGTGAACCACTCTATCCTGCTACACAGGCTGGAGGAAGTTGGTGTCTCTGGCTGCGCGCTACAGTGGCTGCATTCCTTCCTGTCTGACAGGACCTTTGTGGTCTTCGAAAACGAGGCTTCCTCCACCCAAATGTGTCTTCACTGCGGTGTCCCCCAGGGCTCATCCCTCAGCCCTACCTTATTTAACATTTACATGAGGCCTTTGGCTGAGGTGGTGCTCCCCTGGGGAGTACAACTTGTAACGTACGCAGACGACACACAACTCATTATCTCCCTATCCACTAACGATGCCCCTTTTGAAAATCTCTCTACCAGTCTTAATATGGTTCGGGAATGGATGGATGAATCCTTCCTAAAGCTTAACGGGGCAAAAACAGAGGTGATGATGCTGGGACACAAGGCACCCACTACGGTAGAGGAATGGTGGCCAGATAGTCTCGGCCAACCACCCAAGCCCAAAACACAAATTAAGAGCCCTGGGGTGTGAATGGACCCAGCCCTTAACTTTTCAGTACAGGCCCGGAAGGTAGCTGCTACATGCTATGCACTTATCAGGCTCCTGAGGAAAATCATCATCCTTCTCCCCTTTGAAGCTAGCAGGATTTTAGTACAGGCACTGATATTATCACGCCTAGACTATTCTAATGCACTCTATTTAGGCACCCCACAAGGGACTATTAAGATCCTGCAGACTGTGCAGAATTGTGCTGCACGCATGTTGTTGAATGTCCCACGGAGAATCTCTGCCAAGTCTGCCCTCCGTCAGCTTCACTGGCTGCCAGTGCAACAGAGGATCGAATTTAAAGCCCTGATTACGGTCCATAAAGCAGTCAATAAACTAGGACCTGCACTGATGCAATCATTATTCTGCCCGTATTCCCCCAGTCGGGAATTAAGATCTAGCAACAAGAACCTTCTGACAGTCCCTAGTATAAAGAGGGTGCGTATGGGCGGCCGACGCTTTTCTTTACAGGCCTCAAAACTCTGGAATAATCTTCCTCACCACATGAGATTGGAAAGCAATCATCTCAAATTTAGGAAGACGCTGAAAACCCTCCTGTTTATCTAGACTCTGAGAATGAATGTTGGTCTAAAGCGCTGGGATGCCCCCGGGTAGCCATGCGCGATATAAATACGTAATCATTCATTCATTCACGTACACACAGACTGGTCTGAGAACTGGGGAAACTTTTCTTCTTGCCTGGAACATTCACGGACCAAAGGAGCTCGTCTGAGTTCCAGCCCTTCCTGACACACGCACAGCTGAGGGAGGTATTTACCTAGTTTACACATGCACAATGAGTAGAATCAGCTTGCCTGATAGACACTAGGGGGCTTATTTACAAGTCACTTGCTCCACTTTTGCGTCATTTTTAAAATGGGAAAAGTGATGTACGGGTGGCGCAAAGGGCTTGTAAATAAGCCCCTGGGAGTCTGCTATTCAGGACAGGGCACCATGCAACCCATCTTGTCTGAGGATGTTTAATTTCAGCAAAACAGACTAGGGTGACAGCAACAGATTATAGTGGCAGGAAAAACCTTCTTTTGCATTTAACATTGGCAAACATCAGGTAAGAAGGTTTTTGGGAAATTCAAATTATAATGCAATATTGTTTACCATCAGAAGGCCTTAAATTGGGTATAAATGGGTAATAAATACAAAGACGTTCCAAAAAAGGGACCCCACAATATGTCATGTTCATGGCTCCTAAACTAGGTAGGATTTCATTGGTCAGTAAGCAACTCTTTCTGTGCATGCAACAGGTAAAAATACCTGTCCAACAGAACTATTTTGTAGGTGTCTTCAACAGCCCAGTGTGTGGGTGAGCAGAAAAGCAGGGGTCACATGGTGTGTCCCTGCATGTTTGTCATGTGCACTGAAGCCCATGCTCAAGAATAACCAGAGATTTGATACATAGAAACTGAAGGTAGATGTTCCCCAGAGCTAGGCAGGGGACATTTCAATCCCAACTGGTGCACAGTTGTTAAATAAATGTACACATAAATAAATATGCACAAAGGTCGATTTACTTAGGAGCCTGCTGCCAGCATTGCCAAATGCTGGAAGTGATGAATAATAGGGCTGCCTAATCGCGATTCCATCCTAGGCCTAATTTTTTAACCACCCTACACTTCATCTCTTTTATGCACTCTTGCAAATTTGTTCACTTTACTTTCTCCTTTTGTCATTGTTTTCCTAGCTCTCTCTTTGTCCATCTTTCCCCTTTATCTGCTTTTGAGTATCTTGCTCTGGACCAAAGTCTGATGACGGAAAATAATTTTGGGTCCCCCAAAATGAACATCAGTGCCCACCACCTGTAACCACTAACACAAATTAAAAACTGTGGGGACAGAGCACATTGGGTTCAGAGTGAACAGGTCGATGCATCCTCCCATCCTGTCTTTGGGCGACCGGAGCAGTACGGGGTCTTTCTCCTACTGCCTTGACAGAATCCATCAGGCCCAATGTAAAAAGCAAGAAAGTGTCAAGTAGCTGTGCAGGGGAAGCCAATGGTTGAGCAAGAGAAGTGGTTTTCCCCCAAAGGACAAGACCTGAAAGCAGAGGGTCTCAGCATCCATGGATATATGACTCTTGCAAAGTAGATGAATCTTTTAGAAAGAGCTTCATAAACTCCCTAAAAGTTATCACTCTTGTGAAATATTGATCCCTTTCTTAAGGCCTATTATAAACCCTGTGTTGCAGTCAATGTGAGGAATGAAGAAGCCACTGGGCTGAGCTAAGACTTACACTGACCCAGAACGTTTGACCCTTGAATGGGGTTTGGAGCATTTAACATCAAGCCATCAAACCATCGTACATCTGTAACTTTCCTAGGCCGGCTAGGAACCGACTTTAATTCCATGAATGATCCACATATTACAGAACACTCATTAATAATGTCTTCTGGGCTTCCTCCTCTAGGCAAGTTAGTAGTTCCTTCTTATTGCACAATACCAGATTGGTTAACAAACGTCCCTTGTCAATTATCTCCCATTTCAACATGACGGCTTTCTTTTTGGCCACTGTGAGTGGTAGTCAATTGGTTGCTCGATCTATAGCGACCCTCCTCCTACAATGATAGATCGACAATAGGCTGTGATAACTGTGAGCATTTTCTAAAACAGTGTAATCGGAGAGAAGCCCCAACATGCAAGATGAAAACAATATAAAATCAATTAAACTACTGTGATTCCTACCAATGAATGTTGTCTTTAATACCGGGATGATAGAGAAATCGTCAAGCTTCGACTGCAAGCTGTAGCTGCAGAGAAGCAAATACAAGCAGAGAAGCAATTCAAGGAAAAGCAACAGCGTGTTAAACCCCCCCTCCCCAGTCTGGTCCACAATCCCACAAGAGGCCGAGCTAGAGAGGGGGCAATGCCTAAGATTAAAATCTCCCATTTATAAACATGATACCGACCCATTTGGTCTTGTACAAACCCCTCTATTTCCCTGAATTGCGAGTCAGCAATCTCAGTATTATTCAAATCAAAATTGTTAGTATATAAATTAATCGGTATAAAACGTTGTGGTGCTACAATTGGAAATTTGGAGAACCCAGAAATCACCAGGCAACTTTCCCAGGGCATAATGTCGAGATCAAAGTTAGCAGACCTCCCTTTGCTTTACCCAAGCATGAAGGGACAGTGGACATGAAATATTAGATAATACAGCCATCTATATATTATGTTGCTACAGCTCAAGTTCCCTGGAAATATATATAATGAAATCCTGTATGAAACCCAACCATTCCACCATATCCAACTTGGTCCATGATGCAAATTTACGAGAAGTCTCAGAAGGCAAAAGACCACTACCAGCAAGAGTTAGAATACAGTGAGTGTCAGATATCAGTGTAGGAGGATGTTGGGGGAGGGGCGGCGGGGGGGGGGGGGGGGCGGGGGTAAACAACCGTCCTCAACATGCCAGGGAACAACCTTATCCCAATGCATTTTACCGTCAGTAGTAAATACATTTAAATGATTCCCAGCAGCAGTACTGTCTTTGCAATCTAAAGACTCATGCTTGTCTAACACTGAAAATCTGTTCACAACATGGGATGTTGAAGCGTGACCGCGCCTCGAAGGACCTGTAGTTCCGCCTCCCCCACCCCCCTCTCCCCCCAGCGCCTTGATACCCTTATGGGTGAATAGTCACGCTTTACAAGCCTTTGATTTATTGATTGAGTGTTAGGTACGTTCCCCCGTCTCATCTCTTCTAGTCTGGGACAATACAAATAACAAAGTGAAGGTGCCTCGATCTTGCTTTAAACCTGAGCTAAGGAATACAGTCTAAATAGCAAATCACTGATGACAAATCTGTTCCTAAAACTAATCACAATACAGTCATTAGCATCAGGTTTCGGCAAATTCCCTACCCAGGAAATCCTACACCCCATGGTTATCTTGCTATGCAGCGAGTTACTGATGCCAGTTCTCCCTTTCAGCCAATGAGCAACCTTGTTAACCAGCTGGTTCTATCAAGTTGGCGTGGCCTAAGTGGGGGGCGGGAGCATTAAGGACAATAGTGAAAGGAGTTACTTTAGGTGGCAATAATAAGACTAGAGATTTCTCAGATGCAGTTAGTTTGGGTACAAAAGAGGGTTTATTCCCGTCCCTTTATGCAGACACAACAGGTTTAGGAGTGTGCGGAGGCTGAATCGAAGGCATGTGGATAGGAGTAAAAAGATGTTAATACAACCATTGTGATCGAGCCGATCCAAATGTGTTGAAGTTGAGGCATCAGACTTAATAATAATAAGATGATGAACATCATTTGCCTTCAACTTTAAAAGTTGACCTTCAACGGTTCTCAGTCAGAGGATAAAGTGGTCAATAGAAGCTATTATCTGGCCCTCTAAAGATTCCAACTTGCAACAAATTAAAGTGAGTTCACTATCCTCCCCTCCTTTCATTCTAACAGAAAAAAATTCTGAGCCCTGGGACTCCACTGGTTTGGACACAAATGTTCCTTTCCCACACGAAGCACGCTTCGCATCTTTTTTCTTTTTGGCTCGTGGAGAAGGGTTGATTTGGCACCCACATCGTCAGCCTCATTGAGTGTCAGAGGAGGATGTATGACATTACAACGCATGCTTTTACCTCGCATGCCTTTACAACGTAAGTATTACAACGCAGTCCATTACAACGCATAGTGCTTTGGGGTGCTGGATAGTGAATAGTTTAATTTACTATTCCAACTCCAGTCCCCGTGGACACTAGGGAAGGTTATTGGATAGTAAATTAACCAATTCCCTATCCTAGAGCACCCCCCAGAGCAATGCGTTGTAATAGTTTGCGTTGTAATGGTTGCGTTGTAAAGGCTCTGCGATGTAAAAGTTGCGTTGTAAAGGTTGTTTACCGTCAGAGGATAATCTAAAATACAGGGATTGTACCCTCTGAGCCTTACCAATGGTCCAAGACTAGGTAGCGATGGGACAGAATCACAAGTCGATTTGCTCTTAGAATTACTTACTAACTACCTGGGAACAGATTATTTATTTATTTATTTTTAGAGAAAATGTGCTTTTATTAAACGTGCAAAAAAGATAAAAATGCTCCTTATTTCTGCAGAAAGCTCCCATTTCTGTCATCCTTTCACTGATAGGCCTCAATATTTTCTGTTATTCCTTCCTTTCCCTTTAATAAAAAGAAATGTCTTTTTTATAAATGTTGATTTAATGCTATAATTGAACTGTAGAACCGAACATCTTCGTGAAATGTGTGATTTGCTGCAAAATGTATTTCTTTCTTTCCTCACACAATATGCCTTCGTCATATTTTAGATAGTTACCTTGCCACATGCTGAACAAGTGTATTACGTTAGATTAGATCTAACCAGGAAATTCTAGGTGATAATGTTTCATTTCATAGAGTAGCCCTTTGTTACACAATGGAACACTGAACAGCCAACTGTGTAGGCTCGCAAAGGCTCATGAGAACCTTGCTAGATGTATCTTTTTGTAATAGGCTGTAGCAACATTCAAATAACAACATGTTGACATGGACGTTTACCCTGGGAATCGAGAGAGAAAATGACGGACCATTTGAAGATCCTTTCCTATTCGCTAGAGATGATCCAACATTCAGAGTTTGCAACATGTTTTGTGCTTTTCTATATAGTACATGTTTCTAGCTAAAGAAGCAATGCATTCTATGCACATCTTCCCCCTGCCATGCCCTCTAGCACTTCACTGTGCTACTCTTGCCTTAACTTGCTGTGAGCTACTGCTGACAGTGATTTTGTGTTATTCTGATGCCTTTTGGAGCCTTTCTCCGTGCTGATTATAGCTACTGGTGTGATTATTTCCTTACACCTGTGTTAACGGTTGCTACTGCATCTGTCAGGGAACTCGGCTGAGTTTCCATAACTACTCTTTATGAGAGTTCGCCCTCTTCTTCTTCTTTTTTTTTTTTAAATGTGTTTATTGAATTTGCAGTGGTTAAAGCATTACAAGTCAACATCCCCCCACCCCCCGGTCTGATTAAGATTACAAATACTGTAAGAGCAGCAGTGTGACAATCCCCGGTCAGATGAGTACACAGCCATTTAGCCAACAACAATAGATGGGCAGGCGGCGGTCATACCGTTCCTGTAAGCGTGCACGCCAATGGTTAGCATAACCCTACTTCCCCAGAGGGGGCTCCCCCAGAGCATCACAAACGCAGTCTCTGCCCCGCGCGCTTGTGCATCAATCTCCTTCACACATTCATGATCTAGGGTCCCTGGTCGCCCGCAGCAGTAGGGGTATCTCTCTTGCTAGTGAGGTATGTTTGGTATAGCCCCCAGAAGTTTTTCGGACGACTAGTAGGAGGCAACAGCTCGCTGTAGTTCTCAGATTGTGTGCAGCAGTACAGCATATCCTGTGCCCAGAGCATGGGTGTAGGCGCCGGACCCCTCATCCAACAGCAGGCCACCACCCTCCTTGCCATGAGCAGTCCCATGTCTACTTATCTCCGTGTGGCTCTGGGAAGCTTCTTGCTGCATCCCAGGAGCGCCAGTGCGGGGTCAGGCATAAGCTCTAGTTCTACTATTCTGCTTATCTCTGTGAAGACCTTGTCCCAGAATTTCCATACGTCCGGGCATTGCCATGCCAGGTGCAAGAAATCTGCGTCCGGGGCATGGCATCTCTCGCAGTCCGCAGTCTCACGTAGGCCGTATCGGCGCCGCCGCGCCGGCGTGTAATATACCCTGTTAGGGAACTTGAAGTGGACTAGTCGGTGTCTGCCATTAAGAGATAGCTTCCTAGTGTTAGTGCAACAGTATCGCCACATGTCATCGTCGATAACCATCTGTAGATCAGTTTGCCACGCTAATCGCGCCTTTGTGTATGTGTGTTCCCTGTGTGCCTGTGAAATCTTATATAGGTTGGACAGCAGTTTCCGTGGAGTCTCAGCCTTAATGACATACGTGAGCTTCGGCACCTCAGGCGGCTCTGCCATGTCCTCACCTAGCAAGTCTCAGAGAGCGCATCGCACCCTGTGAAACTGGAAGCGGATCAGCAGTGTCACATCCGCCCCATTAGTTGCCACCTGGTCCCAAGTTTTGGTCCTCCCATCCTGGAACAGATCTCCTGCCACTTTAATGTCAATGTTGTGTAGTGCAAGGACAACTCCCCTCTCTCTGATAGGAGGCAGCCATCGGACCCAATCTATCGGCATTATTGGGGTGTATATCAGGGCACCTCCCCGCAATTGCAGAAGGTTGTGCCATGCATGGTTGGTTGCAGCGATTGAGTCCAGTATACCGGTTCTGCGATCCACCGGTCGGATGATCGTGGACGGGAGCGAAAGAGGGCTCGCAAAGAGCGTTTCCATTCGGACCTGTGGGACATTGTCATCACCGTGGAGCCAGGTGTGCAGGTGCGCAGCCTGCGCCACCCTATAATAAAGTTCTAAGTCTGGGGCGCTGAGCCCCCCCATGCTGTAAGGTAGTGTAAGTAGTGTCCACCTGGCCCGGGGTTGCTTCCCTGCCCAAGCCAGTTTGATCATGAGTTGGGTTAGTTGCTTGAAAAAGGATTTGGGAGGCACTATCGGGAGGGTCATGAATAGAAACAGGAATCTGGGAAGCACTACCATCTTCATTATGGATATTCGTCCCAGTAGGGAGAGTGGGAGTTTACACCAAGCTTCTACGTCGTCTTCTAGCCTACTGAAGGCCGTGCCATAGTTTGCTCTAAATAATAACTCGGCGTCCGTGTGAAGTTGTATTCCTAAGTACCTGACTGTATCGGTAGTCCATTGTAGCGGGTATTCCATCTCAATGTTCTGTGTAATAGGGGTTAAGGGGAATGCTAGCGACTTCGACCAGTTTACTTTTAGGCCCGACAAGGCACCAAAGTGAACCACCTCTCTCAGCATGGAAGTTAAATTGCTTTCAGGGTCTCATACGTACAGCAAAGTGTCGTCGGCATACATGGACACCACTATCTTGTAGGTAGGGAAGCCTACGCCCTCGTTGCTATGGTACTCTCGGAGTGCGCAGGCTAATGGTTCGGCAATCAAGGCGTATAGTAGGAGCGAAAGCGAGCACCCTTGTCTGGTGCCTCTACTGACACCAAGCGCATAAATGGCCAGTCCACTGAGTCAAAAGCTTTTTCCATATCTAGGAATACAGCCAGTGCTTTCCTATCCTGCCGTACGTGTTGCATCGTGCCCAAGACCGTGCGGATGTTGCATATCAGGTTCCTGCTGGGAAGGAAACCGGCCTGCTCGGGGGCCACCAGCTGTGGCGCCAGAAGCGCCAGTCGGTTAGCTAGTACTTTAGCAAACAGTTAAGGGCCAGATGTAGGTCGCCAAATACCGGTCGGTAACGGCCGATTTCGTCCGTTACCGACCGGTATTTGGCTTTTGAGATGTAGGTGGGTCTGAATTTACAGAATCGGTATGTTTACAGATTCGGTAAATTTACCACTTCGGTATTTTACCGAATCGGTAAATATACAGATTCTGTAAATCCATATGTAGGTGACACTCCTAAGAGTGCCACAGGCCCTTAAGAGTCGGTATTTTACCACCCAATCATATTGGGTGGTAAAATACCGAATTCAGGTGTGCATGCACATCTGTGCATGCACACCTGTGCCATGTGACACACAGACATGCCCTTAGGGCATGTCTGTGTGCCACATGGCACCCATGCCTGTACTTGGGGTGCTAGAGGGTGTCAAAGTGACACCCCCTGCACCCTTGCAGGATTCGGTATTTACCGAATCTGTAAATACCGAATTGGTATTTCACATTGATTCATATGGGCTTCAAGGCCCATAGGAATCAATGTGAAATACCGATTCGGTATTTACAGATTCGGTAAATACCGACTCTTACAGATTCGGTAATTTTTTACCTACATCTGCCTCCTTCCTATTTACCGACTCTTAAATACCGATTCGGTATGAGTCGGTATTTAGGAGCCGGTAAATAGGAATTACCTACATCTGCCCCTAAGTGTCTACATTCAGTAGGGAAAGAGGCCTGTACGAGCTGCACTCGTCCCGTGGCTTGCCTGGTTTTGGTATCGCGACCAGTATCGCCTCCCTAATGGATAGTGGCATACTGCCCTCCACACATATATCATCGAAGAGCGTAGAGAGGTGAGGGAGTAGTTTGTCCTGAAAGGCCTTGTAGAACCCTACCGTGAGGCCATTTGCCCCCGGTGCACTACCAGATCTCATACCTGCCAGTGCTTCTATGATTTCATCCTTCTCTATCGGGTGCATCAGGAATTCCCTGTGTGTATTAGTCAGTGTGGGTATATTAATGTGGTCGAGGTAGTCAATAATGTCTACCTCAAGATCTCTGCTTTTGGACCTGTATAGTTCAGCGTAGAATGCCCTTAAGACTCGTGCTATGTCTGCTTCCTCCGTAAGCACCTCCCCTTTCTCCGATTTTATCTCAGTGATTTGTTGCCGCCCTCTTTTCCCGCTAATAACCCTGGCTAGGACTGAGCCGGGCCTCTCACCTTCCCCATACGTTCTCGCTGTTGCATACTTTCCCATATGCATCACTTCTCTGTCTGCTTCCTCATGATACTCTGCAAGGAGAGTCTTGATCTCTGCTCCTACCGTGTTGTCTGTCTGTTTGTTCTGTCCATCCTCTAGGGCTGCTAGCCGCCGCTCAAGGTCACTCAGTCTCTGCCTAATGGATTTGAGCACTCCTGAGTGCTTGGACATTGCTATGCCCCTAATATAGACTTTAACATTTCCCAGACTACCTGGAAGCTGTCTACAGAGCCCACGTTAGTCTCAAAGAACACGTCCATAGCCTCCACTAGCTCACGTTTAAATACTGGGTCCAGGAGGGAGTAGGGAGGAAATCTCCAAGTGAAGGGTGGGATGGCTTTACCTGGAATGTCCAGCACCAAAAGCACTGGTGAGTGATCTGACAGGGTTCTGGGAAGGATCCTGCAGTCCCTAATCCGCCCTAACATGAAGGCTGATGCCAGCCAGTAATCTATTCTGGTATGGATGTCATGGTATGCAGAGTAGTGGGTATACCCCCCTTGCTCTGGGTGTCTGAACCGCCACACGTCTTCAAGACTCATACTCGTGTTGATGCTTCTCAGTGCTAGGGCTGCCATCGAATGGTGGCGGGGAGGGCCAGCCGATCTGTCCAGAGCGGGGTCTAGGACCAGGTTGAAGTCCCCACCCCATATAATGCGGTCAGTGTCGTATTGCCTGACTGTGGTCGCTAGGGTATGGAAAAAGTCGGGGGAATCATAGTTGGGGCCATAGGAGTTGATTACCACCACGTCTGTGTTAGGCCCTGTGCATCTGGAGATGACAAATCTACCCTCTGTGTCTGCACACAGCGAGTGTAAGGAGAGTCCGGACTTCGGGTTTACCCAGGTGAGCACTCCTCTGGCATGCGTTGTGAAGCCAGCCGCAGTTATATTACCCACTGTGCTACTCTTGCCTTAACTTGCTGTGAGCTACTGCTAACAGTGATTTTGTGTTATTCTGATGCCTTTTGGAGCCTTTCTCCGTGCTGATTATAGCTACTGGTGTGATTATTTCCTTACACCTGTTTTAACGGTTGCTACTGCATCTGTCAGGGAACTCGGCTGAGTTTCCATAACTACTCTTTATGAGAGTTCGCCCTCTTCTTCATTTTTTTTTTTTAAATGTGTTTATTGAATTTGCAGTGGTTAAAGCATTACAAGTCAACATCCCCCCCACCCCCCGGTCTGATTAAGATTACAAATACTGTAAGAGCAGCAGTGTGACAATCCCCGGTCAGATGAGTACACAGCCATTTAGCCAACAACCCTTAGATGGGCAGGCGGCGGTCATACCGTTCCTGTAAGCGTGCACGCCAATGGTTAGCATAACCCTACTTCCCCAGAGGGGGCTCCCCCGGAGCATCACCAACGCAGTCTCTGCCCCGCGCGCTTGTGCATCAATCTCCTTCACACATTCATGATCTAGGGTCCCTGGTCGCCCGCAGCAGTAGGGGTATCTCTCTTGCTAGTGAGGTATGTTTGGTATAGCCCCCAGAAGTTTTTCGGACGACTAGTAGGAGGCAACAGCTCGCTGTAGTTCTCAGATTGTGTGCAGCAGTACAGCATATCCTGTGCCCAGAGCATGGGTGTAGGCGCCGGACCCCTCATCCAACAGCAGGCCACCACCCTCCTTGCCATGAGCAGTCCCATGTCTACTAATCTCCGTGTGGCTCTGGGAAGCTTCTTGCTGCATCCCAGGAGTGCCAGTGCGGGGTCAGGCATAAGCTCTAGTTCTACTATTCTGCTTATCTCTGTGAAGACCTTGTCCCAGAATTTCCATACGTCTGGGCATTGCCATGCCAGGTGCAAGAAATCTGCGTCCGGGGCATGGCATCTCTCGTAGTCCGCAGTCTCACGTAGGCCGTATCGGCGCCGCCGCGCCGGCGTGTAATATACCCTGTTAGGGAACTTGAAGTGGACTAGTCGGTGTCTGCCATTAAGAGATAGCTTCCTAGTGTTAGTGCAACAGTATCGCCACATGTCATCGTCGATAACCATCTGTAGATCAGTTTGCCACGCTAATCGCGCCTTTGTGTATGTGTGTTCCCTGTGTTCCTGTGAAATCTTATATAGGTTGGACAGCAGTTTCCGTGGAGTCTCAGCCTTAATGACATACGTGAGCTTCGGCACCTCAGGCGGCTCTGCCATGTCCTCACCTAGCAAGTCTCAGAGAGCGCATCGCACCCTGTGAAACTGGAAGCGGATCAGCAGTGTCACATCCGCCCCATTAGTTGCTACCTGGTCCCAAGTTTTGGTCCTCCCATCCTGGAACAGATCTCCTGCCACTTTAATGTCAATGTTGTGTAGTGCAAGGACAACTCCCCTCTCTCTGATAGGAGGCAGCCATCGGACCCAATCTATTGGCATTATTGGGGTGTATATCAGGGCACCTCCCCGCAATTGCAGAAGGTTGTGCCATGCATGGTTGGTTGCAGCGATTGAGTCCAGTATACCGGTTCTGCAATCCACCGGTCGGATGATCGTGGACGGGAGCGAAAGAGGGCTCGCAAAGAGCGTTTCCATTCGGACCTGTGGGACATTGTCATCACCGTGGAGCCAGGTGTGCAGGTGCGCAGCCTGCGCCACCCTATAATAAAGTTCTAAGTCTGGGGCGCTGAGCCCCCCCATGCTGTAAGGTAGTGTAAGTAGTGTCCACCTGGCCCGGGGTTGCTTCACTGCCCAAGCCAGTTTGATCATGAGTTGGGTTAGTTGCTTGAAAAAGGATTTGGGAGGCACTATCGGGAGGGTCATGACTAGAAACAGGAATCTGGGAAGCACTACCATCTTCATTATGGATATTCGTCCCAGTAGGGAGAGTGGGAGTTTACACCAAGCTTCTACGTCGTCTTCTAGCCTACTGAAGGCCGTGCCATAGTTTGCTCTAAATAATAACTCGGCGTCTGTGTGAAGTTGTATTCCTAAGTACCTGACTGTATCGGTAGTCCATTGTAGCGGGTATTCCATCTCAATGTTCTGTGTAATAGGGGTTAAGGGGAATGCTAGCGACTTCGACCAGTTTACTTTTAGGCCCGACAAGGCACCAAAGTGAACCACCTCTCTCAGCATGGAAGTTAAATTGCTTTCAGGGTCTTATACGTACAGCAAAGTGTCGTCGGCATACATGGACACCACTATCTTGTAGGTAGGGAAGCCTACGCCCTCGTTGCTATGGTACTCTCGGAGTGCGCAGGCTAATGGTTCGGCAATCAAGGCGTATAGTAGGAGCGAAAGCGAGCACCCTTGTCTGGTGCCTCTACTGACACCAAGCGCATAAATGGCCAGTCCACTGAGTCAAAAGCTTTTTCCATATCTAGGAATACAGCCAGTGCTTTCCTATCCTGCCGTACGTGTTGCATCGTGCCCAAGACCGTGCGGATGTTGTATATCAGGTTTCTGCTGGGAAGGAAATCGGCCTGCTCGGGGGCCACCAGCTGTGGCGCCAGAAGCGCCAGTCGGTTAGCTAGTACTTTAGCAAACAGTTAAGGGCCAGATGTAGGTCGCCAAATACCGGTCGGTAACGGCCGATTTCGTCCGTTACCGACCGGTATTTGGCTTTTGAGATGTAGGTGGGTCTGAATTTACAGAATCGGTATATTTACCGATTCGGTAAATTTACCACTTCGGTAGTTTACCGAATCTGTAAATATACAGATTCTGTAAATCCATATGTAGGTGACACTCCTAAGAGTGCCACAGGCCCTTAAGAGTCGGTATTTTACCACCCAATCATATTGGGTGGTAAAATACCGAATTCAGGTGTGCATGCACATCTGTGCATGCACACCTGTGCCATGTGACACACAGACATGCCCTTAGGGCATGTCTGTGTGCCACATGGCACCCATGCCTGTACTTGGGGTGCTAGAGGGTGTCAAAGTGACACCCCTTGCACCCTTGCAGGATTCGGTATTTACCGAATCTGTAAATACCGAATTGGTATTTCACATTGATTCATATGGGCTTCAAGGCCCATAGGAATCAATGTGAAATACCGATTCGGTATTTACAGATTCGGTAAATACCGACTCTTACAGATTCGGTAATTTTTTACCTACATCTGCCTCCTTCCTATTTACCGACTCTTAAATACCGATTCGGTATGAGTCGGTATTTAGGAGTCGGTAAATAGGAATTACCTACATCTGCCCCTAAGTGTCTACATTCAGTAGGGAAAGAGGCCTGTACGAGCTGCACTCGTCCCGTGGCTTGCCTGGTTTTGGTATCGCGACCAGTATCGCCTCCCTAATGGATAGTGGCATACTGCCCTCCACACATATATCATCGAAGAGCGTAGAGAGGTGAGGGAGTAGTTTGTCCTGAAAGGCCTTGTAGAACCCTACCGTGAGGCCATTTGCCCCCGGTGCACTACCAGATCTCATACCTGCCAGTGCTTCTATGATTTCATCCTTCTCTATCGGGTGCATCAGGAATTCCCTGTGTGTATTAGTCAGTGTGGGTATATTAATGTGGTCGAGGTAGTCAATAATGTCTACCTCAAGATCTCTGCTTTTGGACCTGTATAGTTCAGCGTAGAATGCCCTTAAGACTCGTGCTATGTCTGCTTCCTCCGTAAGCACCTCCCCTTTCTCCGATTTTATCTCAGTGATTTGTTGCCGCCCTCTTTTCCCGCTAATAACCCTGGCTAGGACTGAGCCGGGCCTCTCACCTTCCCCATACGTTCTCGCTGTTGCATACTTTCCCATATGCATCACTTCTCTGTCTGCTTCCTCATGATACTCTGCAAGGAGAGTCTTGATCTCTGCTCCTACCGTGTTGTCTGTCTGTTTGTTCTGTCCATCCTCTAGGGCTGCTAGCCGCCGCTCAAGGTCAGTCAGTCTCTGCCTAATGGATTTGAGCACTCCTGAGTGCTTGGACATTGCTATGCCCCTAATATAGACTTTAACATTTCCCAGACTACCTGGAAGCTGTCTACAGAGCCCACGTTAGTCTCAAAGAACACGTCCATACCCTCCACTAGCTCACGTTTAAATACTGGGTCCAGGAGGGAGTAGGGAGGAAATCTCCAAGTGAAGGGTGGGATGGCTTTACCTGGAATGTCCAGCACCAAAAGCACTGGTGAGTGATCTGACAGGGTTCTGGGAAGGATCCTGCAGTCCCTAACCCTCCCTAACATGAAGGCTGATGCCAGCCAGTAATCTATTCTGGTATGGATGTCATGGTATGCAGAGTAGTGGGTATACCCCCCTTGCTCTGGGTGTCTGAACCGCCACACGTCTTCAAGACTCATACTCGTGTTGATGCTTCTCAGTGCTAGGGCTGCCATCGAATGGTGGCGGGGAGGGCCAGCCGATCTGTCCAGAGCGGGGTCTAGGACCAGGTTGAAGTCCCCACCCCATATAATGCGGTCAGTGTCGTATTGCCTGACTGTGGTCGCTAGGGTATGGAAAAAGTCGGGGGAATCATAGTTGGGGCCATAGGAGTTGATTACCACCACATCTGTGTTAGGCCCTGTGCATCTGGAGATGACAAATCTACCCTCTGTGTCTGCACACAGCGAGTGTAAGGAGAGTCCGGACTTCGGGTTTACCCAGGTGAGCACTCCTCTGGCATGCGTTGTGAAGCCAGCCGCAGTTATATTACCCACTGTGCTACTCTTGCCTTAACTTGCTGTGAGCTACTGCTAACAGTGATTTTGTGTTATTCTGATGCCTTTTGGAGCCTTTCTCCGTGCTGATTATAGCTACTGGTGTGATTATTTCCTTACACTTGTGTTAACGGTTGCTACTGCATCTGTCAGGGAACTCGGCTGAGTTTCCATAACTACTCTTTATGAGAGTTCGCCCTCTTTTCCTTTTTTTTTTTTTTAAATGTGTTTATTGAATTTGCAGTGGTTAAAGCATTACAAGTCAACATCCCCCCCACCCCCCGGTCTGATTAAGATTACAAATACTGTAAGAGCAGCAGTGTGACAATCCCCGGTCAGATGAGTACACAGCCATTTAGCCAACAACCCTTAGATGGGCAGGCGGCGGTCATACCGTTCCTGTAAGCGTGCACGCCAATGGTTAGCATAACCCTACTTCCCCAGAGGGGGCTCCCCCAGAGCATCACCAACGCAGTCTCTGCCCCGCGCGCTTGTGCATCAATCTCCTTCACACAGTCATGATCTAGGGTCCCTGGTCGCCCGCAGCAGCAGGGGTATCTCTCTTGCTAGTGAGGTATGTTTGGTATAGCCCCCAGAAGTTTTTCGGACGACTAGTAGGAGGCAACAGCTCGCTGTAGTTCTCAGATTGTGTGCAGCAGTACAGCATATCCTGTGCCCAGAGCATGGGTGTAGGCGCCGGACCCCTCATCCAACAGCAGGCCACCACCCTCCTAGCCATGAGCAGTCCCATGTCTACTAATCTCCGTGTGGCTCTGGGAAGCTTCTTGCTGCATCCCAGGAGCGCCAGTGCGGGGTCAGGCATAAGCTCTAGTTCTACTATTCTGCTTATCTCTGTGAAGACCTTGTCCCAGAATTTCCATACGTCCGGGAATTGCCATGCCAGGTGCAAGAAATCTGCGTCCGGGGCATGGCATCTCTCGCAGTCCGCAGTGTTACGTAGGCCTTATCGGCGCCGCCGCGCCGGCGTGTAATATACCCTGTTAAGGACCTTGAAGTGGACTAGTCGGTGTCTGCCATTAAGAGATAGCTTCCTAGTGTTAGTGCAACAGTATCGCCACATGTCATCGTCGATAACCATCTGTAGATCAGTTTGCCACGCTAATCGCGCCTTTGTGTATGTGTGTTCCCTGTGTGCCTGTGAAATCTTATATAGGTTGGACAGCAGTTTCCATGGAGTCTCAGCCTTAATGACATACGTGAGCTCCGGCACCTCAGGCGGCTCTGCCATGTCCTCACCTAGCAAGTCTGTAAGAGCGCATCGCACACTGTGAAACTGGAAGCGGATCAGCAGTGTCACATCCGCCCCATTAGTTGCCACCTGGTCCCAAGTTTTGGTCCTCCCATCCTGGAACAGATCTCCTGCCACTTTAATGTCAATGTTGTGTAGTGCAAAGACAACTCCCCTCTCTCTGATAGGAGGCAGCCATCGGACCCAATCTATCGGCATTATTGGGGTGTATATCAGGGCACCTCCCCGCAATTGCAGAAGGTTGTGCCATGCATGGTTGGTTGCAGCGATTGAGTCCAGTATATCGGTTCTGCGATCCACCGGTCGGATGATCGTGGACGGGAGCGAAAGAGGGCTCGCAAAGAGCGTTTCCATTCGGACCTGTGGGACATTGTCATCACCGTGGAGCCAGGTGTGCAGGTGCGCAGCCTGCGCCACCCTATAATAAAGTTCTAAGTCTGGGGCGCTGAGCCCCCCCATACTGTAAGGTAGTGTAAGTAGTGTCCACCTGGCCCAGGGTTGCTTCCCTGCCCAAGCCAGTTTGATCATGAGTTGGGTTAGTTGCTTGAAAAAGGATTTGGGAGGCACTATCGGGAGGGTCATGAATAGAAACAGGAATCTGGGAAGCACTACCATCTTCATTATGGATATTCGTCCCAGTAGGGAGAGTGGGAGTTTACACCAAGCTTCTACGTTGTCTTCTAGCCTACTGAAGGCCGTGCCATAGTTTGCTCTAAATAATAACTCGGCGTCCGTGTGAAGTTGTATTCCTAAGTACCTGACTGTATCGGTAGTCCATTGTAGCGGGTATTCCATCTCAATGTTCTGTGTAATAGGGGTTAAAGGGAATGCTAGCGACTTCGACCAGTTTACTTTTAGGCCCGACAAGGCACCAAAGTGAACCACCTCTCTCAGCATGGAAGTTAAATTGCTTTCAGGGTCTCATACGTACAGCAAAGTGTCGTCGGCATACATGGACACCACTATCTTGTAGGTAGGGAAGCCTACGCCCTCGTTGCTATGGTACTCTCGGAGTGCGCAGGCTAATGGTTCGGCAATCAAGGCGTATAGTAGGAGCGAAAGCGAGCACCCTTGTCTGGTGCCTCTACTGACACCAAGCGCATAAATGGCCAGTCCACTGAGTCAAAAGCTTTTTCCATATCTAGGAATACAGCCAGTGCTTTCCTATCCTGCCGTACGTGTTGCATCGTGCCCAAGACCGTGCGGATGTTGTATATCAGGTTTCTGCTGGGAAGGAAACCGGCCTGCTCGGGGGCCACCAGCTGTGGCGCCAGAAGCGCCAGTCGGTTAGCTAGTACTTTAGCAAACAGTTAAGGGCCAGATGTAGGTCGCCAAATACCGGTCGGTAACGGCCGATTTCGTCCGTTACCGACCGGTATTTGGCTTTTGAGATGTAGGTGGGTCTGAATTTACAGAATCGGTATATTTACCGATTCGGTAAATTTACCACTTCGGTAGTTTACCGAATCGGTAAATATACAGATTCTGTAAATTCATATGTAGGTGACACTCCTAAGAGTGCCACAGGCCCTTAAGAGTCGGTATTTTACCACCCAATCATATTGGGTGGTAAAATACCGAATTCAGGTGTGCATGCACATCTGTGCATGCACACCTGTGCCATGTGACACACAGACATGCCCTTAGGGCATGTCTGTGTGCCACATGGCACCCATGCCTGTACTTGGGGTGCTAGAGGGTGTCAAAGTGACACCCCTTGCACCCTTGCAGGATTCGGTATTTACCGAATCTGTAAATACCGAATTGGTATTTCACATTGATTCATATGGGCTTCAAGGCCCATAGGAATCAATGTGAAATACCGATTCGGTATTTACAGATTCGGTAAATACCGACTCTTACAGATTCGGTAATTTTTTACCTACATCTGCCTCCTTCCTATTTACCGACTCTTAAATACCGATTCGGTATGAGTCGGTATTTAGGAGTCGGTAAATATGAATTACCTACATCTGCCCCTAAGTGTCTACATTCAGTAGGGAAAGAGGCCTGTACGAGCTGCACTCGTCCCGTGGCTTGCCTGGTTTTGGTATCGCGACCAGTATCGCCTCCCTAATGGATAGTGGCATACTGCCCTCCACACATATATCATCGAAGAGCATAGAGAGGTGAGGGAGTAGTTTGTCCTGAAAGGCCTTGTAGAACCCTACCGTGAGGCCATTTGCCCCCGGTGCACTACCAGATCTCATACCTGCCAGTGCTTCTATGATTTCATCCTTCTCTATCGGGTGCATCAGGAATTCCCTGTGTGTATTAGTCAGTGTGGGTATATTAATGTGGTCGAGGTAGTCAATAATGTCTACCTCAAGATCTCTGCTTTTGGACCTGTATAGTTCAGCGTAGAATGCCCTTAAGACTCGTGCTATGTCTGCTTCCTCCGTAAGCACCTCCCCTTTCTCCGATTTTATCTCAGTGATTTGTTGCCGCCCTCTTTTCCCGCTAATAACCCTGGCTAGGACTGAGCCGGGCCTCTCACCTTCCCCATACGTTCTCGCTGTTGCATACTTTCCCATATGCATCACTTCTCTGTCTGCTTCCTCATGATACTCTGCAAGGAGAGTCTTGATCTCTGCTCCTACCGTGTTGTCTGTCTGTTTGTTCTGTCCATCCTCTAGGGCTGCTAGCCGCCGCTCAAGGTCAGTCAGTCTCTGCCTAATGGATTTGAGCACTCCTGAGTGCTTGGACATTGCTATGCCCCTAATATAGACTTTAACATTTCCCAGACTACCTGGAAGCTGTCTACAGAGCCCACGTTAGTCTCAAAGAACACGTCCATACCCTCCACTAGCTCACGTTTAAATACTGGGTCCAGGAGGGAGTAGGGAGGAAATCTCCAAGTGAAGGGTGGGATGGCTTTACCTGGAATGTCCAGCACCAAAAGCACTGGTGAGTGATCTGACAGGGTTCTGGGAAGGATCCTGCAGTCCCTAACCCTCCCTAACATGAAGGCTGATGCCAGCCAGTAATCTATTCTGGTATGGATGTCATGGTATGCAGAGTAGTGGGTATACCCCCCTTGCTCTGGGTGTCTGAACCGCCACACGTCTTCAAGACTCATACTCGTGTTGATGCTTCTCAGTGCTAGGGCTGCCATCGAATGGTGGCGGGGAGGGCCAGCCGATCTGTCCAGAGCGGGGTCTAGGACCAGGTTGAAGTCCCCACCCCATATAATGCGGTCAGTGTCGTATTGCCTGACTGTGGTCGCTAGGGTATGGAAAAAGTCGGGGGAATCATAGTTGGGGCCATAGGAGTTGATTACCACCACATCTGTGTTAGGCCCTGTGCATCTGGAGATGACAAATCTACCCTCTGTGTCTGCACACAGCGAGTGTAAGGAGAGTCCGGACTTCGGGTTTACCCAGGTGAGCACTCCTCTGGCATGCGTTGTGAAGCCAGCCGCAGTTATATTACCCACTGTGCTACTCTTGCCTTAACTTGCTGTGAGCTACTGCTAACAGTGATTTTGTGTTATTCTGATGCCTTTTGGAGCCTTTCTCCGTGCTGATTATAGCTACTGGTGTGATTATTTCCTTACACTTGTGTTAACGGTTGCTACTGCATCTGTCAGGGAACTCGGCTGAGTTTCCATAACTACTCTTTATGAGAGTTCGCCCTCTTTTCCTTTTTTTTTTTTTTAAATGTGTTTATTGAATTTGCAGTGGTTAAAGCATTACAAGTCAACATCCCCCCCACCCCCCGGTCTGATTAAGATTACAAATACTGTAAGAGCAGCAGTGTGACAATCCCCGGTCAGATGAGTACACAGCCATTTAGCCAACAACCCTTAGATGGGCAGGCGGCGGTCATACCGTTCCTGTAAGCGTGCACGCCAATGGTTAGCATAACCCTACTTCCCCAGAGGGGGCTCCCCCAGAGCATCACCAACGCAGTCTCTGCCCCGCGCGCTTGTGCATCAATCTCCTTCACACAGTCATGATCTAGGGTCCCTGGTCGCCCGCAGCAGCAGGGGTATCTCTCTTGCTAGTGAGGTATGTTTGGTATAGCCCCCAGAAGTTTTTCGGACGACTAGTAGGAGGCAACAGCTCGCTGTAGTTCTCAGATTGTGTGCAGCAGTACAGCATATCCTGTGCCCAGAGCATGGGTGTAGGCGCCGGACCCCTCATCCAACAGCAGGCCACCACCCTCCTAGCCATGAGCAGTCCCATGTCTACTAATCTCCGTGTGGCTCTGGGAAGCTTCTTGCTGCATCCCAGGAGCGCCAGTGCGGGGTCAGGCATAAGCTCTAGTTCTACTATTCTGCTTATCTCTGTGAAGACCTTGTCCCAGAATTTCCATACGTCCGGGAATTGCCATGCCAGGTGCAAGAAATCTGCGTCCGGGGCATGGCATCTCTCGCAGTCCGCAGTGTTACGTAGGCCTTATCGGCGCCGCCGCGCCGGCGTGTAATATACCCTGTTAAGGACCTTGAAGTGGACTAGTCGGTGTCTGCCATTAAGAGATAGCTTCCTAGTGTTAGTGCAACAGTATCGCCACATGTCATCGTCGATAACCATCTGTAGATCAGTTTGCCACGCTAATCGCGCCTTTGTGTATGTGTGTTCCCTGTGTGCCTGTGAAATCTTATATAGGTTGGACAGCAGTTTCCATGGAGTCTCAGCCTTAATGACATACGTGAGCTCCGGCACCTCAGGCGGCTCTGCCATGTCCTCACCTAGCAAGTCTGTAAGAGCGCATCGCACACTGTGAAACTGGAAGCGGATCAGCAGTGTCACATCCGCCCCATTAGTTGCCACCTGGTCCCAAGTTTTGGTCCTCCCATCCTGGAACAGATCTCCTGCCACTTTAATGTCAATGTTGTGTAGTGCAAAGACAACTCCCCTCTCTCTGATAGGAGGCAGCCATCGGACCCAATCTATCGGCATTATTGGGGTGTATATCAGGGCACCTCCCCGCAATTGCAGAAGGTTGTGCCATGCATGGTTGGTTGCAGCGATTGAGTCCAGTATATCGGTTCTGCGATCCACCGGTCGGATGATCGTGGACGGGAGCGAAAGAGGGCTCGCAAAGAGCGTTTCCATTCGGACCTGTGGGACATTGTCATCACCGTGGAGCCAGGTGTGCAGGTGCGCAGCCTGCGCCACCCTATAATAAAGTTCTAAGTCTGGGGCGCTGAGCCCCCCCATACTGTAAGGTAGTGTAAGTAGTGTCCACCTGGCCCAGGGTTGCTTCCCTGCCCAAGCCAGTTTGATCATGAGTTGGGTTAGTTGCTTGAAAAAGGATTTGGGAGGCACTATCGGGAGGGTCATGAATAGAAACAGGAATCTGGGAAGCACTACCATCTTCATTATGGATATTCGTCCCAGTAGGGAGAGTGGGAGTTTACACCAAGCTTCTACGTTGTCTTCTAGCCTACTGAAGGCCGTGCCATAGTTTGCTCTAAATAATAACTCGGCGTCCGTGTGAAGTTGTATTCCTAAGTACCTGACTGTATCGGTAGTCCATTGTAGCGGGTATTCCATCTCAATGTTCTGTGTAATAGGGGTTAAAGGGAATGCTAGCGACTTCGACCAGTTTACTTTTAGGCCCGACAAGGCACCAAAGTGAACCACCTCTCTCAGCATGGAAGTTAAATTGCTTTCAGGGTCTCATACGTACAGCAAAGTGTCGTCGGCATACATGGACACCACTATCTTGTAGGTAGGGAAGCCTACGCCCTCGTTGCTATGGTACTCTCGGAGTGCGCAGGCTAATGGTTCGGCAATCAAGGCGTATAGTAGGAGCGAAAGCGAGCACCCTTGTCTGGTGCCTCTACTGACACCAAGCGCATAAATGGCCAGTCCACTGAGTCAAAAGCTTTTTCCATATCTAGGAATACAGCCAGTGCTTTCCTATCCTGCCGTACGTGTTGCATCGTGCCCAAGACCGTGCGGATGTTGTATATCAGGTTTCTGCTGGGAAGGAAACCGGCCTGCTCGGGGGCCACCAGCTGTGGCGCCAGAAGCGCCAGTCGGTTAGCTAGTACTTTAGCAAACAGTTAAGGGCCAGATGTAGGTCGCCAAATACCGGTCGGTAACGGCCGATTTCGTCCGTTACCGACCGGTATTTGGCTTTTGAGATGTAGGTGGGTCTGAATTTACAGAATCGGTATATTTACCGATTCGGTAAATTTACCACTTCGGTAGTTTACCGAATCGGTAAATATACAGATTCTGTAAATTCATATGTAGGTGACACTCCTAAGAGTGCCACAGGCCCTTAAGAGTCGGTATTTTACCACCCAATCATATTGGGTGGTAAAATACCGAATTCAGGTGTGCATGCACATCTGTGCATGCACACCTGTGCCATGTGACACACAGACATGCCCTTAGGGCATGTCTGTGTGCCACATGGCACCCATGCCTGTACTTGGGGTGCTAGAGGGTGTCAAAGTGACACCCCTTGCACCCTTGCAGGATTCGGTATTTACCGAATCTGTAAATACCGAATTGGTATTTCACATTGATTCATATGGGCTTCAAGGCCCATAGGAATCAATGTGAAATACCGATTCGGTATTTACAGATTCGGTAAATACCGACTCTTACAGATTCGGTAATTTTTTACCTACATCTGCCTCCTTCCTATTTACCGACTCTTAAATACCGATTCGGTATGAGTCGGTATTTAGGAGTCGGTAAATATGAATTACCTACATCTGCCCCTAAGTGTCTACATTCAGTAGGGAAAGAGGCCTGTACGAGCTGCACTCGTCCCGTGGCTTGCCTGGTTTTGGTATCGCGACCAGTATCGCCTCCCTAATGGATAGTGGCATACTGCCCTCCACACATATATCATCGAAGAGCATAGAGAGGTGAGGGAGTAGTTTGTCCTGAAAGGCCTTGTAGAACCCTACCGTGAGGCCATTTGCCCCCGGTGCACTACCAGATCTCATACCTGCCAGTGCTTCTATGATTTCATCCTTCTCTATCGGGTGCATCAGGAATTCCCTGTGTGTATTAGTCAGTGTGGGTATATTAATGTGGTCGAGGTAGTCAATAATGTCTACCTCAAGATCTCTGCTTTTGGACCTGTATAGTTCAGCGTAGAATGCCCTTAAGACTCGTGCTATGTCTGCTTCCTCCGTAAGCACCTCCCCTTTCTCCGATTTTATCTCAGTGATTTGTTGCCGCCCTCTTTTCCCGCTAATAACCCTGGCTAGGACTGAGCCGGGCCTCTCACCTTCCCCATACGTTCTCGCTGTTGCATACTTTCCCATATGCATCACTTCTCTGTCTGCTTCCTCATGATACTCTGCAAGGAGAGTCTTGATCTCTGCTCCTACCGTGTTGTCTGTCTGTTTGTTCTGTCCATCCTCTAGGGCTGCTAGCCGCCGCTCAAGGTCAGTCAGTCTCTGCCTAATGGATTTGAGCACTCCTGAGTGCTTGGACATTGCTATGCCCCTAATATAGACTTTAACATTTCCCAGACTACCTGGAAGCTGTCTACAGAGCCCACGTTAGTCTCAAAGAACACGTCCATAGCCTCCACTAGCTCACGTTTAAATACTGGGTCCAGGAGGGAGTAGGGAGGAAATCTCCAAGTGAAGGGTGGGATGGCTTTACCTGGAATGTCCAGCACCAAAAGCACTGGTGAGTGATCTGACAGGGTTCTGGGAAGGATCCTGCAGTCCCTAACCCGCCCTAACATGAAGGCTGATGCCAGCCAGTAATCTATTCTGGTATGGATGTCATGGTATGCAGAGTAGTGGGTATACCCCCCTTGCTCTGGGTGTCTGAACCGCCACACGTCTTCAAGACTCATACTCGTGTTGATGCTTCTCAGTGCTAGGGCTGCCATCGAATGGTGGCGGGGAGGGCCAGCCGATCTGTCCAGAGCGGGGTCTAGGACCAGGTTGAAGTCCCCACCCCATATAATGCGGTCAGTGTCGTATTGCCTGACTGTGGTCGCTAGGGTATGGAAAAAGTCGGGGGAATCATAGTTGGGGCCATAGGAGTTGATTACCACCACGTCTGTGTTAGGCCCTGTGCATCTGGAGATGACAAATCTACCCTCTGTGTCTGCACACAGCGAGTGTAAGGAGAGTCCGGACTTCGGGTTTACCCAGGTGAGCACTCCTCTGGCATGCGTTGTGAAGCCAGCCGCAGTTATATTACCCACTGTGCTACTCTTGCCTTAACTTGCTGTGAGCTACTGCTAACAGTGATTTTGTGTTATTCTGATGCCTTTTGGAGCCTTTCTCCGTGCTGATTATAGCTACTGGTGTGATTATTTCCTTACACCTGTGTTAACGGTTGCTACTGCATCTGTCAGGGAACTCGGCTGAGTTTCCATAACTACTCTTTATGAGAGTTCGCCCTCTTCTTCTTTTTTTTTTTTTTTTAAATGTGTTTATTGAATTTGCAGTGGTTAAAGCATTACAAGTCAACATCCCCCCCACCCCCCGGTCTGATTAAGATTACAAATACTGTAAGAGCAGCAGTGTGACAATCCCCGGTCAGATGAGTACACAGCCATTTAGCCAACAACCCTTAGATGGGCAGGCGGCGGTCATACCGTTCCTGTAAGCGTGCACGCCAATGGTTAGCATAACCCTACTTCCCCAGAGGGGGCTCCCCCAGAGCATCACCAACGCAGTCTCTGCCCCGCGCGCTTGTGCATCAATCTCCTTCACACAGTCATGATCTAGGGTCCCTGGTCGCCCGCAGCAGTAGGGGTATCTCTCTTGCTAGTGAGGTATGTTTGGTATAGCCCCCAGAAGTTTTTCGGACGACTAGTAGGAGGCAACAGCTCGCTGTAGTTCTCAGATTGTGTGCAGCAGTACAGCATATCCTGTGCCCAGAGCATGGGTGTAGGCGCCGGACCCCTCATCCAACAGCAGGCCACCACCCTCCTAGCCATGAGCAGTCCCATGTCTACTAATCTCCGTGTGGCTCTGGGAAGCTTCTTGCTGCATCCCAGGAGCGCCAGTGCGGGGTCAGGCATAAGCTCTAGTTCTACTATTCTGCTTATCTCTGTGAAGGCCTTGTCCCAGAATTTCCATACGTCCGGGCATTGCCATGCCAGGTGCAAGAAATCTGCGTCCGGGGCATGGCATCTCTCGCAGTCCGCAGTGTCACGTAGGCCTTATCGGCGCCGCCGCGCCGGCGTGTAATATACCCTGTTAAGGACCTTGAAGTGGACTAGTCGGTGTCTGCCATTAAGAGATAGCTTCCTAGTGTTAGTGCAACAGTATCGCCACATGTCATCGTCGATAACCATCTGTAGATCAGTTTGCCACGCTAATTGCGCCTTTGTGTATGTGTGTTCCCTGTGTGCCTGTGAAATCTTATATAGGTTGGACAGCAGTTTCCATGGAGTCTCAGCCTTAATGACATACGTGAGCTCCGGCACCTCAGGCGGCTCTGCCATGTCCTCACCTAGCAAGTCTGTAAGAGCGCATCGCACCCTGTGAAACTGGAAGCGGATCAGCAGTGTCACATCCGCCCCATTAGTTGCCACCTGGTCCCAAGTTTTGGTCCTCCCATCCTGGAACAGATCTCCTGCCACTTTAATGTCAATGTTGTGTAGTGCAAGGACAACTCCCCTCTCTCTGATAGGAGGCAGCCATCGGACCCAATCTATCGGCATTATTGGGGTGTATATCAGGGCACCTCCCCGCAATCGCAGAAGGTTGTGCCATGCATGGTTGGTTGCAGCGATTGAGTCCAGTATATCGGTTCTGCGATCCACCGGTCGGATGATCGTGGACGGGAGCGAAAGAGGGCTCGCAAAGAGCGTTTCCATTCGGACCTGTGGGACATTGTCATCACCGTGGAGCCAGGTGTGCAGGTGTGCAGCCTGCGCCACCCTATAATAAAGTTCTAAGTCTGGGGCGCTGAGCCCCCCCATGCTGTAAGGTAGTGTAAGTAGTGTCCACCTGGCCCGGGGTTGCTTCCCTGCCCAAGCCAGTTTGATCATGAGTTGGGTTAGTTGCTTGAAAAAGGATTTGGGAGGCACTATCGGGAGGGTCATGAATAGAAACAGGAATCTGGGAAGCACTACCATCTTCATTATGGATATTCGTCCCAGTAGGGAGAGTGGGAGTTTACACCAAGCTTCTACGTCGTCTTCTAGCCTACTGAAGGCCGTGCCATAGTTTGCTCTAAATAATAACTCGGCGTCCGTGTGAAGTTGTATTCCTAAGTACCTGACTGTATCGGTAGTCCATTGTAGCGGGTATTCCATCTCAATGTTCTCTGTAATAGGGGTTAAGGGGAATGCTAGCGACTTCGACCAGTTTACTTTTAGGCCCGACAAGGCACCAAAGTGAACCACCTCTCTCAGCATGGAAGTTAAATTGCTTTCAGGGTCTCATACGTACAGCAAAGTGTCGTCGGCATACATGGACACCACTATCTTGTAGGTAGGGAAGCCTACGCCCTCGTTGCTATGGTACTCTCGGAGTGCGCAGGCTAATGGTTCGGCAATCAAGGCGTATAGTAGGAGCGAAAGCGAGCACCCTTGTCTGGTGCCTCTACTGACACCAAGCGCATAAATGGCCAGTCCACTGAGTCAAAATCTTTTTCCATATCTAGGAATACAGCCAGTGCTTTCCTATCCTGCCGTACGTGTTGCATCGTGCCCAAGACCGTGCGGATGTTGCATATCAGGTACCTGCTGGGAAGGAAACCGGCCTGCTCGGGGGCCACCAGCTGTGGCGCCAGAAGCGCCAGTCAGTTAGCTAGTACTTTAGCAAACAGTTAAGGGCCAGATGTAGGTCGCCAAATACCGGTCGGTAACGGCCGATTTCGTCCGTTACCGACCGGTATTTGGCTTTTGAGATGTAGGTGGGTCTGAATTTACAGAATCGGTATATTTACCGATTCGGTAAATTTACCACTTCGGTATTTTACTGAATCGGTAAATATACAGATTCTGTAAATCCATATGTAGGTGACACTCCTAAGAGTGCCACAGGCCCTTAAGAGTCGGTATTTTACCACCCAATCATATTGGGTGGTAAAATACCGAATTCAGGTGTGCATGCACATCTGTGCATGCACACCTGTGCCATGTGACACACAGACATGCCCTTAGGGCATGTCTGTGTGCCACATGGCACCCATGCCTGTACTTGGGGTGCTAGAGGGTGTCAAAGTGACACCCCCTGCACCCTTGCAGGATTCGGTATTTACCGAATCTGTAAATACCGAATTGGTATTTCACATTGATTCATATGGGCTTCAAGGCCCATAGGAATCAATGTGAAATACCGATTCGGTATTTACAGATTCGGTAAATACCGACTCTTACAGATTCGGTAATTTTTTACCTACATCTGCCTCCTTCCTATTTACCGACTCTTAAATACCGATTCGGTATGAGTCGGTATTTAGGAGTCGGTAAATAGGAATTACCTACATCTGCCCCTAAGTGTCTACATTCAGTAGGGAAAGAGGCCTGTACGAGCTGCACTCGTCCCGTGGCTTGCCTGGTTTTGGTATCGCGACCAGTATCGCCTCCCTAATGGATAGTGGCATACTGCCCTCCACACATATATCATCGAAGAGCGTAGAGAGGTGAGGGAGTAGTTTGTCCTGAAAGGCCTTGTAGAACCCTACCGTGAGGCCATTTGCCCCCGGTGCACTACCAGATCTCATACCTGCCAGTGCTTCTATGATTTCATCCTTCTCTATCAGGTGCATCAGGAATTCCCTGTGTGTATTAGTCAGTGTGGGTATATTAATGTGGTCGAGGTAGTCAATAATGTCTACCTCAAGATCTCCGCTTTTGGACCTGTATAGTTCAGCGTAGAATGCCCTTAAGACTCGTGCTATGTCTGCTTCCTCCGTAAGCACCTCCCCTTTCTCCGATTTTATCTCAGTGATTTGTTGCCGCCCTCTTTTCCCGCTAATAACCCTGGCTAGGACTGAGCCGGGCCTCTCACCTTCCCCATACGTTCTCGCTGTTGCATACTTTCCCATATGCATCACTTCTCTGTCTGCTTCCTCATGATACTCTGCAAGGAGAGTCTTGATCTCTGCTCCTACCGTGTTGTCTGTCTGTTTGTTCTGTCCATCCTCTAGGGCTGCTAGCCGCCGCTCAAGGTCAGTCAGTCTCTGCCTAATGGATTTGAGCACTCCTGAGTGCTTGGACATTGCTATGCCCCTAATATAGACTTTAACATTTCCCAGACTACCTGGAAGCTGTCTACAGAGCCCACGTTAGTCTCAAAGAACACGTCCATAGCCTCCACTAGCTCACGTTTAAATACTGGGTCCAGGAGGGAGTAGGGAGGAAATCTCCAAGTGAAGGGTGGGATGGCTTTACCTGGAATGTCCAGCACCAAAAGCACTGGTGAGTGATCTGACAGGGTTCTGGGAAGGATCCTGGAGTCCCTAGTCCGCCGTAACCTGAAGGCTGATGCCAGCCAGTAATCTATTCTGGTATGGATGTCATGGTATGCAGAGTAGTGGGTATACCCCCCTTGCTCTGGGTGTCTGAACCGCCACACGTCTTCAAGACTCATACTCGTGTTGATGCTTCTCAGTGCTAGGGCTGCCATCGAATGGTGGCGGGGAGGGCCAGCCGATCTGTCCAGAGCGGGGTCTAGGACCAGGTTGAAGTCCCCACCCCATATAATGCGGTCAGTGTCGTATTGCCTGACTGTGGTCGCTAGGGTATGGAAAAAGTCGGGGGAATCATAATTGGGGCCATAGGAGTTGATTACCACCACGTCTGTGTTAGGCCCTGTGCATCTGGAGATGACAAATCTACCCTCTGTGTCTGCACACAGCGAGTGTAAGGAGAGTCCGGACTTCGGGTTTACCCAGGTGAGCACTCCTCTGGCATGCGTTGTGAATCCAGCCGCAGTTATATTACCCACTGTGCTACTCTTGCCTTAACTTGCTGTGAGCTACTGCTAACAGTGATTTTGTGTTATTCTGATGCCTTTTGGAGCCTTTCTCCGTGCTGATTATAGCTACTGGTGTGATTATTTCCTTACACCTGTGTTAACGGTTGCTACTGCATCTGTCAGGGAACTCGGCTGAGTTTCCATAACTACTCTTTATGAGAGTTCGCCCTCTTCTTCTTTTTTTTTTTTTTAAATGTGTTTATTGAATTTGCAGTGGTTAAAGCATTACAAGTCAACATCCCCCCCACCCCCCGGTCTGATTAAGATTACAAATACTCTAAGAGCAGCAGTGTGACAATCCCCGGTCAGATGAGTACACAGCCATTTAGCCAACAACCCTTAGATGGGCAGGCGGCGGTCATACCGTTCCTGTAAGCGTGCACGCCAATGGTTAGCATAACCCTACTTCCCCAGAGGGGGCTCCCCCAGAGCATCACCAACGCAGTCTCTGCCCCGCGCGCTTGTGCATCAATCTCCTTCACACAGTCATGATCTAGGGTCCCTGGTCGCCCGCAGCAGTAGGGGTATCTCTCTTGCTAGTGAGGTATGTTTGGTATAGCCCCCAGAAGTTTTTCGGACGACTAGTAGGAGGCAACAGCTCGCTGTAGTTCTCAGATTGTGTGCAGCAGTACAGCATATCCTGTGCCCAGAGCATGGGTGTAGGCGCCGGACCCCTCATCCAACAGCAGGCCACCACCCTCCTAGCCATGAGCAGTCCCATGTCTACTAATCTCCGTGTGGCTCTGGGAAGCTTCTTGCTGCATCCCAGGAGCGCCAGTGCGGGGTCAGGCATAAGCTCTAGTTCTACTATTCTGCTTATCTCTGTGAAGACCTTGTCCCAGAATTTCCATACGTCCGGGCATTGCCATGCCAGGTGCAAGAAATCTGCGTCCGGGGCATGGCATCTCTCGCAGTCCGCAGTGTCACGTAGGCCTTATCGGCGCCGCCGCGCCGGCGTGTAATATACCCTGTTAAGGACCTTGAAGTGGACTAGTCGGTGTCTGCCATTAAGAGATAGCTTCCTAGTGTTTGTGCAACAGTATCGCCACATGTCATCGTCGATAACCATCTGTAGATCAGTTTGCCACGCTAATCGCGCCTTTGTGTATGTGTGTTCCCTGTGTGCCTGTGAAATCTTATATAGGTTGGACAGCAGTTTCCATGGAGTCTCAGCCTTAATGACATACGTGAGCTCCGGCACCTCAGGCGGCTCTGCCATGTCCTCACCTAGCAAGTCTGTAAGAGCGCATCGCACCCTGTGAAACTGGAAGCGGATCAGCAGTGTCACATCCGCCCCATTAGTTGCCACCTGGTCCCAAGTTTGGTCCTCCCATCCTGGAACAGATCTCCTGCCACTTTAATGTCAATGTTGTGTAGTGCAAGGACAACTCCCCTCTCTCTGATAGGAGGCAGCCATCGGACCCAATCTATCGGCATTATTGGGGTGTATATCAGGGCACCTCCCCGCAATTGCAGAAGGTTGTGCCATGCATGGTTGGTTGCAGCGATTGAGTCCAGTATATCGGTTCTGCGATCCACCGGTCGGATGATCGTGGACGGGAGCGAAAGAGGGCTCGCAAAGAGCGTTTCCATTCGGACCTGTGGGACATTGTCATCACCGTGGAGCCAGGTGTGCAGGTGCGCAGCCTGCGCCACCCTATAATAAAGTTCTAAGTCTGGGGCGCTGAGCCCCCCCATGCTGTAAGGTAGTGTAAGTAGTGTCCACCTGGCCCGGGGTTGCTTCCCTGCCCAAGCCAGTTTGATCATGAGTTGGGTTAGTTGCTTGAAAAAGGATTTGGGAGGCACTATCGGGAGGGTCATGAATAGAAACAGGAATCTGGGAAGCACTACCATCTTCATTATGGATATTCATCCCAGTAGGGAGAGTGGGAGTTTACACCAAGCTTCTACGTCGTCTTCTAGCCTACTGAAGGCCGTGCCATAGTTTGCTCTAAATAATAACTCGGCGTCCGTGTGAAGTTGTATTCCTAAGTACCTGACTGTATCGGTAGTCCATTGTAGCGGGTATTCCATCTCAATGTTCTGTGTAATAGGGGTTAAAGGGAATGCTAGCGACTTCGACCAGTTTACTTTTAGGCCCGACAAGGCACCAAAGTGAACCACCTCTCTCAGCATGGAAGTTAAATTGCTTTCAGGGTCTCATACGTACAGCAAAGTGTCGTCGGCATACATGGACACCACTATCTTGTAGGTAGGGAAGCCTACGCCCTCGTTGCTATGGTACTCTCGGAGTGCGCAGGCTAATGGTTCGGCAATCAAGGCGTATAGTAGGAGCGAAAGCGAGCACCCTTGTCTGGTGCCTCTACTGACACCAAGCGCATAAATGGCCAGTCCACTGAGTCAAAAGCTTTTTCCATATCTAGGAATACAGCCAGTGCTTTCCTATCCTGCCGTACGTGTTGCATCGTGCCCAAGACCGTGCGGATGTTGCATATCAGGTTCCTGCTGGGAAGGAAACCGGCCTGCTCGGGGGCCACCAGCTGTGGCGCCAGAAGCGCCAGTCGGTTAGCTAGTACTTTAGCAAACAGTTAAGGGCCAGATGTAGGTCGCCAAATACCGGTCGGTAACGGCCGATTTCGTCCGTTACCGACCGGTATTTGGCTTTTGAGATGTAGGTGGGTCTGAATTTACAGAATCGGTATATTTACCGATTCGGTAAATTTACCACTTCGGTATTTTACCGAATCGGTAAATATACAGATTCTGTAAATCCATATGTAGGTGACACTCCTAAGAGTGCCACAGGCCCTTAAGAGTCGGTATTTTACCACCCAATCATATTGGGTGGTAAAATACCGAATTCAGGTGTGCATGCACATCTGTGCATGCACACCTGTGCCATGTGACACACAGACATGCCCTTAGGGCATGTCTGTGTGCCACATGGCACCCATGCCTGTACTTGGGGTGCTAGAGGGTGTCAAAGTGACACCCCCTGCATCCTTGCAGGATTCGGTATTTACCGAATCTGTAAATACCGAATTGGTATTTCACATTGATTCATATGGGCTTCAAGGCCCATAGGAATCAATGTGAAATACCGATTCGGTATTTACAGATTCGGTAAATACCGACTCTTACAGATTCGGTAATTTTTTACCTACATCTGCCTCCTTCCTATTTACCGACTCTTAAATACCGATTCGGTATGAGTCGGTATTTAGGAGTCGGTAAATAGGAATTACCTACATCTGCCCCTAAGTGTCTACATTCAGTAGGGAAAGAGGCCTGTACGAGCTGCACTCGTCCCGTGGCTTGCCTGGTTTTGGTATCGCGACCAGTATCGCCTCCCTAATGGATAGTGGCATACTGCCCTCCACACATATATCATCGAAGAGCGTAGAGAGGTGAGGGAGTAGTTTGTCCTGAAAGGCCTTGTAGAACCCTACCGTGAGGCCATTTGCCCCCGGTGCACTACCAGATCTCATACCTGCCAGTGCTTCTATGATTTCATCCTTCTCTATTGGGTGCATCAGGAATTCCCTGTGTGTATTAGTCAGTGTGGGTATATTAATGTGGTCGAGGTAGTCAATAATGTCTACCTCAAGATCTCCGCTTTTGGACCTGTATAGTTCAGCGTAGAATGCCCTTAAGACTCGTGCTATGTCTGCTTCCTCCGTAAGCACCTCCCCTTTCTCCGATTTTATCTCAGTGATTTGTTGCCGCCCTCTTTTCCCGCTAATAACCCTGGCTAGGACTGAGCCGGGCCTCTCACCTTCCCCATACGTTCTCGCTGTTGCATACTTTCCCATATGCATCACTTCTCTGTCTGCTTCCTCATGATACTCTGCAAGGAGAGTCTTGATCTCTGCTCCTACCGTGTTGTCTGTCTGTTTGTTCTGTCCATCCTCTAGGGCTGCTAGCCGCCGCTCAAGGTCAGTCAGTCTCTGCCTAATGGATTTGAGCACTCCTGAGTGCTTGGACATTGCTATGCCCCTAATATACACTTTAACATTTCCCAGACTACCTGGAAGCTGTCTACAGAGCCCACGTTAGTCTCAAAGAACACGTCCATACCCTCCACTAGCTCACGTTTAAATACTGGGTCCAGGAGGGAGTAGGGAGGAAATCTCCAAGTGAAGGGTGGGATGGCTTTACCTGGAATGTCCAGCACCAAAAGCACTGGTGAGTGACCTGACAGGGTTCTGGGAAGGATCCTGCAGTCCCTAATCCGCCCTGACATGAAGGCTGATGCCAGCCAGTAATCTATTCTGGTATGGATGTCATGGTATGCAGAGTAGTGGGTATACCCCCCTTGCTCTGGGTGTCTGAACCGCCACACGTCTTCAAGACTCATACTCGTGTTGATGCTTCTCAGTGCTAGGGCTGCCATCGAATGGTGGCGGGGAGGGCCAGCCGATCTGTCCAGAGCGGGGTCTAGGACCAGGTTGAAGTCCCCACCCCATATAATGCGGTCAGTGTCGTATTGCCTGACTGTGGTCGCTAGGGTATGGAAAAAGTCGGGGGAATCATAGTTGGGGCCATAGGAGTTGATTACCACCACGTCTGTGTTAGGCCCTGTGCATCTGGAGATGACAAATCTACCCTCTGTGTCTGCACACAGCGAGTGTAAGGAGAGTCCGGACTTCGGGTTTACCCAGGTGAGCACTCCTCTGGCATGCGTTGTGAAGCCAGCCGCAGTTATATTACCCACTGTGCTACTCTTGCCTTAACTTGCTGTGAGCTACTTCTAACAGTGATTTTGTGTTATTCTGATGCCTTTTGGAGCCTTTCTCCGTGCTGATTATAGCTACTGGTGTGATTATTTCCTTACACCTGTGTTAACGGTTGCTACTGCATCTGTCAGGGAACTCGGCTGAGTTTCCATAACTACTCTTTATGAGAGTTCGCCCTCTTCTTCTTTTTTTTTTTTTTAAATGTGTTTATTGAATTTGCAGTGGTTAAAGCATTACAAGTCAACATCCCCCCCACCCCCCGGTCTGATTAAGATTACAAATACTGTAAGAGCAGCAGTGTGACAATCCCCGGTCAGATGAGTACACAGCCATTTAGCCAACAACCCTTAGATGGGCAAACGGCGGTCATACCGTTCCTGTAAGCGTGCACGCCAATGGTTAGCATAACCCTACTTCCCCAGAGGGGGCTCCCCCAGAGCATCACCAACGCAGTCTCTGCCCCGCGCGCTTGTGCATCAATCTCCTTCACACAGTCATGATCTAGGGTCCCTGGTCGCCCGCAGCAGTAGGGGTATCTCTCTTGCTAGTGAGGTATGTTTGGTATAGCCCCCAGAAGTTTTTCGGACGACTAGTAGGAGGCAACAGCTCGCTGTAGTTCTCAGATTGTGTGCAGCAGTACAGCATATCCTGTGCCCAGAGCATGGGTGTAGGCGCCGGACCCCTCATCCAACAGCAGGCCACCACCCTCCTAGCCATGAGCAGTCCCATGTCTACTAATCTCCGTGTGGCTCTGGGAAGCTTCTTGCTGCATCCCAGGAGCGCCAGTGCGGGGTCAGGCATAAGCTCTAGTTCTACTATTCTGCTTATCTCTGTGAAGACCTTGTCCCAGAATTTCCATACGTCCGGGCATTGCCATGCCAGGTGCAAGAAATCTGCGTCCGGGGCATGGCATCTCTCGCAGTCCGCAGTGTCACGTAGGCCTTATCGGCGCCGCCTCGCCGGCGTGTAATATACCCTGTTAAGGACCTTGAAGTGGACTAGTCGGTGTCTGCCATTAAGAGATAGCTTCCTAGTGTTAGTGCAACAGTATCGCCACATGTCATCGTCGATAACCATCTGTAGATCAGTTTGCCATGCTAATCGCGCCTTTGTGTATGTGTGTTCCCTGTGTGCCTGTGAAATCTTATATAGGTTGGACAGCAGTTTCCATGGAGTCTCAGCCTTAATGACATACGTGAGCTCCGGCACCTCAGGCGGCTCTGCCATGTCCTCACCTAGCAAGTCTGTAAGAGCGCATCGCACCCTGTGAAACTGGAAGCGGATCAGCAGTGTCACATCCGCCCCATTAGTTGCCACCTGGTCCCAAGTTTTGGTCCTCCCATCCTGGAACAGATCTCCTGCCACTTTAATGTCAATGTTGTGTAGTGCAAGGACAACTCCCCTCTCGCTGATAGGAGGCAGCCATCGGACCCAATCTATCGGCATTATTGGGGTGTATATCAGGGCACCTCCCCGCAATTGCAGAAGGTTGTGCCATGCATGGTTGGTTGCAGCGATTGAGTCCAGTATATCGGTTCTGCGATCCACCGGTCGGATGATCGTGGACGGGAGCGAAAGAGGGCTCGCAAAGAGCGTTTCCATTCGGACCTGTGGGACATTGTCATCACCGTGGAGCCAGGTGTGCAGGTGCGCAGCCTGCGCCACCCTATAATAAAGTTCTAAGTCTGGGGCGCTGAGCCCCCCCATGCTGTAAGGTAGTGTAAGTAGTGTCCACCTGGCCCGGGTTGCTTCCCTGCCCAAGCCAGTTTGATCATGAGTTGGGTTAGTTGCTTGAAAAAGGATTTGGGAGGCACTATCGGGAGGGTCATGAATAGAAACAGGAATCTGGGAAGCACTACCATCTTCATTATGGATATTCGTCCCAGTAGGGAGAGTGGGAGTTTACACCAAGCTTCTACGTCGTCTTCTAGCCTACTGAAGGCCGTGCCATAGTTTGCTCTAAATAATAACTCGGCGTCCGTGTGAAGTTGTATTCCTAAGTACCTGACTGTATCGGTAGTCCATTGTAGCGGGTATTCCATCTCAATGTTCTGTGTAATAGGGGTTAAAGGGAATGCTAGCGACTTCGACCAGTTTACTTTTAGGCCCGACAAGGCACCAAAGTGAACCACCTCTCTCAGCATGGAAGTTAAATTGCTTTCAGGGTCTCATACGTACAGCAAAGTGTCGTCGGCATACATGGACACCACTCTCTTGTAGGTAGGGAAGCCTACGCCCTCGTTGCTATGGTACTCTCGGAGTGCGCAGGCTAATGGTTCGGCAATCAAGGCGTATAGTAGGAGCGAAAGCGAGCACCCTTGTCTGGTGCCTCTACTGACACCAAGCGCATAAATGGCCAGTCCACTGAGTCAAAAGCTTTTTCCATATCTAGGAATACAGCCAGTGCTTTCCTATCCTGCCGTACGTGTTGCATCGTGCCCAAGACCGTGCGGATGTTGCATATCAGGTTCCTGCTGGGAAGGAAACCGGCCTGCTCGGGGGCCACCAGCTGTGGCGCCAGAAGCGCCAGTCGGTTAGCTAGTACTTTAGCAAACAGTTAAGGGCCAGATGTAGGTCGCCAAATACCGGTCGGTAACGGCCGATTTCGTCCGTTACCGACCGGTATTTGGCTTTTGAGATGTAGGTGGGTCTGAATTTACAGAATCGGTATATTTACCGATTCGGTAAATTTACCACTTCGGTATTTTACCGAATCGGTAAATATACAGATTCTGTAAATCCATATGTAGGTGACACTCCTAAGAGTGCCACAGGCCCTTAAGAGTCGGTATTTTACCACCCAATCATATTGGGTGGTAAAATACCGAATTCAGGTGTGCATGCACATCTGTGCATGCACACCTGTGCCATGTGACACACAGACATGCCCTTAGGGCATGTCTGTGTGCCACATGGCACCCATGCCTGTACTTGGGGTGCTAGAGGGTGTCAAAGTGACACCCCCTGCATCCTTGCAGGATTCGGTATTTACCGAATCTGTAAATACCGAATTGGTATTTCACATTGATTCATATGGGCTTCAAGGCCCATAGGAATCAATGTGAAATACCGATTCGGTATTTACAGATTCGGTAAATACCGACTCTTACAGATTCGGTAATTTTTTACCTACATCTGCCTCCTTCCTATTTACCGACTCTTAAATACCGATTCGGTATGAGTCGGTATTTAGGAGTCGGTAAATAGGAATTACCTACATCTGCCCCTAAGTGTCTACATTCAGTAGGGAAAGAGGCCTGTACGAGCTGCACTCGTCCCGTGGCTTGCCTGGTTTTGGTATCGCGACCAGTATCGCCTCCCTAATGGATAGTGGCATACTGCCCTCCACACATATATCATCGAAGAGCGTAGAGAGGTGAGGGAGTAGTTTGTCCTGAAAGGCCTTGTAGAACCCTACCGTGAGGCCATTTGCCCCCGGTGCACTACCAGATCTCATACCTGCCAGTGCTTCTATGATTTCATCCTTCTCTATCGGGTGCATCAGGAATTCCCTGTGTGTATTAGTCAGTGTGGGTATATTAATGTGGTCGAGGTAGTCAATAATGTCTACCTCAAGATCTCCGCTTTTGGACCTGTATAGTTCAGCGTAGAATGCCCTTAAGACTCGTGCTATGTCTGCTTCCTCCGTAAGCACCTCCCCTTTCTCTGATTTTATCTCAGTGATTTGTTGCCGCCCTCTTTTCCCGCTAATAACCCTGGCTAGGACTGAGCCGGGCCTCTCACCTTCCCCATACGTTCTCGCTGTTGCATACTTTCCCATATGAATCACTTCTCTGTCTGCTTCCTCATGATACTCTGCAAGGAGAGTCTTGATCTCTGCTCCTACCGTGTTGTCTGTCTGTTTGTTCTGTCCATCCTCTAGGGCTGCTAGCCGCCGCTCAAGGTCAGTCAGTCTCTGCCTAATGGATTTGAGCACTCCTGAGTGCTTGGACATTGCTATGCCCCTAATATAGACTTTAACATTTCCCAGACTACCTGGAAGCTGTCTACAGAGCCCACGTTAGTCTCAAAGAACACGTCCATAGCCTCCACTAGCTCACGTTTAAATACTGGGTCCAGGAGGGAGTAGGGAGGAAATCTCCAAGTGAAGGGTGGGATGGCTTTACCTGGAATGTCCAGCACCAAAAGCACTGGTGAGTGATCTGACAGGGTTCTGGGAAGGATCCTGCAGTCCCTAATCCGCCCTAACATGAAGGCTGATGCCAGCCAGTAATCTATTCTGGTATGGATGTCATGGTATGCAGAGTAGTGGGTATACCCCCCTTGCTCTGGGTGTCTGAACCGCCACACGTCTTCAAGACTCATACTCGTGTTGATGCTTCTCAGTGCTAGGGCTGCCATCGAATGGTGGCGGGAAGGGCCAGCCGATCTGTCCAGAGCGTGGTCTAGGACCAGGTTGAAGTCCCCACCCCATATAATGCGGTCAGTGTCGTATTGCCTGACTGTGGTCGCTAGGGTATGGAAAAAGTCGGGGGAATCATAGTTGGGGCCATAGGAGTTGATTACCACCACGTCTGTGTTAGGCCCTGTGCATCTGGAGATGACAAATCTACCCTCTGTGTCTGCACACAGCGAGTGTAAGGAGAGTCCGGACTTCGGGTTTACCCAGGTGAGCACTCCTCTGGCATGCGTTGTGAAGCCAGCCGCAGTTATATTACCCACTGTGCTACTCTTGCCTTAACTTGCTGTGAGCTACTGCTAACAGTGATTTTGTGTTATTCTGATGCCTTTTGGAGCCTTTCTCCGTGCTGATTATAGCTACTGGTGTGATTATTTCCTTACACCTGTGTTAACGGTTGCTACTGCATCTGTCAGGGAACTCGGCTGAGTTTCCATAACTACTCTTTATGAGAGTTCGCCCTCTTCTTCTTTTCTTTTTTTTTAAATGTGTTTATTGAATTTGCAGTGGTTAAAGCATTACAAGTCAACATCCCCCCCACCCCCGGTCTGATTAAGATTACAAATACTGTAAGAGCAGCAGTGTGACAATCCCCGGTCAGATGAGTACACAGCCATTTAGCCAACAACCCTTAGATGGGCAGGCGGCGGTCATACCGTTCCTGTAAGCGTGCACGCCAATGGTTAGCATAACCCTACTTCCCCAGAGGGGGCTCCCCCAGAGCATCACCAACGCAGTCTCTGCCCCGCGCGCTTTTGCATCAATCTCCTTCACACAGTCATGATCTAGGGTCCCTGGTCGCCCGCAGCAGTAGGGGTATCTCTCTTGCTAGTGAGGTATGTTTGGTATAGCCCCCAGAAGTTTTTCGGACGACTAGTAGGAGGCAACAGCTCGCTGTAGTTCTCAGATTGTGTGCAGCAGTACAGCATATCCTGTGCCCAGAGCATGGGTGTAGGCGCCGGACCCCTCATCCAACAGCAGGCCACCACCCTCCTAGCCATGAGCAGTCCCATGTCTACTAATCTCCGTGTGGCTCTGGGAAGCTTCTTGCTGCATCCCAGGAGCGCCAGTGCGGGGTCAGGCATAAGCTCTAGTTCTACTATTCTGCTTATCTCTGTGAAGACCTTGTCCCAGAATTTCCATACGTTCGGGCATTGCCATGCCAGGTGCAAGAAATCTGCGTCCGGGGCATGGCATCTCTCGCAGTCCGCAGTGTCACGTAGGCCTTATCGGCGCCGCCGCGCCGGCGTGTAATATACCCTGTTAAGGACCTTGAAGTGGACTAGTCGGTGTCTGCCATTAAGAGATAGCTTCCTAGTGTTAGTGCAACAGTATCGCCACATGTCATCGTCGATAACCATCTGTAGATCAGTTTGCCACGCTAATCGCGCCTTTGTGTATGTGTGTTCCCTGTGTGCCTGTGAAATCTTATATAGGTTGGACAGCAGTTTCCATGGAGTCTCAGCCTTAATGACATACGTGAGCTCCGGCACCTCAGGCGGCTCTGCCATGTCCTCACCTAGCAAGTCTGTAAGAGCGCATCGCACCCTGTGAAACTGGAAGCGGATCAGCAGTGTCACATCCGCCCCATTAGTTGCCACCTGGTCCCAAGTTTTGGTCCTCCCATCCTGGAACAGATCTCCTGCCACTTTAATGTCAATGTTGTGTAGTGCAAGGACAACTCCCCTCTCTCTGATAGGAGGCAGCCATCGGACCCAATCTATCAGCATTATTGGGGTGTATATCAGGGCACCTCCCCGCAATTGCAGAAGGTTGTGCCATGCATGGTTGGTTGCAGCGATTGAGTCCAGTATATCGGTTCTGCGATCCACCGGTCGGATGATCGTGGACGGGAGCGAAAGAGGGCTCGCAAAGAGCGTTTCCATTCGGACCTGTGGGACATTGTCATCACCGTGGAGCCAGGTGTGCAGGTGCGCAGCCTGCGCCACCCTATAATAAAGTTCTAAGTCTGGGGCGCTGAGCCCCCCCATGCTGTAAGGTAGTGTAAGTAGTGTCCACCTGGCCCGGGGTTGCTTCCCTGCCCAATCCAGTTTGATCATGAGTTGGGTTAGTTGCTTGAAAAAGGATTTGGGAGGCACTATCGGGAGGGTCATGAATAGAAACAGGAATCTGGGAAGTACTACCATCTTCATTATGGATATTCGTCCCAGTAGGCAGAGTGGGAGTTTACACCAAGCTTCTACGTCGTCTTCTAGCCCACTGAAGGCCGTGCCATAGTTTGCTCTAAATAATAACTCGGCGTCCGTGTGAAGTTGTATTCCTAAGTACCTGACTGTATCGGTAGTCCATTTTAGCGGGTATTCCATCTCAATGTTCTGTGTAATAGGGGTTAAAGGGAATGCTAGCGACTTCGACCAGTTTACTTTTAGGCCCGACAAGGCACCAAAGTGAACCACCTCTCTCAGCATGGAAGTTAAATTGCTTTCAGGGTCTCATACGTACAGCAAAGTGTCGTCGGCATACATGGACACCACTATCTTGTAGGTAGGGAAGCCTACGCCCTCGTTGCTATGGTACTCTCGGAGTGCGCAGGCTAATGGTTCGGCAATCAAGGCGTATAGTAGGAGCGAAAGCGAGCACCCTTGTCTGGTGCCTCTACTGACACCAAGCGCATAAATGGCCAGTCCACTGAGTCAAAAGCTTTTTCCATATCTAGGAATACAGCCAGTGCTTTCCTATCCTGCCGTACGTGTTGCATCGTGCCCAAGACCGTGCGGATGTTGCATATCAGGTTCCTGCTGGGAAGGAAACCGGCCTGCTCGGGAGCCACCAGCTTTGGCGCCAGAAGCGCCAGTCGGTTAGCTAGTACTTTAGCAAACAGTTTAGTGTCTACATTCAGTAGGGAAAGAGGCCTGTACGAGCTGCACTCGTCCCGTGGCTTGCCTGGTTTTGGTATCGCGACCAGTATCGCCTCCCTAATGGACTGTGGCATACTGCCCTCCACACATATATCATCGAAGAGCATAGAGAGGTGAGGGAGTAGTTTGTCCTGAAAGGCCTTGAGGAACCCTACCGTGAGGCCATTTGCCCCCGGTGCACTACCAGATCTCATACCTGCCAGTGCTTCTATGATTTCATCCTTCTCTATCGGGTGCATCAGGAATTCCCTGTGTGTATTAGTCAGTGTGGGTATATTAATGTGGTCGAGGTAGTCAATAATGTCTACCTCAAGATCTCCGCTTTTGGACCTGTATAGTTCAGCGTAGAATGCCCTTAAGACTCGTGCTATGTCTGCTTCCTCCATAAGCACCTCCCCTTTCTCCGATTTTATCTCAGTGATTTGTTGCCGCCCTCTTTTCCCGCTAATAACCCTGGCTAGGACTGAGCCGGGCCTCTCACCTTCCCCATACGTTCTCGCTGTTGCATACTTTCCCATATGCATCACTTCTCTGTCTGCTTCCTCATGATACTCTGCAAGGAGAGTCTTGATCTCTGCTCCTACTGTGTTGTCTGTCTGTTTGTTCTGTCCATCCTCTAGGGCTGCTAGCCGCCGCTCAAGGTCAGTCAGTCTCTGCCTAATGGATTTGAGCACTCCTGAGTGCTTGGACATTGCTATGCCCCTAATATAGACTTTAACATTTCCCAGACTACCTGGAAGCTGTCTACAGAGCCCACGTTAGTCTCAAAGAACACGTCCATAGCCTCCACTAGCTCACGTTTAAATACTGGGTCCAGGAGGGAGTAGGGAGGAAATCTCCAAGTGAAGGGTGGGATGGCTTTACCTGGAATGTCCTGCACCAAAAGCACTGGTGAGTGATCTGACAGGGTTCTGGGAAGGATCCTGCAGTCCCTAATCCACCCTAACATGAAGGCTGATGCCAGCCAGTAATCTATTCTGGTATGGATGTCATGGTATGCGGAGTAGTGGGTATACCCCCCTTGCTCTGGGTGTCTGAACCGCCACACGTCTTCAAGACTCATACTCGTGTTGATGCTTCTCAGTGCTAGGGCTGCCATCGAATGGTGGCGGGGAGGGCCAGCCGATCTGTCCAGAGCGGGGTCTAGGACCAGGTTGAAGTCCCCACCCCATAGAATGCGGTCAGTGTCGTATTGCCTGACTGTGGTCGCTAGGGTATGGAAAAAGTCGGGGGAATCATAGTTGGGGCCATAGGAGTTGATTACCACCACGTCTGTGTTAGGCCCTGTGCATCTGGAGATGACAAATCTACCCTCTGTGTCTGCACACAGCGAGTGTAAGGAGAGTCCGGACTTCGGGTTTACCCAGGTGAGCACTCCTCTGGCATGCGTTGTGAAGCCAGCCGCAGTTATATTACCCTCTAGCCCTCTGCAGTGCAGCATGTTGCTGGTCATGGGGGGGTGGGTCTCCTGCAGCAGAGCGACGTCTATGTGTTGGCGCTGTAAATAGCTGATGACCTTCCTAACTTTACGGTGGTCATTCAGACCTCGCACATTCCAAGTAAGAGCTCTGAGTTTGGGTGTGTGCGCGGCGTTGCTTGCATTAGCCATGTCAGTCATTAAGGTAAGGTAAGTGCGTTTTGAGAGTGATTGTCTTTTTTGCGCCCAAAATCTGTAGTGTGCCTAGAGTCAGATACCGTACCCCCCTCATTCCTCAAACTACCCCCGCCCAAAAACCCCGCATACCCCCTCCCACAGCAGACCAACCCCAACAAGGCCTTGCATGTATGTCCCCCTCCCCCCCTTTCCCCAACTGAATCCTCAACTGTCGAATCCCCTTTCGGACATTCAGGGTGCATAACGCGGGGGGGCCAAGGTTGCCGGGCAGCAATCTAGTATGTTGGTTTTAACGCCCGCCGCCAACCCCACTCCACGTCGCCGCCGCTGCACAAAGCGATAACATCAGCTTACACACCTTTGCTAACGTTGAATGTCAAGTATCACACTTGCGCCCGAAGGACACCATTTATCCATTGTCTCTCGCCAGCTGTGCGTCCCCAGCGCCTGACTGGGCAAACTAGCAAATAACAGCCCCACTCCACGTCGCCGCCGCTGCACAAAGCGATAACATCAGCTTACACACCTTTGCTAACGTTGAATGTCAAGTATCACACTTGCGCCCGAAGGACACCATTTATCCATTGTCTCTCGCCCGCTGTGCGTCCCCAGCGCCTGACTGGGCAAACTAGCAAATAACAGCCCCACTAGGCGCCCCACTACCAGACTCACAGCACAGTTTGATCTCAACAATAAACAGGTCCTTCAGGGCAGCAGGGAGCCGCCGGGGGTGCCCCGCCGTTCCTTCACCTCCGGGGCCTGGCGGCAGTTCAGTTCAAGAGCCACGTCAAAGTAGGCCCAGGCTATGCAGTCGTCGTGAACTCGCAGATACCGACATCTCCACATGCCAGCTGTAGGGAGTTGGAGTCTGTGCGTTGTGTCTTGGACCAGCCCTTTAACGCCTGCTGGAGTGTTTTAGGGTCCGTAAAGAAATGAGAATGTCCCTGCCGGTTAACTCGCAGTTTTGCCGGATACAGCATGGCGTAATCTAGTCCAAGCTCCCGAAGTTGTCTCTTATATGGGGCAAAGTGTTTGCATGCCTCCTGTACCCTCGCAGTGAAGTCAGGATATAGGGAGATTTCCGAGCCCTCAAACTGCATAGTCTTCTTGTCTCTGGCCCCCCCGGAGAGCAGTGTCTCTGTCCCTATAATTGAGGAGCTTAGCAATGATAGGACGCGGCGGGGCCCCCGGGCGAGGTCGTGGGCCAAGGGAACGATGTGCGCGTTCCACTATGAACATTGGCGAAAAAATTTCCTCACCCAACAATGTGACGAGGAGCTTCTCCACAAATTTCTCCATGACGCCCGTTTGTGTTGTCTCTGGAACCCCCGTGATGCGTATGTTAGAGCGTCTCGAGCGCACCTCCAAATCTTCCGTCTTCTCTTGGAGTGTTTGCATGAGTTTCCCTATTTTCTTGTGGTCGGAGTCCAGTTCCGTTTGCGCCTCCTTGACCTCGGTGAGGTGCCGCTCGGACATATCCAGGCGCTCCGCATGTTTGCGGTCCATCCGGTAGGTGAGTGAGTCCAATTTGGAGCCGATCGACGCCATGGTGTCTTGCAGGCCTTTTTCCATGGCCAATAGCATGTTTTTAATATCCGAGTGGTCAGTTTTTCCCATTCCGTCCGCTGGGTTAGTGTTATCTGCTTCCTGGGTGTCCGTGGTTTTAGTGCGCCGCTGCTCAAATGGGAGTTTGTTTTGGGTCTTATCGCCTTTCCCCATGTCGACGCCTAGTTGTGCAGTCCACATGTGTCACCTAGGCCTCAAAGCGACGCCGGGGCAGATCGATTTTAGGAGGACAACGCCGTCGCCGTGCCCGCCAAGTAGCTGGATGCAAAGTCTTCTCTGAAATGTTCCCTGGTGTCTCGGGCGTTCTAGGTGCTTCAACAAACTTACAGACCCACAGAGGGCCTCCAAGGCGATCCGGCCGCCACAGTGCGGTCGTCAAGTCTGTATTACTCCGGTCGTGCAGTACCGCCAGGCCTGCTAAGAGGGGGGGCGGACCGCCGCTTTCTCTCCGCTGCAGCACGGCGCAGTCTAGAGGCTTAATGATGGCGATCTTAAGGTTGCAGTGCTGCGGTTGCCGCTGACCTGAACGCAATGTTCTGTCCTGCCCAGACAGTCTTCGAGCCACCAGACGGTCGCCTCCAGCACCTCCCCTGTGTCCACCGTGGGAAGGGGTGTCCTGGGGCAAGTACCACTGGCGGTCAGACGTTGCCCCTGCCGGCACGTGAGTGCCCCCCCACCCCGGGTCTCTCTCCTATGGCTCCCTCTAGCTCAGTCCATCCGCAGAGGCCCAAGTGTTGCGTGCCGGTGCGCCTCCCTTATGGGCTGGTCAGTGGTGCCTGGGAGGTGATCTCACTGCACTCAGCAGTCAACCAGGCTTAGTAGCGTGTGTGGAGGGGGTGTCAGATGTGGTGTGTCCCCCCCTCCCGATGTCCGGTTCTTAGCGCTCCACGCACCTGGGTCGAGGCCTCCACCGACCCTAGGCGCCTCCCATGGCCGCACGTCGCAGCACGCCGTCCGGCCGTCGAATCACTCGAGGCCGCGGCTTGCGGCCTCCCTCACCACAGGATTCCTCTTCGCCGCCGGAACTCACAGCAGTGCCCGCGAGCGCAGTTCAGGACACCGCTGGCAGCCGGGGCACAGCGGGGGTCAGGGTCCAATATCTGGAGTCCGGGTGCAAGCCAATGCAGGATATTACAGGATTATAAGGGGCAGTGATGCGGAGCTAAGGGTTTACGCATCCGCCATTGTTGCCGGCAAACTTCGCCCCCCACCTGGGAACAGATTTGCGAACAATAGACAACCGTTCTTACACAGAATCGATTTCCTTGTCCAAACACCCATTGCCTTTGCAAGGAGGTTCACAATTGAATTAGATATAGGGCTGTCCTTACCACCAGTAACTTTAAATATCCTTTCAGCCATAATCATTGGTACAATAGAGATCAGTGCATCAGTACTTCAAAGAGGAGGGGGAAACTTGAAATCAAGAGAGCTGGCCCAGCCTAGCCTAATTTGGGCTCTGAGGGGCACAGACGGCCCTGCTCTTAGCTCGGTCTATGTTCTTTTAGATCAGGAAGCAGAGGCACCTCTATAACACTGGTGGCAGTAGCCCCACCATCTCACATGATGAGAAGCCCAGCTGGAGCCTGGTGGACTGAGTCTGATGGCGGTAGTGATGCAGGAACACTCACGCAGCAGGAAGCGCAGGCACCTTTTGTCGCACTGGCAGCAGCAGCCCCACCTTTACAGATGATGAGAAGCCAAGCTGGAGTCAGGAACGCTGAGTCGAATGGCGGTAGTGAAGCAGGAACACACTGCTAGTGATGACAATTTAAGTTTTAGTAAGCCTTAGGTGATGCTTCTTGGGACTTGTGGACTGATAACCAACTGATTTTGAAGTGGATGCTCTTTGAACTAAAAGAAAGAGTTACTTATCTTCTTTCTGGTGGATACTTTTTCTACCTGCAGATTTCTCACCTGCCGAATAATCCTAGGCTTCATACCTGGTCCAGACACTTTAAAGTTCCTACATCGCAGATAGGGAGCACGGGCATCGCATCAACACCAGAAGTAGCGTCCAATGACATCGCCGAAGCCATTTAGCGCCTGCCCCGCAGCAACATCAGTTTCCACCTATTTTATACCTTCCCTCGAGACAATAAAACAGGTTGAAATCAATATTATGCAGTGTCAAAAAATATACATAATTGGGATATTATTAGGCTATCTGATTTTAGGTTTAAACCTATAATAACTGATAAATCCCCACCGAAAGGAAAATAGCCATCACCAGTGTAAACATAAAAACACTGAAAAAACACCTTCGCAACCACAAAGTAAAAGCTATTCAAAGAAAGGAAAAGATTAAAAGAGTCATTTTTATTTCTTCCTAAAGGGGCCAATACAATGTAACTTTGTTATACATGGCAGCAACAAGAAAGACTGGCTAACATTATTCTGCTTGAGTTTTGTTGTTTAAGGATGTCACTAAAATATTGTTTCTTCTTCCTTTTGCTTTTTTCAGTTAAGTGATCTTTGGTCTTAAGATGCACGGTTTAGAACCATGTTTAAGGTCTTATTTAATTATTTTATAAACTGTAGAGAATTAGGGAATATCAAAATCATATTTTATATTTTGGCCGCATTTGATTTCAGTGATGGGTAAAATGGCTGGTTTCATAAGAATGTTCCCCAATATGTACCATCACATTTATCCACAGAGAGAGAATGGATGAAACTTGTTGATACATCATCCCCCTTTTCTAGAGAGTCATTATTGATAGTAGGTGAATTGCCAAACACCCCTGGCCTTAAACATTCAATGCAAGGTGTAGTGACAGGTGTATGTGAAAAGAGTGTTGTCACCAAGCATCTGAGATAGTGGTGAAAATATGAGATTAGATGTTTGGAAAACATGGAACGCAGTGTCACTTGGAATACTGCTGTAATAAGTTCTTACCAAGTTCAACAAAGATTGGAATGATACTGTTTGTATTTGCAGTAATTTAGCTACGTATTTGAAAAAGTTTTATGATGGCCTGTCAATATCGATACCTGAGCTGAAGTGCTTCCCTGTAAGAGATCCTCGCCACTTGCTAGATGGTATGGTGAAAGCATCTTTACAATCTTCAAAGTAAATGAAGAATGCTATTGACTTTGTAGTTCATTCTAGTGCACTGTTTCATTATGCCCGGGAGCTAAAATGAAAATATTTCTCTTATTGTGGTTTGTGTGGCATCAAAGAAAGTCATTTAGCCAGTGGTTCTCAGTCCTAGAGGCTGTGTGAATGCTATATTATCTATGCGGCGACCGTTTACATAATGTTTGCTTAGTGATGATGCCAAATCCAAAAAATGTGAAGGTATTCGGTCACATATTGATAGTGACGTGAAAAAAAGTACAGTCTTCTGCATTCTTAGGGTTTTACAGGAAAACATGACTGCTGTAGTGGACATATAAAAAAAAAACTGGCGTCTGAAAACACCCTATCTACCAAGTGTTCAGTGTAATTGGTGTAGATGTGAAACATCTCCTTGCGAGTAGGCTGGGCAACACTTTTAGTGACTTTGGCACTGCAACATGCTCTATGTTAGAAATCTTGCCACTTGGTAAGCAAATAAATGTTGAGAAGCAATTTAGGAAATGTTATTTTACAGTGTATGGGAAATGTCTTGCAATGATGCATAGAAATGTCCCTTCACCAACCATGGCATTTGAAGTTAATGAAGCCTCTCTGAGGTACACTGAGCTAGTTCTAGATCCCTTCTGAATTTTCTCCAGAATTTGAAAAGTACTGCTTCCCTTTTGCCGCTTCAATAATTGATGGCATATGCACCCAATTCAACACATATGTTGCAGAACCTGTCCCAGAGAATCATAATCTGCAGGTGCACCAGCATTGGCATGGAAAGCTATGTCAGTGGCCAGAGTTAGCAAATTGTGTACTGGCTGTTTTGGCATTGTCCGTCTCAAATGTTAATGTCGAGAGGGCCTTTTCACAGATAAATGTTTCATGGGAAGGAAAGAGCGATCCCGCATGACCAAAGACTCACTAAAGAAGTATTTCATGGTGTACTACAATAATTTTGATTTGGATAAATGTATTTGGACATCATATACCATGTACACACACTGTCTATACACAAGCACTATCAGTGCAGATAGCAATAATGAAAAACAAAACATTCCATAAACACCAGAAAAACACTGTTTCTGTTGTTTTTAATGGCGCGAAAATGTTTAACCACTAATAACCACTGTTTTTTAAGGTATTGAAAACACTGAAAACCCCCCACCATAATTGACCAAAAATAGAAACTGCAAACAGGAGAGCCTAAATATTATTAACTTCCATATAAATAACCATTAGATGGAGAGATGGGCGGGTCAGTGAGGAATCTGCAGATTGTCATGGTCATGGTATCCATCAGAAAGATCATTACCGCAGGTAAGTAATTGTTCTTCTAATGGTTATTTCTAATTGCAGATTCCTCACCTGTAGAAAAGATTCCATTGTCATACCCACCTAGGAGGATATGGTTAAACCAGGAAATTCTGCAAGACGCATATTGCAAAATGACCATTCCTTCACACCTCAGAATAAATGCTTGGCGAATGTGTGCACAGATGCCCATGTGGATGCTTGGCAGATCTCTGCAACTGGGAAACGTTTGCAAGGGCAGATTTTGTTGATTTCCTCAGGTAATTCTGTATTGGAGAGAACATAGCAGATCTTAATGCAGAGGATAAGCCACTTTGAAAGAGTTCTCTTCTGTGCTGCTTTACCCTTCTTGGCACAACAGCACCCTACAAAGAGCTGTTCATTCTGGTGAATGTCTTTAATGCGTTCCTGGTAGCAGCCGCAGTCTGTGCAGGTAACAGCGGTGGGCCACGTGTGGGGGGGTATTTCGAGGGACGATGCAGAGGGAAAATTATTTATTTAATTTTCCCTCTGCATCGTCCCTTGAAACCCCCCCACCCCCAACTTGGCCCCACCGCTCTTACCTGCATGGACCCCGGCTGCCTAGTAGTAGTTGATCATCTGTCTAGGACCTAATCTATGCAACCTCATCTCCTGCTTTGGGGATGGGATGGGGAATAGAAGGATGGATGGGTGATGGACTGACTCAGATGGAAAGGAGTCACCTTGTAAGAAAGCAGCCCTGGCTCTCATCACCAACTTGTCACGGGACAAGGATTTAAAAGATGGATGAGAGCTAACGTTACTGCAACAAGAAAAACTGTCTTCAAGCTCAACATCAGCAACAGACAACTATACAGGGGTGCAAATGGAGTACCCATCTAAAAGTCAACAGTAAATTAAGGTCCCACTGAGGAACAACAAAAGGGGTTGGAGGATATAGATTCATTAACCCCATCAAGAAATATATCACAATGGAGGATTTGAAGAGGGGACGCTGGTCTGGCAGAGAAACACAGACAATACAACTAAATATTCCTTGACAGTGCCAATCGCACAACTCCTCTGGGAAAGGGAAAGTGAAAAATGTTGGATGGTTTATAACTTGGCCTGCAAAGAGTCCATATTGTTGTCCACTCACTATACAACAAAGTTATTCCATCTGCCAGAGTAAGCTGATTTTGTGGAGGAGAGATGTGCTGAAAGACTGATGTCAACCATGTCAACCACCTCCCTGTGTCAACAACCTCCTGTGGCAGCTGAAAGGAACTCGGATGCCCCTGCCTAATTCCCAGGCATGTGGATGGAATCCAAGGAGGTTGGGGTGCCGTCCCATCCCTTCGACTGGTAGAGGAGGTCTGATCTGAATTGTAGATGGATCCTCAGGACTGGAACACTCATTGGTAAAAGGAAGGAACCATATCCTAGATGGCAGCCATAATCTGTGGTGGGGAAAAAGCATAGAGAAGGTTGGTGCCCCTATGAATTGGAGCCATTGGGAGGGCCTCAGGTGAGATTTCGGCTCAGGAAGATAAAACCTAGTTCAAACAGCAGGGATAATGCGCACTGCAGATGGCAAAACACACCTCCAGTGACCCAGCTTTCATCAGTTAGCTGTCCAAGTACAGGAAAAATCTTCTAAAATGGCCCACAACCACTACTATCATCCTGGTGAAGACTCAAGGTGCCAATGTTAAGCCAAAGGGAAGTATTTCAAATGAGTAATGTGTAGAACCAACCAAAAATACTTTGATGCCATTGTTAGGGTGTGGAATTAAGTATCCTATAGGTCAAAAGACACCATCCATTCTTCAGCTTCTAATGTCAGTAATACTTGGGCTAGGATTAGTATCTTGAAATTTTCCATTTTGAGGGGGAAAGTCAACTTTCTGAGATCCAAGATGGGACGCAGACTGCTATCCTTCTTGGGCTCAATGAAGGAATGGAAGCAGCATCCTTGACCATTTTTCTGGCACTAACTTCACTGCTCCTTTATGCTCAGGTACCAACACCCCATTGCTGGAGGATGGCTGGGTGACCTGGATTGGGCGAGGAAGATGGGGGTGGGGTGTAGAGCCTGAAGGAAGGGAGAAGTGTAGCCTCTTTCCAACATTTGGAGGCCGCACTGGTCCAAGGCATTGGACATACCGGATGGCAGAATCCCCCCAAGGCTCAGTGCTCTCTCTCCGCAACTTTTCAACATCTACATGGAACCCCTCACCCACCTACTTAAAAAAGCCAACATCCACTTCCATCTTTAAGCAGACGATACCCAGATCTACTTGGAAACCGCATCCATAAGGGACATTCAACGACTCAATGATGTACTGAGAGATGTCCAACAGGGCTGTCAAGTAACCACCTTAAACTAAATCCCGACAAAACCGAAGTACTCCCCATCTCAAACAAAGAGGAGAACCCCCTAATTGCTGAATGGTTACAAGCTATTGATGCACTCAACGGCGACCTCACCCTGGCCAGATCAGTCAATTCTCTAGGCATCACGCTAGACCCAAAACTCGACATGTCCATACACATCAAGAACTCAGCTAAAAGCCCCTTCCTTACCTAAAACTGCTGAACAAAATAAAACCTTTCATCCCGCCCAATGATCTCAAACAAGCCACCCAAACATTGGTACTATCAAGACTGGACTACGGAAATGGAGTCCTCTCAGGAATAGCAAATCACATCTTGCTCCTCTCAAAACAACGCTTACCGCGGCAGTGGCTCTCAGTGGAAATGAGGGCTAGTTTTAGAACAGCCTGTCTCACTCAAAAAGCCTTGCATATGGGCAAACGCGAATATTTGGCGGCTAAACTCAAAAAAGCTGGTATGGCCAGAAACCACAGAAGCTCGAACTCTCTTCTACTCATCCCGCTGAAAACTCGAAAACAAAAATCTGCGGCTCGATCCTTCACCGGGAGTGCACCCAAAATCTGGAACTCCATGCCCCCAAATCAGAACTATCCCCTCCCTTGTAAAATTCAAGAGTCTACTCAAAGCCTTGTTCCTAGACCGCTCCCTAGGGAACCGTTAGGAGCAGTCGGAACCCAAAAACAGGCCTGATGTCAGCAAGACATCGAAGCAGAACTTTCCGCCGCCGACCTCCCTGTTATTGTTCATTGTGATTACCTGTTTTGTATCTTATGTATATCACTCCGATACCCCCGGGTCAGGCCAGCGCTATATAAAAGTTCTTAAATAAATAAAAAATAAAATAAATAAATTCAGTCTTCCACATGTGACAGGTGTGGTGGTGAAAGAGAACTAAGACTGTTTTCCTTCAGAAGAGGAGGAAGCGGTCCGGGGAACAGGAAGATTGCTGCAGAGATGTACCACCTTTTTCTTTGCCTTTACCTGTGTATTGATGAGCCAACGGGTTCTGGGGTGGCTTCCTTGTGGCTGGTGGATTGAGGTTGTTAAAGGACCAGTGAGCAGGTCATTGTTTTGCTGGCTTTCACTTCTTCAGGCCAACCTTTTCTTTTTCTCCAAACAGAGGGGTCTCATCAAATTTTAGATACATGAGTTTGGCCTTTATATCACTGGAGAATCCTGCTCTATCTTAGCCAGGCATGGCGGTGAATAGATATTGAAGTGCCTATCGCTCTTGCCACAGAGTAAATGGGGATCACTGACAGAATATCGACAGTCAAAATATCGACTTGCCAAAATATCGAGGTAAAAATATTAAATGCCAGAATATCGACTTCCTATCTACAAACAGGTAAGTACAAAAATATCGACTCCAAAATATCGATAGGAAAAAATATAGACAGTCAAAATATCGAAATTTTTAAATATCTTAAAATTAATTTAAAACTAATATAATAATAAATATAATTATTTTAAACATACTTAAAATACTTAAATAATCTTAAAATTAATAAATAAATAATGTAACTAAAAAAAAATGTTTTAAAACATGTATATATATATATATATATATGTATATATATATATATATATATATATATATATATACATGCACGTTTCTGTGTCCAAATTTTTGGGTTCCAGAAAAAAGAATGGCTGGCACACTGGTATCCGGTTTCTCAATTTATTCACACCAAACCCCCCTCACCCCTTACAGACGCGTTTCGCCTTAGCAGGCTTCGTCAGTGTAACATAAGTGCATGGTTATTGTCGCCATTTAAAGCCGTTCGCCCAAATACATTTCATGAACATGAAAGAAGGACATATTTCATACAAAAATTCAGCGGCCATCTTGTAATGTGCAAATAGCATTATTATCACAGGCTGAAAAGTGGCGAGTGTCGTGAAAGTGCATAGTGCTCATTAAAAACATATGGCATAACCAATCTATGTACAAGGATTCATTCTATTTATTATACACAGCAACAATTACTTTTATCCAATATTGGATTACTCGCACAGAGAAATTATTTCTTCTTTTATTTTCCCTTTTTAGTGTGCAAGATGTTCGTTATTCAGCCCTGAATGGGCGATTCCAAAGACAGTGCAATTTGTTCTGGTAAGGACTTACAGGGCAAGTTATTGTTTCTAATTATTGGTCATTGCGCAGGACCTAAAGATGAACCCACAGTTCTTCATTATTGTTAAGCCCCCATGGAGTCATGGTTTTTAGACTGATAATGTACTTTGACTCCAAAATACGTAGGGATTTCTCCCTGTCACCACCTCGTTCTAGTTTAGGTACCTGATCCATGCAGTAAAAACTGAGTTTTTCCCACTTGCTTTGATGGTGCTCAGCAAAGTGGCGGGCAACGGGATAAGATTTGTCTTTATTTGTAATTGCCCGCATATGTTCAAGAATTCTCAGTTTTGCTGGTTTTATCGTGCTGCCGATATATCGCAGCTTGCAGGGACAGGTCAGGCAGTATACCGTATACTCTGAATTACAGTTGAGCAGCTGTTTGAATTTAATATTGGGTTTTTTCTCGCCTGTGCGATTAGGATGTTCCAACATTTTGCCACTGAATCTACAAGCCTTACATTTAAGACATGGAAAAAAGCCAACTATATTCGACACTTTGATGGGTTGGACCGATGTTTTGAAATGGCTGTGGACCAAATGATCTGCCAGAGAAGGACATCTCCTGTGTGTGATTAATGGTCTCCTTGGCAGACTTTTTTTCAACACTTTGTCAGCAGTCAGTATGTGCCAGTGTTTTTGGAAGATGTTCACTACATCCCCTGATTTGGTATTGAATTCTGTTATCATTCGTACCTCATCAGGTGCCTCTGTTTTCGACTTAGGAGTCAGGAGATCCCTCCTATTGACCCCAGAGGCTTTAGCCTTGGCTTGTTTGAGAAGGTTGTTGTTATAACCTCTGTCCTCAAATCTCTCCTGTGCTTCAGTTATAGCGAGTTTGTAATCCTGTTCTAAAGAGCAATTTCTCTTTAGGTGTAAAAACTCGCCATAAGGTACATTTTTGACAAGACTTTTAGGATGGTATGAGTTAGCATGTAAAACTGCATTCCCCGCAGTAGGTTTTCTGTACAAGCGGGTTTGCAGGATGTTATTGTATACAAACACTTCTAAGTCCAAATAATTAATACTGGTAGAACTGATAGTACTTGTAAACCTTAAATTAAGAGTATTAGTGTTCAAGATTGAAATGTACTCTTCTGCTGACTGACGGTCACCATGCCAAATTATAAACAGGTCATCTATGTACCTAGTCCACATAGGATTTTTTCAGTCCATTTTTGATTAGAGTCCTTCCATGCCTCATGCTTCTCCCACCAGCCCACGAATAAATTCGCGTAGCTGGGGGAGAAGCACGAACCCATGGAAGTACCTCTTTTCTGGTTGTACATAGTCCCATAAAAAAAAAAATAATAAAAAAAAAATATATATATATATATATATAAATATATATATATATATATATATATATATATATATATATATGATCGCTCCAAGGTTGTCCATCTTTGAGTAGCACACGAGCAGCAGCTTGATTTATGTGTAGGTGAGGACGGGAATCCACTTGCAGATGCCGCTCCGTAATGGATCTGCCCGACGCGTTTCGAAGCTCCATATGCTTCTCTTCAGGGGCTTTAACGCAAGCGGCGTGCGTGACCGCTAACCCACTTCTCCATTTTCCATATGACACACCCACCAATGGGAGGTTCGAATGAGACTGTGCATTATGGGAAGTGTGGTGCGGAAAGCACAAATCAAGTCCTGTATGGACCCCGCAAGAGTGCCTGTCCTCGATTCCATGTACGGCTGCTACTTTACTGCCGTGACCCCCAAGGATAGCGGGGTGGTGCATACTCTGCGGCTGGACGGCCGCATGTAAATGATCGCTCCAAGGTTGTCCACCTTTGAGTAGCACACGAGCAGCAGCTTGATTTATGTGTAGGTGAGGACGGGAATCCACTTGCAGATGCCGCTCCGTAATGGATCTGCCCGACGCGTTTCGCAGCTCCATATGCTTCTCTTCAGGGGCTTTAACGCAAGCGGCGTGCGTGACCGCTAACCCACTTCTCCATTTTCCATATGACACACCCACCAATGGGAGGCTCGAATGAGACTGTGCAGTATGGGAAGTGTGGTACGGAAAGCACAAATCAAGTCCTGTATGGACCCCGCAAGAGTGCCCGTCCTCGATTCCATGTACGGCTGCTACTTCACTGCCGTGACCCCCAAGGATAGCGGGGTGGTGCATACTCTGCGGCTGGACGGCCGCATGTAAATGATCGCTCCAAGGTTGTCCACCTTTGAGTAGCACACGAGCAGCAGCTTGATTTATCTGTAGGTGAGGACGGGAATCCACTTGCAGATGCCGCTCCGTAATGGATCTGCCTGACGCGTTTCGAAGCTCCATATGCTTCTCTTCAGGGGCTTTAACGCAAGCGGCGTGCGTGACCGCTAACCCACTTCTCCATTTTCCATATGACACACCCACCAATGGGAGGCTCGAATGAGACTGTGCATTATGGGAAGTGTGGTGCCGAAAGCACAAATCAAGTCCTGTATGGACCCCGCAAGAGTGCCCGTCCTCGATTCCATGTACGGCTGCTACTTCACTGCCGTGACCCCCAAGGATAGCGGGGTGGTGCATACTCTGCGGCTGGACGGCCGCATGTAAATGATCGCTCCAAGGTTGTCCATTTTGAGTAGCACACGAGCAGCAGCTTGATTTATGTGTAGGTGAGGACGGGAATCCACTTGCAGATACCGCTCCGTAATGGATCTGCCCAACGCGTTTCGAAGCTCCATATGCTTCTCTTCAGGGGCTTTAACGCAAGCGGCGTGCGTGACCGCTAACCCACTTCTCCATTTTCCATATGACACACCCACCAATAGGAGGCTCGAATGAGACTGTGCATTATGGGAAGTGTGGTGCGGAAAGCACAAATCAAGTCCTGTATGGACCCCGCAAGAGTGCCCGTCCTCGATTCCATGTACGGCTGCTACTTCACTGCCGTGACCCCCAAGGACAGCGGGGTGGTGGATACTCTGCGGCTGGACGGCCGCATGTAAATGATCGCTCCAAGGTTGTCCACCTTTGAGTAGCACACGAGCAGCAGCTTGATTTATGTGTAGGTGAGGACTGGAATCCACTTGCAGATGCCGCTCCGTAATGGATCTGCCCGACGCGTTTCGAAGCTCCATATGCTTCTCTTCAGGGGCTTTAACGCAAGCGGCGTGCGTGACCGCTAACCCACTTCTCCATTTTCCATATGACACACCAACCAATGGGAGGCTCGAATGAGACTGTGCATTATGGGAAGTGTGGTGCGGAAAGCACAAATCAAGTCCTGTATGGACCCCGCAAGAGTGCCCATCCTCGATTCCATGTACGGCTGCTACTTCACTGCCGTGACCCCCAAGGATAGCGGGGTGGTGCATACTCTGCGGCTGGATGGCCGCATGTAAATGATCGCTCCAAGGTTGTCCACCTTTGAGTAGCACACGAGCAGCAGCTTGATTTATGTGTAGGTGAGGACGGGAATCCACTTGCAGATGCCGCTCCGTAATGGATCTGCCCGACGCGTTTCGAAGCTCCATATGCTTCTCTTCAGGGGCTTTAACGCAAGCGGCGTGCGTGACCGCTAACCCACTTCTCCATTTTCCATATGACACACCCACCAATGGGAGGCTCGAATGAGACTGTGCATTATGGGAAGTGTGGTGCGGAAAGCACAAATCAAGTCCTGTATGGACCCCGCAAGAGTGCCCGTCCTCGATTCCATGTACGGCTGCTACTTCACTGCCGTGACCCCCAAGGATAGCGGGGTGGTGCATACTCTGCGGCTGGACGGCCGCATGTAAATGATCGCTCCAAGGTTGTCCACCTTTGAGTAGCACACGAGCAGCAGCTTGATTTATGTGTAGGTGAGGACGGGAATCCACTTGCAGATGCCGCTCCGTAATGGATCTGCCCGACACGTTTTGAAGCTCCATATGCTTCTCTTCAGGGGCTTTAACGCAAGGAGTCCATACAGGACTTGATTGTGTGCTTCCCGGACCACACTTCCCAGAATGCACAGTCTCATTTGAGCCTCCCATCGGTGGGTGTGTTATATATAAAATGGGGAAGTGGGTCAGCGGTTGCGCACACCGCTTCCGTTAAAGCCCCTGAAGAGAAGCATATGGAGCTTCGAAACGCGTCGGGCAGATCCCGTACGGAGCGGCGTCTACGAGTGGATCCCCGTCCTCACCTATACATAAACCAAGCTGCTGTTCGCGTGCTACTCAAAAAGGTGGACACCTTCGAGCATTGATAGATATATATATATATATATATATATATATATATATATATATATATATATATACACATATTATTAACATATTATATAACATATTTCTTCCGTAGGATAGCTAGAGGGTTACATTTACTATTCCCACTCCAGAGAGTGCAACAGTAGGGAAAGCGTTGGATAGCGTAGGGGTAAAAATTACTATTCCCACTCCAGAGAGCGCAACAGTAGGGAAAGCGTTGGATAGCGTAGGGGTAAAAATTACTATTCCCACTCCAATGAGCGCAACAGTAGGGAAAGCGTTGGATAGCGTAGGGGTAAAAATTACTATACCCACTCCAGTGAGTGCAACAGTAGGGAAAGCGTTGGATAGCGTAGGGGTAAATTTACTATTCCAACTCCAGAGAGTGCAACAGTAGGGCAAGCGGTCGATAGTGTAGGGGTAAAAATTACTATTCCCACTCCAGTTAGTGCAACAGTAGGGAAAGCGTTGGATAGCGTAGGGATAAAAATTACTATTCCTACTCCAGAGAGTGCAACAGTAGGGAAAGCGTTGGATAGCGTAAGGATAAAAATTACTATTCCCACTCCAGGGAGTGCAACAGTAGGGAAAGCGTTGGATTGCATAGGGGTAAAAATTACTAATCCAACTCCAGAGAGCGCAACAGTAGGGCAAGCGTTGGATAGTGTAGGGGTAAAATGTACTATTCCAACTCCAGAGAGTGCAACAGTAGGGAAACCGTTGAATAGCGTAGGGTTAAAAATTACTATTCCCACTCCAGTGAGTGCAATAGTAGGGAAAGTAAATACTTCATATATAAATATAAATAACATAAATATTAATACCAATTACAAATTAATTAAAATATTTTACAATTTTATAAAATATATTAATTAATCAATTAAAATTACAAATAAAAATTAACTAATAATAAAAATTACCTACTAATACTAATTATTTACCAATTACCAATAAATTAATTTACAATATAAAATAATTAAAAAGTAGACACAAATACAAATATTTAAAAAATGTAATTACTTACAATTAAATTACTTCCCAAGCTATTCCCCTATAAACACACAACCCGCTACAGAAAATAATGTAATAAAAGTAACATATTTATCAATTAATCAAATTATATTATATTAATTACCAATTAATTAGTTAACAATTAATTCTAAATAAATACCAATAAATAAAATAACATATTTAATTAATTATAATTAAATTACTTCCCACTCTATTCCCCTTTAAACCCACAACCCGCTACCAAAAACAAATTACTAAAATTAACATAATTATCAATTAATCAATTAAAATTAATTACCAATTATATTTTAATTATTTACAAAGTAATAATTAATTCACACTTATTTCCCAAAAAATACCAATAAATAAAATAACATATTTAATTAATTATAATTAAATTACTTCCCACCTATTTCCCTATAAACCCACAACCTGCTACAGAAAATAAATTACTAAAATTAACATATTTATCAAATAATCAATTTAAATTAATTACCAATTATATTTTAATTAATTACCAATTAATAATTAATTGACAATTATTTTTAAATAAATACCAATAAATAAAATAACATATTCAATTAATTATAATTAAATTACTTCCCACCCTAATCCCCTATAAACCCACAACCCGCTACAGAATTATATTACACAAATATTAAAAATTATTATTAACTTACCCTAAGTTCGATATTTTTATTGTCTATATTCTGTCTAGTCGATATTATGTCCATTCTATATTTTTGATTCGATATTATGTCCATTTTATTCAATATTAAAATGTTCTAGTCGATATTTTGGTAGTCTATATTCTGTCTAGTCGATATTATGTCTATTCTATATTTTTTACTCAATATTATGTCGAGTCGATAATAAAAACTCGATGTTTAGACTCTATACCAGTCAATGGTATACAGGTCCAACTTTATAATATGCCTGAAGGCATTATGCCCATCTTTTAGGACTTCTTGTGGCTGTGCTCGCATGTCCTATGGTACATGAGGGTTAATGAGCTGAGCCATTTCCCAAAGAAGGTGGATTTAACAGACAAGAAGACAGTTGGTGTTTTAACAATTTAGGGGCCATACTTTCCTCAGAGTAGATTTTCTTCCACCATGCCTCTTTCCATTTGGATTATTCGGTCAAAAGGACTATTTGAATGATCCCTGCAACTGATTTGAGGTGCACGAAGCTTGGTTTACCAAGGTCTCCATGGAAGGGTTGGCTAATAGAAAAGCTGGGTCTCCTGGAACTGAATGGATTTATCTGGCTATGAGCCTGCTGACAGAAGGCCCTGAAGAGGGTTTTTGTCATGCTGACATGATGGGCTCCACCAGGGCCTAGTTGAAGGGCAGTAATGGTCAAAATGAACAAGTTACTTACCTTTGGTAACGCTTTATCTTGTAGAGAGAGACTCTATCTAGTCACAGATTCCTTACCATGGAATCTTCCCAGGCATCAGATTGGATCCGGAATTTTTTTAGCAATCCCCTTTTGTGCCAGTAGGTTGCAGTGTTCAGCTCAGTGAGGTGTCCTTGGCATTGGCATGGTAAGAGTAGCGAGGAAGCGTGGCGGGAGCAGCTCTGGGGGCTCCAAGGGCTGCCACTAGGGCACTGTTTAAGCTTGTGGCTATTTCCCGCTTTGGCAGAGGGGAGCCACCCACCCTCAGCAGCAGAAGCAGTCTGTGGCCGTAGCCACGACCTGCTCTGAGCCGGCAGCAGGATTTCAACGGCAATCGTAGGAGCAGCAGGAGAGTTCCACAGCATCCCACCCGTCCCTTACTTCCTCTTTTTCTGCCGGCCTACTGCCTTTTCCACCCTTGCTTTGTAAGGGAGACTGGCAGTAGTCTTGCAGTATCGCAAGGTATTTGGAGTCGGAGTTGGAGTCAAAAAGTTGGGATCCATGACTCCTTGTTCAGAAGACTCCAGCAGCAGTGTGCAGGCAGAGGCATAGGCCGCGGGCACCCTAGGTGGTGCGGAGGTGGATGACATTAGGCCTGTGTGACCTGGAGGGGAGCCTGCTTTCTGCACACACATCCATTACTTGCCCACCCTTTTGCCCATCAATTCGCCTGCATCCGATTGTGACATTTATTTGTCACCAGTTGTTTGCTTGAATGCTAACACTGCTTGTTAATTGTCTTTATCAGAAAAACGAGCTCAGATCTGTGAAAGCCGCCCCGTTGGATCATGCAGTACTTTTTGCAGTGGAAGCAGCGGCTTCTCAGCACACACTTCAGGAGAAGCTAAACTTCTATTACTCGGTCACTCACAATGGAAGGCATATTGGGCAGCACCAGGATAATAAGAAAGGAGTTGACATCAGTCGCAGTGTCGCACAGGAAAGGAGCGGAACGAGCTGGGCTTTTGGAGCACCAAATACATCCGAGGTCAAGTTCTATATAAGATGCCAGCAAGGTATTTGAACTATGGCTGTTTCATTTCTACTTCTGATTCAACTGTTTCAACTGCTTCTCCCATCAGCTCTCCCAAACTTTTTAAAATGAAAAAAACATTTAGCGCAAGAAACAACAGTCTCATTTATTTCTGCTGAAGTTTCATCCCTTCATTCTGTATTTATTCTCAAAGAGTGGGAATGGGGTTGGAAATAAGGAATTGAAAATGGCTTCAGGTGCACATAAAGAAGATGAAGCAAGTTTAGTTATGGCCAGGGCATCGCCTCATGTCAGGATAGTTGATCTGACCACATTCCAGCTCTAGCTGTTCCCTTAAGCCAGTCCAATAAATTATGTTGTCCAGTGGAAGAACTGGTAGAAGTGGACGGAGAGGCCCCCCTTATGATGAACAAGTGTCCCTTGGTTACCTCTGGTGACTAAGATGCTCTCTCTGTTTCAGAAAATGTGCCACCTAAGGAGACCTCTCGAGTAACTTGTGATGGACCCTGTGTTGATTCATGTAATGGAGATGCTGGGAGAGGTTTCTCGCAGTGGCCAAAGCAGCTGACTCCGCAACCTGGGTGTTGTAACCTCCCTCTTTCTCTCTAACCCCCCTCTACTATCTACCCTCCTGGTACAGTCCGCCCTGCCTTCACAAGAGCGCGTTGGAATGTTCATTGTGAGAGACTGCCGCCAAGCTGGGAGCACCTGTTATACTTATGACAAATAAACTAAATGTTGGAACCCTTATCAGAAGTGGATTTATTACTACATTTTCTGGCGACGAGGACGGGATGCTGAGCCAGGGTCAGTAAGGTGCTTTCCCCCCTGGATATGTGATGCTTGTGCGGAGCTTTGAATTGATAAGGGAGACTCACCAGTTGATGATTGAAGATAACTGTTCAGCAGACGTAGCGGTATCCAGGCGGTAATCATTGAGGTGTTCCCTTGGGGGGACGTGAGATTCCCGAATCGGGTGTGAGGCCTCAGAGAAGGTGAGCCGGTGCCGTGAGAAAAAGAGGAACGTTCTCCTCGTGAAAGGTCTGACTGGCGACGGCGACCTGGTCCCTTGGCGGCATCCCGCGGTGGTGGAAGTAGCGTTCCAGGAGCAGCAGGAGGCATCGCTGGGACAGTTGGTTGGGACGCGACAGTGAAGAAGTTGTCCGGTAGCGGGAAACGGATCTGCTACCACTGAGAAAGAAGACGCTGGGGAAAGCGTGTGAGGCGTTATACCTGCTGTTGTTGCTGTGGAAGAATATTGCCGGACGGCTAGTGCTGCATGGTTCGGGCACGGTCTTCTTTCAATGGCAGTTGGACTCCAACAGTAGCTGGGTTTTCTACCATTACTGACCCGGAGATAAACGTGAGGCAGTCTTCTACCATAAGGGTTACTGATTGGATGCCAAGGCTGAGCTGATAAGCCGTCTCAACCAGGGAAGCAGTCGGCTGGAGAACACACCCCGGAGGAAGTTGAGGTACGACATCTTGAGGTGGGTGTCTTTCTCTAGAGGAACATATGAGACAACAGTCTTGAGGTGAAAAGCTGCGAGTGGTTTTCGAGTCTCCGTGAACTGAGAGGTTATTTAATTATCAAGTAATTTTCTGCATAACGAAGGAAGGACTAGTGTGGTAAACATTGGATGAAATATTACCCGGAAATATTACCCTGTCGGAAGCACAGTGACTTTTTGGCATAATTCAAGGGTGTGTACCTATGAAATTGATGTGGAGGAGAATTGAAGTGAGGCTAACTGTTAAAGTTTGACAGGCGCGAGTGTCAGTTACCACAGCTTTCAAGCTGAGCGGGCGCCACGCCGCACTGCCACCTTGAGGGCTATATTTGTCAACGCACGCTCGTTTCCATCCGGGATCGTCGAGCTTAAGTAACATCGTGAGGAGTGTGGAGTGTAACACAGCGGGCTGTAATCTTATGAAATTGAACGGCAGCAGTGAAATGAGCTGTGTAAGGAAATATCAGAGGAACAGAGAGAGTTTAGCAAGCTTTCGTTCCAGTTAGTGAAGATTAGAGGTGGCAACACGTTTAGATGTATTAATTAACCGAGTTGAGTAAGGGAGGGAGATAACCCCTGTGGCCACGAGTGAAACGGAACAGTGTTGTAATTCTATGAAAGGTACGGCAGCAGAGAACGGAGCTGTGTGAGGAAAAATCGGATGATCAGCAGTGAATTGAGCTGGGTGAGGAAATATCAGAGGAACAGAGAGAGTAGCGAGCTTTCGTTCCAGTTATTGAAGATTAACTGTGGCAGCACGTCCAGCTGGATAAATCATCTGAGGTGATCCAGGAAGGGAGTCAACCCTGGTGGCCACGTGTGAAACGGAACGGATGTGGCGCAGGGGAGCGGTGTGAGAAGATTGCAAAGAGTCAGGGAGTTCAACGAACCCTTGCAGCGGAGTCTCTACAGAGTTTAGTCAGCCTGCCTTGGAAGGGACACGTAACCGTTGGGTATCTGTGTCCGAGGATTTACAAGGGCCTTAAACCTACCAATGGCACGAGCAAGGCATATTTAGCGATTTTAGGGAGCCAAGAAGTGATAACAGTAGGTGGAGTAGGAATGCTTCTGCCCCGTTAAGAACACAAGTGCCCACGTCCTGCGCATTACTTTCAATCTGCTCAGGGAGACTGAGAACTCTACAAAGCGCACTTGCACAGCCACCTTCCTGGGGTGGTGGATATCACCTCTTCACGTGAATTCCTAGAGCTAGAGGTGCATCCAACATGGAGGGGTGTCTAAGGTATAATTTTCCGCCACCAGTGCTGTCTATGGAGGTGGATGAAATTAACACTACAGAATGGAGTGAGTGGAAAGAGTATATAACAGTCGTAGAGGAAGAGGAAGTATTCCTTTTACTGGAGGAAAAGCTGAAGTATTACTTTACAGCTTAAGCTCTAAAAGACGGAAAAAGTACCACGAAATGGAAAAAGTTTACACGAAAGGGTCCGTCAGGAATGTGAATAAAGATATCGAGAGTGCGTGGGAGGAATATAAGAAACAAGCCTCGTTGGTAAAGGTACAAAAGGAAGAAGTAAGCAAGGAAAGAATGGTTAGCCATGAGAAAGATAATACTAGAAAAATAAACCCGGAGTTCACCATCCTTATAGGTGGAGTAGGGACGGATAGGATCTTAGTTTCAGGATCACGCCATGAGTCGGTAAACAAGAGTGAATGGAAAAGAGACATTGCTAAAAAAAAGAATGGAGATGAATTCAAAGAGGCCAACATATCCTTAAAAAGGTACACAGGGGAGGACATTAACGCTATAGGTTACAAAGTAATGGAATTAATGCACAAGGAAAACAATACGTGGAGTACCAGATACATAACGGAAAGAGGACCCACCAGGTCAGGGTGGAAGAAGCAAAAGAAATTGGAAGCATCAAGTTATGGAAGAAGAAAAGAACACGTGAGTGAGTTGGCACAGATCCAAAGCATTCAGGGAACAAACAGTGAAGTATTGAAGACTCGTGCTTTGACATCTAAGGACTTGGGTGTTATTGAAGTAACTGCAAGTAATATAAAGTATAGAAAAGAAGTTAATAAACATGTGAGAAAAAACAGTGAGGGAAAAAAGGAAGGTAAAGGAGAATCCGAGAGAATGGGAGAAAACAAAATTAGTTCAGCTAAGGAGCAGCAGAGGATAAAATGTAAGAGTATCCAATTCAGTCACAAAGGGATGTTGAGGAGAACCACATCGTCTGAGCCCAAGACCAAAATGATGGAGGAATATGATGACAAACGTGAACAGGAAAGAGATACGGATCTCCACAGTCCGGGGCGTGAGGAAGCTTTTAAAGGGAGAGCAATTGGCACGGATGCAACCAAGGGTGAAACAAGGGTTGCTCGCATGTTCCCGTCAAAAGGATCGGTAGTTTTTCGAGGAGCTGCAAACAGTAAAGGAGAAAAAAAAGAAATAGCAAAGGACAAAATAGGGAAGAAACTTGAAATGCACAAAAGTTGGGTGGATGAAAGAGAATTACGTAAGAAATGCGAGAGAAAAGCCAGAGGAAGTGAAGCTGTGAAAAACGGAGAATTCGAGAAAAAGGAAGAACGCACAGTCAACGCAAGAAATGAGCGAGAAAAAATGAAATGTAGGAGTAACCTCTTTAAGTGCAGGGAGACGAGGCAAAGCACCACACCGGTTGAGTGCAGGACTGAAACAAGGGTCTATGGTGGGCAGAAAAGAGAAAGGGACTTAAGTTTGTCGGAGGATAAGAGTGAGGAGAAAGCTGAATACTTTCAAAGGCCTTACAGTGGAAAGATTGTGAGTGATAGTGGGGAAATGCTGAAAATGTCAAAAGGTCTCCCACTAAGAGGCTTGACAGGGAAGAAGGGTCCACTCGATAAATTCTAGTAGCAGGCAGGAGCGTCATGGCCCGAGAAACACTACGGAGTTCTTCCTGGGGAGTCAAGGAGGGGAGCAGAATGACAGACTATGGTCAGCAGAGACTGATGTAAATTTTCTGGAGTTGTTGATATGGAGTTCGATAAAGGTCTGGACTCTGCCCTTGGCCAAGGTAAGGAGGGTAGAAGAGGGACCAGACCAGTCACCGAGGATGACATTGAGAGAGAGTCTTATCTTGTCAGAGGGAGCAGGCGGGGTGTGATCGGGCCCCAGCTCCTGCCCAAGGATGAAAACAGCGTTATTACCTATACACCCCCCTTGAGGGGTATGGAAAGAATAGTTTAAAACTGCTCAACTCAAGGGGGGAATAAACCGTATTTCTTGTTCACACTTAGAGGACCCTAAGAAAAATAAGTCAGGTTCCACCCTTTCCTGCCCCTTATCCATGCTTTGAGACTTACCATGCAGAGGATAGAAACGATTTGGCAGGAGTGGACTTCTAAGGACCGGCATACCTGCTACACTTATGGTAGCACCCAGGGTGCTCATCTCCAGGGAGAAAGGCCAGGGCCTATTACGGATCCTGCAGGACTTGAGGAACCTAATGCTCAGGTCTACCTCGTGTCAATCCTACACTGAGGTTAACGTGATGGTTTTACAGTTCAAGGTGTAATGTGTTCTTTGATGCAAACCCAGCTTTCATGTTCTCTTTCCTCTACTTCTTTTCCTGTCCCCTTGTTCCCTCTCTTCCCATTTCCTTTCTTCCCACTCTCGTCTCTGTTCCCTCCTCTCCCGCCAGCCTGGGGCGCCGTTTTCCTTTCCTCTCGTTCTCCTTAGAGGGGAAGGTGTGTTGTAACCTCCCTCTTTCTCTCTAACCCCCCTCTACTATCTACCCTCCTGGTACAGTCCGCCCTGCCTTCACAAGAGCGCGTTGGAATGTTCATTGTGAGAGACTGCCGCCAAGCTGGGAGCACCTGTTATACTTATGACAAATAAACTAAATGTTGGAACCCTTATCAGAAGTGGATTTATTACTACACTGGGGCTCATGCTTCGATCCACAGCACAGGCAGCAGCTCAACTCTTCATCATGTGACACTGGGCAATGGCTCACTTAATGTCCCTGAAAGGCCCCCAGAGCCTTGAAACCTTAAGGGGTGATAAGTTCACACTGTACAAATAGGAATTACTGTGTACCGGAAGACTTATGCCTGCCAAGACATTTTCGCTCTTACAGAGAACAATCGGATTAGGAAGGCCAACCTAAGACCACCCATTGCTTTGGACACAGCCTTGAGCCCACCTTTGTATGGTCTACTTGGCCGCCCCTCACTAGCGGATTCGAATAGAAGCATGCCATCATCCAGAGTTTCTCCATTGGGCTCAAAGAACTCATTTAAATGTGATTTATCTGTGTCCACAGGGGCTCAAGTACTTGTGCAGTCATTTAATTTGGAAGGGCAGGGGGCAGGAGGGGGAAGGGCCCACTCTGATATTTTGTTATGCGTTGAGAAGGTCCTAGCTTCGATTTTGGCTTTGTTGGATAGATCAGTTGCTAATTCTTATCCTCTGCTGGAACACCTCTGACCTCCTGGTCAGGGACCTGCTCTTTCCCCCCGCAGCTCTGCTGGTGTGCCGTTACTGCAGTCGTGATGCTGCACTGACTAGCAGGGCTCGAGTCCGCTCTCTGGTCCAATTAGGTATCATGCCCCTGCTTTATGAGCCTGTATTGGGCCTCTATTTTGTGCCCTGTATTTTTGCATTTTGTGTTTGTGTATTTTTTCCTGCCTTGTATTTCTGCATTTGTGCCTACTGCCTGTTTTATTTTTTTCTTACGTGCCCACTTCACTGCCGTTTTTCCCACGCCTGCTGCCCCCGCGGCCCCTCCCCCGTGCTGCTTTCCACTCTCAGCTTTGCCTTCCCTCCTCCTCCCCTATTTAATGGTGGCTGCTGCAAGAGTAATGAAGCAAGACCTCTGACCACCTGGTCAGGGACCTGCTCTTTCCCCCCGCAGCTCAGCTGGTGTGCCCTTACTGCAGTTGTGACGCTGCCCTGACTAGCAGGGTTCGAGTCCTCTTTCCGGTCCAATTAAGTATTGTGCCTCTGCTTTGTGAGCCTGTATTGTGCCTGTATTGTCCCTCTATTTTGTGCCTTATATTTTTGCCTTCTGTGTTTGGGTATTTCTTCCTGCCTTGTATTTCTGCATTTGTGCCTACTGCCTGTTTTCATTTTTCCCTCCGTGCCCACTTCACGCCCTTTTTCCCGCCGCTGCTGCTCCCGCGGCCCCTCCCCTCTGCCGCTTTCCGCTCCTAGCTGTCCTTTCCCTCCCCTATCCACTATTTATTGGCGGCCGCTGTGCGGCCGCTGGTGCCCCAAAGGAAAGCCCGTCTGTGCTCGTTTACACCCGTCTACGCCCGTCCGCAACCCGACCCCAATCAGTGCCAGGAACCCTGGCCCTACTGCCCGCCAGTGACACACCCCCAGGCTCTTCACAAACTCATCGTCGGCAAAAACAACAACTGCAAACTCTCCTCTCCACTTGACACACATGGACCCTTCACCTGCTGTCACTGCCTCCATTCCTTCACCTTTGCCAAAACCCAGGACCCTTCCCCCTCCAGCAGCAACCTCCAGCAGCATCCTCATCACACGACAAACGCTACGATGCATCCCCCTCAATGTCCGCTCCCTCCACAGGCACACCACAGAACTTTGGAACCTCCTTGACAGCACCTCCCCGGACATCGCCTTCCTCACTGAAACCTGGACAAACGCTGCCTTCAGACCAGACATCGTAATTGTCATCCCCGAAGGATACAAGTTCACCTGTGAGGAACTCCCCAACCGCCCACAAGGCCAACCTTCGCCTGAGCACCTACACCGAGGGGCCAACAGACCTAATGGAACACCTCCACTTCAAGATACAGACCAATCCATCCTCCACCCTCCGAGCACCCTCATCTACAGACCCCCGGACTCCGTGGTCCATTCGCCGACTCCATCAGAGACATCATCACGCCGCATGCCATCACCTCCACTGACTTCACGCTGCTAGGAGACCTCAACTTCCACCTCTACAACCGCCAGGGCCCCAACTCCGCCTCCCTTCTGGACAACCTCCACGTCATAGGACTCAAACAGATCATACCAGAACCAACACACTCAGCTGGGCACATCCTAGACCCCGTCTTCACTGCAGGAACTTCAGCCACACCACCGAACTCCCATGGACAGAGCACCGCTGTGTCCACTTCACCTGTAAAACCAACATTCCCCGCAGCAGCCCAAGTGCAGGAACTGGAACTGGAACAAGATCTCCGATAACCAGCTCACCACCATCCTCAGTAGCTCCAGGCACACCGACACAGATGACAACCCCACCACCACCGCACGCACTCTACACAACTGGATCACCATTGCCCCCCCTTAAGAAAGCCTCAAAACCTCACGCCAAGAAAGCAGCTGGTTCTCTACCGAACTCCGAGACTCCAAAAGTACCTGCAGACGAATCGGAAAGCTATGGAGGAACTCCAAAACCCTGACAAACCTGGAAAAACTTCAAAACAGCCACCGCCACCCACCACAAACTCACCAGATTCTCCAGAAAGGAAGCCCTCCAGGACAGAATCTCCAGCAACGCACATAACAGCAAGGAACTCTTCAGCATCATAAAAGAGTTCGCCCAACCCAACAGCGAGTCTACAGACATCCCACCCTCCCAGGACCTATGTGACAGACTCAAGGCCTTCTTCCATCACAAAATCAAGACCATCTACGACAACTTCGACGACAACAACCCCCACAAGGAACCCCCTCCCACCGCTCCAAGCACCACGCAACCTACACTAGACAACTGGACTGCTCTCAGCATCGAAGACACCCTGAAGATAATGAAGACCATCCATTCCAGGGCCCCCACAGACTCCTACTCCCACCACGTCTACCGCAGAGCCGCAGACATCATCGCCCTGTGCTTCAATGAACCATCAACCGATCCTTCGAGACCGTCTCCTTCCCCGATGCCTGGAAACACGCCGAGATCAACCCGCTCCTAAAAAAACCTTTGGCAGACCCCACCGACCTCAAAAACCTCAGACCGATCTCCCTGTTCCCCTAGCCATTCAAAGTCATCGAAAAAGCAGTCAATGGCCAACTCACCGCCTTCATAGAAGAAAACAGCACCCTCGCATCCTCCCAATTAGGCTTCAGGAAGAACCACAGCACCAAAACCACTCTCCTCGCGGCAACAGACAACATCCGTTATCTACTCGACAGGGGAGAGACGGTGGCCCTCCTCCTCCTGGACCTCTCCGCGGCCTTCAACACCGTCTCCCACTGTATCCTAACCCGCAGACTCCACGAAGCAGGTATTCGGAACAAGGCCCTTGACTAGTTCTGCTCTTTCCTCTCTGGCAGAACCCAATGAGTTAGTCTCCCTCCATTTCTCTCAGAACTGACTCCAACCACCTGCGGAGTCCCACAAGGATCCTCCCTCAGTCTGACCCTGTTCAACATCTACATGGTCCGAATGCATCCATCGTCAGAGCACACGGACTTAACATCACATCATATGCAGACGACACCCAGCTCATCCTTTCCCTCTCCAACGAACCCAACATCACCAGATGCAACTTTCAAGACGAAATGGAAGACGTTACCAGATGGATAGAGAACAACTGCCTACAACTCAACATGGACAAAACCGAAGTGTCATCATGGGCCCACACCCAGATGCCTGAAATGACACATGGTGACTCCCCCGCCCTTGGGACCCCCACCCACAATGACCACGCATGCAACCTCAGAATCATCCTGGACTCCAAACTCAAAATGGACTGCCAAGTAAACACCATCACCTCCTCCTGCTACCACACCCTCCGTGTACTCTGAAAACCTTCAACTGGATCCCCAACCAATATAGAAAAATTGTCACACAGGCCCTCATCAGTAGAAGACTGGACTACGGCAACACACTATACACCGGAATCAACAAGAACCTCACTCGCAAACTCCAGACGTGCAGAACGCTGTTGCCAGACTAGTCACCAGCCTACCATGCCACTGCCACATCAGCCCACTCCTACAGACCCTACACTGGCTCCCCTTCGAGAAGAGAATCGCTAAGGCACACAAGGCTCTCCACAACACCGGAACCACCAGCCTTAACCTCCGCCTCACTTTCCACACTCCCCAACGTTCACTTTGTTCGGCCCAGCTCTCCCTTGCGACGGAACCTTGAATCAAGAAAACCAGAGCAGGAGGACGCTCCTTCTTCCTCCTCGCGGCCAAGGCATGGTACTCCATTCCGCTCCACCTCTGACAGACCACATCACTTCCCAAGTTCCTAAAGGACCTCAAGACCTGGCTCTTCGATGACTCCCCAGACTGCTGCAGACCCCCCCATCCTCCATCCCCCTAACCCCTGTGCCTTGAGACCCTGCAGGATGAGTAGTTGCACTCTACAAGCAGATTGATTGATTGATTGATGTGTTGTCCCCATTATCAATGGGTTTACAGCACCTTGCCTCATTTGGCATTTGCCCAAGGAAGGGAGAGAAGGATATTGAAGTGAAATCTTAGGCCGACCAGACTAACATAGTGGCAAAAAATGAGGTTGCAGAAATTGGAATTCAGGTGGGTAACCCTGGGGGACTAGGGGCCACATTTCCTGGGCAATCCAATGGTAATCCCAAGGTCACTATGGAGGTTGATAACGTGCCTTTTTCTTCCTCTTTTAGTCAATTGTATGAAGAGCGATGTCATGTAGTCCAACGCGCTAATGTAGATGCAATTGAGAAACCCCTTCCTATTTTTCCAATATTTAAAAAGGGGGTTCCCCCTACTTCTGGTGCTCTAGTTCCCCTAGATTATGGGTACTCACAAACTTTCTCTCAGGGCCGAATTTACAGTATGGTTTGTGGTTGAGGGCCGCACCAGTGGGGTCGGGGTCAGAGGGGGAGGGGCGGGGCTAAAGCAAAAACAATTGTGACCATAAGGTTGAACACAGGTCCCTGCAACAGACGCCTTCATCCACTGAGCCACCAGTCCCAGCATACACACATCTCCCTCTCCCTCTCTATCCCGCTCTCTACCTCTGTCTCACTCACTCTCCCTCCCTCTCTCTCTCTCCCTTGCTTTCCCTCCGTCTGTCTCCCTCCGTCTGTCTCCCTCTGTCTGTCTCCCTCCCTCTGTCTGTCTCCCTCCGTCTGTCTCCCTCCTTCTGTCTCTCTCTGTCTGTCTCTCTCCGTCGCCCTCCCTCCGTCTCCCTCTCTCTGTCTCCCTCCCTCTGTCTCCCTCCCTCCGTCTACCTCCCTCCGCCTCCCTCCCTCTATCTACCTCCCTCTGTCTCCCTCCCTCTCTGTCTCCCTACCTGTCTCCCTCCTTCTGTCTCCCTCCCTCTCTGTCTCCCTCCCTCTGACTCCCTCCCTCTCTGTCTCCCTCCCTCTCTGTCTCCCACTCTCCCTCCCTCTGTCTCCCTCCCTCTGTCTCCCTCCGTGTCTCCCTCCGTGTCTCCCTCCCTCTGTCTCCCTCCCTCTGTCTCCCTCTCCCTCCCTCCTTCCTCCTCCCTCCCTCTCCCTCTCTCTCTCTGCCTTCCTCTCTCTCTTCCTCCCTCTCTCTCCCTCTCTCTGTCTCTCTCTGTCTCCCTTCCTATCCCTCCCTCTGTCACCCTCTGTCTCCCTCCCTCTGTCACCCTGTCTCCCTCCCTCTGTCACCCTGTCTCCCTCCCTCTGTCTCCCTCCCTCTGTCTCCCCCTAACTGCCTCTCTCTGTCTCCCTCTCTGTCTCCCTCTCTCTGTCACCCTCTGTCTCCCTCCCTCTGTCAACCTCTGTCTCCCTCCCTCTCCCTCTGCCTCCCTCTCCCTCCCTCTGTTACCTCACCCCGTGTGTGTGTCAGCCCAGGCTGGGACAGCTTCCCTGGGGCACACACACAACCAGCAGCACCCGAGTACTTCCTAGGTCTTTAAAAGACCATTTACATGTTTATAAAGCTTTGTTGTATTTCACCTCTTAGTGCCCATGCATCTCCACTCTGATAATCACTGGAATCCCCCGCCCCCCACAGAGCAAAGTCTCTCAGAGTCCGGGCTGCGGCAACTGGCAGTGTTTGCTGACAGTCTTAAAATTCTTTTTAGAGCACAGGTACGATGTCTGGAGGGTCCGGGGCCGCCAAGGAAGGCTTCCCGGTCCGCTGGTGGCCCGCGGGCCATACTATGAGTACCTGTGCCCTAGATGATCATTCTAATACTAATTCATCAAGGGCTAACCCAAATAGTGTTTTTCCTGTGAAGGGGGCCCCCTTGGGATGTACTAGAGCAAAAGGCCAGAAAGGGAAAAAAAAGAAAAAAATGAAATGTAAGTCTAAAAAACGTAGGTTCTCAAATGAAGAGTCTTCTTCCATTATTCAGACACTGGAGGCAGAAGGGCTGAAGAATGCTCCCTTGTATCTAGGTCAGAAGCTTGATTCCCCAAAATTAATGATCGTGCCCTCTTTTCCTAATAAACTGTAAATACCAATCTTAAACTGCCATCAGCAGAAGAACGGGGTTCATGGATATGGGGGTAACTAGCTGCAATACTTGGGGCAGTAAGAATGTGGGTATGATGAAAGATGATGCTGGGTATGGGAATATCAAATTGGCGATCACCGCAAAAGAAAGTAGAGTGAGTCCTTCAAAAGGCTGAAAGGGTTCACAAAAGATCTTTATTAGTCTTCTTTTGTGGGGAATCAACTCCTCGCACTGCTCCTATGTTTGTTAGGACTCTTAATGGGGAAGCACCTCCTTTTTTACCCATCAGCACGGCCGACTAACTTAGGGGCTGGCCTAAAACATTTAAAAAATGCTGTTGAAGGACCTGATTTTGGCCATTTCTCTAATATTTTGAACTTTGTGTCCTTGTTTGACAGTAAAGTGGGCCCACTAAACGGAAGCTTCATTTTGCAGTTCTTATTAGAAATTTAGGCCCTGAGTTAGGTATCAGGTAAAGATATTGACCGGATGTATTTGGATCCTCTTGCTCCACTTCCGAGTTCTAGGATTACATTTAGGTTTAGGATTGTTGCAATGTTGATCTTGGGCAATATGGATCAATTCCAGAAAAATATATTGATGTTATTCTGTTCGTAATGACCATAGGTCCAACGTGTGATTGCCTAAGATTGGATACTCAGGAGTCCACTCAGGATATACAGTAGAAGGGGGGCTGCATATCTTAAGCACATCACAATCGCTATTGGTAGAGATATGGGGATGAGCGTGATAAACATTGTGGGATGTGAGCGCCAGTGGGCCAGGGAATCTGAGAAGGGAGAAGAGCTAGCTCCCTGCAGTTGGGTAGCAGGTGCATTGAATGCTTCAAAAAGTAATATAAAACTTCCTATCCTGCAGAGGTAGCCCATTGGGTAAAATTCTTTCTTGGAATATGGCGCCCTGGGACAGTCTAATTCCAGGCTAATTTCTATAACGCATTTTAGCCCATTGATAATTTGCCTATAGGTAAGTTGGATATGTTCTGATTAAAAACATCAGAATACATTTGTATTTTCCTGCACAGCAAAACTCGCTGTAAAAGGTAACGCCAGTGGAAGTATAGCTATTTTTCTCTGTAGTAGCATACATTGTCCTAAAGTGTTTGTTCATCCTTCAAACATTTGCATCTGTTTAAAGTTAGCCCTGTTCAATGTGATAGGAGGATAGTATTCAATTTTTCTCTTGGTAAAATGTTTATATCCCCTCCCCCTTGGTAGGTCTTTTGATTCTATAGTTGATTCACGGTTTTCTTTTGTAAACAACATTAGTGTTTCGGAAGAATGCTAGTTGATTACTATTGTGGGAGATTTTAATGCTAACATTTTGTAGTGGACCTTTGTGACAAACCTTTGGAAATTCAGAGTTGAATGAGGTATGGAGTTTTCCAGAGGCTATTTTACCTGGAAATGTTAGATCCGACAGGTGCGATCTATGTTTCCTGGAATGCCTGAGATCCAACGAACTTGCTGCTTTAATTGGCAGGTTACCAGAGAATTCCTCAACCTCTTTTACTTTTCATTCCTCTCTAGGGCAATCATTATTCGATTATATGGTGGTATCTTATAAAATGTTTGTTTGTCCTCAATTTGAGGTAATGAGGACAGATTTAACAGAACACTGTATTCTCTCAGTGGCTATTGATTTAGAGCTTAAGGCTCTCAACTCCTAGAATCCCGGATATGACACTAAAGTTTATGATAAAAATGAATGGACACACCTTTTAGTCAAAAAATAATATATTGAATTTAGCCTCCCTTATCAAATCGGCGAGCTAAGGCCCCTCTGTTACTTCACCAGATAACCCTATACCCTGGTTTGAAAAGTCCCTATTCCAAACTTTTGGGAGCAAAAATAGAATTACTAGTGCTAAGTCTTCTGCGATTATCCCCTAGGCAGTAAAAAGAGGTATACCGTGATATAAATTAGGTGCAAATGCACAATGGAATCAGTAAAGCATTATAGTTCAATTCTTTAACAATACAGGAAACTATACATTAGCAGTAGAGTAGCAGATTAATGGTGAAAATATGGCAACATGAAGACTAAACAAATATTTAAAAAAATATTAAACTTTACAAACAATACTAACACAATACATTTATTATGCAATATGTAATCTTTAAGGAAATCTAGGATGCCCTATTCCACAGTTGCAAAGCCAAATATATTTAATATTAAAATTACAATATACAAACATATTTAAAAGATATTTAAAAAATGTTTACAGAATGTAAACATTTTTGTACAATCTATTTCTGGTAGAGGGCAAAGAGACATTGACAAGCTTCCACGGCTGAGGTTATATTGTACTTTATGAACAATGCTCTTAACAATTGACCTCACAATGAATGTAGGAGAGGATAAACAAATATCACATGATTTAAATCTTGAACATAGTTCAAACAAATATCACAGAGCCTCTCATCCCTAGGTATGCCTTCCCAGGATACAGTAACAATTTATAATAGAAGCAAGTTCAACCTTAGTAATAAGATGGTTCTACGCACACCATGGGGCAGGTTCCATAAAACACACGGTTTAGGTTTTTTACAGATGTTGCTCTCAACTACAAATTCAAGTTCAAGTTCAAAGAATCTTTATTCGGTGATTAAAAAACACCATAAAAGCACATTCATATATACACAATAAAAAAGCATTAAACATTTCAGAATTCTTTGTACGGTAAATTTACAGACATAATTGCAGTAATATGACCATATTTAACATAAAAAAAAAAAAAAAAAGCAGAATAAAAAGTTTCAATCTACACCTCTAGTGAGCCTTAATCTTAGGGCAACTTTAATGAAATTCAAAATACTACACAGCGTAAAAGGGTCCTCAGCTTTCTGTAAGAAAACTAATGCCTCCCTTGCGTGAACCAAATTAGCATTTTTCAAGATGTTTACAAGATATTTACGCCGGGGCATAGAGTAGAGAGGGCAAAGTAAGACCAGATGAAGGGAATCCTGCGGAGACCTATTGTCGCAGCCGCAGGGCCCCTTCTGGTCTATTGTTGTAACAAACCCAGCTGGTGATGCCAACATGAATGGGAGTAAGTTAAGTCTAAATCGGCACATCATGAACCTATCCTGGGCATTATGCATGAGAAACAAGTACGGCTCCATGCCTTGAACACTTTTTACTAGGCGATGGGCCCTCACGGTTTTTTTACAGCCTTCAACCACCTCTCTGCACATGGTTTTCTGTTCCAGGAATATTCTCCCCACATACTGTTTGTCCTGGGCTACAATCGATGTAGGGTGAAGGAAGAGGTTCCCCAGGCCTAGCTCCACTAAGTTATTCTTTACATAAAGGAGCCAAGGAATACGCATACATTTATCCCTCTGTAGACAATCTGATAAAATTTCCCTACTTAGTGACGACAACTACAAATTCATTCCGAGCGTGCTGAGAACAAGGTAAAATATCCCCTTTCCAGCTCACTTTATGAGTGGATTTTTGAATCAGACTTCTTAATATAAGCTTGGGGAGAGGTGCCACTTCATTCTGACCAATTTCAAACATGTCCAGAGATTTCATATAGTTTGAAAAGAGCGCACTTCTTCCAATCAAGCTATAAACTATTTCATATTTTAGTGAAGCACAGATAGAGCTTGAGTTACAATTCAATAAATTGTTCCCTCACCTTTAAACAGCTGCCATAGCAAACACACTTGTAGAGAGGAGCCCAAATTCAAGCCACGGGGCAGAAGGAACAGCTAAATAATTCAAATAAAATATTTGGCATTAAATACGTCCTTCTACTGTCTAAAAAAGGACCAATACTACTCCTCCATTACTTCACAGGCATAATTCAGTGAAGGCGGGATTTAAATCTTATAGACTGCCAGAACATGGGCAAATGCCTTTCCCACAGCACTTATATAGTCTGTGAATTGCTAAGGCTTGAGATAAAGCCTTACTTCTACACTGACTGAAATAATCCTTATTTAAACAATTACTGGAAAATATTCGACCAAGATCTGTTTTATTATGGTATTGTAATAACACTTATAGCTCTCAAATACCACAGGTCTCTAAGGGCCAGATGTAGGTAATTCTATTTTACCACTCCTTAAATACCGAATTTTACCGATTCGGTATTTAAGAAGTGGTAAAATAGAGGGGGGGATGTAGGTAATTCAGAATCGGTAAATACCGAATCGTCAAGATTCGGTATTTACCGATTCTGTAAATACCGATTCGGTAATGCCCATTGATTCCTATGGGCATTGAAGCCCATAGGAATCAATGGGCATTACCGAATCGGTATTTACAGATTCGGTAAATACCGATTCCAGCAAGGGTGCAGGGGGTGTCACTTTGACACCCCCTAGCACCCCAAATACAGGCATGTGTGCCATGTGGCACACAGACATGCCCTAAGGGCATGTCTGTCTGTCACATGTCATAGGTGTGCATGCACACATGTGCATGCACACCTGGATTCGGTATTTTACCACCCAATTGGATTGGGTGGTAAAATACCGAATCTGTAAGGCTTTTTGGACTCAGAAGAGTCCCACCTACATCTGCAGTTACAGAATCGGTAAAAATACCGATTCTGTATTTTACTGATTCGGTAAATTTACCGAATCGGTAAATTTTGGCCCCCTACATCACAAATACCCATTTACCGGTCGGTAACGGCCGAAATCGGCCGTTACCGGTCGGTAAATGGCCTCCTACATCTGGCCCTAGGTGCTTATTCAAGGGTTATGATGCCATGTTGCAACAGATAGTGTAGGGTGATAAAATCAATCTCTTCCAAAAAGTCTGATCAAATACAAAAGTTTTCAATCTCTTCTGAAAGGGGAGGAGAGCAGTTTCTCTCCTCAAACTTTACGGTAATTTGTTACAGATCTGTGGAATTAGAACTGAAAAAGCCCCACCACCTAAGATAGTTTTATTAAAGCGTGGCCAGGTCAGCAAGATCACCTCAAAGGAGCAAAGAGGACATCCCAGCACAAACTGGCTCAGCTAATCCTCAATATAGACTGGTACCTTGTCATACAGTCTCTTGTGCACAATGCACAGGCCTTTAAATTGAGATTCTCCTATTAACATGTCTAGCGAATCTAGATTTCATTAAAGACACGGAGACTAACATTATGCATACAACTTTTAATGCAGTCCAAGCATAGCCGCATATGTCACAAAGCAAAAGTTCCAACTTAGAATACATATGAACCAACAATAGCATGAATCACTAGACAATCCGCCTCTTTTAAATGTGGTGACAGTGAGAAAGGAAATGTCCAAACAAATCCAATGAAACATCAAACTTGAAGAAGGATGACGGAAGAATACACCATCCACGATTGATCCACCAGATGTGGAATCAAGAAGACAAAATCAAGAGAGGTTATCTGCAAAGCAAATAAAGGTTGTTAATAAATTCCAATAAAAATATTAAGGATTTGAATATTAAACAATCAGCTAAATAACAGTCCTGAAAAGGAAAAGAATGTAAGCAGTCCTGTAAAGGAAAAGAATGTTAGCTTGTAAGTAAAAAATATTCAAATAAGTATATCATATCATAAAATCAACCTGTATCATATTATATCATATAATCAACCACCCAGGGAAAGGGTGGGAGGGATAATGTTAGCCTCCGTGTCTTTAATGAAATCCAGATTCTCTGGACATGTTAATAGAAGAATCGCAATTTCATTACAAGACCGGAGGCTACCATTATGCATGTTGGTAGCCATGTAAAACAACATCAGACATGTGAGATACAGGTTTGCAATAATGATGAGCAAAGGTTCTAGAATTAGACTAATCAGCAGCTTTTAGAATATCATCTAACTTACCACATGACCAGAATGACTTACTTGCCATTGCGCCTCTAATAGAATGTGGTTTAAAAATATTCAGATTGATTCCAGCAAGCTTCATGACTGTCTTAACCCATCTAGCAATAGAGGAAGAAGAAATTCCTTTGTGGGGTTTAACAAAAGAGAAGAGTAATTGAGATACATTCAAAGGACGAAGGGAGATCATTCTAACATCGTATTTTTTCATACATTGAACAACACCGAGTTTAGTGCAACTATCAAAACGAGGATAGAAAGTAGAATCTGACATAGTTTTTGTTCTTCTATGTATTTCAAAATTAACCCCAAACATATCATAAGATCTATAAGAAATATCAAGAGCTTTAACATTAGAAACTCTTCTGCATGAAATTAAGCAAAGAAGAGTAGCTAATTTGATAGAAAGATTCTTCCTGCTGAGAAGAGAATTAACTGGCCAAGAACAGAAAAGGTCGAGAATTAAATTAACATCCCATAGAGATTGATATCTAGGTTGAGGAGGTCTTCTAAGTCTGATACTTTTAAGTATTCTACAAATAATAGGATTTTTACCTACCGTTTTATTGTTAATTAGAGAATGTCCAGCAGAAATACCAGATCTAAAACAATTGAGAGACCTGTAACTTAAACCTCTGTTGAATTGTTCTCCAAGAAAATTAACTATATCAACAATAGGTGCCTCCACGGGATCCAAGTCCCTTTCCAAGCACCAACGTGACCAGACTTTCCAAATGTTGTTGTACCGGTAATGTGTCCCAGGGGCCCACGACTCTCCAAGGAGCGCTGAAGCTGGTGACGAAAGTCTTGCGAGATCGTTAGATCTCCTGACACCTTTCAAGCAAGAAGGTTCAAATTCCCTGTCTGAACAAGAGGGTAAATTTGACCGTCTGCGTCTGTGAGAAGATTTTTCAGAGGAGGAATTAGGAAGGGAAAATCGTAGGTTAGTTCCAGAGCTGTTGGGAACCATGCTTGGGATGGCCAAAACGGAGTTACTAGGACAATTGAGGAGTGTTCTTGTCTCACTTTCTGAAGGAGTCTCTTGATCATTGCGAATGGAGGGAAGGCATAAGCGTTGATCCCTTCCCAAGATTGGAGAAAGGCATTCACTGCTAGAGCACCAGGATCGGGCATCCAGCTGAAATAGGATACTAATTGGGTAGTCAACCTGCTCGCAAATAGGTCTATTTGGAATGGGCCCCAAAAATGATTCAGGGAGTTGAAAACAGAAGTGTTGAGTTTCCAGTCACTGTAATCCATGATGAATCTTGAATTCCAGTCTGAATAAAGATGGGATTTCCCGGGAAGGTATTCTGCTCTAAGTTGGAACTTTTGCTTTGTGACATATGCGGCTATGCTTGGACTGTATTAAAAGTTGTATGCATAATGTTAGCCTCAGGTCTTGTAATGAAATCTGGCCCTCTGTTTGACTGGCAGCCAATGCAATTGTTGCAGCAGTGGCGTAGCATGCAACCATCTTGGTATCTTGAACAATAGTCTTGCAGCATTATTCATAACCATTAGAAGTTTACCCAACAACTTCTTGGGAAGGCCGTTGTATAGGGTATTGCCATAGTCCAACCGTGATATGATCAATGCAGCCACCACTGTTCGTGTATTTTTAAAAGAAAGCTGAGCCACTGACTGTGTAACCGGGCTGTCCTGTGTCCTGTTGTATTTTCCGCCACAACTCGCGGTACCGCTTCGCCTTGGAGGACGCTGGTGGATCCTGTGGACTTTGAAGGGGCATATACGGGCAAGGCAGGGCTGCGAGCTACAGCGCAGGGACTCCATCACCCAGGAGTCCCTGCTCGGCCAATTGAAGACACCTGGCCTGCTCTCCCTGCTAGCCCCGCCTCCCCGAGTGTCGGACACCAGTAAAACCGATCTTCCCTTTCCATCCGGCGGGATCTTTTGTGCAACCGGGCTGTCCTGTGTCCTGTTGTATTTTCCGCCACAACTCGCGGTACCCGCTTCGCGGGTCCTGCTTCGCCTTGGAGGACGCTGGTGGATCCTGTGGACTTTGAAGGGGCATATACGGGCAAGGCAGGGCTGCGAGCTACAGCGCAGGGACTCCATCACCCAGGAGTCCCTGCTCGGCCAATTGAAGACACCTGGCCTGCTCGCCCTGCTAGCCCCGCCTCCCCGAGTGCCGGACACCAGTAAAACCGATCTTCCCTTTCCATCCGGCGGGATCTTTTGTGCAGAGCTGAGCCACTGACTGTGTAACCGGGCTGTCCTGTGTCCTGTTGTATTTTCCACCACAACTCGCGGTACCCGCTTTGCGGGTCCCGCTTCGCCTTGGAGGACGCTGGTGGATCCTGTGGACTTTGAAGGGACATATACGGGCAAGGCAGGGCTGCGAGCTACAGCGCAGGGACTCCATCACCCAGGAGTCCCTGCTCGGCCAATTGAAGACACCTGGCCTGCTCTCCCTGCTAGCCCCGCCTCCCCGAGTGCCGGACACCAGTAAAACCGATCTTCCCTTTCCATCCGGCGGGATCTTTTGTGCAGAGCTGAGCCACTGACTGTGTAACCGGGCTGTCCTGTGTCCTGTTGTATTTTCCGCCACAACTCGCGGTGCCCGCTTCGCGGTTCCCGCTTCGCCTTGGAAGACGCTGGTGGATCCTGTGGACTTTGAAGGGGCATATACGGGCAAGGCAGGGCTGCGAGCTACAGCGCAGGGACTCCATCACCCAGGAGTCCCTGCTCCGCCAATTGAAGACACCTGGCCTGCTCTCCCTGCTAACCCCGCCTCCCCGAGTGCCGTACACCAGTAAGTCCGATCTTCCCTTTCCATCCGGCGGGATCTTTTGTACAGAGCTGAGCCACTGACTGTGTAACCGGGCTGTCCTGTGTCCTGTTGTATTTTCCGCCACAACTCGCGGTACCCGCTTCGCGGCTCCCGCTTCGCCTTGGAGGACGCTGGTGGATCCTGTGGACTTTGAAGGGGCATATACGGGCAAGGCAGGGCTGCGAGCTACAGCGCAGGGACTCCATCACCCAGGAGTCCCTGCTCGGCCAATTGAAGACACCTGGCCTGCTCTCCCTGCTAGCCCCGCCTCCCCGATAGGTCCATTTTCTACTTAATTCAGTTTAACCACCGCTGCGCGGGAGCGCGCGGGAGCGTCCTGGGAGAAGCCCGGGCAAAGGGCGGGCCGTTTGAGGCCGTTCGAGGACGTGAGAGACTGGACTGGGCCACCCCTCTAACCTCCACCTTTTGCTACTCATTACGAAACGTATGTACTGTCCCCTTATTGATATTGCTCTAGCCACCTTTGTGATATTCTGTTTTGCTGTTTTCATATTTATATTAGAACCCTTTCCCCTGTCTTTGCTTAATAGGAAATATGGTGCAAACTAGAGGAAATAAAACTAAGGCCCCTGGTAGCGTGGGTAAACTGTTAGGTCCCATGGATGATTTTATTACCAAGGCAAACACATTCATCGACCAAAGTATTTCTTTGATGGAGGAAAGGGTTTCCCTGGACTTGGCGTTTGCAAAAAGATCCTCCATGGGCAATTTGGCTGATGCTAGAACCCCCGCCCCTGATAATAATGAAGGGCAGAGGGCCCTCTGTGAGGGCAGGCGTAGTCTGCCAAACAACGTGGATCTGTCGGCCTCTCAGCTTTCTGATTTACAGATAAGCTGAGATCTAGAAAGAACACCTGAGCTATTACCTCAAACCCTTCCACAAATGACATCAGATGAAAGAAGGCAAGCAAGGGGGAGGAGGGAGGGCGCAATAAGGAAAAGAAAGAACGATCCGAAAAATTCCATCCTTAACGAGACCAATAATACCCCTAGTACTCCACAGAATCCACCCCTTAGAGCAGAACAGTTTGTAATTTCTGCGATGGTCCATCATCCCGCACACGATATTCCTACCCCTATTAATTTGGAATCGCCTATTCTTCTATCCTGCAGTAAGGAATCAATTGATAGCAATAATTCCCAGCTGCTAAACAAGATCGCTGAGCTTTTAAAATCCTTTATTCAACCAGTAGAAGCAAAGTTAGCGCAGCTGGAGACTCAGCTATCCAAGCTTGTTAATCTTCCACAGTTCAATCAACTGTTAGGGGCTCAAAAAACAGGGGGAAATAATCACAATAAACAATCCTCCCTTAAGTCTGCAAATACCCTCCCGAAACCTGCAATTACCCAAAAGAACGCACCTCTAGCCGTAACATCCATATCAACGAACAATAAAAGTATAGTGAACCCATCTACCAATGTTGCCACGACTCTGTCACAGGGAAATGCCCTGTCAACAATAACATCTGTATCGAAGACAGTGGCATCAAAGAAAGCGACATCTAAAACCCCAGTGACCCAAACTCTAGCCTCAAAATCCCCGGCCCCAGCTTTCAACAGAGATGCCCTTAGAGGACCCACCGAGGTTAGATTTCCAGCTGATTTGCCACCGGACGCTGCCCCCTATGTAGTGGTAATGACTGGTGTGCCTGAGCTAGTGGACCACAATGCTGAACCCATGTGGTCCCTGAAAAACAAGGCTCAACACTGGTTAAATTCTAATCGTCCCATTCCTCCAACTTGGCATGGATGGATTCTGACGGTACGTAGGACCCCATGGGTGGGAAAAAGGTAGAAAAACGATCCCAGGAGATTGCATCGTGATTACTTTTGAAGATCCCCGAGTAGTAGATTATATCTGCTCCTGGGATCACACGAGTACAAATGGAGGTATAGGCATTAAACCACTCTCCTTTTTCTATCCCTCAAGACAACCTAATGGCCTTTTTTATAATCATGACCCTCCCTGGGTTGTACCACCCCCTCGTCAGTTTGAACTTGCCAATACAAGACAATTTGGGGGTCCTCGTTATCATGATTATGACAATTCCTGGCATTCAGTGGGTCCGCGGTATCAGGGAGGAGGTTGGGAAGAATAGGGTCCACATACGCTGAGGATGACTCAAAGAGAACCACCCCGCTGGGACCCTTGGTATAGCATCCCGCTGAGAAATAGATTTAGTGGCCTCGAAATGGTTGATTGACCATCAACGGAAACTGAATCTACTAATTCTAACATACCCCAGCCAACTCTTAAAATAAGAACAACTCCTGCAACTAATGAAGCTGTAGGATCAAAAGTCGACACACTCCCTATACCTATCCTCTTTTGGAACGTTGCGGGTTTACGCCCAAAGATAGAGGACGGGACTGCCTTGCATTTTTTGGACCCATGCAAAATAATCTGCCTTCAAGAGACATGGTCCATAACAGAGCTTCATCTCTTGGGCTATAAAACATATTTTATCCCAGCCGTCCATAGCTCAATAGGTAGACCCAAAGGAGGGCTAATAACGTACATCGCAAACACCTTGAATCACCTAAAAGTGTCCATTGTCCACTCCGACCCAAATTTCCAAATTCTTTCTCTTTCCTTTACGAATAAGGAGTCTATCCTTTTGGTCAACTCTTATAATAACTTAGAGGATGATCAATTCCTGATTCTTTTAGGTAATGTTCAGGAGACATTAACTCAACTCTATCGGATGAAGGTTGGACAAGGGGCAATTCATCTTTTATGGGGAGGGGATTTTAATCTCCATCCATGCCCACTGGCTAAATCAAACTGCTGTGGGATTGTGGATGAACTTGATGCTCCATTAGTGCACTTTGCTCACACTAAGGTGGGAATTGCTATCAACAACTTGCTATCTGACTTGGATCTTGTAATAGCCAACAGCCCAAGCCCAGACAAAAATTCCCTTCAACCGACTTACGTGGGCAGGGGACACCAAACGACAGTTGATTACATCTTCCTGTCACCTGGACTGCGACATATAGCTAGAGCCTTTCAAGTCGTGGCCAACTCACTCAGTGATCATTTCGCCCTGAGGATGGACCTTCACTTAATTGATTACAAGCCCCGAAATACTGTCATTGCAAAAACTCATGCCCAGAATAAATTAGACCTAGGCAAACAAAATGGCTATACATTAAAATGGGGAAAAATTAATCCAAATGAAATTACAAAAAAACTGGTAGATGTGGCATATCCTAATATAATCAAATGTTTTGGATCTATCGGAAAATTATGAAGAAGTCCTAAACAATTTTAGACAAATATTAGAGAAAATCAAGGGACTTCTCACCGCAAAACCGACGTTCAAGAACCCAAACAAGAAAGGGTGGTTCAATCACAGTTGCACCGTAGCCCTTACCAAATTAAAATTGGCCCTAAATAATAAACCCAGAGATGCGGGGCAGATCCAACTCCTTAGGCGTCAATACGGAAGGGAACGTAAAATAAGAATCCAAGAACTGAAACAGAAACTCTGGGAAGACCTGCACATGAGCGCTGTCTCTAAAAACAGTGAGGCTTTTTGGCGAACTGTCAGATCTCCTTACCTGACAGATAACAATGGTCCTAAGATCGAAGTGGCTATAGACGAAGATACATGGGTGGCCCACTTCGCCAATATCTTTAAAAACACTCCAACTGTAGCTGGGTCTGTTAACATACTCCCAATAGTAGAATATCCAATCCCGCTGCATTTTGACATTCCTGATTTATTAGTGGCACTAGAAACAAGCAAATATCGGGAAAGCCCCAGGCCCAGATGGGGTCCCAGTGGATCTTTTTAAACACAATTTGGATCTCTGGGCCCCCATTCTTACTAGAGTGTGTACAGCAGCTGTAAATGTGGGACTGTTAAATTCCTGGACCAAGACCATCATGGTCCCCATTTTTAAAAAAGGGGACCGCCAGGATGAGAAATGCTACCGCCCCATCTCATTGCTGGACTCTCTGGGCAAGGTGGTTGGGAGAGTAATACTTGAACGACTTCAGCAATGGGTGGAGGAGGGAGGCATTATTTCTGACCTCCAGTTCGGTTTTCGAGAGGGGTTTGGAACGGTAGAGCAGGCCCTTAATCTCAGCCTGATTATGGGCAAATACACCCAGGCAAAGAAGGACATGGTGTATATGGTCTATGTAGACCTGTCCGCTGCTTTTGATTGCGTTTCGCACGCAAAACTTTGGACGGTCTTAAGGCAAATGGGAGTGGATTCCCCCCTTTTAGACGTTTTGAGGGAACTCTACTCTAAAGCTTCGGCAAGAGTGCGCTTTGGCCTGAATGGAGAGCTGACGGCATCTTTTGGAGTAGAGCGTGGAGTCAGGCAGGGGTGTGTCCTGGCCCCCTTTCTCTTCTCATTGTACACTAATGGTTTGGAGCCAGAGATGTTGAGGGGATCCCAGGACCTCCCACGAGTAAAACAGCGCCTGATTCCCACCCTGCTCTATGCAGACGATGCCGTCATCCTCGCGCGCACTCCGCGAGAACTACAGAATTCCCTGAATAGATATACGGCTTTCATGGGCGGTCTGGACTTACAAGTGAATGTCAAAAATTTTTTTGTTATGATAGCAGGTACTAGGAAAAAACGAGTAAAAGACATCTATCTTGATAACCAAAAACTCGAGGTAACTGCCCAGTACCCATACCTAGGAATCATGATAGACGCAAGACTGTCATGGAGGTCAGCAGTAGAGGCAAGATGCCATCTGTTCAGAAGATCCATAGCCGCTTTGATGAGCTTCTCCCAGAGACTGGGGAGGAGGGCACCAGCGGAGCTACTGAAAATCTACAGCGCCAAGTGCCAGGCTATTGCCTTGTAAGGAGCGGGCGTTTGGGGACACATAGATACTAGTGCCCTACAGGTAGCAGAAAACACATTCCTAAGATTTCTTTTGGCTACGCCGAGAGGCACATCAATCTATGCTTCTCATCTGGAATTAGGAATCCCTTACCTAGAGGATTTGCTCAAGATCCAACCATTGATGCTATGGCGGCGCGTTTGGACTTCGGTCAAAAACGCGCTGACACAGACGATCGTGGCAGATACAATGGCTCTTGATCAATCCTCAAAAGTAAAGTGGCTCTGCTACATTAGAAATTTTCTTAAAGACCTTGGTCTTGAGAAATATTACCTCCAACCTGAGACCATTGTTGACCTTCCTAAGAAAGCCCTAAAGCAACTAGCCCTCAGACATTTAGAGACACTGAGATTGATTTCTGAGTCGCCAAAACCTTCGGTTCTTCATGCGAACCTGATTCAGACAACATATTTTATCCAGCCGTACCTTACATTCCAGATTAGTATATATGAGAGAATGTTAATGACAAGATTCAGATTGGATATTTTCTTCAGACTGGTAGCATTTCCCGCGAGTAATAATTGGGTTTTAATTCTCCCCTTATGTCCCTGTGATGGGGAATCTAACCAGTCTAACATACATGTTATTATGTTTTGTAAATTTCATCATTCACATAGGAAAATTTGGTTACTACCACTACTGAGGCGTTGGGGACTTAGACAATGTCGTCCTGCAATGCTTCGTCTCCAAATGTTGGAATCTGAATTTGTTTGTTACATTGTTCTTAACTTCCTGAAATGCATTATGGAGCACAGGAAAAACCTGTAAAAAGTACTCTGGATTTAGTTTTAGTTTGATTAATTGAAATGATTTGATATCTTCTTTTAAAAATTTCAAAACTGTCTATGTATGATTTTTTTTAACTTACTTTTTTAACTTGTATTTCTGTCTAAATATTTAAACTGTATCTTTAAATGTTGCTTTTATGGTTTTCCTCTGCGAAAAGCCGAATAAAGAAAAATGTATTATTAAGAGGAACCCATTTCCAAAGTTGCCCAAGGAGACCAGTGCTCCTCCCAACAACTGTTGCAACCTGCTTAGCCATCGATAGGTTGGATACAACTTCACCACTTCCCACAAGAACCCGTGTAAATCTTTCCTAACTCTGCACCCCAGAAACGTAAAAGCCATAACTATTCTCTTAGAGAAGTTTATTTACAGAAAGTGTTCATTAGAATATTTTTCCAGCTCAGACAGAAGCCTCTGTAATCCGATCAGCTTAAATCTAAAAAATAACATCATCAGCATAGAGTAGACAAGCAACATTCATTGGTCTTAGTTCAGGTGGATCCTTTAGTCTTTCCAACTCTGCATGGTAAGACATGGGTGTAAAGAGAGAAAAGATGAGGTGCAAGGAAGCACCCCTGCTTTAAGCCATTATTAATCTCCACTTTGCTGGACAAACACTGGTTCTCTCCCATCAAGACCTGAGTCAAAGTGGAAGAGTGCAGGGCAATGATCAACCTAAGCCGATGAGCAGGGATCCCCAGAGCAGACAGTTTAATCCATAGCACCCCATTGGAAACCCTATTGAACACTATGGAGAAATCAATAAAGGCAGAGTATAAACCATGCCCTTACCCACAAGGTACTTTTCAATCAGTGTTTGAAAGGCCGTGATATAATCTAAGGTTCCCCAGTTCATGTGAAAACCAGCCTGCTCAACAGGAACAATGTTATTACCAAATGCCCAATCGTGAAGGTGAAGTAGAGTACTCTTGGCAACCAATTTCCCAATCGCATCTAATAATACAATATGCCTGAAACTGGCAGGAGAAATTTCAGAATCCTTTTTATATAAAGGTAACAACAAAACTTTCTTTCCAGGAAGGTGGTATAACCCCATGTAGGTAACAATATTGAAACTCGTGGCACAGAAAAATAACCCATGTAGAGGCCTCTTGTTTAATAAGAGATATCGCAAGTCCATAGCCCTGGAGGACCTTGTGCTCCTAATAAAGCCCTCTATCTCCTCACAAGAAGGTGTGACATATATATCCAAGGTAGCAGGATCAACAGTCAACTCCAACAGAATCCTGCAGTTAAAATTAGAGATGCATAGCTGCAAAATGTATTGGGTCCACTGTTTGTCGGATATAGGACAGGCCTCAGGTTTAATTCTGAAATCACAGTATTTAACAAAGACCAATATTTACGCGAATCACCAGAAAAAGCAGCTTCTCTCAACTTGATCCATTTCTGATCCTCCCTCTTCCTTCATTCAGACACCTGCAATCTAGTTCTTACATACTTCAACCGAATTTCCCTTTGCCTCAATAGTGATGCCAGCTTGTTTCCTTACTTCACTTTGGGATTTTTTAAACTAAAAATATAGCATGGTAGTATTCTGGATGGCTTCTTCTTGTATTTTATAATATTGTATATTTGATATTATATGTATTGCTCCTTACAAACCTTTTGCTCTTATTCATGTGGACCACTTTCAGTTCCAAATCATAATAAAACACTTGAACTTGAACATTCATTCATTGACATCGTCCACGCCGGAAGTGCCATGCACGTTGCCTATATAGGTTCCACCCCTGCGGGCTCACCTATGATCGTGATTATATTTTCCGGACGAAAAGCATAGAACTAAGCTGAAGAGAAATGACTAGTGTGCCTGTGAGGTCCAAAATGATCTCTGAATGTCAGAAGACAGTTCACAGAACAGGGAGGATGGGTGGGTCAGTAAGGAAACTGCGACTAGACAGTCTTTACCAGATAAAGCTTTACTGAAGGTAAGTCACTTGTTTATCTGATAGAGACTTCTATCCACAGATTCCTTACCTTAGAATAAATATCAAACCAATCACTCCTCGGAGGTGGGTTTGTGAACTGTTTTAAACTAAAAAGCCCTGGGGGACCTAACAGGCAAAATGCCCATCTCGCCAAACCTGAATGTTGAACCAGTAGTGTTTAGCAAACATGTGCAACAATGTTCATGTAGCTGCCTGACAGATGTCCAGAACTACGACTGATCTAGCCAATGCAGTGATTGCAACTGTAACTCTGGGTAGATTGAACTTGTAAGCCCTCAAGTGGTTGTTTCTTGGTCATTCCATAGCAGGTCCTAATACAGAGGATGATGCATCGATAGCGTTAGTTTTGTATCCAGACGGTGGAGTCTCTTCTCTTCTTTAGAAGGATGAAGAGGGGAAAGCAGGTAGGCAGGGTGATGATTGGCGTACGTGAAAAGGTGTTACCACCTTTGGCAAAAAAAGAATGCTCTAGTTCAAAGAACCAGCTTGTTTGGGAAGAATGAAGTGTAAGGCAGATTCACTGAAAGTGCCTGCAATTCGCTACCCTCCTGGTGGGAAACAACCTTTACAACGCAGTCATTACATTGCACTACACTTACAACCCAGTCATTACATCGCAACATCCTTTACAACAAATGTCACTACAACGCATGTATTACAACGCATACCATTACAACGCATGACACTGCATCCCATGTCACTACAACGCAGGCATTACAACGCATACCATTACATTGCATAGTACCCCTACACTATTCAACACTTACCCTACTGTTGCACCCCCTGGAGTTAAAATAGTAATTTTTACCCATACACTATCCAACACTTACCCTACTGTTGCACCCCCTGGAGTTAGAATAGTAATTTTTACCCCTACACTATCCAACACTTATGCTTCTGTCGCACCCCCTGGAGTTAGAATAGTAATTTTCACTTACCTTACATTCAATGTAATGGTATGCGTTATAATGGTATGCGTTGTAAAGGTATGATACGATGTAGTGGAATGCGTTGTAAGTGTAGTTTTGAAAAATTTGTTGTAATGGCATGCGATGTAGATGTATGAGTTGTAAAGGATGTTGTAAATGTATGCATTGTAACGTCATACATTCCTCCTAGCAGATCTTATTGCCACAAGGAAGACAGTTTTCAATATTAGGAGCCATAGAGGGAAGATGTGCATCGGTTTAAAAGAAAAAGGGGAACACATTAAGATGGTGAGAACTAAATTAAAGTCCCATTGGGGCGCTATGAAGGGTGTGGGAAGATATATATGCAGCAAACCTTTAAGGAATTTAGTCTACCATTGACGCAATCACAGTCCTTGAGCGACCAATACAGGTATATTGCAGTTTCCTCTGATATCTAGACCAGGTAAGAGAGATTCCCCTGATGCTGAGCCCACTGGGTCTTCAAGTCCCACTGCTGAGCCTGCATATGCCAACAGGGTGTGCAGACAGAATATAGAGTTGGAAATGTTTTTAATATATGTGTTACATTTGTAGTAGTTATAAATGTTATTTTAATTAAATGTTGTGTTTTTTTAGTTCAGTAGCGGGTTGTGGGTTAATAGGGAATAGGGTGGGAAGTAATGTAATTATAATAAATGAATGATTCTTTTTATTTATTAATATTCAATAAAGATTTTATAGTGTTAATTGTGGGAAGTAATTTATTATTAATTCATTATTAATTGGCTGTAAATTATTATCAATTAAATGCTAAGGAATTATGGAAACTGTTGTTTTTTTAGGTGCGGGTTATGGGCTTTATAGGGGTAAAGGGTGGGAAGTAATTTATTTTTAATTAATTAATAGTAAGTTGTTAATTAATAACAAATAATTCATTACAAATTAAATTTGGAAATTGTGTAATTAATTTTAGGTGTGGGTTGTGGGCTTTATAGGGGTACTGGGTGGGAAGTAATTTATTTTTGATTAATTAATAATTAGTTGTTAATTGATTGAAAATTAATTGATTGAAAATTAATTATGGAAATTATGTAACTCATTTTAGTTGTGGTTTGTGGGGTTTATAGGGGTAAAGGGAGGGAAGTAATTTATGTTTAATTAATTAGGAGTTACTTGTTAATTTATATTAATTAATTAATTGAAAATAAAATATGGAATTTGTGTAATTAATTTTAGGTGTGGGCTGTGGGGTTTATAGTGGTAAAGGGTGGGAAGTAATTTATGTTTAATTCATTAATAAGTAGTTGATTTTAACAATAATTAATTCATTGATATTTAATTAGGGTATTTTTTGTGAGTGTTTTAATTTTATAGGGGCAATGGGTGGGAATTACATTAATTTTACTTTCTTTATAATTAGTTGTAAAATACTATTAGTTCTTTAATTGGAAATAAGTTTGAATTGTGTCATACATTTTTTTACAGATTCATTTTAGGTGTGGGTTGTGGGGATTATAGGAGTATTTCGTGGGAAGTTAATTCATTTTTATGTGAATTTATTTATTTTAAAGTTTTATATAGTGCGAACTTGACACAGGTGGGTATTAGAGCACTTTACAATTTGGATAGGTATTAAAAAGTATACATAATACAACAAGATAGTCGTGCATCATAGTTAAAGTATGTGGGATACAGACCATGGAGAAGAAAATTCGATAATCTTCGCTACATAAATGAGCATCGCAGGTGAGTGCTGGGATTCAGAGGTGTCCAGCAATCTTATTGTCAATCAGGTGGTAATCAATGAGCAGTAGGCCAGAGCTGATTTTTAAGGCAGGAGCTTAGCCATTAGGATTTTTTTTACTTCCTTTTTGAAGGTAGTCGTGGAGGAAATTTGTCGGACTTCCGGAGGAAGAGAGTTCCAGATCTCTGGGGCAGCATCTGAGAAGGGTCTGCGACCCGTTCTCATTTTGTGAAAGATCTGTGGTTTTAAAAGATATGAACTTGCACTTCTTGACTGTCTGCAACCTCCAGACAGTTCTAGTTTTTGAGCCAGATACGTGGGAGTCTTGAAATGTAGTGCTTTGTGAGTCATGCAGGCTATCTTTAGCTGTATTCTAGCCTTGTTTGGCAGCCAGTTTAGTGATTTGAGGGTTGGGGAGATGTGCTTGTTTCTTTTTGAACCAGTGAGCAGTCTAGCTGCTGCATTAATGGACGTTTTTAGTGGGGCCAAGCTATATCTGGGAAGTCCAGAGAGCGTGGAACCACCATAGTCTAGCCTAGGCAGCTCCAGAGCTTGCACTGCCATCTTGAAATCCTCTTGTGGAAGGAAAGGTTTTAGATTCCTTAGGGTGTTCATTTGGTGCTTAGACCCCTTTCTTAAATTGCTAATATGATTCTGCATGCTCAGGTGCTTATCCAGAGTGATTCCAAGGGATTTGGCAGAGTCGATAATGCGGGGAGTGCAGTTGAAAGCCGTCAGATGTTTCAGCCAGTGGTCGATCTTTGGAATGTGATTAGGCGGAGCAATGAGAAGAAATCCCAATTTTGGAGGTGTTGAGCATGAGGTGGTTGTCAGGTAGCCAGTTTCGAGTCTGCAAAAGGGTAGAGTTGAGTGAGATGAAGTCTTCAGGGGAGGTGATTTTCAGATAGAGTTGAGTGTCATCCGCATACATATGGAAGAGGATGTTCGCGGCATTTAGAACATTTGCCAAGGGTTCTAGGAATAAGTATCGGTGATAGTGCCGACCACTGTGGAACCCCCATCTAGACTGAGGAGGGCTGGGCCAGGATTGCTTTATCTTGACTTTTGGGATCTATTATGGAGGAAGGACATACACCATTGCAATTCCAGTCCTGAAAAGCCCATCCTATGTTCAAGGCTGGAAAAGAGATTGTCGTAGTTAACTAGTTAACAGTGTTGAATGCTGATGAAAGGTCAAGGAGAATCAGGAGGCATGCTTCGTTGTGGTCTAACATTATCACGATGCCATCCAAAATGTGAGGGAGAGCAGATTCCATGCTGTGGTCTCTTCGAAATCCGGATTGATGTTGGTCCAGAAGTTGGAAATACTCCATGTGTTCACAAAGTTGCATCTGCACGCATTTTTCCAGCAGTATAGCCAGCGTGGGGATGGTGGAGATGAGCCAGAAGTTAATGAGATCAGCTCTGTCTGCATTAGGTTTTTTAGAATGGGGAGATCTGCACTACTTTTAAACATTCGGGGATCGTGCCTTGTGATAGCGAGGCATTGATAATCTGTGTCCAAAGGGGGAGGATGGTATCTTTGATGTCTTTGAAGATGGGTGTTGGTAGCAGGTCAGTGAAATGGTTTGATGGGTTGATCACCTGCAGAGTGTTGTAAATATCTTTCGTCGAGGAGGTCATTCTTAGTGCCAGTATTGGAGGGGCTGAGCCTCTCAAGGTGACATGGATCATCCCTCCCTGCTAATGGGAGAATAGCACTCTTTGCTTCTAGGTCGATACTGATGCTCTTCGTTTTCTCAGTGAAGAATACCGCCAACTCGTCATAAGATGGAAGGCTGTTGTCATGGTCAGAGCTGCTGGGTGTCTTGCTAGATTGTTGTTTAACAATTTCAAACAGTTTCTTGGCTGGTGTTTGGCTAGATTGAGGTGTGTTCAGAAGAAGTCAGCCATTGCAGTTCTGATTTTTTTGTTGTAGGTGTTCCTGACCGATCTAAGGTGAATTAGATGTTCAGTGGAGGGTACTGATCTCCAGGTTCTTTCAGCTGACCTTAGGTTGTGGTGTTCAGTGTTTAGATTGTCTTTGAACCAACGTTTGGAGCTTTTGACGGAAGCACTTTTTAGTTGTAGAGGGGCTATTTCGTCCAGGATGCCAGCAATGGTGGTGTTATAGATGTCGGTGAGGACATGCACATCCAACATGTCTGATTGGGGAGTCAGGGCCTTTCTACAGCGGGATTCTAGATCCATAGAGTTAATATACCTAAGGTTCCTTTTCCATTGTTTCATTTTCTTGGGTTGGACCCTCTTCGGTGATACCTCCTTGTTAATTAGGAAGAACATACAGTAATGGTCAGACCAATCACAAGGGATAATGGCATCTATTGAGATGGTTTTTCCTTTGGAGATGATGAGGTCCAAAGTTTCACCTTTGTTATGGGTTGGACTTACATTGTATTGTGTCAGCTCGTGCTCCAATAAGAAGGTTTTTAGACAGTTTACAGCTTGATCATTTGGGTTAGACCAGTAAAGGTTGAAAGCTCCCAGGAATATTTGGGAAACTAGAGTGTCAGCATTGGAGGAGATTGTGTCCAATAATTGTTCAATGAAGGAAAGATTGGCTCCAGGGGCATGGTAGAATGTGTATAATTTGCATATTGAGCGGTGGTTGCTAGAGATGTTGATGCATAGGTACTAACTGGAGGTCAGCTCGGAGGGATCGGCGTGAGAAACCGAGAGTGTATTTTGATGTATGCAGGCTAAACCACCACTCTGTTTTATGGATCTGTCTAATCAAATTATGTCATGGCTAGGTGGGACTAGAAGGTCACGGATTGGGGTGGACGAGCTTTTTAGCCAGGTTCCCATGAGGATGATGATATCCAGGTCGTTGTTAAGGATGAGGTCAAAGATGTTGGCTGCGTGTTTACTCACAGATCTGCAATTGAGCAGTACTCATTTCAATTGTAGAGGTGTGTAGACGGTCGGACTCTGCACGATGTTCACTCGTTTGAGGTTGTCATTGTTTATAACTCTGAGGTTGTGGAAGTGATCCCTGTTTGGGTTGGCATGGATGGTTTGGATTAAGCTCATATGGGTCTTGCATGATTCCATAGGTGTCTTGTCGGTGTTAAGTGAGAGGGCATATGAGAGGAGAAGAGCAACAATATCATTGTATGACAACTCAGACTTTATTCTTCTGGGGTGGGAGGGGGCATTAGCGAGAGGAAGAGTTTTTGTGGTAAGGTGAGAGGGACTCATGTTTGAGACAGGGACTGCACTCGTGCGGCTCAAGGGTGGGTTCCCTACGGCGCATAGCCTTCTGAGCAGCGGGAGATGTTTGATAGAGAGGGCTCTCGGATCAAGAATTTCATCTGTGAGTAGGCGCAGGTGGAGAGAGATCGCTTCAAGGCGTGCAACCAAGTCTGAATGTTGGCTAAAAAAATAGTGATTGCGTGGATGGTTCCATCCGAGATGTGGTATCTCTCAGGGAAACTGGTGGGTCACAGGCAGTCATGGAGAGGTCAGAGGGAGCCAATGATTCAATGATGTCTTGTGTAGGACCAGTTCACATAGTGAGATGATAGGGGGATAGGGTGTGGGGTGTGCTAGAAGTAAAGTATAGGAGGTGGGTGAGGGGTGGCGGGACGGAGTGGATTAGGTACAATTCATGAAGGGCAAGGCGCTAGACTCTGATTGAGATGGTGGTGTGTTTGGTGGTATCATGCATGGGAGATCACCAAGACAGAGAAAGGACGGTGGGGTGTGATGGGTGGACCCGTTAATGGGATCGGGTGTGACGCATAGTGATCAGGGAAATATATGTCAATGTAGAGCCAATAGTCATTGGAATCAATGATCTAGTGGCTAGTGAGGGGTCTAGTGAGACTAAATTAGAGGAGCCGATAGCACATAGGGAGAGAGGAGGGATATGAGGGGTTGAGGACTTCCCAAGAGTGGTGGTGGCTGTGTGATTGAGATTGTGTGTTGTGGGATGGATTAGGCCGGGAAGATTGTCCATAGCAATTGCAGTTTTTTTGACATTAGGGAAAATATTATACATTGTAGTTAAGTTGTCATTGGAGGCTTGGACTAGGATAATGCCATTATTGTAGAGGGTGATGCTGGCATTCGCATTGAAAAAGAGCAAGGGCGAGTCTGAGAGTTTGAGGCCATGCAGGGTTTTCCTGTATTCCAATACACAAAGCATGGAGTAGAAGACCGACCTCCAACAAGCTTGTGTTCTGGCGTAGAAGATGACGTCATTAGATAGTGTACCCCTGTTGACACAAACATAAACATCTGAGATTAATGTTTTGGGTCGGGTTTTGAGAAACTGGTGTTTGAGTTTTTTGGTCACGTTTTTTGAGAGGTTAGTTGGGTAAATAATAGTGAAGGAGTAGGGTCCTGCCGGGACAAGGTTTATATCCATTATAAGAAAGGCCCAGGTGAAACCTTGTAAGGGCGGGAGCGAAAATATGGGATCCTAGTGTTTTTTTATTTTTTTTAAAGAAAAGAGCGATTGGCAATGGACCTATTCTATTTGATCTATTGGGGATGGGCCTAGATGCCAGCCTAAACTGTTATGGTATGTAAGTGGACAAAGCAAGAAAATCAAGTCGGTAAGAGCATAGGGTGAGCAACATTATAATAAAGCTGTTCGTTAGGATGGGGCAGATGAAAGGACCTACACGTTTTCCTCATAGAAGTGTTTGCACTTGGTATACAGACAGAGCTCCTTTATCGCATGGACGATCCTTGGGATGAGTGAGTCAGAGGACGAGAACTACAAGTTTTTTTCCATAGCAGTATAAGACTGCATAGAGAATAGTCCTACCTGTCTATTGATGCCCGTGCAAGCTGATCCTCCTGGTACTATTTCTCTCTGTGCTGGTAAATGGCAGCCATCTTGATGAATTTTTCGAAAGTGTAAGGAAAGAAGGCAAAATGGACTCCAGGCCAGGACCGCTTTCCAGCTATTTCGATCAACCCGACCGGAGCCAGGAATCACCCGCCTATGTCACTGGTAGCACAAAGACATCACCAAAGAAAACTGCGGATCCAGACATAGGGAGAGTTAGGCGTGAGGTCTGCCCCGCTGCTAGGCTACAACTGTGTTGATCCGGAATCTCTCTGCAGCAGACAGGCAGGCTGGCAGGGGCTGGAACCGCAATTGCTGCACCTCGATGGGAGACAAAGTGGGCCCGATGACCCAGGACGTTAGCACCCTACCCCACAAACTGATCAAGGCCCATTCAGGTTACTAGGCAGCCGGGCATCTTTGCAGCAGCGGCAATAACCAATATGCCTCCGGTGCGAAGAGGGAGCAATCTGGCGAAAGAACCACTGGCAGCAACCCCGCCGATTTCCCTGAAGCTTCGCTCGCTGAGAGATCAGGTGCGGGACGCCAGCGCCGCAGCACCTGCAACCCGAGGTGGAGCCGGAACCCTCCTTCACAGCCAGGCAGGCTGGCTCGGGCTCCACCATGATCACTGCACCCCAGGCAGCAGCTACGCCGATTGGTATGGAGCTACACTTGAGGGTAGATCAGGTGCGGGACGCCTAAGCTGCAGCACCTCCAGCCCGAGGTGGAGCCGCAAACCTCCATCGCAGCCAGGCAGGCTGGCTGTCGCGGGCTCCGCTGTGATCGCTGAACCCCAGGACAACCATGGTGGTCTGAGGCTCCCTGGCAATGGCCGCGCTCCGTGTCACGGGCAGAATCCAGTAAAGCGTAGGCCCCGAAGTGACTGGGTCCCTGTGCATAAAGGCAGTCCGGTCCAGTGGTCCGTCTGGCTACGAAGAGTAGCAGCTCTGTGATAAGGAGAGAAGAAAACCACGAGACATGCAGAACGGCAAGCATCAAACTGGTGAGTAGGTAGTAGACAATTGCTTCATTGAAGTCCCCAACAATGTGGATGTGGATGGCTCGGTGACACCAGGATATTCACCATAATGTGAAACCAGAACCCGGAGCTTGTTCACACTGCTCCCGCTCGGCAGCAATCTCGGCTGTATCTTTAATTGATCATTAATTATGTTAATTATGGACCTTTTTTTAAAATGTAAATGTCGGGTGTGAATTGTGTGGTGTTATTGGGTAGAAAATAAAAAAACTAAATGTATGTAATAATTCATGTTTTTATTTCTAAATATTTTCTAAATAAATATACATATATATTTTGCCAATATTTTGTTGTTAATATTTTGTTTGTTTTTAATTTTGAACTAACTGGAGTGAGAATATTAATTGTTACCCCTCGGCAATTCAACACTTTCCCTACTGTTGCACTGATTGGAGTGGAAATTGTAGATTTTATCTCGCCACTATCCAATAATTTTACTACTGTAGCACTCACTGGAGTGGGAATAGTGATTTTCACCCCTCCGCTATTCAACACTTTCCCTACTGTTGCACTGACTGAAGTGGGAATAGTACATTTTATTCCTCTGCTATCCACCACTTTCCCTCCTGTTGCACTCACTGGAGTGGTAATAGTAAATTTTATTCCTCCGTTATCCATCACTTTCAATCAATCAATCATATGTTTGTTAAGTGCTACTACTCACCCGTGAGGGTCTCAAGGCGCTGAGGGAGGGGGGTTATGTAGGTTCCAGTCCATCAAGGAGGGGGTCTGTCGAAGAGCCAGGTTTGAGGTTTCTTGTGAAGATGGGGAGAGATGTTGTCTGTCTGAGGTGGAGAGGGAGGGCGTTCCAGGCTCTGGCCGCGAGGAAGGAGAAGGAGCAGCCCCCTGATCTGGTCTTTCTGGTGCGTGGGACCACAGCATAGGAGAGCTGGGCTGATCTTAGGGTCCTTTGGGGTGCGTCGAATTTGAGTTGGCTGTTCAGGTATTGTGGTCCAGTGTCGTGGAGGGCCTTGTGAGCATGGGAGAGCATCTTGAAGATGACTCTAGCTTTGATGGGGAACCAGTGGAGTGTGCGCAGATGCTGGGAGGTGTGGCAGTGACTTGGCAGGTTAAGGACCAGTCTTGCGGCGGCGTCCTGGATGTTCTGTAGATTGCGTGTGAGGTTTTTGTTTATTCCGGTGTAGAGTGCGTTGCCATAGTCGAGTCTGCTGATGACCAGGGCTTGAGTGACGGTCTTTCTGTGATCGAGGGGAATCCATTTCAAGGTCTTGTGTAGGAGGCGGAAGGTGTGGAAGCAAGAGGATGGCACGGCGTTGATCTGGCGGTCCATTTTGTGTTTGAAGTCCAGGATGATTACCAGGTTGCGTGCGTGGTCGTGGGTGGCCTTCTGAGGGTGGGGGGCCACCAGGTGTCGTTCCAGGCGTCTGGGTGTGGGCCCATGATGAGCACTTCTGTTTTGTTAGTGTTTAGTTGAAGGCAGCTGTTTTTCATCCATTTGGCGACGGCTTCCATGCCTTCTCGAAAATTGTGTCTGGTGGTGTTGGGTTCGTTGGATAGGGAGAGGATGAGTTGGGTGGCGTCTGCGTATGACACAATGTTGAGTCCATAGTTTGCACTCATTGGAGTGGGAATAGTAATTTTGAATACTCGCTATCCAACACTTTCCCTACTGTTGCACTCACTGGAGTGGGAATAGAAATTTTTACCCCTTAGTTATCCAACACTTTCCCCACTGTTGCAGTTATTGAAGTGGGAATAATAATTCTTACCCCTCCGCTATCCAGCACTTTCCCTACTGTTGCACTCATTGCAGTGGGAATAGTAATTTTTATCCCCCTGCTATCCAACACTTTCCCTACTGTTGCAGTCCTTGAAGTGGGAATAGTAATTTTTACCCCTCCGCTATCCAACACTTTCCCTGTAGTTGCACTGATTGAAGTGGGAAAATTAAGTTTAAAGATTTTTTAAATAGTTTAAAGTTTTAATTTATAATAGATTTTTTTGTATTAGTTTTAATGTTATTGGTATATATATATTACCTACTGGCGGTCGCCAGTAGGTAGTTAAGGTTAGGACCTATTTTCCATAGGAAATCAGCAACATTCTATTTCCAATAACTTTGGTGCCGGTTGACGTATCTTCGCGAATTTTTCAAAACTCGTGGGGCGATCTGGTCCACTGCTATCCTGAAAGTTTGGCGGTTATTGGTCAAGCGGGGGCCGAGAAAAAAGGGGGTGCCAAAATGTGTTTTCCCATGCAATTTCCCATAGGAACCTTTAGTCGCAGCTACAGCCCAAACCGATGAACGGAACTACACCAAATTTGGCAAAGAGGTAGTCCTTGGTTCAGACTCGTGCCTTTTTGTTAAATAGAGTAAATAAAGGAAAAAAATATATATATCTGGGCGGAGGCTAACGACACATATCATCGTGAGATCTGATTGGCTGTCAGCACTTCATCCAAGAAGTGTTGGCAGCCATCTTGGGACCAATATACATGATAGCACCTCATTTAAAAGCATTGCAGTTAATAGAGGGTTTTAAGACTTTAGTTACATTATAAATCATTTGTTGATGGTACCATAATAATCTTAGGAATTGTGGTGTGTTCTAAGGAGATTTTACCATATGAAAAAGCCTTCTGCTGGGATATCATGAATCATGTTTGAGAGAAAACTATTTTCTCATGCTTTTCCCACAGAGGTTTGGAAGGTGATCTATAAGCTATACTGAGAGCATATTTTCTGTAAATTCACATTATCTTTCTCAGTCATGTGAGAATGAAGTCTGACATTCTCAGTAAAACATGTACATTCAACAAGGGCAGGGACTGTCCGTTGATTCCTTTGTGTTCTACTGCAGCTTCCCAAAGTGTTCTAAATAACAACTAGAGTGCTAACAGCCTTACTTATGACAAAAGTATAGCACGCCTGAAGCCATCTTCATTGGAATAAAGTGGTAACTCTTAAAACATTTAATTTAAAAAGGAACAAAATGAGGGGGTACATTTTGCCATGGAAAGTATGATTAGTGCTGCAAAAAGGAAAATATTCGGCACATTTTGAGAGACTTCTCAAATCCTCTTCTATTTCACGAAAAAATAATTCTGACATGCAGACTGAAACATGTACTTTAAATACCAGCAGCAGACTTTCCTGTTGAGCAGTAGCTTTACTACAGTGATCTAATGAGCAACTAGAGTGCTAACATTCAGAATTTATTGCAAATGTGTGACACATCTGAATGCCTTCTTGATGTAATCAAAGTTAAAAAACTGAAAGTATTTCCTACTGAGGAGACTGCAATAAATGAGGAAATTAGTAAACTTCATAACAAATAATTCTCCCAAGATGGCCACCAGAGACAAAAGAGCCCAAATGTAGCACAAATATCACCCAGATGTAGCCAAAGTATAGCCCAATGACAGAATGTCACAGAGTGTTCTAAAGAACAACTAGAGCGCTAACAGTCTTACTTATGACAAAAGTATGGAACACCTGAAGCCCTCTTGATTGGAATAGAGTGGTAACACTTAAAACATTTAATTTGCAAAGGAACAAAATGAGGAGCTTCATTTTGCCACATAAATTATGATTAGTGCTGCAGAAAGAAAAATTAGGGCACATTTTGACTTCTCAAATCCTCTTCTATTTCATTAAAAAAATTCTGACATGCAGACTGAAAAATGCACTTTGAATACCAGTAGCAGACGTCCCTGGTGAGCAGTAGCTTTACTACTGTGATCTAATGAGCAACTAGAGTGCTAACATTCAGAATTTATGGCAAATGTGTAACACATCTGAATGCCTTCTTGATGGAACCAAAGTAAAAAACGGAAAGTATTTCCTACTGAGGAGCCTGTAGTAAATGAGGAAATTAGGATATTTCATAACAAATTAGTCTCCCAGACGTGAGTCCCGTGCTCTCCATGCCGCTGGAGTCAAGCGTCGTGTACCGTATTGCGCATGTGTTGCGAATGCGCGGGAGCAAGAGCCACGGACTGGTCACATACCAATCCCGCATATCACGTAATATTAAATGTATATGATGTAACTGAAAAACACGCAGCCATCGCACACCGTACGCGGTTCCTTCACGACTTTTCCAAAATGGCGACTAGAATCCTCACACCTACCGTGATGTGTACGCTTTGGGTGCGCGACTTAGAAAAATGTGGAAAGAAAAAATAAAACACAAAAAGTAAACAATATTTCAGTTTGATTTAACAAAAAGAAACTGTTGTTGCAATTTTCAGAAAAATATATAATGTTATTTAATTACTAAAATATTTATAAATAAACAGTTAAAAACCTGTAGAAAATCAGTACAAAAAAATTGGTATAACTACTATTACACTTAAAAATTAGCTTTAAAAAAGGCTTTGAAATTCACTTTAAAAAACATAGGTTTCAGAGACGTTATAGTTAGAAATTAGAATTTAAAAAAGCTTTGAAATTCACTGAAAAAACCATAGGTTTCAGAGACGTTATAGTTAGAAATCAGCATTTCAAAAACCTGTGAAATTCACTGAAAAAAACATAGGTTTCAGTTATGTTATAGTTAGCTGGACATTTCACTCGTACAAAACCATCGAAATTCCTCCGTTAGTTAGTTCTGCTAACTATAACTCGTGCGCCCGCAATGCACTACTGATGATGTCACATATTACATCATTCATGACATGGTCAGTGACATCACTGATGACATCACTGATGACATCTCAAATGACATCACTGATGACATTATCCAGTGAATGTGGTTTAGTTTGAAATTTAAATATGTATTATATATATACCAATCTGTATTGAAGATTGAGTGGATATATAGCGGTCTGTATAGGGAGTCGATATTTTTGCATTCTATATTTTTACCTCGATATTCTTTACTTCTATATTTTTGAGGTCGCTATTCTGTCAGTGAACCGCCAACAGGCATGTTTTACCAATAGGATGCTGAATCAGCCTTGTCTCCAAAGGGACGGGTTCCGTCAAAGGGCATGCTCATGAGTGAGGACTGGACATCCTCTAAGAGACAGTATTCTGCAACCAGGTGTGACCTCTAAGCAGCACCAAAGAAACACTGGCTCTGTCAAGTGAGAGATCCAACCAGCATCTGATTATGAACGTTGTTGCATTGCACCCTTCAGCAATAGCTTGGGAAAGTATGGCCCAGGCCTTATCCGGGACCATAGGCAGTACTTGTGCAACCGAATCCCATACAGTATGGGAACAACAGCCCAATAAGCATGCAGAGTTCAAGGACCACATACCCAGGCTGTAGGAAGAAAAAACTCCTCTTTCCAAAAGTATCTATCCTCTTTAGTTCCCTATCTGGTGGTATTGTTGGGAAAGTGCTGGGATTTATTCAAGACATTGAAGCCTGGCCCACCAAGCTCTCTGCGGAGGGATGCTGGGTGAGGAAATCTGAGTCCCAGGTGCGGGCGATGTCAGTAGGAGATAGTGCCTGTGCAAGGCTTGCCCAGGCCCCGAGCAAGACATCAGTGAAGGCTTTGTTGAAGGGTAGTAAAAGTTCTGGTGGGGATACCCCAGATTGAAGCACTGCTGTTAAAATGTTTGTTTTGACTTGAACCGGGGGCAGTTGTCCATCCTGGACCTTAACCGCCCTCTGGACCACCATCACAAAAGAAACCCCTTCCTCCATAACCACTGTGGGAGGAGAGAGGAGGCCACTGTCTAGTGAGGTATCCACACCAATGGCGTCAACCAGGTTCTCATACCAGTTGTCATCAGCCATGGACTCTGCTAGGGGGCCTGTGTAGGAATAGGAATCCTCAGATCCTCTCCCTTCAAGTTCCTCGGTGAGGCCTGCAGTGAAATAGGGCTCTGTGTCCAGTTTAGGCTGTATGGCCTGGTCTGCACCGAACCGGGGTTGTGTGACGCAGATCCGGCTCCAAATTGGCGGGGCTGGGAACAGCGCCATTGCAACAGTCCACCAACAGATCCTCAGGGGTTGACTGGTGCCGAAGGTGACCCCACCAGCAAAGCTCCTGTTGAAGATCCTCCCGAACTCATGGGATGTGAAGGTGCTCCAGAGGGGTTAGTCCACCCAAAAATGAGGCTCATAGCCTCATAAAACTCATGAAGCTGAGCGAGAGTCACTTTGGCTCTAGGAAAGTCTGGTAAGCATGGAATGGACCCAGTTTCCAATGCCTGCTGTACAGGGAACACCTGGGAGTGAGGTTGGGATTCATAGCATCATTCTCTCTTGTCATCCGAGGAATGGGAGTGACGATAAGAAGTCGAAGAGCACTTTAAGTTCTTGGGCTTTTTCTTGTGGGATTTACCAGAAGTCCTGGCGTGAGACGAGGACCAACGTGAGTTAGTCCGGGAGCGGTACCAAGACCTGCAATGTGAATGGAACCTGGAGCGGCGCAGAGTCATTTGATGAGCACCCAAAAGCTTCATTACTCGCTCGCTGATACCTTAGGGTTCATCGAAATTCCTACGATAAGAAATCTGTAGCTAGAAGTTTCTATCAGATGTTCAAGTCATAGAGATCAGCACTTTTGTGAGGACATTGTTCTTCACATCAACGGAAAAGCTCTGTAAGTCCAGTTCTTTAGTAGCTTTTATAATGACTGAATGAACCAACGTGATTTCAAAGGTAGGAGGTCTGGCGCGAAGTCCATGTATATTTCTGGAGCGTTATTGAATGAGCTATCTCAGCATGAACCAGGCACCTCCTAAGGGTTTTCTACACCACCTACTTCATCCCCATATAGGTTAAGAGGGTCGTAGTCCGATCCAATCAGGTCATGGATTCTCTTTCTATATCCTTACTCTTCAATTAGTCTTTGTGCCTCTCTTCCGGAATGTTTGTGAGGATGAGGCTTCATGGAAAGAGGAGGCAGCACCACTAACTCAGAGTATGGTTCCTGAGGCTACTGGGATGGCAGCGTTAGTGGCTTCATTGGTGGTGCAGGGCATGATGTTTGTAGTGGGGCTGCATAGTTTTGCACTCGCGTGAAGGTTGGGACTGCTGGAGGTGGCGCAGGTCCTGCGCCGGATTGCACCATTGTTAAGAACTTTGGGACCGAATGGTGCTCCCCGACAAAGAGGTGCTCATGAGTGGTTCAAGGCCCTGGCAAAAATTTGGAACATTGTGTTGAACAACACAGGCAGGTCAGTCTCCGGTACCGAAACATCTGGGAAAAAAGAGAGGGGCCCACTTTGAAGGATCTTGTCAAGAAGGTGTTGTCACCAATGGCGTGGGTAAGGAGTCCATCAGCTGAGATCGAGGCACCTTGCCACTTGGAGCAGGGTCAGTCAGCTCTACCCTGCCCAACTCCAGCTATGAGGATAAAGATACAGCAGTGGGAGACTGAAGTCATCTGGAACGCTTGTTTCTTCCTCCTTTTTTCCTCTTCCTGTGCTTCTTTTTCTTTGTGATTGAGGAATGCGAGAAGGGGAATCTAGATCGCAGCCTTGACCTCCGATGTCTATGCCTTTCATCATGGGCATGGCCATTAAACAATTTGACGTCCTGCTCCATGATGGTCTCAGATGTAGGTTGAAGCAAGAGTCGCAGGAGCAAGAATTGTGGTGCAATCCCAAACACTACAAACAAATAGAATGTGGTTCTGTGATGGTCACCTGCCCCTTGCCTACAGAGCTTAAAGCCCAAACACCTTAGGGCTGACATGACACTGCACCAAAGACTGTGGGGAAAACCTGACAACTCTCAGGAGAGCGCAAACTCAGGGTCCAAGTCGAAGGCATGGAAAAAACGTACTGATGGCATTGCCTCGTGGTGTATACTATATGGCTTTGGTGATGTCATCATACGCTACTTTCGGGGTAGATGTGAAGCCATTGCCAACTACTGGCAGAGTGAGAGCTTTGAAGTTTTCTAATTCTAGTTTGATGCCTAAAATTATTCTACAAGTGATGAATCTGCAGGTACAAGTATCCATCAGAAATCGTTCTCTTACATGAAATGAAAAATGTAGGGAGGTTTCTAGATGAATATCACCATGCGGTTCCAAGTGGACAAGTTCACAAGAAATATATTATATCACCCCTCGTATTCAAGAAAAATTATCCATCAAATTAAATGCTACTTGACGCTTTCAATGTTTGATGGCAAACACCAGATTAAATAGTTGTATGCCATTATATTGAGGCCAACAATATCTCTCAACAACAATATTGAATACCACTACACAAGGGAAGTATATAATTACTATTCTTATATCTATCTTCACTTGGAGGTAAGAATACATGTAGATAGGAATGGTAATTATACACTTACCTTGCAGTGTAGTTGTAGTTCGATATTGTGGATGTGATACTACTGCTGTGTGATATAGTGCATACGTTACATTGACAAACCATGGGGCTTTAAATGGGTCAGGCAGTAATTAAAAACTGACTTTGTAATAGATCTCAATCTGACCCTACATTCATGTTTTTATAGAGAAGCCTCTGATCGATTTCTCAACAATGACCTCTCACTGTGAAAACCACTAAGGTAATCCATGTCACTAAGGTAGTTCCTGTTTACATTTCACATGTTTTATTTCATTAATTTCCCTAAGAGTATTTGCTTTTCCAGGATGTTGTTTCTCTGTAGTTTTTTTTCCATGCAGTACATTAATCTTGTTTTGAGCACACAGTCAACTGGATCGTCTGTAGGAGTAACAACGTACTGTATACCTGTTTACAGCAACATCTGTGGTTATTAGAAGTCTTAGGAGGCAGGGTTATTTGTGAAAGGAAAACACATGTCACAGCACAGTCTCTTCTCCAGGACTTGGCTTGGGGTCAGCACCTAGTGTCATGCAGCATCCTGGTGCTCTGGCAGTCTAGATCGTGTGGTCAGTGTCTTGCGCTATAATCAAGGGCAAAGGACCTCTACTCACAAGTTTTCAAGTGGCAGCCCTTATGTCCTGAATTTGAGATGGGAATTTCTAACATAATTGATGTGCACCAATGTGAGAGTCTTAGACGCATCCTTATAAACAAATAAAGTAAAAATATGTCAATTCAGACTAAACTGTTTTGGTTATGTTTTTCGTTTGACCTTGAGATGAAGATAATAACGCACTTGTCCTAGAAAAGTTTTGCATCAGATGTTTTATCTATGTCATTGTTAGAGTGACTTGACACTTTTACATGTTACATGGAAAGATAAGTACAGAACACATGTATGTCAAAGGAAGACAAGACAAAGATTCTGCATAAATAGAGAAAATGGATTCTCGATCTATACAAAATGGAGTCTTGGCCTACTAAAGATGGAGTGTGGATTTATGGACTTTACATCAGATGTACAAATATTGGCAGTGCTAAGTAGAAGAAAATGAAGTGCTTACATGTGAATATGGGTGGAGGATAGGGACGTGAATCAGATGCAAATATGTATGGGCAGAAGCAGAGAGTGAAAAGAAGGCGCAGAAGAAGAAAGAGTTTAGGTGTTCAGATTTCAGAAAGATGAGAGCAGAAAAAGGGTGCAAGTGTTTCATAGCGAGGTTGTAGACGAAACTGGTGTGAAAGCGCTAACAGAAGTGATTGCAATAGTTTCAAGACCACTACCTCAGTAATGTTTAATTCCTAGTATCATATTTTCAGAATTGAAACATTTTCAATTCTAATTTATTCAGCACAATATCATTGTTACTCATTTATCTGATACTGAGAACAGGCATTGGCAAAAGTCAATAGGCCTGGCTTGCTCTAGGCGTGTGTCCATTACTGTATGATGTGTCTGGATGAAATAACAGAAAGATCACAGATAGGCACCCAGATAGAACTGAGGTGGCATGTTCAGTGAAGCACAGTATTTTAATTTACTTGTTTTACGCCATTTCCTAATGACATAGGCCAGACCTATTGAAAAAGATTCACAATTACCCTTCTTTGCTCACACAACTTTTAAAGCCCCCTCTTTTTCCATTGGTTTTATCTCAAGTAAAGCCGTGACCCATATCCTACACGGAGCATCCAAAAAGAAAGCGTGAGTCTTCAACTGCTCTAAGTGCGCCGGGTATGCCCAGATGTGGGTCCTGGATTTACTGTGCCACTGGATTCAAGCTAGCCTGGCTGATGAAGGGTGATGCCCCGAAACTGGTCTCAGGATGATTTTTTCCAGTCCAGTGAAGACCTGGCTTGGCAGTTCGGGCTGGACTGTTCTCATGAGGCACAGGGTCAAGACTGATTTGCATATGGCTGGGTCTAAACTGGGGTGCCATGGTGAACAAAAGAACAATGGATTTAACCCAGATCTCTTGACTGGGGCTGAATGTTTGATTTGTTCTGAATTACATCCCTCATTTGTGCGTCTTTTAATTTCTCGCCCTAAGTGCGCCGGGTATGCCCAGACATGGGTCCCGGGCTCACTGTGCCACTGGATTCATGCAGCCTGGCTGATAGGGGGAGATACCCCAAAACCGGTCCCAGGATGCTTGTTTCCGGTCCAGTGAAGACCTGGCTTGGCAGTTCGGGCTGGACTGTTCCAATGAGGAACAGAGTCTAGACTGATTTGCATATGGCTGGGTCTAAACTGGGGTGGCATGGTGAGCAAAAGAACGATGGATTTAACCCAGTTTCTTGACTGGGGGTGAATGTTTGTTTTGCTCTGTATTCCGTCCATCATCTGTGTGCCTTTTGCTTTCTCGCCCTAAGTATGCTGGGTAGGCTTAGAAGTGGGTCCGGGGCTCACTCTGCCACTGGATTACAGCTAGCCTGGCTGATATGGGGTGATACCCTGAAACCGGTCCCAGGATGCTTGTTTCTGGTCCAGTGAAGACCTGGCTTGGCATGGGCAAGACTGATTTGCATAGGGCTGGGTCTAAACTGGGGTTGCATAGTGAGCAAAAGAACAATGGATTTAACCCAGATCTCTTAACTGGGGGTGAATGTTTGATTTTCTCTGCATTCCGTCCATCATCTGTGTCTTTTGCTTTCTCACCCTAAGTGTGCCAGGTATGCAAAGGCGTGGGTCCCGGGCTCATGTGCCACTGGATTCAAACTAGCCTGGCTGATATGAGGTGATGCCCCGAAACCAGTCCCAGGATGCTTGTTTCCAGTCCAGTGAAGACCTGGCTTGGCAGTTTGGGCTGGACTGTTCCCAGGAGGCACGGGGTCAAGACTGATTTGCATATGGCTGGGTCTAAACTGGGACGGCATGGTGAGCAATAGAATGATGGATTTAACCCAGATCTCTTGACTGGGGGTAAATGTTTGATTAGCTCTGCATTCAGTCCATCATCTGTGTGTCTTTTGAGTCCCCCTAGATATTCAGTTTGATCTGGAAGAGGTCTATAAGGCATTGAGGGAAAGCTCAGCTTCTAAAGCACCAGAACCCGATTTTGTCCCTATCGATGTCTTTAAAATGCTCCCGGACTTGTGGGCCCCTTTACTCACTAGAGTTTTAAATTGTTCAAATAAAAGAGGTTTTATTTTGACATGGCAGGAGGCAATTTTGGTCCCGATCTATAAAAAGGGGGACAGGAACGACCCTGCCTGCTATAGGCCCATCTCATTGTTAGATGGTTTTATGAAGATGGCAGGCAGGGTCGTTCTCGCCCGAATTTAAGACTGGCTGGATGATCACGAAGTATTATCGCCCTTTCAGTATGGGTTTCGGAGAGGGCGGGGGACCATTGAGCAGGGGCTAAATCTTTCCCTAATTGTCACCAAATACATACACGCAAAAAAAAAACCTATACGTGACATTTGTAGACCTTATCTCTGCATTTGACTGTGTTGTGCATGATACCCTTTGGCAAACACTAAGGGACATTGGACTGGATAGTCAAATAATTACTTATATCAGAGAACTCTATGCTGGGGCTTGTGCGCGCGTAACATACGGCAGAAGGGGGGATTGTACAGAGTCCTTTAAGATCAATAGAGGGGTAAGACAGGGGTGCATATTAGCTCCCCTGCTCTTTAACCTCTATATTAACAGGGTGGGCTCTTGCTTAACACAACAGTATTATGATTATCCTGTAATAAAGGCAAACCCATCCCTATCCTCCTGTATGCCGACGATGCGGCTATCCTCTCGCAGACAATGGTGGGTCTTCAAAAAGCAGTACAGACCTTTTCACATTTTATGAAGTCCAGGGGCCTAAGTGTAAACTTCTCTAAGACATTTACTATGTCATGTGGCCCAAATAAAGGAAGAACATCATGTCCGATTATCTTAGACGATAGGCGGCTGGAGTTAGCCGATATTTTTTGTTATTTAGGCGTGCACTTTGATAGGCAGGGAACGTGGAAGCCCGCTGTAAATGCGAGGGCTCTAGCATTTAACAGAGCAACTGGCGCTCTCTTGAATTTTGCCCAAAAAATGGGGACTAGGCCAGTCAGAGAGCTTCTACAAATATTTAAATCCAAATGTGTGGCCACTGGTACTTATGGGGCGGGTATTTGGGGCTGGCAGCAAGTGGAGGCAATACAGCGAATTGAGAACAGGTTTTTGCGATTTTTAACAGCAACACCAAAGAGCACTGCCATATATGTGCTACACGCTGAAGTTGCCCTCCTTCATATTACAGACACTATAAAACTAGCCCCTGTTTTACTTTGGCATAATGTCTGGACTAACCCAGCCACAGTTTAGCTTGTGATGGGGCTAAAAATATTAAATGGTTCAGGTATATTAAAAATGTTGTTAGTGTGATTGGTCATCCGGAATATTTTTCCATCCCGGTCACATTGGAACAGCTCTCGCGATCTACGTTACAAAAGACTCTGCTAGAACATCTGGAATTGCAAAGATGGAAGGGTGAAAGGTCTAAAACAACTGTCACGTCCCACGACGAGGTGACTTCCCAAAGGGGTATCCAGTTGTACCTTGTACTGGATCAACCCCTGTATCATCGTAGGCTCCTGACATACTTTCGCCTGGAAACTTTTTATAGACTTGTAACATTTCCGACACGTAATGATTGGGCAAGAGAAAAAAGACGCTGTCCTTGTGACGATAAATCATACCAATCAAACATACATTGCACTCTTTTTTGTACTTTATATAGCCACCTTAGGCGACAAATTTTGAAACCTCTTCTGTTAGTCTGGGGCTTAAGAAAAGCCAGAGATGCCTATAATAAATTAAGGACATTGGATGATCATCTTACCATTAGTACAGTGAGCCTTTATTTGACTGCAATCCTGAGAGTGAGAGGGACCATAACTATGGAATAGTATTAGTCAATTAATTAGATACAAATAACATGTATGTGACTAGATTGTACTGTGTTATTTAACCTTTTAATATTTTTTAACAAAAAACTGTCTTTAGTGATGTTTAAAAACATGAGTGAAAAATATGAAGTTTTAATTTTGATTTTACTTGTATACTTTTATGAATTGTAAATCCAATTCGAATAAAGTTTTTGAAACAAGTCTTAAAGTGGCATCAAATACAAGAGTTCGCCTACTTGTACAGACGCAAGAGAAATCATTAACTGGCTTAGAGAGCAAAATAGTATTAATTTCAAATCTGATGCACAAATGTATCTTCAACACTTCTTCCGCCTATCTCAAACAAGCATTAGCAAACATTAAAGCTATTGACTTTGGCAATGTTTTAGCTAGGCTGAACAGCAGCACACAGGCTTCAGTGTGGTTAAAACTAATTTAAGGGAGCATAGCAACAAACCATTGCCACAGTCGGCAATGCCTATGCTATACAGCATGACTAAAAGGCAATGGCAGAGCCATTAGTCTCCAGGGCGTGAGCTTTTGGCTTTGCCAATGCTTGTTAGGTTTTGGTACAACACTCCTGTGATTCTGACAAATCTCTTAATCTCTGCTTGTGTTAAAAAATATGACATTTGCCAAAACATACTTTCAGATAAAGAAAGCAATTGCCTACATGTCCATGTCTTAGTGAAAGTATATTTGGAAGCAGAATACATCTGTTGTCACAATAAACATCCATTTCGAAGATGAAAAGGGCTTCTTTGAAGTGAGGGTGGCATAGTAATATATAACTACAAATGACAAGAGGTTCAACCAGGACAACAGGAAGAAGAAAGAAATAAAAGTTGCACCTCCATCAACTTGCAATGAGCAGAAGGACAAATCAGCACTGAAATAAAGTTTAATGGCAGGTCCATGTTCCCACGGTCCCCAACCCTGTCATCACAGTAGACCTGCTGTTATTAGCTGATATTTAGTATACCTACAACCAAAAGGCAAAAGACATCTTCCTTGTCCACCCGAAAATGCTCATTGCATCACATGTGGCCAAGGAATAGCTCTTTGCAATCTTGGTAGTTAAGGGAACCCCACACTCTTTAATTCCATTCCTAAATGTAATACTTCTCAGTCTACATAAAGATTTTTCAAATTGTCTTATGAACTAGTTTCAAGTTGTATTGCACCATGTTGAACTCTACTGTGCAAGACCTGAACCTCTGGCATTTGTTTGCCGTGTGTGCGTGGTTCTCGCAATAATACCTGGTTTGTCTTTCTGTTTTAATGCATCAACCCTCCATCCCGCCCAAAGCAAAGGGCATTTTTGGTGCTTCAATTAAATATCGGTTCGACCTCTCTCTTGCTGTGACAGTTTGCACAGTGTGTGAACCCCTCTCATTGTTGCATTTCCGCCTGCCCCACTACTCTCACTTATTTCATTGTGGCATTGACCGCCTGGACTCGCTCCTGCACGGTCGCTCCCCACGCTCCCTTGGCCCTGGAACGAGTACTGGTATCGTTAGCTGCTTGCATTGATTCCATACAGCGCTGCTTGCATTGATTTCATACAGCGCTCTTGCACAGAACTGTTACCTTTGTAATTTGCTGCCTGAATACTGGTTTCGCATTCTGCACATATTGAAATAACATCGCGCTTCTGCACGCAACTCGTTTCTGCAATTACTTGTGAGCTGCTTGTCATTTGTTTACATAGCGCTTCTGGCCGGACCCACCATTGGTCTGTAATTGTGTGGAAATAGCTCTGCCTTTACTTCGACTGTGCCCCGGTTTCGTTTTGACTCTGTTAGCCACCATTTTGTTGTTGTTGTCATCTCTCCTGGCCCGCCTCTACCTCCCCGCGACCGCCTCCCAGCTGCCCCTCCCACCCATGAATAGCAGACTCGCCTCCTCCCTTGTGCAGCTGTGACCGCCTGGACTCGCTCCTGCACGGTCGCTCCCCACGCTCCCTTGGCCCTGGAACGAGTACTGGTATCGTTAGCTGCTTGCATTGATTCCATACAGCGCTGCTTGCATTGATTTCATACAGCGCTCTTGCACAGAACTGTTACCTTTGTAATTTGCTGCCTGAATACTGGTTTCGCATTCTGCACATATTGAAATAACATCGCGCTTCTGCACGCAACTCGTTTCTGCAATTACTTGTGAGCTGCTTGTCATTTGTTTACATAGCGCTTCTGGCCGGACCCACCATTGGTCTGTAATTGTGTGGAAATAGCTCTGCCTTTACTTCGACTGTGCCCCGGTTTCGTTTTGACTCTGTTAGCCACCATTTTGTTGTTGTTGTCATCTCTCCTGGCCCGCCTCTACCTCCCCGCGACCGCCTCCCAGCTGCCCCTCCCACCCACGAATAGCAGACTCGCCTCCTCCCTTGTGCAGCTGTGACCGCCTGGACTCGCTCCTGCACGGTCGCTCCCCACGCTCCCTTGGCCCTGGAACGAGTACTGGTATCGTTAGCTGCTTGCATTGATTCCATACAGCGCTGCTTGCATTGATTTCATACAGCGCTCTTGCACAGAACTGTTACCTTTGTAATTTGCTGCCTGAATACTGGTTTCGCATTCTGCACATATTGAAATAACATCGCGCTTCTGCACGCAACTCGTTTCTGCAATTACTTGTGAGCTGCTTGTCATTTGTTTACATAGCGCTTCTGGCCGGACCCACCATTGGTCTGTAATTGTGTGGAAATAGCTCTGCCTTTACTTCGACTGTGCCCCGGTTTCGTTTTGACTCTGTTAGCCACCATTTTGTTGTTGTTGTCATCTCTCCTGGCCCGCCTCTACCTCCCCGCGACCGCCTCCCAGCTGCCCCTCCCACCCACGAATAGCAGACTCGCCTCCTCCCTTGTGCAGCTGTGACCGCCTGGACTCGCTCCTGCACGGTCGCTCCCCACGCTCCCTTGGCCCTGGAACGAGTACTGGTATCGTTAGCTGCTTGCATTGATTCCATACAGCGCTGCTTGCATTGATTTCATACAGCGCTCTTGCACAGAACTGTTACCTTTGTAATTTGCTGCCTGAATACTGGTTTCGCATTCTGCACATATTGAAATAACATCGCGCTTCTGCACGCAACTCGTTTCTGCAATTACTTGTGAGCTGCTTGTCATTTGTTTACATAGCGCTTCTGGCCGGACCCACCATTGGTCTGTAATTGTGTGGAAATAGCTCTGCCTTTACTTCGACTGTGCCCGGTTTCGTTTTGACTCTGTTAGCCACCATTTTGTTGTTGTTGTCATCTCTCCTGGCCCGCCTCTACCTCCCCGCGACCGCCTCCCAGCTGCCCCTCCCACGCTCCGCCCCCTCCACTATCCATTTAAGGCAGATGTCCCAACGCGCAGCGTCCACGCGCTGCGGCCGCGCCGAAGGTGCGCCAAAGGTAAGCCCGTCTACGCCCGTCCGCGCCAAGACCGCGCCCAGCGCCAGACCCCCTGGCTCCCGTACCACCCACCCCACCCGCATTACATACAACGCCTCCACCCTCTTAGCACTTAACCCCGGCCGATTCCCTAACTGCGCCCCAGCAGCACCAGGACACACCCACGGACCCTTCACCTGCCACTCCTGCAAATTCAGCTGCATTAAGACCCACACCAAACCCTCAAACATCAAACAAAGATCCAATACCAACCACCTCAAATGCATCCTTCTCAACACCCGCTCGGTTCACAAACACGCCATCGACCTTTGGAATCTACTCGACACCATTTCTCCGGACATCGCCTTCCTAACAGAAACTTGGATGAATGCCTCTTCAGCTCCAGACATCACCATACCCATCCCGGATGGCTACAAGATCATCCGTAAGGACCGCACCCTCCAAACAGGAGGAGGCATCGCCACCGTCCACAAGAACACCATCCGCGTCTCAACCAGCTCAGAAGACAAACTAGCTATAGCCGAACACCTTCACTTCCAGATCCACACCGACCCCAAGACCACACTTAGAGGCACCCTCCTCTACAGGCCACCAGGACCCCGCACTAGATTCAGCGAAGACATCACTGACTTCATCACCCCACACGCCCTCCCCTCGGAAGAATACATTCTACTGGGAGACCTCAATTTCCACCTGGAAAAGAGCAACAACAGTAACACTACCACCCTCCTGGACAACCTCGCCAATCTCGGACTCAAAGAACTTGTTAACACCCCCACACACTATGCAGGACACACACTCGACCCTATCTTCACTTCCAGCAAGCATATCTCCTTCACGCACACCACACCCCTCCACTGGACGGACCACAGTTGCATCCACTTCACTTACAATAAGACCACGATCCACAACCTCCCTCAACCAACTCTGTGAAGAAATTGGAACAAAATCACCATTGACCAGATCTCCACATCGCTTCTTCAAAAACCCCCGGCCTACTCAACGAACCCTAACCAAGCCGCCATCAACTTCACACAATGGTTAACCCAAACCGCCGACAAACTAGCTCCCTTGAAAAAACATCAAACCAAACAAGGCAGCAAGAACGCCCCCTGGTTCAACGATGACCTTAAAAAATCCAAGAAGCTCTGTCGTTCCCTCGAGGAAACTTGGAAAAAAGACCCAAACACTATCACCCAAGCCGCCTTCAAAAACGCAACCCGCAAACATCACCAACTAATCCAGACAGCCAAGAAATCATCACTCAAAGACCGACTAGACAACAACGCCCGCAACAGCAAAGAACTTTTCAACATCATCAAAGAATTCTCCAACCCCACCGCCAGCTCAAACGACATCACCCCCTCTCAAGTCCTCTGCGACTCCCTAGCCTCATTCTTCCATGACAAAATCGCCGACATTCATAACAGCTTTGACAACCAACCCTTAAACCAGTCAACCTCACTTACCTCCGAACCTGTAACTCCTCCGAATAACCTTTTCGACTGGAACCCAATCACCACAGAAGACACCATCCGCCTAATGAACTCCATCCACTCAGGATCCCCTACAGACCCATGCCCCCATCACATCTTCAACAAAGCAAACTCCATTATCGCACCCCATCTCCGAGACGTCATCAACTGCTCCCTGAACTCCGCCACATTCCCAGAAAGCTGGAAACACGCCGAACTCAGCGTCCTTCTGAAAAATCCCACAGCTGACCCCACCGAACTCAAAAATTACCGCCCCATCTCGCTCCTCCCATTCCCTGCCAAAGTCATTGAAAAAGCCATCAACAATCAGCTCGCCGCCTTCCTCGAAACCAACAAATCACTCGACTCCTCTCATTCTGGATTCCGAGCCAAACACAGCACCGAGACCGCCCTCATCGCAGCAACAGACGACATTCGAACACTACTGGACAACGGAGAAACAGTCGCCCTCATCCTCCTTGACCTCTCTGCAGCCTTCGACACAGTCTGCCATAGCACCCTGATACAACGCCTCAGAGACATCGGAATTCAAGGAAAAGCATTAGACTGGATCATCTCGTTCCTCGCTGGAAGAACTCAGAGAGTCCGCCTCCCCCCTTTTAAGTCAGAGGCCACCGAAGTCACCTGCGGCGTCCCGCAAGGATCATCACTCAGCCGCACCCTCTTCAACGTCTACATGAGCCCCCTCGCAACCATCGCACGTCAACACAACCTCAACATCATCTCATACGCTGATGACACTCAGCTGATCCTCTCACTCACCAAAGACCCAATCTCCGCCAAAACCAACCTACATGAAGGGATGAAAGAAGTAGCCGAGTGGATGAAGCACAGCCGTCTGAAACTAAACTCGGACAAAGCTGAAGTCCTTATCTTAGGCGCACCCCCTTCCGCCTGGGACGACTCTTGGTGGCCAACGGCACTAGGAAAAGCCCCCATACCAACGGATCACGCACGGAACCTAGGCATCATCCTGGACTCCTCACTCTCGATGACCAAACAAGTCAACGCCGTCTCATCATCATGCTTCAACATCCTACGCATGCTCAAAAAAACATTTCGCTGGATCCCCACCGAAACAAGAAAAACGGTCACCCACGCACTGGTTACAAGCCGTCTGGACTACGGAAACACCCTTTACGCCGGTACCACCGCAAAACTGCAGAAAAAACTCCAACGCATCCAAAATGCTTCAGCCAGACTCATACTAGACATCCCCCGCACAGACCACATTTCCGCTCACCTGAAAGACCTCCACTGGCTCCCCATCAACAAGAGGATAACGTTCCGTCTACTTACCCACGCACACAAAGCCCTATACGAACTTGGATCTGATTGCCTCAACACGCGCCTTTCCTTTTACACCCCCACCCGCCAGCTGCGTTCGTCCAACCAAGCCCTCGCCGCTGTGCCGCGCATCCACAAAGCCACCATGGGGGGAATTCCTTCTCCTACTTAGCGGCCAAGACCTGGAACTCCCTTCCCACCCACCTACGCCTTACTCAAAACCACCTAGCCTTCAGAAAACAGCTTAAAACCTGGATATTCGATAAATAAACCTACCCCCTTCCTCAAGCGCCTTGAGACCCTCTGGGTATGTAGTGTGCTATATAAATTCCGACTTGACTTGACTTGACTTGGCAGTATTGGTTCAGTTACACATTTCACAGTCTCTCGCTTTCTTTGCCAACATTGTGAAACCTAAAAAGATGTAGGACTTGCCAGGTTTCTGAATCACTAATTAGAATACTGCTGACAAATGACATCACATGAACTTTGGCCCAACAATGATGTCATGGTAAAGTCACATGGCATTAGTTGAGACAGAGAGGACAAGATTGTGCAGCATCTGGCCTGGAGATGAAATCATGAGATAAAAATGGGATGATGTAAGTTATGGAGCTTTGGTCAATGTAACCAGACTTGGCCTCGCTGACACAGCAGAACTTCGAAACTATAGCTCATCAGAGGGACTGAAGCCTTCCAACCTTTGAGGGGCCTTCTGAGCGTTTTTGGTAAAGTGTCTTTAAGCTCAGGAAGGTTTATGAGGTAAAGACCAATTTCACCAAAAGCTGTAAGATGACTCAGATGAAGCGGCAGCCTGCTGGCTACATCCGCAAATATATACAGTACAAAAAGACGTACTTTTTCAGTGAACTTTTTCGTGAAACACCATCAATGTTGACCCGACAATTATATTGGTTTTGTCACCCTGAGACATTTGGCTGGTTAACAAACGAAGAAAAGAAGATTTAGAAAGCCTTGTCACGTGGTCTGTGAAGAGTGGTCAATACATAAAGAAAATTATAGGAACTGTCATCCTGGGTACAATGGGGGCACGGTCAGCGGGGTCAGAGATGTGGCTAAAAAGAACAAAACATTTTGTACATTTTTCGTTTGCTTTTACCTACAGGTAACTGCATATAATTTAGCAGACACACCTTTTAAAAAAATATATATTCTTGATTGGCATTTATGACATTCAAACAAAGCAAACCATACATTTATAAGTACGGTCTCATTATGTGCATATTTCCACCGTCTGAAACATCTAATTGCAGTTGTTATAAACAGCAGGGTTTTAACATCAGTTATTCACTTCCAGGATTCTAACATCATGTTTAACCCCGTTCCTTAAGACACAGCTGGCTCGTATCTCCTGCACTTGTTTTCAAGACCTCGACATACTAGGATATCTCACGGGGAGCAGCAGTGTCCTCTATCCACGTGTCATGTTCGCCCACCAATGACCTCTGTGAATGAATAAAAATGTCCATATGCGGACCAATTAGAAGCCAAAAGAGAAATACGAACAAACAAAAGAACACCAGCAAACAGAAGATACCCAACTAAACTGAACATTGACTACAACTTCCGGGGGTTCACTACCTACATATCAGATCATCTTTTCACCGATGCTGTTAATTTTGGAGGGTTTTGTGCTCTCTTGGTGCCAGGAAAAAGACGTGGGGGGGGGCTTGGGGGGGGAGCGGACACCCTTCCGGGGGTCCACTACCTACATATCAGATCATCTTTTCACCGATGCTGTTAATTTTGGAGGGTTTTGTGCTCTCTTGGTGCCAGGAAAAAGACGTGGGGGGGGGGAGGCTTGGGGGGGGGGGGGGGGGAGCGGACACCCCTTTAATAAAAAGCAAATGCACCTTACATGAATGTGATGGAAATGCATGTTTTTGTAGGACAGCTCGGTTGGCAAATGCAATGTCTTCAGATGTCTGTGGCTGTAACCTGGACGGTCACTGATTTTAATACTGGTTAGTGCACAACGGAAATAGTGATCAGTATTTCTAGTGCTAAGAGGTCTAAGCCTGTGACAGAAAGCACTGAGAATTAGTAAATCATGGGTTTAAACCATGTAGTACACAAAAAACAAGATAAGCTGCACGCAGTGTGAGCTGGTTGTCGCAAATTGCGCTAAAAGATTTTGTGTAAATGTTTAGTGGTTTTAAAAGTTATGTTTTTAGTAATAGGCTGCTTGTACCCGATTTTGTGTAGGTTTCCATTAAAAGGACAAACTCCATACTCTGACAATTAAATCCCGCAGTGTCTCTGAAGCAGCCTTTAGATCTGCTGATTACCCACATTTACATGTTTTCGAGGTTGCAGGCACCCTGGAGAGGCTTGTTCTTTAGCTGCCTCGCCCTTCTCTCAAATGATGGCAGAAATGGTTGTTTTTTAAATAAAAAGTGTGAGAACTGTTTTGACCAATTTAATACAGCTTGGGAACTTCCTCCCCCGCCCCCCTGCCCACTTTGATCTCTGCGTGTAAACAATGTATACTTCAGCCCTGTCCACTAGACACCCATGAATGTACTGTAGACTGTAGGGAGCCTCGGCAGCCTGTGCAACAGATGCATGGGTGTGGAGCCACGAGGTGGGATATTCTTGAATGTGGCTGGGGTGAGCACGTCACTGAAGGGATGTGCTGCTCTGGCAGCGGGCCCACGCGGTCCTCTCCTACGTGAAGGGCCTCTGCTCTCCAAGGCAGATGTTCCCCCATTGCTCCAGCTGCAGCTGGCACAGGAACTCTTCCCCGGTGCGCGTCTTCCTTCCGTGGCGGCTCGCGCTCGCAGTGGAAGAATCCCCATCTGTTGCTTCATTTCCTCCAGACCCACCTGCGGCGGCTGGGATTCCCAGACAGGCTCTTGGAGCGCAAAGGCCTCAGCTCTTCACGCTGGTGCGTAACAAGAGCACGGTCTCGATGCTTCGATTCAGAAAAGCGCAGTTGTGTGACCCCGTTAACATATAGCAGCCTTACTGTTAATTGTTAGTGCTGTCGAGTATAACAGTTGCTCTGAGAAGTGCTTTTATAAAAGTATTGCAATCCAGCTTAAAAGTGTCAGTGCTGTCTCTTTAAAACATACAAGAATGTATTATTACTGTTAAGAAGTGCTGGCATTTTCTCAACGTATAGCTGTCGTGTGAGGAGGACCTGTTAAACAAGCATTGGCAAAAACCAATAGGTCTCGCCTAGGTAGGAGCTATTGGCTTTGCCAATGTGTTTTAGCCATGTACACCAGCGTGGATGCTGTTCAGCATGGCTTAAACGTAGACCTGTATAGGAGAGTGGCGTGGAGTGGAGTGGAGTGACGTGACATGGCATAGAATGGAATGGAACATTGTGGAGTGGCATAGAGACGCATGGCATATGATAGAGTGGACAGTTGCAGAGTGGTGTAGAGTGCCATAGAACAGTACGGAGTGGAGTGGAAGAGAATGTTGCAGGGCGTCATAGAGTGGAGTGGAGTGGTGTACAGTGAAGTGATGTAGAGTGGAGCAGAGTGGAGATGCATGAAGAGACATAGCGTGGAGTAAAGTGTCCTGAGTGGAGTAATGTGTCATAGAGTGGAGTGGCATAGAGTAGAGTGGAGTGGCGTAAAGTTGAGTTGGGTGGTGCAGAGTTTTGTTTAGTGCCATAGAGTGAAACGGCATAGAGTGGTGTGGCACAGAGTGGAGTTGGGTTGAGTGGCAAAATAAGGAGTGATTATCGTGTTGTGGAGTGTCACAGGGTGGGGTGTCATAGAGTAGACTGTCATAGAGGGACATAGAGCATCGTGAAGGTCATAGAGTGGAGTGCGTACAGTGGATTAGAGTGGCCAAGAGTGAAGCGGCACTGTCAAGTCAAGTCAAATTTTATTAGCATAGTTACTTAAAACCATTACATAAGAAACATAGCATTTAAAATCTTGTAAAATATTTTGTAGGCAGATAGTAGTCCATTAAAAATATACAAGTTGAGTTATTTAAATATGTCTTGATATAAAATTATGCGTCATTGGAAGCATAGCCCTTAGTGTCAAGTCAAGTCAATAATACTTTATTCGGTTACAGAAAAATATAATCATAAAAGCACATAAAAATAATCATACATTTAAAAAAAAGAATATCTCTATTTAAAAACAGTCAAATACAAAGGTAGAGAAGGGCACATCATACATCAGGATCACATTATAATTGATTTTCGTATTCTAAAAACATTTTTTAAAAGGACCACAACTGAGAATACCACAAAAACTGTCTCCAATTTTTGAAGTGCCACAAATGCAGGGCGACAGAGCCTCAATCCTAATTATTTTAAAAGTGGGACAATCCATTTTTTCCTTTGTGGGAGATAAAATGTACAAAAAAACAGAACATGTGTACTAGATTGCTCTGAAACATCATCACAAGGACATTTACATACATTTTTTGTCCAATCGTTAACTACCGGGAAGGTTAATAATCTATGAAGGGAACCCAGGCGAAATCATGTTAACAGGAAATGATCATAATCTTTCATTGGAAGGCGTAAATATGGCTGAATGGAGAATGTTGTTATTGTAAGGTTGTGTGCTTGAACCGTGGTTTTACTTAGTTCGGCACATAATCTACGATCTGCTAAATAATTTAGACAAGTGGTCTTAAGAAATGTTCTACTCATTTTAGCCATAGTTGAAGGATTATCATGAAAATCATGCAGTCCTACATCATACAGGAACTTTTTTACATAAGATAACCATCCAATCCGTCTTACCCCTTCCAGGATCTTGCTATCATCTATTATTCCCCTGTTAAATTCTGTCTCCTCAGTGATCCATATCCTGTGACATAAAAGGACTGGCTGAATCTTTATTATGTCTTCTATATAGGTCAGTCCTAATTCAATATGGCACACAAAAGAGGAGGTACTTTTGGGGACCATCAATAAAAACTTAAAAAACATATTTTCTGCTGCCTGGATTGAATCTACTTCCACATATCCCCATATGCCCTCTCCATAAGTGGCAACACTAACGCATTTACCCTTGTAGATTTCTAGAAGTTCCACAGCAGGTCGCCTACCCAATCTCCTAGTAAAATTTGAAAGTGCAGATAAAGTTGTAATATAGAGTAGCCTCCTTGATTTGACGGCTTGCACCATGACCCTGTATTATCAAACAATATACCCAAATAAGAAAAGGTCTTAGTAGAGTCTATCCGTTTTTGGTCAATACAAATTTAGTTTTTCTTAGAACACCCTGGTCCGCAGTTCATTACAAATGTTTTTGTGGGATTAATAGTGAGACCTCTCTCTGTCATATAATTTGCAAAAGTAGTAACCACCCTTTGTAGACCCAGCGGAGTACGTGCCATTAAAACTGCGTCATTCGCATATAGTAAAGCGGAGATGGGCCGCTTACCAACATCGGGGAGATCTTTGCATCCTTGAACCAGTACGTTCTCAATATCATTTATGTATAAAGTGAAAAGGAAGGGTGCGAGAATGCACCCTTGCCTAACCCCTCGTTTCACTTCAAAATGTCTGGTGCATTCACCCCCTTTCCTGTAACGAACCCGTGCTCTAGCCCCTAATACAACTCTCTAATAATACAAATCAGTGAGGTGTCTATGCCCATTTTCTCGAGAGTGGACCACAACTTATTGTGGTCTACACAATCGAATGCCGAGGTTAAATCGACGAAGGCCAAATATAAGGGCACTTTTTTAGCCTTTATGTATTTATTTAGTAGAATGTTCAAATTTAGGCCCTGCTCAATGGTACCACGTTTTTTCCTAAACCCAAATTGTATGTCACTGATTATTGTCCCTGATTCAGCCCAGTCTTGCAGCCTATTCAATAAAACACGGCCTAGGATTTTTACTGTTGAATCTAATAAAGATATAGGCCGGTAACAAGCCAGGTAATTTCTGTCCCCTTTTTTATGTATGGGTACGAGAATAGACTGGTACCAAGTTGTGATGAAACCAGCTGAGACTGAGGCATTGAATAATTGCGTAAGTAGGGGCCCCCATAAGGCAATGTTAGTTTTAAATACATCGACCGGAAAACCGTCCGGCCCGGCAGCCTTCCCTCCCGAACTAGAGACAATTGCTGTATTAACCTCTTCCAGCATAAAAGCATTCCATGATTCCGTTACAGGTAAACCCACTTCTTCACTAATGTGTAAATGTAATGGTTCTAACACACCCACTGTATGTGTTAACTCTAGTGATTGTCTATTTGGTTTATCATATAGGAGGGTAAAATGTTCAACCCATCTATTCTCAGTGATTGCTAATTCAATAGCTGGGGCAGACTTGTCATTAAGCCCTTAGTGATGATCCCCCCCTTTGGCAGGGATTTTTTTAAAAGTTGAAGTGCTGTAGGGGCATAGAGAGTAGAGTATTGCTTGAATTTAAATAATTTCTGCAAAGTGCCTTAAGTCAGCTATGAGTTGTTTTGGGCCGAGAATCCCTGCCCAACAAGCTCGCATTTTTTTGGCCACCAATGACAGGAATTATACTAGTCAGCAGTTCAGCTGTGGATCCTCTGGTGCAAAGCAGGCCAGCACTACCTGTGCGGTAGACTGAATCCCTCTTTGATTAAAATAGACTTTGTGGAACTGCCTCCGTTCCTTGTGGATGTCCTTGCAATTGCATAGGAGATGCAGCAGATCTTCAGTGGCTGTGCCACATAACCTATGCAGTCCGTAAGCCAGAACTGAAGGTGCTGAGCACATGGTAGTAGCCCTAGGCGATATTTCAGGAATTGGGTTTTAACAGTTTTTGAGTATCCTAGGCTGAAGCATTTTTGAGGCGCCAGTGCAGTGTAAGTGCTCCAAGTCATCCACTGTTGGCCCTCTTTGCAAGAGCAGATTTCTCTTCAGCCAGCGCTAAATGTTTTATTGATTCCCACACTAGTTTTTTTAATGCATTATTACTGATAGTTGATTCCCAGAGCTGCAAGAGCCCTGTTCTGTGCAATCATTCCTTGAGGTAAGTTGTGGCAGATGATAATTCTCTCTATTGCAGTTCTACGCATAGGTAGCGATTGAGGTTATCGGGTGGAGCCTTACGTATTTTGCTACAGATGAAGATGAATGCTCCTTGCCTGGCGAGGGTCTGCTTTTGTAATCCAAACTCCAGCCTGATCTGTGCTGGTGAGGTGTGATTTGGCAGGCTGAAGATGATTCTTATTACAGTGCTGTCCAGGGTTTAAGCATCCCTGCCCCTCTGTAGTTCAGTGCTATAGGCTATCGTTGGTATGAGTTTGGCTTGTGTGAATCGAACTAAGGGGAGTAGTGATGGACCTTTCAGTTTTGAGCTAATGTTCCTTAATCTGACTGCCAAATCAAGACCTTTCCTTCTGATCGAATCCCTCTGGGCGACAAAGTGGTCTCCCTTGTCTATGATCAAACCTAAGTATTTATATTCCGTTGCTGGTTCGATGTGGGTTCTTCCCCCAATACCAGACCGGTTGCCTCTTGAAGTTTTTGCCAATCATCATAGTCTATGTTTTCCCCAGATGGATGTTTAGGCAATTAGCTTCTGAAAATTCTTCTATTGCGAGGAGGAGGTGCTGTAGGTCGACCTGCAAATGGCTGACCAGGACTATATCATCCGCACAGAGGAAGCATGGCAGTGCTAGGCTTCCTAGTCTAGGGGCAGTGGAGTTGCAGGAGTTCAATGCCTGTACCAAATCTGCCAAGAAGAGATTGAATAAAATACGGGCAAGACACATCCCTGCTTGAGCCCCTTGCTCATCGGTATGCATCTTGATAGAAAAGAGTCATTGCCAAGCTTTAGCTGTACCCACATATCTGTGTGGGCAATGATTAGCAGGTTCAGCAGAGTTTGTGGGATCCCCCATTGTGCCAGTTTGCTCCAAAGTCTGTTGTGATTCACGTGGTCAAAGGGAGCTTTGTAGTCGATAAAGAAAAGATGTAACAGCATTTTTGATGCTTCCACCTTGTCAATCAGCAGTGACATGGCCAAGATGGTTGTTGTTGTTCCGGTAGACTTTGAAAACCCTGTCTGATTGAGCAGTATGAATTACTTCTCATTGGCACATGACAGAAGTTCCTCTAATAATGTTCCTGCAAAGTATTTTGCCTCACTGTTTCAGAGAGCAGCTAGGCAGTAGTTCTTTGGCTGTGGCTTGTCACCGGTTTTGAATGTCATGGGAGATTATTGAGCCCCTCCAGGAGGATGGAAGTGTGGCAACCTGCCCTATTTTAAGTGAAGAGAGGCTCAAGAGCGTCATCCCAGAGTTCTGCATCCTGTTTGAACAGTGCTGGGGTAATTCCATTGGGCCTTGAGCCTCCTCCCTCCTGCCTTTGCCAATTTGTCTTCTAATTGCTGTGATGTTAAGTGCTGGAGATGATGCAAGTGTCATGCTCGTTTCTGTTGGAGACGGAACTGTGGAAATGCCTTTATCTGTCTGGATGGCAGCCAGGGTCCCACTTGCATGTCTTATTAGTTCTGGGCCCTAGATTTCCGGGGTGTAATCTTGATGGAATGCCCCCCGAGATGTCTTGCCCAGACTTCTTCCTAGATGTGGGATGAGATGCTCTTGTGTGAGGTGCGGGTGATGCTATTGATCGATCCCCAAAATGTTGTGCTACCTTTCTGCTTGATGTCATCATAGAGTTTTGTCCAGACCTCCTCTTCCCTTTGTCTCTTGGCAGCCCATTTCAATCTCTTTAGCTGTACTTTTTGCTGTCACAATAGTGTCAGAGAAGTGTTGTCAGTAGGGTTGTGGCGATGAGACCTTAGCCAGCGGTTGATCATGCTTTTTGTGTTCTTAATTTGGACCCATTGCACTTTTGGGATGCGCTCCATCCTACTGTTATTTTGGTGCACTTACGGTTTGATTGAATCGGCAAAGGTCTCTGCCATTTTAGTGGAAAAGCACTCCTACTCTCTACGTCATTTGTTCCGTATCGTGTCTCAAAAAGAAATGTGGTGGATTGCGAAAAATGCCCAATTGTTGCTTGTGCAAATTTGTTCCTCTTGTAATCAATTGTGGAGACTGGTTCTGGTGCAGCCCATGACCATTCGAACGTGGGCATAGTTGTTCGTATTGAGTGCTCTTGTCGGTGGTCGCTGTTGCCTTTACCTCCCAAATGGAATGCGGTAACCTGTTTAAACAGGGAAAGGGAGACCAAAGTGTAGTCTATTGTCAAGCTTGTTGCTGAAGAGTAGTGAGTGGCTGCTGGAGGATTGTCGTCACCGAATCTGCTATTTGTGGCTCTAAAGTTGAACTGCTCTAGGTTCTCCAATATGCACTGGCCTGTTCTAGTTTGTTAACCAGGTTTGTCTTTTCCCTGTGTGAGTATGCCCCAATGTGAAGTTTGGGCAGACACGCCGTCTTCAGAGGAAGAGCCTAGTAGGTGTAGGTTTAAATCACCAGTGAGGATGATGTCTGCAGTTTCCCCCTGACTTATGCATGCCTCAAGGTGATCTACCAGTTGCCGGGCTGCCTTAATTTTCCTTTTTGGTTGAATGTAGGGTTGATAAGTATTATATATGAGATCCTGTTCTGTGATGTTATAGGCAGCACTATTATTTTTACTGCATTAATTGCTAATGAGGAAGGGCCCAGGTGGTGAACTGAAACGTGCACGTAATTGAAACGTAGGTGGCCAATCCACTTTGTAGATGGCCATATTTCATCCCCCTGATGGCTGGCGTATAGAAGCACAAAAATCCTTAAAGGTGCAGTGGATCTGTCTGCCATCTTTTCTGCAGGGCAATGATGTTAAGGATTGTCGGTAGGTGTTGAAGTCTGGGTCTGTCATCTTGTTGGCAAGTCCGTTGATGTTCCAAGAACATAAGTTGCTTTGGGTTGCCGATGGTTTGTTCTGCTCTTGTCATTTGTTGCCTGGTTGGTTATTAATTGTTCTTGAGATCCATCTAAGGTCGTTGTGCAGATAGTGTAGGTCAACAGACTCCAGGCGTTATCTGATTGTGTCTTGAGAGAACTCTTCCTTAGTCAGTGAGTGCCCCTTTGCACCCCTAAGCACAGAGCTTGTGATGTTGTTTAGCCTGTGGATAGATCTCCCTTGCCCTCTGTAGGAAAGTTCCCCTTTTTGCATGGTTACCCCTCACTTTTTGCCTGACATCTGATGCAACCTGACTTGTTGTGCCCTAGGTCCCTGGCAATCAGGTTCCCAGGGCCTGTGTTCTTTCCCAAGATGTACATTTGTATCCACAACTGGCACCTCCCTGGCCACCGGTAATCCCTTTGTAAAAGGTACCATGGGTGCCAAAGGCACTGTGACCAGGGAAGGCCTCCAAGGGCTGCAAAACCTATTGTGCCACCTTAGGGTCCCTGCACCCTAACACACACACTCTACGATGGCAGGCTGTGTGTTTTTGTGCATAGAAAAGCGAAAAGTTGACATAGCACTCATCCCTGTGTGCCATGCCTGCAATCCACTGCCTAAGGCCTAGGTAAGTCACCCCTCTAGCAGGGTGCACTATCCCTAAGGTGAGGGTACAGAGGCATGAGCCCTGTACCCCTACAGTGTCTAAGTCCATTTTAAGGCATTGTAAGTGTAGTAAAGCCATGAAGAGAATATGGTCTGGGAGTTGGTCACTATGAACTCCACAGCTCCATAATGGCATTAGTAGAAAACGGGGAAGTTCGGTAGCAAACTTCTCAGCACATTAAACCGACACTGATGCCTGTGTGGGATTTAATATAAAAAGCACGCAGAAGGAATCTTAGAGATGCCCCCTGAAAATCGACCAGCCCTGGTGTGGTTCCTGAATGGCTGCCCACCATTTGTCATCATCAAACAGGTTTCTGGACCCCTGGGTAGATAGCCTCCGCTCTCTGAGTCCAGAAACAAAGCCATCCTGGGCAGAGGTGTCTTGCCTCCTCCCCAGGATAAGCTGGGTTCACGAAAGGAGAAGCTTCAAAGGCCTGCCACCTTTGGATGCTGTGCCTGTCTTCTGCTGCTCCCACCAACTGGCTCCCACTGGTTCTGACCCCACTTTGGGTGGGAGAATCAGCAGGAAATCCAAGCTAGGAAGAGAGGTTTGCCAACCTATGCCAACCCCACCCCTCTGTTGGGGGTGGCGAGGTGAAACGCACATCTTAGTCCCCTCCAAGACGAAGATGAGGAGACTCAGCCAATTAGAAAGAGGCTCATGCCCCCTCCCACTGGAGGGTGGCATAATAGAGGGGTGTACCCACCCCAAGGAAGGGACCTATTAGTCTCGACCTGCACACAAACTAAATGCCCTTAAATCTAGTATTTAGGAGCAACCCTGAACCTTGCCTCCTCAGATTCAAGGAGGAAAGAAGAAGGCCTGAAGAGCCATGCTGACCCAGGAAGAAGAAGAGGCCACCAACTGTCTTAGCCCCAGCACTATCAGCCAGTCCCGTCTATGACCTGCCTACAGCAAAAACCCTGGCGAGTCAGCAGCCAGGAACCCCCAGAGCCCAGAGGACCTGCCCTACGATCTTCCCACAGACTGTGCCTCCTGCAGAATCCAGATTCCGTTGACTCCGCGATTCTGCACCACCAGGGGCGTAACACAGGCCCACGCAGCCCCCGCGCTCCATGGGCCCCTCACTTCATTATGATGTAAATGGCACGCCCGGCTTCTTAATAAATTAAATGGCACACCCGGCCTCTTAATAAATTAAATGGTGCGCACGGCTCGCAGGGCCCCGGCCGGGCTGGGCCTCGTTAATTGTATGTTGGGCAAGTGCTGTGCACGCCCGGGCCACGGTCAGGCCTCAGGCTCTGACTGAACCTCTTCATATATTAAATGGTGCGCAGGCCCGGCCGGGCCTCTGAGGCTCACTTCTTTTCCATTAAATGGGGAGCCAGTCAGGGTGAGTGCATGCGGCGCGCAGTTGTTCCGCAATGCGTCTGCGTGGGCTTTATGATGGGGCAGGGGGCAGGGCTGGGGGCCAATGCCCTATGTCCTGATTGAATTATTCGTCATGCGCATTGAGCGCGCGAGGTGTGGCATCGGAGGACCCAGCCACGCTCCGCTCCTACGCCATCAATACTAAAAGAACTGTTTGACGACCCCGGCCATAATTTAAATTAATTACTAGTACCCCCCCCCCCCCTCCCCCCCAGCCTTGCCCTGCGTTCTGCAGCAGAAAAGTGGACTGTTTGACGACCCCGGCCATAATTTAAATTAATTACTAGTACCCCCCCCTCCAGCCTTGCTCTGCGTTCTGCAGCAGAAAAGTGGTGAGTGTGGGGTGAGAGAGAGGGTTGCGGGGACAATCTGCCTCTGGTGGAGTTAGGAGACGTGCGAGACCACTCTGAGCAAGCAATCGACGGCCTAATGACAGAAAGCTTTCACCCATCAATTGATTTCCCTACACTGGACCTCAATGTCTCACTCGGCAGTCCTGCCAGAGAAATCTAGTTTAACAGGTCGACTGTCAGGACAACACGGCGGTCCAGTGGTGAATGGGTCACCAGGTTAAGGATTTTCACAGGAAAGCCGTTCGAAAACTGAGTTAGACCTACATCTATAGGGGCGGGGAAACTGCAAGTTTATTTCTGTTCACCTACTATGCCAAAATCTAAGTAACCCATTAAAGAAATGCTTACATTATCTTCCACTGAAGACGGAGTTGGTGGGAGGATAGGAGCAGATTGGAATTAATGTTATTTGCCATTATTTTACCCGTTTAGAGATCAGTTTCCTGCAGGGTGTGGCAATTGCAATGCCACCTTCTTTTCACAATTGTTACTGTGAATGTGACCTACGTATATTGAGAGAATTACAAACATAAAAAATCTGTTGCATGCTGTGCACGAGCGGTGAGTGTGGGGTGAGAGAGAAGGTTGCGGTTGCGGGGACGATCTGCCTCTGGTTGCCCGGGCCTGGGTCAGCTGAGGAGGCACACCAAAAAGGACATCTGAGTGACATTGAGCAATAATTCAGCAGACATAGTTGGTGGACATATTAAGGGTGAACTACTGTATGTACGGTTCACTCGGTGGAGAGGTATGTCTGGAATTTGATCTATCTTCGTTTTGTAATGTGACCTAATTCAATACATTATATAGTGCTCTTCTCCGAGACTATTTTGAAAGCACAAGATCTGCCACGGGTGAGCTAGCCTTGTAAAGAGAGTTAAGAAGCAGTAAGTGCCCCTATAGGCCGGTAGGGCTGGGATAGTGCCAGCCACTTGTGAGACTGGTATTTTATGCAGATCCCTCCTTGTTGGACCCGGCCTCGTGGCGTGGTCCTACCCCTCCCGCCTGGCGGGCCCCGGACGACATCGGCCCTCCATCCAGCCCGGGTCGGCCGCGGGCACACCTCTGCACGCCCTCCAAACCACCAGATCCGCCACCCGGCGGCCCACAACCACTGACACGACACCCTCGGGCCGCCCCAGCATTACCGGTCCGGTGCCCACCTCGGACCCTCATTCCAGGCCCGACGCCATCTTGGGCCCATCACGTCACAGACACGTGGTCCCGGACCAGCCGCGGCCCCGGCCCCAGCGAGCCCGCCATCGAGGCACCAAGAACCCTCCGGGTGGTAGAGTGGCCACTCCACCAGAGACAAGGAGAGGAGAGTTTCGATGGCTCTCTAACCATCCCCGGATGCCTGGTTTCGATCACCCTCCAGCCTCCCTGGGCTCCGGCTCCACCCCCCTGCTGGGCGTCTGGACACCATCATCCCGGCCCCTCTGACCCCCAGGCGAGAGGGTCCGGACATCAAAGGACTCCAGACCTATATCTGGGCCAGCCCCGGAGTAGGACTGCAGTTGTATCCCGGAGTCGAGAAGCCCTGCTGACGCGGTCGCGGCTGACCCTGAGACGAACTCACCTTGCTGTTCTACCTGGAGCCTGCTGGCGCTGCCGCGGTCCATCTTTGCTGTAACCATCTTGGAGCCTGCTGGCGCTGCCGCGGTCCACACTCGCTGATCCATCTCGGAACCTGCTGGCGCTGCCGCGGTCCATCTTCGCTGTAACCATCTTGGAGCCTGCTGGCGCTGCCGCGGTCGACACTCGCTGATCCATCTCGGAACCTGCTGGCGCTGCCGCGGTCCATCTTCGCTGTAACTACCTTGGAGCCTGCTGGCGCTGCCGCGGTCCACACTCGCTGATCCATCTCGGAACCTGCTGGCGCTGCCGCGGTCCACGCTCGCTGAATCATCTTGGAGCCTGCTGGCGCTGCCGCGGTCCACACTCGCTGATCCATCTCGGAACCTGCTGGTGCTGCCGCGGTCCACGCTCGCCGAACCATCCTGGAGCCTGCTGGCGCTGCCGCGGCCCAACCTTCCGGAACCCCCCAGCTCGAGGATTGAGAGCTGTGCGTAGGGTCCCATTGCAACCGACCATCTATAAGACTGTCCCGCTACCTGGCCCCTTGCTACGAGACTTTCCAGATCTCTGGATCTGCTGTATATATTGAAACGATACTTATTGCCCGATAAAGATTGAAAACTCTATCTACGTGTGGTGTATATTTGGAGTGGTGTGGGTACTCTGCTGTACGATTCTAGGAGAGGGCCCTCCCGTCGGAGGCCTCTCGACATCGCTCGGTCCCTTCTCTGGAGGAGGGGTAGACCTAGGGGTGGTCAGTCAGACACCTTCTGCCTCCCCCGGGTTCGCCTTTCTAACATTGGTGGCAGGCGCTGCGATCCGAGCCAACGCAAAATCGTACAGAGAGTGATCTACCCGCTACGACGGAAAAACACACAGAGACCATGACGACCCAAGGAACCAACCTACCTGCCGAATTCCAGAAAGAGAAGATAGAAGAATACAGCCACAAAGAACTAAAACAATTCTGTAAAGACATGGGTATCGCTACCACTGGCCTGAGCACAAAAGAGGACTACAAATCGGCCCTACAAGCCTGGGTGGAAACCCGAGACAGACCACCCCAAGAGGAGAATGGCCCGAACGGGCAACAGGAAACCAGCGCACCCCCGATGGGGGAAAGAACCGCAACACTAAACGCGGACCTCATCTATGAAGACGCTCGAGAACGAGAGCGCAACCGGCTACACGAAGTGGAACTTGCACGACTCCGGTTAGACGGAGAACTCCAGCTAGCGGAGAAAAAGATAGCCCTCGAGCAACTACGGCTGGAGGGGGATCTAGAAGAGAAATGGAGACAACATGACCTCGAAGATAAACGACTAGCCTATGAACACGAACGAGGCCTGAGAGAACTAGAAATCAAGGCCAAGATCAACGAAGATAGCGCGGCCGGGGCCAAGACCGCGGCCCCTCCCGTGGACGCCAAGGTTCACCTACCGAAAGATGTAGTCAAAGAATACTACAAGAACGATGATATCCAACAATGGTTCAAAGCCTACGAGGTGGCCATGACCGCCCATCGGGTGCCCCTGAAGGATTGGGGCGCCGGCCTGTGGGGAAAGTTCGTCAACGAAGGGAGAGACGCCCTGCTGGAACTCTCTGACACCGAAATGACCTCCTATGAACACATGAAAACGGCCCTACTCACGCGTTACGGACTCACCCCCGAAATGTACCGGCAGAGGTTCCGAGACTGTAAAAAAATCCCCGGTACCACTTGGGTAGAGTATGTGAACTTTTTTAGCAGAGCCTTCGAGGGGTGGGTCAAAGGCAGTGAGGTCACTACCTACCAGCAGTTGGTCGACCTGATGTTATGGGAGCACCTCTCCAACAACTGCTTCATTGAACTACGACAGCACCTCCTCGACAGCAAGTTGACCGAGCCGCGAAAGCTAGCGGTCGAAGCAGATCGGTGGGCGAGCAACCGCGTCCACCGGAACACCACAGGAGAATACGGACGAGGGTCCCCGGGGAACCACCGGCCGCGAGGCGGCGGGTCTGGCATCAGCCGAGGCCGAGACCTCCCGCCGGGGTCTTCGCCCGCCTCCTCTACACCGGCCTCCAGCCCGAGGGGGGCCCGTCCAGCCCGACCGGGGCCACGCCCCAACGTTACGTGCCACAGATGCCAACGGCTGGGTCACTATGCCAATGATCCTCTCTGCCCCATGAACCAGCGGCCCGGCACCACCGGGCCCCCCGGTCGACAAATCACTGCAGCTGCCCTAAGCACAGAAAAGGATGAAGAAGAAGAGGTCCCTATGGAACCAGAAGAATGGGAGTCCGCGGCCATGTGCCTCGCCTCCCTGGGCGACAAAGACATGATCCCCCGAGACCAGATTCCGGTCAACACCCAGAAGTACCACCAGTGTGTCACCATTAACGGACGCCGGGCCGAGGCTCGTCGTGACACGGGGGCCAGCATAACCGCCGTCCGCTGCCATCTGGTGACCCGAGAACAAATCTTGCCCCACGTTCTTTGCCCTGTCCGGTCCGCGGACAATTCCGAGAGCCTGTGCCAGATGGCCCGCATCCCCTTCGAGTGGGGAGGAGTGTCCGGCCTGCTGAAAGTCACCGTCCGAGACGATGCCCCGGTGGACTGCCTCCTAGGGAACGATCTGGAAAGTTCCCCCTGGGCACAGATCGAGAGAAGAGAGCATCTGGGGATGCTAGGCCTTCCTGAATGGGTTTGCGTAACGACCCGATCCATGTCTACCCGGGACGCCGTCCCAACCGAAGACAATCTGCCCGAAGAACCTGAATGGCCGGCACCTCCGCCACCCGCCACTGCCACGGCCAAACCCGACCTGGGGCCGCAGGGCCCCAGCCATGAAGAACTTCCCGAGCTCGGGCCCCTTCCCGAACTAGCCCAGTGGCGCCAAGAAGGGGGCCCCACCCGCGAGCAGTTCCGTCGGGAACAAAAGACATGTCCTTCCCTTGAGGGACTCCGACAACAAGCCGCCACGCAAGCCACAGGAGACTCCTCGGGGTCCCACTGGGTCTATTGGGACCAGGACCTCCTGTACAGTGAACAGAAGATCGCCGAGCTGGGGGCCGGCCGAGTGCTAGTCGTCCCCCTCCACTTCAGAGACTTTCTCTTAAACCTGGCACATGATGTGCCCCTCGCCGGACACCTGGGGCAGGACAAAACCTACAGCCGCCTGGTGACCCACTTTTATTGGCCGAAGATACGCTGCGATGTGTACAACCACTGCCGAACCTGTCCGACCTGCCAAGCCAGCGGAAAGAGTGGGGGGAAAATCAAGGCCCCACTCCAACCGTTTCCCGTGGTGACCACTCCCTTCGAGCGAGTAGGGATCGACATCGTGGGGCCCCTGGATCCTCCAACCTCCCAGAGGCACCGCTTCATCCTCGTCCTGGTAGACCATGCCACCCGCTACCCAGAAGCTATCCCCCTCCGGTCTATCACCGCCCCCGTAGTGGGCCGGGCGCTAATGGGGATCTTCTCCCGAGTCGGCTTCCCCCGAGAGGTCGTCAGTGATCGGGGCACAAACTTTATATCGAAATATATGCGGTCCCTGTGGCAACAGTGCGGGGTCGCGTATAAGTTCACCACCCCGTATCACCCTCAAGGGAATGGACTAGTGGAGCGATTTAATAGGACCCTGAAAGGAATGATCACGGGCCTAGAAGAGCCCCTCCGGCGCAAATGGGACGTTCTGCTGCCATGCCTCCTGTTCGCCTACCGGGAGGTACCCCAGAAGTCCCTGGGGTTCATCCCCTTTGAACTATTATATGGCCACCCGGTGCGAGGCCCCCTCAGCCTAGTCAAGGAAGGCTGGGAGCTGGCCGCCTCCGATACTCCGCCCGATGTTTTCCGATACCTCTTGACTCTCCGCAACCAGGCTCGGAAGTTCCGGGAACTGGCCGAAACCAACCTGAAGGCCAGTCAAGAGGAGATGAAGCGCTGGTATGATGAAAATGCCTCGTCCATTGAATTCGAGCCGGGCCAGCAGGTCTGGGTCATGTCCCCGGTCGACCCCGGCGCCCTCCAGGACAAATGGACGGGGCCCTTCAAAGTGGTGGAGCGCAAGAGCCCCGTCACCTACCTAGTGGACATGGAGTCCCCCCGGAACCCCCTCCGGGTCCTACACGCCAACCGGCTCAAGCCCCACTTTGTCCGCACCGAACTGAGCCTGTTGTTGGCTACCGATGACGGAGCAAAGGACGACTCCGAGCCTCTACCAGACCTCCTGAGCACCTCCGAGAAAGATGGCTCCGTCGAGGGAGTCTCCCTCTCTCCCGCGCTGACACCCAAACAGCGCCAGGACTGCCAGAAACTGCTGGGTCAATTTGCGAACTTATTTTCCCTCACCCCCGGAGTCACCCAGTGGTGTGTTCACGACGTCGACACCGGGGACAGTCCGCCCGTGCGGCACCGAGCCTACCGAGTCCCTGACCGAGTCCGGGCCTGCATCCACGCCGAAGTTTCCAAGATGCTAGCCCTAGGGGTAGTCGAACCTTCAGACAGTCCATGGGCCAGTCCGGTTGTCCTGGTCCCTAAGGCCGCCGCCCCCGGAGTGCCCCCGGAGCTGCGGTTCTGTGTCGACTACCGGGGACTGAATGCCGTCACCCGGACCGACGCCATCCCATTCCCCGAGCGGATGAGCTGATCGATCGCCTGGGGGCCGCCAGGTACCTCAGCACCTTCGACCTCACGGCCGGATACTGGCAAATCGGCCTCACGCCAGGGGCACAAGAACGATCCGCTTTCTCGACCCCCGATGGCCACTTCCACTTCAACGTGATGCCCTTCGGCATGAAGAATGCTCCGGCCACCTTCCAGAGACTAGTGAACCGGGTGCTGGCAGGGCTGGAAGAGTTCAGTGCCGCCTATCTGGACGATATTGCGGTGTACAGCCTCTGTTGGGACGAGCACCTGACCCACCTCTGGAAGGTCCTGACGGCCCTCCAACGGGCCAGACTAACAATAAAAGCCAGCAAGTGCCAGATCGGTCAAGGGTCCGTGACCTATCTGGGACACCAAGTGGGGAGCGGCCAAGTGGCTCCCCTTCAACCCAAGATCGACGCCATCCAGGCCTGGGAGCCCCCCGTCACCCAGACCGCCGTCCGAGCCTTCCTGGGGCTCACTGGATACTATCGGCGGTTCATAAAGGACTATGGGAGCATTGTGGGGCCCCTCACAGAACTAACCTCCAAGAGACTACCCCCGAAGGTGCACTGGACCCCCGAGTGCCAAGTAGCCTTTGAGACCCTAAAGACTGCCATGTGCACCGCCCCGGTGCTCCAGGCCCCCGACTACAGCCGAGAGTTCATCGTCCAAACTGACGCCTCGTAACACGGCATTGGGGCTGTACTCTCCCAAATGAACTCTGACGGAGTTGACCTTCCTGTGGCCTTCATCAGCCGGCGCCTGCTGGCCCGAGAACAACGATGGAGCACCATCGAGAGGGAAGCATTCGCCGTCGTATGGGCCCTAAAGAAGCTCCGGCCCTACCTCTTCGGCACCCACTTCCGAGTACAGACCGACCACCGCCCCCTGCGGTGGTTGATGCAGATGCGGGGCGAGAACCCGAAGTTGCTACGTTGGTCCATCTCCCTCCAAGGGATGAACTTCACCGTGGAGCATCGCCCTGGCAACGACCACGCCAACGCTGATGGCCTCTCCAGGTTCTTCCGCCTTGGCGAGGAGAATCCCCAAGGAGATGGGTGACTCTCCCCTGCCTTCAGCTGGGGGGGACGCGTGTTGGACCCGGCCTCGTGGCGTGGTCCTACCCCTCCCGCCTGGCGGGCCCCGGAGGACATCGGCCCTCCATCCAGCCCGGGTCGGCCGCGGGCACACCTCTGCACGCCCTCCAAACCACCAGATCCGCCACCCGGCGGCCCACAACCACTGACACGACACCCTCGGGCCGCCCCAGCATTACCGGTCCGGTGCCCACCTCGGACCCTCATTCCAGGCCCGACGCCATCTTGGGCCCATCACGTCACAGACACGTGGACCCGGACCAGCCGCGGCCACGGCCCCAGCGAGCCCGCCATCGAGGCACCAAGAACCCTCCGGGTGGTAGAGTGGCCACTCCACCAGAGACAAGGAGAGGAGAGTTTCGATGGCTCTCCAACCATCCCCGGATGCCTGGTTTCGATCACCCTCCGGCCTCCCTGGGCTCCGGCTCCACCCCCCTGCTGGGTGTCTGGACACCATCATCCCGGCCCCTCTGACCCCCAGGCGAGAGGGTCCGGACATCAAAGGACTCCAGACCTATATCTGGGCCAGCCCCGGAGTAGGACGGCAGTTGTATCCCGGAGTCGAGAAGCCCTGCTGACGCCGTCGCGGCTGACCCTGAGACGAACTCACCTTGCTGTTCTACCTGGAGCCTGCTGGCGCTGCCGCGGTCCATCTTCGCTGTAACCATCTTGGAGCCTGCTGGCGCTGCCGCGGTCCACACTCGCTGATCCATCTCGGAAACTGCTGGCGCTGCCGCGGTCCATCTTCGCTGTAACCATCTTGGAGCCTGCTGGCGCTGCCGCGGTCCACACTCGCTGATCCATCTCGGAACCTGCTGGCGCTGCCGCGGTCCATCTTCGCTGTAACTATCTTGGAGCCTGCTGGCGCTGCCGCGGTCCACACTCGCTGATCCATCTCGGAACCTGCTGGCGCTGCCGCGGTCCACGCTCGCTGAATCATCTTGGAGCCTGCTGGCGCTGCCGCGGTCCACACTCGCTGATCCATCTCGGAACCTGCTGGCGCTGCCGCGGTCCACGCTCGCCGAACCATCCTGGAGCCTGCTGGCGCTGCCGCGGCCCAACCTTCCGGAACCCCCCAGCTCGAGGATTGAGAGCTGTGCGTAGGGTCCCATTGCAACCGACCATCTATAAGACTGTCCCGCTACCTGGCCCCTTGCTACGAGACTTTCCAGATCTCTGGATCTGCTGTATATATTGAAACGATACTTATTGCCCGATAAAGATTGAAAACTCTATCTACGTGTGGTGTATATTTGGAGTGGTGTGGGTACTCTGCTGTACGATTCTAGGAGAGGGCCCTCCCGTCGGAGGCCTCTCGACATCGCTCGGTCCCTTCTCTGGAGGAGGGGTAGACCTAGGGATGGTCGGTCAGACACCTTTTGCCTTCCCCGGGTTCGCCTTTCTAACACTCCTTTTCCCTCATAGAGCTGTGGGGCATCTCTATGGCAACAAGAGAAGGTGCTGGTGTGAAAAACTGTAACAAATGTTGGCGTATTATAATAACTTTCATTTCATTTCATAAACTTTTTTCGACAATTAAGTCATAAAAGTATACATAAAAAGAATTTATATTTTAAAATCCATTAAAATTCATACAATAAATATTAAAAAAGAATTAAACTACAGTAGACTATTGCCGAATATCAAATTACATTGTTTCAAATATGACTTAAGATCAATCTCATCAATATACAGTTCTTCCAGAGGTATATTGCACAGGAGCTCAGATGTAAAGCTAAAACTTCATATGTCTGTCCCTATTTGTTTTGAACGGATTACCCAAGACCATTTTAAAAACTTAGCCACAGCAACAGCAATTGTGGGGGTTGGGTCTGTACATAAGATTCTAAGAGCCTCTTCATGCCTATGTATCCCAAGCAATTTACATATAGGCTTGATCCACATCGTTCTGGGGGCAGTATACATGGAGCAGAAGAAGAGGAAATGGCTTATAGACTCTTGTTCCTCCCCACACTTTGGGCATCTGTCGTTACCATTTTTTCCTGGCTAATTTGCTGTAAAAGACCTTACTGGGAGGGTGCCCACTCTGAGCTGAAAATAGAGCTTACGATCCAGCTGTTTCCCAATTATGTCCCAGTAAGGCTCCAGAATCGGATGGGCCTTAATATCCATGAAACGACCTGTCAGGTGCTGGGAGAGACCCTCTGACCTCTCTTCTGTAATCACCATCTCCCAGTACTTTTTAAAAAAAAGAGTTTTGGAGGGGAAAAGAGTGTTTTCCTGGTCTTCCCACAGTTTCCTCAATCCCAATTTAAAAAGTAAAGACCGAATGGCCTTCAACCAGTGTATTTTTCGGGAGGAATCCTTAGTCATTATCTCCCTCAGGCCCTGAGCATAGTGGCTTAGTTCTTCTGTAGTCCATAGGCGGCGCCAGTAAAGTAGTGGCCGCAAAAGGGCGAGGTCCTGCACCGCCTTTTTTCCAAGGTCCCACATTAGTGGTGTTAACGGGGTACTTACGGGAACGCTAGTAGCTTTTCGCAGAAATTCATTTTCTGCTAGCGTCAATTTCCCTAGATCTTCAAAACCCCAAAGTTCGGCTCCGTAAAGGGCCGAACTTAGGACCTTCATCCCATATACTTCTAATAATGGGCTAATGGGCTTTGTCAATGAAGAGGTCATTTTTTTCAAGAGAATGCCTGCCTGCTGGCGGTGTTTTAGAACTGCAATGTCTAATTGTCTAGACCACCCCAGATCTCTCTGGAGGGTAACCCCCAAGTAAGTGAAGGCGTCTACCGCTCCAGCAGGGAGCCATTCATATGTATCGTCCCTCTAAAGGGCCTGGCAGTCCCATGAGCTTTACGGCCAGTAAGGATCATAAACTTGTTTTTTGCCGTGTTTATTTCTAAGCCCCTATCGAGACCAAAGTCTTCATAGCGCCGGAGCGCTTGCTGGAGCCCACTAGGTGTTTTTGAAATGATGAGGGTATTGTCCGCAAACATGAGGATCGGGACCCGCTCACCAGACAACGCAGGGGCGTCGGTCGGGACCAGGGAGAGGAAATCCGCAACCCCGTTCACGAAGAGCGAGAACAGGGTCGGTGCCATGACGCAGCCCTGCCTCACTCCCCGCTCTACAGGGAAGGGTTCGTGACCTCCCCCTGGCCACCCCACCGGACCCGAGCGAACGTACCCTCATGTAAGCGGACAATCAAGCTCAACAGTTCAGGTGGCATCCCCTGCCCCGCAAGAACTTCCCATAATATGTTTCGTGGGACCAGGTCGAAAGCCGCCTTTAAGTCAACAAAGACGGCAAACAAAGTACCCTTTTCCAGGACCACGGTACGCCAGTATAACATTATAAACCGAAAGACCTGGTCTATGGTACTTGTTTTTGGGTGGAAACCATCCTGGAGGTGACTCAAACTATTGTCATTATCCATCCAGGTCTGGATTCTGCCCAAAACCAGCCGACCCATGGTTTTTTGTATGCAGTCAATTAGACTTATTGGTCTATAGTTGGCTGCGAGCGACTTGTCCCCCTTCTTATACACCGGCACTATTTCTGCCCCTTTCCAAGATTTAGGTACATCCATACAAAATGTAGACCCGCCATCGCCCTCTGTTGTTTAGAAATAAATCTGTGTGGACACAACACATGCCGGTAGCGCGATCCTCTGTGACTTGGTCCAAAGCCCTATCCACTTCCCCTAAATTAAAAACAGGCTCCTCATAAAAGGTATAATCAAAAGAACCTTCGCTATTTTCAGAAGCACTATTGGCGTATTGGGGCTTGAAATAGTCAAACCATGACTTTCGGTCGACATTATTTTGGGGGTTCTCATGGTGCCCTCCCCTGTCCCATTTAAAAATGCCCCAAAAAAGTTTGGGATTCTTTGCGTTACACGCCGCTTTTAGATCTGCCACATGCCCTCTTCCCATTCCCTTTTAGCTTTGTATTGCTTAAACCTATAGTTTGCTCGGGCCTGTTTTATTATACACATATCTTTGGATTTTAAGGCTTGACCCAGCTCAACCCTGGCTTGGCGGCAAGATCCGTCGTACCATCGCTCGGGTTTTTTAGTTTGTGTTCTTCTTTTTCCTGAGCTAGGTTTACAGAAATATGTTTTTAGTTTAGTGTAAAACCTATTATGTACCTCCAACAGAAGATTAGGGGGAGATCCATTCAGGGGGGCTACCTCCATAGCCTCTAGGGCCCCTGCCAGATCTTCCTCAAGATTGTCAATAATATCCTGGAGATCTGCAACTTGGCACCATTTGAGGTGGCGCTCATCATTTGCCAGGACTGAATCTGGAGGGGTATTACCCTCATAGGGATCATCCACTTTATGTATGCCCAGATTAAATATTGCGGTCAGAGGATTGTGGTCACTCTCAATACGAGTCACTACCTCCATATCAAGGAGAGTAGACCACATCTTCAAGGGGACAAGTAAATAGTCAATATTGCTTGCCCTGACGCCATGGTCGAAAGTTTCTTTTCCCATTTTATCCGACAATTTGCGCCCATTGGCAGCTCGGAGCTCGTTTTCAATATAGAGGCCCTTTAACTATATTGCGGCCTCGGTCCATTTTCTTATGGGTTTGGTGTCAAGCTGAGGAACTCCCCACCTGGCATCCTTGTCCTCTGTTAAATGTATGTCATCCAAGCCTAGGGGTTCAAAACTAGTGTTAAAATCACCGGCAATTAGTGACAATATATTGGGGGGGGGTCTCCTGAAGTAATTTATCCAGTTCCACTAAAACTTCAGATTTCTTTCCACCCTGGAGCCCCCTTGCTTAAACATTGTAAATATCAATTGCTAAGTTAGCAGGGACACTAAACCTAACACCAAGAATATCATTACTTACAACTGGGAGCAACTGGGTTTGACATTTTAGAGACTGCCTAACCCACATCACTAAACCTCCCATAGGACGACCATGGCTTTTCTTAATAGCAGGCACAAAGAAATTCAAATATCCTACTCTAAACATTGGTTCAACCGTCCACACCTCTTGAAATAAACAAATGTCAAAGCGACCAATGAATTCTGACCAAACCTGGGAATTTAGTTTTGACCCCAGTCCCGCAACATTCCATGAGACCAACGATGTGTGACGGAGAGGTCCATCAGGTGTTGCGTCCAATTCGCCCCTTAAGTGGCAGCCCCATGTGCCAAGATGTACATTATTGTGCTTGCCCAAGAGCAGATCTACATTTGGGACCTCAATAGTGATATCACATGTATTACTTTGGCCAACCTCAGCCTCCCCTACTTCCCTAGTTTTTAAAGTAGACACTTGCCCTATCCTGGTCTCTGTCCCCTCCCTTGTATCCCCTGCTCTGTTACCCAGGGTAGACCTTTGCGGTTCATACTGTGAATCACAGTCCCCTAGCCCCGACAAGGCCTGGAATCTGTTAAACAGCCTTACGTTCCCCAGTGGACAAGGGTTTGATACAACTCCATGTGGGAACGTATCCCTCTCAAAGGAAACCGGAATCGGAATCGGGGGGCCATAAAAATAAGCTAGGGGTAGAACGTGTATCCCATTTGGCTGATCATTATGGTGCCAATTACAGATGTAGTTTACACATTTCTGGTCTCTAAAATTGATAATGATGCATTCTTCTGCCACCGTCTTACAACCCCTGCCTATCCAATTAACTCTCCTAACCCCTATTATATCAGCCCGCGTATTCACTGGAAAAGGGCGGTTCTTGTTAAGCCAGAAAATACATTTATGCTTTAGGTCTAGGTATGATTCTCGTTTTCCCTGAATTACTGGTGGAACCCCTACCAAGACTACCACAAAGGGGGCTGATTGGGGAGGGAGGTCAATGTAGGGTAAAGAAGGCTCATTGTGAGTCCTGGGTAAGACAGGCAATTTTTGCTGTCTAGCGTCCAAACTGGTAATGACATCTTGATTACTCTCTTTACTCAATGGTGTCACTCCCACCCCTGTATGGTTGGGCACCTGGGGAAGATTTTTCTGAGCCAAAGAAGTTTGGGGCGCCCCACTATCCTTGCATGCATTTCCCACCCCTGTCGAGGCAGGGGGTTGAGAGTTAGTAGTGTGCACCTTGTCGGTAGCCAGGGGTGGCCCAACCCCCTGTCCTGAGCCGGCACCACTATTGGGACCAGTTGAACCATGGGCTACAGGTGTTTTCGCCCGGGCAATGTGGCCACTGTGCCTTGGTCCTGCCTGTTTCTGAGCTGTTACCAAATTCAGTTCAAGGCACACTAGTCTATTTTCAATAGAGTCCAACCGCTCATGCAATGGGTGGCAGATTTTCTTAAAAGTGCCCTCCGGTCTTTTCCAAAATAAACATCCCAAGTCCAAATATGACTCCTCCCCCCTGATGTCCAAATGGCTTTCCTGCCCATTTTTGTCGGCTATGCCATGTTGTACCGGGCTGTTTGGTGTAGTCACTGCTGGGTCGTCGACAGGAACAGTATTTTTACATGACCTTGCTTTTTTTCCTCCAGCATTAATTTGCGGCCCAGGACGCTTCCTTTTTACTTGCACCCTCCTCTTCGGCTGGACCATAGTTGGTTTTACTTGCCCAGCTGATCTAGTTTTAATGTTAGATGATGGTGCTCTCTCTGTGTCACTTGCAGGTACTCCATCTCCTAACGAATTTTCACTTATGTTCAGGATGGTTACTGGCTGAGGCGAGAGGGTAGTTACCACCCCCGACGGAGGAAGCATGCCCTTTGAGTCGGTATGTAAGTGTATCGGAGATCTGGCTTCTGCCAGAGGGCCCAGCGAAGACCTTTTGTGAAAAGATGTGCCCAAGGATAGTCTTTTCTCAGTTAGTTCAATATCCTTAGCAAGTGCGGTAGATACCCTGATGAGGAAGTTATCTAAGGTTCCCAGTAATGATCCCCCCGTAGATTTCCTGCTGCTTGGGCCAACATCTGGTGGAGTAGCCATCCTTGGTTGGTCCCTCAGTGCAATTAGCAGATAATGAAAAGTAGATGTCACAACAATTTATTGTATTACGACACTGACCTTTAAGATGCTGCACCAGATATCAGAGGGGTGGCCCGTCCCGTCCTTATCCGGTCTTGAACGGGCTTAAACGGGCCCGCCCTTGGCCCGGGCTTCGCCCGGCACCGCCCGCGCGCGTCCTGTGACGCGGATGGTGCTCTGCTCTTTTCTGCGCCTTCCGGGCGCGTCAGTGGGCAGGAAGGGGCGGAGCCAACACGCAAAGGATTGTGGGGGCTGTGGTCCCCCCGCTCGGCGGCCGCGTGGTGTTCCTGACGCGGTAGCGGGGGGGACCAACAGCCTGTGGAGATCCAAGCGCCAGAAGAGCTATGCCCTGCAGTGTCCCAATGTCCGTGGTGCTCTGCTGCCAAAGTAAGTTTTGTGCCGATTTGCAAGAGTTCTCCCGCTCCCCAGTTGGAGCTCTGCTCTTTTCTGCGCCTTCTGGGCGCGTCAGTGGGCGGGAAGGGGCGGAGCCAACACGCAAAGGATTGTGGGGGCTGTGGTCCCCCCACTCGGCGGCCGCGTGGTGTTCCTGTCACGGTAGCGGGGGGGGGACCAACAGCCTGTGGAGATCCAAGCACCAGAAGAGCTATGCCCTGCAGTGTCCCAATGTCCGTGGTGCTCTGCTGCCAAAGTAAGTATTGTGCCGATTTGCAAGAGTTCTCCCGTCTCACTTTCACTGCTACCCTAGGATGGAACCTGCCATATTAATGTGCTTCTCTAGTTAGACCTGCACCCTTCCTAGTAACATTCATTGCCAAATAAGTGACGAAAATGACATTTGTTACTTCTCTTCACACACAATTGGCGATTATCTGCACAAGAATGACACACTATATATTGATCTGCCCTACAAATCTTCATATATATAAACATATGTGGTCTCATGGTGTGGGGTGCGATGCTGTAACTTTGAGGTTTAAAGATGCACACCTCTTATTTCAAAATAATTCAGAGTACTAGGTTTGCAGTATATGACGATAATATGACATAGATGGCAGCCATTGTGGTTGAGTCCGCTTCCCCGGTGCTTCGGCTTCAATACACTTTTGATCAGGGCTCTCTTTTTCTGGGCATAGATTCCATTGATGAAGCAGGTGCAGTGACATCGGGGCGCAGGGGCGAGGGGCCCATTGAACCCTCGTTATTGCTGTAGCATCGTGCTACTAGTAAATACAGACACTGGTGAGGTTACAACTGGAGCTTTATTCAGTACATCCAGTGCCTTCCCTGTCCCTACACTAACTGCCCTTTCCTCTCCTGTCCCCTCCTCTTCCCCTCTGCCCACCTAGCTCCGCCCACCCCAGCTACTAGACTGCTGACTTCGTTACATCTCCCCTTTTCTTAATAAAGTAACAAATGAAACATAGGGATTAGTCCATCTCTGCAATCAGTCTCTTGGGAGGCCGCACGTGACGGCGGGGTCTCGCTGGTGTGGACACGACATCCTCAGGTGAGGGTTCTTCTGTAAGTGAAGGTCCGGCATCGGGTGCATCAGTCTCAGGGTTGTCCCTGCTTTCAGGTGTGGGGACCACAGGTGTACTGTCATGAACTTCAGGAGAGCACTTCTTGAAGTGAGAAGCGTTGCGGGTGACTCTTCGTGTCTCTGATTCTGCTGTCACCATGGTGCCCTTTTGTTGGGTGATTGTTAGGGGCTCATCTTTGAAACGACAATCAGTCTTTTGGCGTTGTTCCTGCTTGACAACGACTCTGTCGCCTTCTTTCAGGGAGGGGGACCGGGCCCTCCGCTTGCGGTCCGCATATTCTTTCATCTTGTCCTTGCGGTGTCGATCTGTTATGGCCATGTCTCTGCGATGTTGATCCGACGGAGGTTTTCTCAAGGCTCCGTCCCATGTGGGGATCCGGTTCCTCATTGTCCTCCCAAGCATGAGAGTCGCAGGGCATTGGCCCGTCGTAGAGTGGGGAGTGGTCCTGTAGGCACTAAGGACCTCGTTCAGTGCTGACTGAAGATCTTTCTTTTCAGCCGTGGCTTGCTGGAATGTTCTCTTGATGGTGGACATGAATCTTTCCACAGTGCCGTTGGCCTGAGGCCAGAGTGGTGTGACTTTGCGATGTTGAAAGTCCATGTGTTTCGCGAAGTCGCTGAACTCATGACCGTTGAATGGGGGCCCGTTGTCCGTCTTGATGACCCTGGGGACACCCCAGGTCGCGAAGACTTCTTCAAGCACCTTGAGGGTGCAGGCGGCATTGGTGGATGATATGAACTGGGCCACTGGGAACCTGGAGTATTCATCCAGGATGACGACTACATACTTCCCGGATTGCAGGGGGCCATAAAAGTCCATGGCGACTTCTTGCCATACCCCGTCAGGCAATGGGGTCATCTGTAGGGGTGCAGGTGGATTACTGTGGCTGGTCAGTTGGCATGGGTGGCAGTCTTTCAAGGTGTCCTCGACCATCTGATCGAGGGCTGGGAACCAGACACGTTCTCTCAGTGCTCTTTTGGTGGAAACGACTCCTCGATGGCCTTCGTGGGCTAAGTCGATTACTCCTTGTCTCAGTGTCGCTGGTATAACTAGTCTGTGATCTCTGAGGAGGAGGTCATCACCAGTTACAGAGAGTTCGTTGGAGACATGCCGGAAGACTTGGAGTTCTTTCTTGGCGGCAGGGCTTTCTTCTTCCTCCTGCGGGTGGTATCTCCATCTGTTCGTTCGGGTACGCTTTATTACTGCCTGTAGGATGCTGTCTTGGTTGGTCGCTTCCCGAATGGCGTGCATGGGGATAGCTGGTGGACGAGCATGATTAGCCACAAAGTGGATGTATTCTTCCGCAATGGAGGGCGCAGTCTCTGATGAGTCTCGGGGGTGGCGAGACATATAGTCAGCTGGATTCTCATCCTTCCCCGGTTTGTGAATGATCGAGAACGTGTATTCTTGCAGCCGCAAGCCCCATCTCTCGATCCTGGGTGGCATCTTGCATTTGGGATTTCCATAGATCGTGACAAGCGCCTGATGGTCGGTTATGAGAGTAAAATGTTTCCCGTAAATAAAGATGTGGAAGTGTTCGCACGCCCACACGACGGCCAGGCTCTCCTTCTCAGGTTGGGAGTATCTTTTCTCAGGGTCTGTTAGGCTCCGACTGGCATAGGCGATGATCCTCCTCTGATCCGACTCATGGTCGTACTGGGCCAGGATGGCCCCTAAGCCCACCGGGCTCGCGTCCACGGTGATTTCCGTTTTCCTCTTGGGATTGAAATAGGAGAGGCACTTGGCTGATTCCACAGCGTGTTTGATGTCCTTGAAGGCACGCTCACACTCCGGGGTCCACACAAATTGAGCGCCAGCTTTCGTGAGGAGTCTCAGAGGGTGACTCACGGTGGCGTAGTCACGAATGTAGCGGGCGCAGTAGCTGGCCATCCCAAGAAAGGAACGCAGGTCGTTGACGTCTGCCGGACTCTTGGTGTTGTTGAGCGTGGCGATTTTGTCCGGGTCCGGTTTCATGCCACTCGCCGAGAAGATGTGTCCGAAAAATTTCAGGGTCGACTGATGAAATTCGCATTTGTCCTTGTTGAGGGTTAACCCAGCTTCCATCAGAGCGAGGCAGACACGATCGAGGGCGGTGTCATGCTCCTGCGTGTCCGAACCGTAGACCAAGAAGTCATCGCTGTAATTAAGAGCGTTAGGGATGTGGTGGATGACGAGACGTATGGCCTCTTGGAAGATCTCGGCGGCCGATGAGACGCCAAAGCTGAGACGTTTGTAACGGAAGAGGCCAAGATGGGTGGCAAACGTCGTGATGGGGCGAGAGCTGTCGTCTAGCTCGAGCTGGTGGTAGCCCTTGTTCAGGTCCAGTTTGGAGAACACGGTTGCCCCGTTGAGGGCCGTGATCATGTCGCTCAGGAGTGGGCCTGGGTGTCTCTCCCTCTCGATAGCTGTATTCGGCAGACGCATGTCCACACAGAGACGGACTTTGTTTTGGCATCCTTTCTTGGGGACGATGACCACCGGGGACACCCATGGGGTGGGTCCCGCAGTGCGCTCAATGATGTCGGCGTCCAGAAGTTCCTGCAGTTCACATTCAACTGCGGATTGCAAGTGAAATGGCACCCTTCGCGGGTGTTGAGCCACTGGTTTGATCTGCTCATTGATATGCAGGTGGATCTGACGGCCCTTCAGTTTCCCTAAACCTCGGAAGAGGGAAGGGAATTTTCCAGCGCAGTCCGAGATGTCATGGACGTTGAAAAGGATGTGCACCAACTGAAGACGTTCCGCCGTGGGGAGGCTCAGCAGACAGTCAGCCTCAGGTCCTTTAATTACATGGATGACTGCTGGGATGGAGAGCTTACCATGCGTGAGGGTGGTGTCAAATTTGCCCAAGCACTGGAGAGGTTTCTTCGCCATCCAGGTGTAGACGCGGACAGGCGCAAAATGCAAACGTGGTTTGGGGTCCATACGGTCGTGTTCGGCAACAGATATGTAGTTGAGCGAAGCTCCGCTGTCCATCATGAACTTGGCGGCATGGTTGCCCACTTTGATGTTGAGGCGTGGATAACGTTTGAACTGATCATGGTCAGCAAAGTTGACATACTCGGTGGTGTAGGATGAGTGCCTGGATGAGGACGATCTTGAGTCTCTTGAGGGGGAACGACGGTCCCATCGGGAGCGTCGAGAGTCGTGACTGGAGTGTGAGGACGTGGGAGATCTAGGAGGCTCTTCTTGAACCGCCCTGATGTGATGACGCTTGGTCTCCACCCGTGAGGGCCGCTGCGACCCACTTCGTCTGTCACCATCGTAGCGTTTTTCTTTGTGGTAATCCCCACACATGGCCTCAAAGTGGTTGGACCGTCCACATTTTCTGCACCGTTGGCCCATGGCAGGGCAGGAGTCGATGTGAGGGTAGTCATATCCGCACCTGAAACAACGCCTCGTGCGTTCAGGTCCGCAATCTCTCTTCCCGGATACCTTCCTTCTGTAGTCCGGGCGTCGCCTGGGCGAGTACTTAGAGCGCCGCGATCTGTCTCGTGGGTGACGTCTTCCACTGTCGCGCCGATCCTGTCGTCCCTGCCGTCTCTCAGTGATACGGTTGGCATGTTCACGGCTGGTACTGGGTCCTGTTTCAATTTCCGCCGCATTCTCTTCAGCTTGGTCGTACCGTCGGGAATTTTCTTCGATCTCTGCTAGTTCCTGTGGTTTTCTCAGCAGTCGCCGCCTCAGCGACTCCGAGTGACACCCAGTGATTATTTGAGATTTGATGGCTGCATCCGGCGAGAAGTTGGTAAAGTCACAATGTTGGGACTGCCGCCGCAGTCGATGTATGAAGGAACTCAGTGGTTCTTCCTTTCCCTGGCGCTGCTGGTGGAACTTGTGTCTCTCATAGTCGACGTTTCTCTTATGCAGAAAACGGTTATTTAGAACAGTTCTTACTTTATCATAGGTGTCACCATCAGTGGCTGGGATCTCACGTTCGATCTTGCTTATCTCACGCCCCCCTAGATTGCGGAGGGCTAATATTTTGTCTTTGTCTGGTTCTATTTTGGACCCTTCAATGTAGTCCTCAAAGTCCTCTAGCCACTCTTGCCACTTTAGGCCCATGCTGCTTCCTGTTGTGACTGACAACGGCTCCGGGGCTCGCAGGTGGGTGCCTCCCTTGACGTCCTTCTGCGCGGGAGGGTTAGACATCTTGGCAGTGGATTTTGGTGCCCGCGTCCGCCTCTTGCGTCAGCGACTGGCGTGCGTTTCCACGGTTTGTTCTCTTGTGGCTATCAATGCTTGCCTCTTGCGGCTACCAGTGCTTGTTTGATTAAGTTCGCCACTGCTTGGTTCGTTAAATATGCCAATGCTTGTTGCTGAACTTGCTCGCCTGACCTTAAAATGGCCGCCTCCACTTTGCACAGGGAGGCTGTCCCAATGGTTGCCTGACTCCAAGATGGCCGCCGTGGTTGTCTGCAGGCACTACTTTCTCTCTCTGCATTCAACTCCTCTTCTACACACAGGACTCACCGGCGGTCGTTTTCAGGGGCAGCACCCTCCTGATTCAGCTCCCTCTGGTCACTGCTGCAGGCAGGTGAGGTTGGGGTGGGCTCCCTCCTTACTTTGCAGGGTCTTCGGCGTCAGCATGACAAACCTCACGCATCCGGCGTGAGATTTTCAACGTCGGAACTCCCGCGGTCATTCAGCTCACCGCGCTCAGCAGCGCTTGATAGCAGACTCTCGTGGGGGTGATCCAGGCTGGAATTCACTACTCTCCGGCCACAGCAGGTGTCAGGTGAGGTTGGGGTAGGCTCCCAACTCACTTCCTCGGTTCCCGCTCTTCAGCGCCGATCGCGTGCTAAACCTCACGCATCGGGCGGGACTCGCGCTCTCGGCGCGAAAGGCTTCTTCCTCTCGAGCGTTGCAGCGCTCGCGGTAGCGGCTCCCTCTGGGCTCCCACACTCACGGGGGGGGCAGGGTCACCTGCTGCTGGTCTCCTCTTTCACCTAGCAGCATCACACAGCAGCGGATTCTTCTTTTCGACGCTGCAGGGGACAGGGTGCTCTGATGGGGTTCTGCAGGCTTCAGTTATGCATATCCCACCCTCGTCGCCAGCTGTAGCATCGTGCTACTAGTAAATACAGACACTGGTGAGGTTACAACTGGAGCTTTATTCAGTACATCCAGTGCCTTCCCTGTCCCTACACTAACTGCCCTTTCCTCTCCTGTCCCCTCCTCTTCCCCTCTGCCCACCTAGCTCCGCCCACCCCAGCTACTAGACTGCTGACTTCGTTACAATTGCTATATTTAAATTTAAAAGTTGGTGTGTGTCACATCTTTTCCTTCCTTTCACCACTAGCCTATGACACACTGGCTATGCGCAACTCTCTCTTCCCTGAGATAGCGCCTTCCCTGAATATTTCCAGCCAGACACACTTTGGGAGCTACAGCCTCCAAGCCGGGCCTGTCACTCAGCAGCACTTAAGGGCAAGCAAAGTGTTGTTTATTTCTCAGCACAGCCTCTGATTCCTAATGTCCCTACGGGGCCCGCCACTTCAGCCCTCCAGGGGAGGACTGTGGCAGAAAATTCTAATCAATACAGAGACATGGGAAAGGTATGCAAAGCAAGGCAGATTTGTGTGTTTAAAGCTTTGTGAGATGAGCATTGACAAGCCATTAAATTAAACACTGGTGCTGAGTTATATTCTCATTTCTTGCTGCCATCTTGTGCAATTTGAGGTTTAGCTGAATGCATATGTGAGTGAGTGTGTGAGTGAGTGTGTGCACGCGCATAGGCAGGGAACGTGCATAATATACCGATAATGTACAGGTAATAGTGTAATGAAGCTTATTTATTTCAATCAAGGTCCCTTGTAGGTATAAAGTGTGAAAAACAACAAAGTACAACCCCGAAGGCCAAGCATGCATTGTAGCCTTCTACTGGTGTTTTTTTTTAAGGCAGAGTTTTTATGCAACTCAGTGGAATTCCGCTTAGTGCAACTTCACAAACTCTGCCCACCCATCCTTCTCTAGTGGTTCCGTAGGCGGCCTGCCACATAATTGCTGACCATGGCTGATTGGAACCAATCTGAGATATCATCCAACTGGACGGCTGAGGATGTGCCATGGGAAGGATCAGGCTGGGGGTGCCAAGTCCTGGACAGACCATCCTCATCATTGTATCCCAATGGGAGTCTTCGTCTTCCCCTAGAGGCAGTGGGAGAGAGTAGGGTATGTCACGCGGCTCTCCAAGGGTGTCCTCTGCTTCCTCTTCAGGAGGGTCAGCCAGGAAAGCCCTCTTCAGCCTATCGAAGGCGCTTAGATCCATGGTGGGGTCCCCTTTGCGCTTGTGGGGTCGTAGCCCCGTCTGCTGTAATGTAATGTAATGTAAGAGACATTTCTAACGCGCAGCTTTCACTCCAGGGAGTATCTTGGCGCTCGCACAACTCAGATGGAAGAGTTTGAGGGAAAAAAAGGATGACCTGCATTCTACACCACAATTATACCAGAGTCCTACACATGTCATCAGGCAAAGAGAAGATCCAAGTTTTCAATGCTTTCCTGAAGGAAGTTTCTTGGGAAAATGAACGTAAAAAGGGGGGAAGCTTATTCCAGGCCCTAGCGCCCAAAACAAAAAGGGATTTACCACCCTTTGTAACCAGTTTGAACCGAGGCAGAGTGAGTAAATTCTGACTGGCAGACCTCAGACAGCGCGTCGGGTGATATCTTTTGAACCTGTTACATATGTATTTTGGACCTCGTTGGTAAAATGCCCTAAAGGTAATTAAAAGAATTTTAAACAAAATTCTTTTACCTATTGGCAGCCAGTGAAGAATGTTAAGTGCTGCTGAGGCTGAAGACCTACGAGGCCAACGCAGTACGAGGCGGGCCGCCGCATTTTGGACCATTTGTAACTTGTAGAGAACGATCTTATTGGCTCCAGCATACAGTCCGTTACAATAGTCTAGCCTAGAACTTATTAAAGCCACTGCGACTGTTTTCCTCGCCGATAACGGAAGTAGATCAAAAAACTTCCTAAGTGCTTTTATGATCTGAAAGCACATCCCTGCCACTGCCACAGCTTGGGGTTTAAAAGATAATTGATCGTCAAATTTCATACCCAAATTGCGGGCAGAAGTAATTGTATTGGGAGGAGCATCTGCCTCCACTGGCCAACACGTTTTTGGGGAGAACAAATTATGACTCCCGACTGGTAGAATTTCTGTTTTTCCGGCGTTGCACTTTAAATGGTTGTTGGTCATCCATTTAAAAGTTGCTGATAAGCATTCCTTGAGGTCTTCCTCGGCACCTGGCCGCTCCCTATCCAGCACCAGTATGAGCTGAGTATCGTCAGCATATGAAATGGAACTGATCTGGAATGACGCGATCAGTTTCACTAGGGGTACCATGTACAGATTAAAAAGTACAGGACTCAGGCTTGAGCCCTGAGGGACCCCTGAGCTGACGTCTTTAGCCTCGGACTGGTATTGGCCTAGCACTGTGACTTGGCGTCTATTGCTGAGGAAATTCCTAAGCCACGCCAATACCTGTCCTCCTACCCCTGCGGCAGCCAACCGGTCCACTAGGATGTTATGTGAGACCGTATCGAAGGCTGCCGACAGGTCAAGTAGGATAAGGACAGCCTTCTTTCCTTGATCCATTGCCGCCCGTAAGGTCTCTGCGGTAAAAAGCAGGGCCGTCTCGGTAGAATGTTCTGACCGGAATCCTGACTGATTAGGATGGAGAATCTTGTTCTTCTCCAAAAAGTTAGTCAGTTGACTATTGACGAACTTTTCAGTCAGTTTAAACAGGACAGGTAGCAAGGAAATAGGGCGCAGATTGGAAAGGGTGGTGGGATAAGCAAGTGCCTTTTTTTGGAGAGGCTTGACAGCTGCAAGCTTCCACTCTTTAGGAATGTTTGACGTAGTTAGAGAGGAATTAATAATCCTATTGATTATAGGATTAACCATCTCTACTAAAGTATGCAACGCTGGAGGGGGCAGGGGTCAAAAGGGGATCCCGATTTGCAAGCCAAGATTGCCTTGGAGGTTTCTTCAAGAGATACTGGGGCAAATTTCTCAAAGCAGGGATAGGTCGTTGTCTCCACTATATGTTCAGCATCCGCGGTCGCGGTTGCTCCTGATGGAAAAGTGTTCACGATAGCAAGGATCTTATTATCAAAATAATCAGATATCGCATTACAGAGCTCTTGAGATGGAGGAATCTCTTGCGATAGAGCTGATGGATTCATAAAATCCTTGACAATCTTGAAAATTGCTTTTTGTTCCTGGCCTGCCATGGATAAGGCCTGTAGATAGTGGTTTTTTTTGCGGATTTTATTCCTGCGTGATACTTCCGTCGTGCTGCCTTGTAGATGTTACAGGCGGAGGCATCATAATTTCGACGCCACCTCCGTTCCAGTACTCTAACCTCACCTAGCTCGAGTTTCAAAGTCATTGAGAACCAAGGGGCACTCTTTTTAGACTTGATGGTTTTAGAGTTGTTGTTTCCAGGTGAACTTAGCAGGGTTCCCGCTTTGGCGATCCAGTCACAAAAGATTTGATTGTCCACTGGGGTAAGATCGGTGAGAACGGGTATACTATCTTTTAACATATCAATTACGTCAGATCTAGTGGCCAATAATTTCCAATTAGGGATAGGTTTGGACTTGGGCTTATTTGTGCGCGTCATAGAATTAGTAATGGATTTCAAGTTCCATACAATGTTAAAAGGAATAAAAAAATGATCCGTCCAAGTTTGAGGGCTAGGAGATTTGACTCTCAGGCTGGTTGAGTTTGAGCAAATGCAGTCCAGCAGATGCCCCGCCTGATGGGTGGGTTCCTGGTTCACAAGTGTAAGTCCTAAGACATCAATAATATCCATAAAACAGCCCACTCCAGGTTCGTTAGGGGATTCAAGGTGCAAATTTAGGTCACCTAATACAGAAAATTGGGAAAATCTGAGTGCTAGTTCACTCAGGGCGTCACCCACTGTTTCCAAAAACTTCGATGGTGGCCCCGGGGGGCGATAGATGAGGGCCCCAGAGAAGACGAAAGTGTCATGAATCTCCAAAGAGAACGCTAATGCCTCTGCTCCCTTAATATCCGTCAGTTCTTGAGAGGAACACTTCAGGGTATTGCGGTAGATAATGGCGAGGCCCCCTCCCCGTTGTTCGGGTCTATCCATACGTTGGATAAGAAAATTATGTGGGAGAGCTATAGCTAGATCAGGATTACACCAGGGCTTTAGCCATGTTTCTGTAACCAAAAGCCAATCCAAGTGATTTTCGACAATAAGGTCATAGATGTTCTCCTGTAGCACACCAGAGGGGGGAGCTTCAGGCCTTTCGAAGGGCCTAGTGGCGGCTGCTACTGCCTGGTGTATGGAGGTGCCTACAGCCTCACATAATTCATCATCTAGGGGAAGGACCGTGATGGCCTTCTCCTCCTGGTAATCTTGCATAGTAATATATAATTAAAACGCATTTCAAGAAAGCCAGAAGTCAGGCGCAAGTGCACAGATCGCTTCAGGAGGTGCGATTCCTGATGAAACGCAGCCCAGAGGGCCTAGTCTTTTGACACTGTCAGGTGCTGTAGATTAACTGGCATAACAAAGGTGACATTTGTGAATTGCAAAAATACAAAAACGTACGCAGGTGGAAACTTACTAGTGTAGATTTCCGGGTGTTTATAGTCAACTGGTAGGTGCAGGACCCTTTTTGCCCCCCCAAAATCTTCATCTGAGCAGCGCTTTTTCCAAAACTACATTTTTACGTTTTTCTGAAAGTATATTTTAGGTTATGGTAGATCTAGCCTTGCCATCAATATCGGATTTAGCAAACAAGTTGCTATAAAATAAATCAAAACCCATGCATTTGTGGTAAAACACCATTTGCTAGAAATATTTTTTACTAAAGAACAACAGGGAGAACATAGATGTACTTGGTAGTAAATTACAGGAGTATAAATTAACCATCACCCTAGGCCCCACCACAAAACCGTCAGGAAAAGCAGTATTATGTGTGACGTGTTTTGATTGTGAAAGTGTGTCATCAAAGTCAATGTGTTCTTCATAGTGTTATTGTTTGACAAGTCTTAGATCAAATGGATATTGTTAAGAGATTTTTGCGACTGAAATTAGTTTGTACATTTGTAGATCTCAAACCTATAAACACAAAGTTAGCAAAATAGTTATAAAATCAAACTCTGGGATTTTTGCACTGTAATGAAGAAAACCATGGCATCGCCTTTTATTTCAATTTAGCGAATGGGGAGGTCCCTAAAATCCCCCATGGCCTATTCCAAACCCATTGTGCAGTTAAGGTGTTTTGAGTGCTTAATTGCACTCAGGTTTGCTCCTAGTGAGATCTACCCTGCCCATTTATTATTGTAAGATGCCGATGACTCTGACCTCCCTGCCCCTTGTAATAACCATTGCCACTCCTTATTTCCTGCCCCTGCCGACAGCCATTTCCCACTCTTGCCACTTCTCAGTTTATGCTCTGAATTTATAACTCTTGTAATTTTCCTCTTTTGCAGCTTATAAGAGTCTGCTCAGTTTTATGCCTTCTGTCCGTTCCATTGCCTGCTCTCATCACGTGCTCTACTCATTCCTCAAAAGTTATGATTGAAATATAACAAGGTTATAAAAGCAGAAATATCAGAGTTTTTTTCAGGTTTATTTGTTTTCAGATGCATGGTTGCCCACTTTTTCTGCTGTTCTGACTGACTGGTGAAGAAAGCATTATTTTCAACTTGGCCCTTTGACGATAATCTTGCGTGCCTTCCCATTTGTTATACACATGTTTAAAATATTTGAGTTGCCTGAACCCCTTATTTGGAATATTGGTTTCAACAAGACCAAGCTATACTGAAGGCATCAGATTTTAGTTTGGAGAGGACATCAATGGTGACATTGCATATTACCATTAACTCCAATGAATAGCTCATGAAAACAATTTTTGCTACATTTATTTGCTGGAGGTGGATGATGCCTAGAGTGTGGTGGGCATGGCTGAAGGTGATGCTCTATGGGGTCCAGTGGCAGTAAAAGTTAGTTTAGGGTGTGGCTAAATGCCACACTGCTGCACAAGGGCTGACTAGATGCCATGGCCACAAGCTCTGAGGGCACTTGGGAGTGAGTGTAGTAGGCGACCAAAGGCCAGACACTGCATTTAGTAGGCTCTCTGGACAGTGGGACATAATTAGGAGGGGACTCTATACCCATATTGATAGGGAGCTAGGGAATTGGGTTCAGGGTGTGCCTGAAGATTGTATCATTCGACAATGGCCTTGTGGACTCTGGGTGCAAAGAACTTGGGCAAAGGCTGGCCCAAAACTAGTGGCTACATTGAAAAATGACCAAAGTAGTTAAACCATTACTGAAAAAACTTTATGGGAAGTTGTAATTGTTTACTCATATAAAGATGTATTATGAAATAATCATTGTCCACAAAGATCTTAAGTTAGATAGATGTTATTGCTTTGATCTGTGTAGAACCTGTAAACCCATAACATTCGCTAGTTCTAGTAGGGCTTACGCATTCTGAGGAGTGCGTTGTTCATTATGTCACCACTGCATGCAGTGTTGATGTTGAGTACTGAGAGGCCTCTTCTCCTGCATCACAGGACACAGGCGGGTCTAGAGTCCAAGGAAGTAATACTAAGGCCTAAGAATAAGCAGAGATCAGCGTCGGGCTGGCCTGTCTCGAAACTGGGACATTTTCTGAAAAGATCAGTGTCTCTGAAAGCTTGTTAGGGTCGGGACAGAGTCAGTCGTTTCTCATACAAACATGCTGAATTTGTGCTTGTGGATGCATGTTGTAGACTTGGGCATTCAATATTTGGGCATCCAGAATTATTTTTCATTTCCAAAGATTGACCCAGTGCAATAGAGAGAAATGCAGCCATATCGCTCTCGCTGGCTGTTGCTCACCCATATCCATTAATGATTGTTGCCAGGGCAATTTTGTCTGCAAGTGTGTCGTTTTTACAGAAGTTCCTTGGAATTACCAAAGAAAAAGTATTGGGTCGTTCCCCATTGAGCTTCTATTGCCAGCCCTCTCTATTCGAGTAGGATGTGGGTTGGTGGGATTTAAATGTCTCCCATTGTATTACGATTCCCTCTTCTCACAAAGGGCGTGCAGATGTGAAGTGTCTTGCTGCATCTTCCATGGCATGTGCGAGCTATATTAAAAATGTGTGCAGTCACCTCGGTCCTACAAGTTTCCTCAGTGGGTTTCGCTTTTGAATCCAGTCCTGGGTTTGCTCTGATAAGCTCTGGGTCAGCATAAGCCCTTGACCATGAGGGATCACCCACCTTGTCCCACCCCTAAGGACCATCGGAGTCTCAGTGGGTGGTGGGTAGTAATCTGATAATTTGGAATCAGGGAGGGCATCATGGTGGGGGGCTGGGGCCCGGCCAGCAATAAAAGTAAAACATAGTGTAGGGCGGAACATACCCACTCTCCATCTCATGCCGGTCAAACACCTGAAGGAAATTCGCCCGCATATAATATTAAATTAATAGATCAATCTCAAAGCAAAGTGAAAGCCTTTCCAAACTATATCTATAGTTTACTGTTTCTACTTGTGGTTATCTAATCTCACATCGGGGCTCTAACGGAGTCAGTATATATTGATGAACATCATGATCCCTGTAATAGGCAATGTTTCCTAAATTCGCTTACCGCTTAAACTTGTTTATCTACTTTAGTTGATCATTGTCGTACTAAATCCTATTTTACGTCATTGGTGACATACTAAAGTCTTTAATGTGGCTTTAAGTTTGGCTGATATAATGTTTGCTGTGCTCTCATTTCTCATGTATGTCTCAGTCATGTATTAGTTATTCCTGAAAGACATTCCGGCTGTTTGGCCAGTCACCCCCCAAAACTTAGAGCTGCCTTTATCAAATGCCTCAGAGCATTCTACGAGGAGCAATGTGTCTATATACCTATCTGTGATAAAGTCGGTAATTCTACCACTTGTGACTTTAACCTGAGGAATTGCTGGACTGAGATGTCGAGATGATACACTGTAGGTGGTGGGCCGGGTCACCGGTGGGGGGCCCCCACCATGTGCTTTGCAGGGGGGCCCCCTCAAGTTTTGTTACGCCACTGTGCAACACTCTGCACCTGACACCCAGGCCCGAGTTGGAGTGATCAAAACCCCAAGGAGGTCTCTCCAGAGATCCTGACCTGGCATCTGGTGATCCCCGACCTCCCTCAAGACTCCCGACGACGCCCGCAGCCTCAACATGAAGCATTCCCCCGACAGCGACCAGAGCTTATAAGAAAAACCTGACGCCAGGACACACCCCTGCACCCGACATGCCACGGCCTTGGATGGCCCAACCGACGGTGTCCAGGCACCGTCCAAGATCCCAACTTACCTCTCCAGGCGGTGGTCGCCTTCAGGAAGTATCCCTGCCCGAGCCTGCAGCATCTTTCCAGAACCGAAGGTCTCCATTGGAAAGCACAGGGTCCCCGACGTCCGTTTTGCACCGTTACTTGGCCGCCCGAGTGCCGTTGGTGGTGCAGCCCCTGTGCTGGTCATTGTCCACTGCAGTGCTTACCCTAATCCAGGAGTTTGGCTCCCACAACCAAGTGACCTGTTCATCAGCAGACCCTAACCGAAGAACCACTTAGCCCCATTGGCTAACGTTGAGCCACTGCACTCTGCACCCAGTCGCCCTAGTGCCATCCTAGACCTTAGGGAACGTTGGTCTTAACCCCTAAAACTCACCCTTGTCAGTCAAGTACTTGCCTCCAAAACCGGTAACCATTTTTCTTCCATAGGAACCCATGTTATAAGATTTTGGGCCTAAAATTGTTGTAAGTGTGGAACTGCCAATGTAAGGAGAAAACTGAATTCAATTGCAAAGTGTAAAAAGTCATACTTACCTAGTATGTAGAACTCTTAGGGTGTCTTAACTAGGCATACCACCTCCAGTACTCAAAGTAATCCAAAGTAACTCAAAAGTAATCTAAAAGTATTTACTGTATGATACAAACTGCATTTAAAAGTGATACAAACCTGTAAGAATTGTAATTTCAAGCACAACTGCATTTCCTTGAACAGTCTTGCATTAAAAGTATATTTTACTCACCAGCGGATAGTCCTGCTTGGTTCTAAAAATAAACATAAGTATATTTTCTTTATACTTACCTAATTGGTCTCCATTCTGTCTCTGAGTGTGTGTATCAGTACCTGATTGAGGGAATACAATAAATGCTTAACACCGTCTGGATAAGCCTAACTGCTCATCCACACTACCACAAAGAGAGCTGTTAGTACTTACCTGATTTAGCCTCTGCTATACCTCTGGGGATTCACTGCACTCTGTGCACACTATACCTCATTTTGGTATAGTATATACAGAACTAGCTTCCTACACCCTCTGATAGCAGGGGTGCAGGATAGCCGGGTTCGCAGAAGGGGGTAATGTTTACACCCCAGTTCCCAAAGGTGGAGCTTTCCGCAAAGGCTTTCTGTGCAATGTTTGGTGTTCTCCATGTAGTCTTTGTGACTTCTCCCTACAGTGGGATTTTACGGTGAATAAATTCTATCCACTCCAAGTCTGTTGAGAATAGCTCTGTCTAGGATGGAATGTTAGTCAGCAGCCGGAGTATGTTTCCTGCAATCAGGCCATCATGCGATTCTCTAGATTTGTATTCTGGGCTGATGATAAGGATGTTAAAATCCTGCTGTGGGTTTGTTGCTGCGGGGACCTGGTGTATTATGGGTTCGGAAGAACAGCAGGCTGGGCATTGGTCCTCAGACGATGCTCAGGTTCCCTCACCTGCCCTACTTCCTTTTCCTTTTTTGAGTTGATTGTTGGCATTGGTTTTTAGCATGGGTTAGCTGGACTGTGCCTCTCAAAAGCAGAGTGCCACATCCATGCACACCAGGCTTAGATTGGGCTGCCTTGTCTGACCTTCCCTGTCTTGTCTATGGCTTTTGTGGATCTAGTAGGAGCTATGATGTTTTCTGGCTGGTTGTCCCTCTTGATAACAGAGTCCAAAGCAGTCTGTCTATCAGCATTAACTGATGCTACCAGGAGGACCATGTCAATTTGATATAATGGTGAACTGGGTGCTAGTTGATAGGTGTCTGTTCCGACACTTGTCCTAGTAGTACTCGTTTCTGCAGATGCTCCAACTTTTTAAAGTTCTTTGCTGTCTATTTTGATTGGAGTATTGGCCAAGTTTCTGGGCTCCTCCTCGGCAGTTCCCGAGGAGGCTTGGCATGACGTTCCTGTGATGGACTGTTGACTTATGGCCATTGCAGGTTCTGATGATTAATCAGTCTTCTCTGATGGTGTGGTTCAGTTTGACCTAGTGTTGACCTGAAGAGGGGTAAACGTATTCCTGGTTTAAGCAATGCTTCCTGTTTCGGCCTTTCCTCCTTTGGGCCCTTCCTTGCCTTGCGTTTTTTCCTGCTTCTGGGGAATTGAGTTCTGTCCTAAGATCAGCATCGGCCCCAACTTCTGTTTGGATCGTTGCGGTTTTTGGACACCCTACATGGCTGGAAATGAGTTCCAGTGTGTCTTTGTTAAGATTTTGGTACAGGTTGCTTGGAAGGTGGGTGCTCGCGTATTTTTGTACTACCAGGGGAGGCTGCTCTTTTGAAAGAGGACTGTTAGTACATCGAGTACCATTTTTGAGATGCGTACATAAGTTGCCCGGCATTGCGGGGAGAGAGGCCAGTTTGTCCACTATTGGACCGCACCTGCAGCTGAATTTATCATTATGAAGTCCATTCTGTGCACTTTGGAGAAGTGAGTTTAGGTCTCCTAGTTCCCCATCAATGGATACTACAAAGACTGCCAAAGTATTGAGAAGAGTCAATTGCATGTCCATTTTGTCCAACTGGTATTGGAGAGCCTCTACCAAAATGTGTACTGTTTTTAACAAGCTTGCCCAGGCACTTTCGGTGTTTGATTTTGTCTCCCCACTGGTCCTGAAGCCCCTAACCCTGACCCTGCCCAATCCTGTTTCTCAGCTGCTGCAGGGTTACTGCACATCTTGGGTGTCCAGTTCGTAGGCTGCTAGCATATCCTCCCATTCTTGTGTGCCAAGATATGAAAGTTGCCCGGGGCTTCAGGCAGGTGCTCTTGAGCTCCCTCCTGTGAGGAATGGGACATCAGAGATGAGGAATATGTGATGTTACAACACAATCATTTACATCGCGGTACGTTACATCGCGGTTATTACAACGCAAGTCGTTACAATGACTTGTGCTAGAGGCGATGGACTTAGGAATAGTGTGATTTACTATTGTAACTCCAGTGTGTGTAACAATAGGGAAGGTGTTGGAGTAGTAAATCATACAATTCCTTAGTGTAGAGTGCCATCCAGAGCAAGTTGTTTAAACGACTTGTGTTGTAATGACCGGGATGTAAATGTATTGCGGTGTAACAACAGCGTTGTAAAGGTCGTTCGCCGAGATCAGTGCCCTGATTCATCGCAATTTACAGAGAGTATGGTGGTTTGAAGATTTTGAGGCTTAAATTCTTTAGAAAGGTTCTGGCCCTCATCTGGGGATGTCGGGCTATCTTTCAGCATTATGGTTAGAGGCTCAATTAGCTCGCAGTTCTTCTTCCTGTTGCTGGTGGCAACTCTTGCCCCCAATGTGAGTGGCTCTGTTTTTCCATTTTGAGCTGCACTGACCTCCGCCATGACCAACTGGGCCATGTGCACTGTTTGCTGCAGTGTAGGTGCAGTTTCACCCGATGGACCTAGGGCTGTGGCGGTGATCTGATAGGACCAGACCCTGGTCCAGTTTTGTTGGCACTTGACTGAAGACTAACTTCTTCCATGTGACTGCCGCTTACCAGTGGTTGAAGGGGTGATTGCAAGCCCTGAACCCTGAATCTTTCAGGAAACAGAAATTAGTGTATATTTTTGGTTGAAGAAGTGTGGGGTGGCATTTGTTGGCATTGGCTTTCCTCTCTTCTACAATAGCACATCGTAGATCACCTCTCTCTGAGTCGATTTTGATAAGAGTATGATCTTGCTGGGGGTCTGGATTATGGATCTGGTTGAGTTTGCAGTTGAGTTTGCGCAGAGAGTGGGACTGACTGCGACTTCCTTTTGCGCTTATTTTCATCTGTCTTAAGAAAGGGGCCACCCCTTACTCGGCCAGACCTCATGGTTTAGGCTGTAGTTAAAGCTACACTTTCTTGGCGGATCCTTGTGAACCCTTCTTGGCTTTGGCTTTTGGCTCTCGCTTTCTGAGCTTGTACGCTTATGGATGCTTATGAGTGCAGCCTTCCAAGAGAGTTTGCCTTGGATTAGATGGTGCCACCCCTTCCTGTCAGTTTTGCCTGTTTCCAGTGGTGGGGGAGAGTGCTTGAGCGTTTTCTCAGCAGCCCTCTGCCCAGATTTTGTTGGTTGTGAGGTTCCTCTCCGTTGAGTTTCTGGTTACTTTTGGTTGCTTCCCACACCATCATATTGTCAGACAATGTGACTGGCAAACTTCAAACTTGCAAAAGGGTACTGGCCACTCTCCCCTAAAAACCGCCATACCCTCCTACTTAGTGGGGGGACGAGCACGCTGATGGTTATGCCAATGGTTGCACCACCTGGAAGTGCTCCTGTGTGCCGACTGCTGGGCGAGACCAAGTAGGTGCAGACAAGTGATGGTGAATGGGGGCAAGTAGGTATGTGGGTATGCTCCTTTATGTTATTATCCAGGAGAAAGTGGGTAGGATACCGGGGGGAGATTCCAAGTTTTCCGAACCTCAGTTCCACCCAGTGCTCAACGCTTAGTCCTCTATAATCTTTCCCATGCTTGAGCAGTGAGTAATGAGGCACGAAGATACAAAGCACCAACTCAGGAGACTGGGGGGTGGGTCCCGCCAGTTAGCAAGCGCACCGGCCTAAAACCGGATGCCTCTGCCCAGACTGGGGTTGCCCCTAGGCTCCTGCCTGCTTCTTAGCCACTGCTGTTGTGTCTGTGTGTCATCCGCTGTTAGCCTCCCCCTAGCTGCAATCCGTGTCAGGGGGCAGGCAGCGCAATGCTCGACGCATCTTCAGGCGTCTCCAGGCGTTGTGTGGGGATGAAGCTCTGCAGAGGCAGCAGAGGAAGCAGAGGGGGGTGGGACCTGGCCATTGCCGAGTTAGCCGAATCACTTCACCTGGCCCTTGGCTTCCCTGGCTATGCTCGGGCCCCACTTACTGCCGTCTCCATCCCCCACTCAGCTGAAGAGCGAGCTGGCGGGTTTCACCTTGACCTTCCTCTCTGCACAGAGTGGTTTGAACGGCTCTCTGCGGTTGCAATCAGGTTGGGCAGTGGGATGGCCAGCAGCAGCCTCCCACAATGCACCCTGCTTCTCCTCCTACTCAGATTCAGGCTCGGGCTCTAGCGTTTGATGTCAGCAAGTCATGAGTGGAGTGGCATTGGGTGTCATAGAGTGGAGTGTTGTACAGTGGAGTAGAATGGAATGGAGTAGAGTGTCAGAGTAGAGTGTCATGGGGTAGAGTGGAGTGCCATAGAGTGGAGTGGAGTACAGTGGAGTTTCATAAAGACTGTATAATGTCAGTGCCTATGATCAAAAGCGATAAGTGAGAATGAGGCCATCCAACCTGCCCATGCCCCTAAGCACCCCTGTGTCGCCCCAACATCACGTATTACCCAGCTCTGCTCATACCCCAAAGCCAGAAAGGGTATTCCACATACACCTCCCACCTGCAGCAACGCCTATTCCAGACAACAGCTACTCCATGGATCACAGGTAAGGAAATACAATAAGTTGTGGGCCTGGTGTTCACATAGGTGGCAAATCCTTCTCTGTTCAAGCAGCCAAACTATGGAACTCTTTACCCCCAAACATAAGATCCACGGATAAATAGCTTATCTTCAAAAGATTGCTAAAGAGTTGGATCTTCTCCACATAACCACCAAACTCAAACATAAGTACACAGCATATCCCTGTGTATACAAGCATTTATTTGGACTATATATGTGTACCTAGATATGTGTATTCCTTTTTATAAACGTGTATAATAATTATGTTTATAAATATATAGATATTCGTTAGTTCTGCTTAACAAATATAAATATTATTTATGGTTATATTATTCTTTAACATGTATATATGTCAATGCATAAATAAGTACATTTTTTATGATAACTATTTCTCAACAATTGCTTCACTATTGAATTACAAAAAAAATATTATTAATTATAAAAACAAATAAATTAGCTTAAAGTACAGCAACACTTGAAAGTCTGAGTTTATAAAATACAACTCAAATCTACTTATATTACCTTCCTTATACACATATACCTTCCAGGAACTTAGCTATATAGCTTTCTCAATATATCCTCTTATTCCATCTCTGACTCATCCCAAACCTCATTCTACTACTCTCTCCAATGCACTACCCTATATCTCACCCTATACCTCTCTCAATATATTCTCTACCTCCACTCTCCGACTCATCCCAAACCCCAATCTAATATTATGATCCCGAAAAAACCCTTCCTAGACTCTTCCCACCTCTACCCCTCCTTGCATCATCTCAAACCTCTTTTACTATTCAGTTCTCCCAAACAAGTCGTTCTAAACGCTCACTCAGACTCTTTCCCTTCATCCCAACCCTCCTCTTACTGTTATGATCTCCAAAAATCACACCCTAGACCCTTCCCTCTTCTCTCCCTCCACTATCCTTTTCAGTCCAACTAACAGACTCACATGTCCACCGCTCAAATTAATTTCATATGTCCCTATACTAATTACCCAATAATCCGTTTGGGTTACGGAGTAGCTTGCTACTTGCCAAAAAGTGCTTCAACATTTCATCAGGGGTAGCAAGCATTATATAAATGCTAATTCTTCCCTCTTCTATCCCTTCTCTATGGATGTATGACATTACAACGCATGCTTTTACATCTCATGCTTTTACAACACGGTTTTTACAACGCATACCATTACAACGCATAGTGCTTTGGGGCGCTGGATAGTGAATTGTTTAATTTACTATTCCAACTCCAGTCCCCGTGGATAGTAGGGAAGGTGTTGGATAGTACATTAAACCTATTCCCTATCCTAGAGCGCCCCCCAGCGCAATGCGTTGTAATGGTTTGTGTTGTAAAAGTTGCGTCGTAAAGGCACTGCGTGGTAAAAGTTCCGTTGTAAAGGATGTTTCCCCTTCACTATCCTTTTTCAATCCAAATATCAAACTCACATGCCCACTACTCTAATTAATTTCATATCTCCGTCTCTTGATTCACGACTAATACTTTTTGAGTTCCGGAGTAGGGTGCTACTCATGGTAAAGGGCGTTGATGCATCTTTAGGAGTAATAAGCACTATATAAAGGCAATTACAATAAAGTGGAGTCACATAGAGTGGTGTAGAGTGTCCTAGAGTGTCATACAGTGGTGTGGAGCGGAGTGGAGTGTTGTAGAGTGGAGTTTCGTAGAGTGCAAAGAGGTGAAATAGAGTGGAGTGGCATGAAGTAGAGTTGCATGGAGTAGAGTGGCGTAGAGTGTTGTAGAGTGGAGTGGCATAGAGTTGGGTGGTGTGGGCTGGCGCAGTTTTGCACAGTGCCGTAGAGTGGTGTGGCATAGAGTGGTGTGGCACAGAGTGAAGTGTTATGGTATGGCAAAGAGTGGAGTGGTTAGAGTGTTATGGAGTGCCATTAAGTGGAAAAGACCGGAGTGGTTAGAGTGCGTAGAGTGCCATAGAGTGGAGTGTCGTTGAGTGTTATGACACTCTATGAAGTGTCATGCAGGGTTGTGGAGTGGTGTAAAGGGGAGTAGAGTGGCCTAGAGTTGAGTGGTGTTGGGTGTCATAAAGTTGAGTGGCATAGAGTGAAGTACAGTGGAATGGAGTGGAGTGTCAGAGTGGAGTGTCATGGAGTGGAGAGTCATAGAGTAAAGTGTTGAAGAGTGGAGTGGCATAAAGTGGAATGGCGTGGAGTGGCATAAAGTGGAGTCACGTAGAGTTTCATACAGCGGTGTGGAGCACAGTGGAGTAGAGTATCTTAGAGTGGGTTATCGTAGAGTGGAGTGCATAGAGTGCAGTGGCATTGAGTGGAGTGGCATAGAGTGGAGTAATGTAGTGTGGATTGATGTAAAGTGTGATGTCTTAGAGTGGAGTGGCGTGGAGTATAGTGACGTATCATAGAGGGGAGTAGAGTGGAGGGGCATAGAGTGTCAAGGCGCTGAATGGAGTGATGTGGCGGTGAGTGGCATAGAGTAGAGTAGAGTGGCGTAGTATGTCATACAGTGATGTAGACTGGAGGGGTGTAGATTGGTGTAGCATAGAGTTGAGTAAAATGTCACAGAGTGGTTAATAGTGGAATGGAGTGCTGTAGGGTGGAGTGAAGTGTCTTAGAGTGGAATAACATGTCGGAGTGAAGTGGTGCAGTGTAGAGTTGCGGAGTGGCATAGAATGGAGTGAAGAGGCAGCAGAGTAGTAAAGAGTGTCATACAGTGTCGTAGAGTGGAGTGGTGTAGAGTGAAGAGGCTTAGAGTAAAGTGTCGCGGAGTGGTGTAAAGTGGTTTAGAGTGGGGTAAAGTGTGATAGAGTGTCGTAGAATTGAGTATCATGGAATGGAATGGCATAGAGTGGAATAGAGTGGTCTAGAGTGAAGTGGCATAGAGTGGTGTAGAGTGGCAGAGTGGTGAAAAATCGAGTGGAGTAGAGTGTCGTAGAGTGAAGTGTCATAGACTGGAATGGCATAGAGTGGAGTAGTTTGGAGGGGAGTAGCATAGAGAGGAGTAGAGTGGTACAGATAGGCGTAGATTGGCATAGGGTGGAGTGGTATAGAGTAGAGAAGAGTAGAGTGGAGTGGGGTGGCGTAGAGTAGAGTGAAGAAAAGTTAACACCAAGCTCCCACGGAAGACAGAGAGCGACATTTGACCTTTGTCTTTCAATGCACATCAAAGACAAGTTAAGAATACAATGTAAAGGCCTGTTTACAGAAAGCGAGCACTCATGGAAGAATACAAGTAGTGATGGTGAACTGGCTATGCTCCACAGCAGGGACAAAAACATGATGGATAGCCTAAAACAAATAGAGCCAGCAAATAGGAAGCACGCAAATGTGAGTTACCACAAAGCCAATGGTGAGCAATGGGCAGAATCCATTCCCAGGGAAGATTTTATAATGTCCCCAAAACGCCTTTGCAAAGTAGACAGCTGCATTGTCTGGTAGGTTTCGACCTAAAAAAAGGATACCCAGCTATGAAATATTGGCTCAGTCCTATTCAGCAGTCAAGCTAACAAGTGCTTGTAATTTAGCATCCAGTGTGGGAGTGCAGTTGAAAGGTGCTACATTTCCATGACACTATAGCAGCCGGACTATGATATGCTTGCACTGTCCCTTTAAAATATAGCAGTGCCATTAAGCTGTAATAGAACTAACTCAAGCACACTGGGCCATGAACCCCAAACCAGGAAACTCTAATTTAGACCGACCCATTTGCTGGAGTTCATTGGCCGCAGCAATATTAAAATTCATTAAATCAAAAATACAAGCAGTGTTTAACCCCTTGCATGCGCGGTGAATTTTCGCGCTGTACGGGTCATTTACATAATGGGCGGGATTCGGACAGCCCCCCGGCCGTCGTGAGCACACGCCCACCTTGACTCATGACAGCCGGGGGCCGTCATGAGTGTTGTGGGGGTGTGTGCTGGCCCCCCCCCTTGGATGGTGAGTGCTTGCGCAGGGGCAGCGCGTGGTACCGCGACACAACTCAGGCACACACAGTGTCACGGTCGGAAGTGACGTGCACGAGCGCGCGTCCTTCTTTTATTGGACCCCGCAGGCCACGCCTGGCCTGCGGATGCGTGGATGCGTATACGTGAGTACACTAGACCGCTACATCACTACATCCCTATCCAACTCTATAAACTTTTTTTTTTCTTTACAAAGTTCAAACACTGTTCATCAAATTGGCAAGAGTTCTCCACCATGTGTTCCTGTCCTCGCATGTCCCTTGGTGTTGATTTCAGGGCCTTAGCATACAGGCATAGTCTTTTAACTTTTGGCTCGGTGGTGGATTAGGCCGCAGGTTGTACCTTTGCACATGGCCTCGGCCATACTCCCTATTTTGGTGACTGTCCGTGACTTCATCCGATGGGGTCATGAGCATCGGTTCAGGCTCACCGCTCTCCGTCTGACTCTCTGATGGTAGGCTACTCTCTTCCTCCGGCACAGCGGTCACATGTGATCCGTCGTCTTCTCCCATGCCTTCAGAGCACTGTCTAGACGCTGTCGGGATTGCTTTGAACCAGGAGATATTCCTCGAGATTTCCTCTTCGCCTTTCCTTGCAGTGACCATGGTGCCTTTGATAGACGTTATGGTCCAGGTGCCCGGTTCGTATCGCGTTTGGAACTTGTCTCCCGGACGCCGGTTTCATATGATTACTCGGTTCCCCTGCCTTAGGAGTCTTGGAGCCGCCCTCCGGCGCCGACTTGCTCGCTGATTCCCTAGCCGTCTCCGTTCTTGAGTGTCTTCCGTGTGGGCCAAAGCCGGTGTCCCTCCTGGGATGCTGGGAAGAAGGTCTCGTCGTTGGCCTTGAAACATGAGGGTCCAAGGGCTCCTCTGTGTGGTGCAGTGAGGGGTTCCCCGATATTCCCGTAGGAATTCATGCATCCTCTGTTCGGGGTCAGCTTGCTCCACTACCGCTATCCGGAATATCTTATTTAGTGTCCTCATAAACCTCTCGACGTCCCCGTTAGCCTGGGGCCATTGAGGTGTGATTCGACGATGCGAGATGCCTCTGGATTTCAGAAATGTGGCAAATTCAGTTCCTTGGAACGGCGGTCCATTGTCGCTCCGTATTTCGGTGGGGTAGCCAAACATGGAGAACATTCGTTCAAGCGCCGGGCCGACGTGTGTGAACGCAGTAGAGACAACCCTTTCCACTAAAGGGTACTTGGAGTAAGCATCAATGGCCACCAGCGTGTGTCCTTCTCCCGGGAAGCTACCAAAATCAATGCTGACTTTGGTCCAGGGCGACGTGCAAGCTTCCTCTGTAATTACTGGCGCCGGTCTCTCGGGGTCGCTGGTTAACTGACACGACAGGCAGTTCTTTACATACTTGTCCACTGTGTTCTCAAGCTCCTGGAACCACACCTTTTACCGCATGCGTGCTTTCATCTTCGTCGCGCCCTGGTGTCCTCCATGGGCGAGTTGGGTTGCTCGGTGTCTTAAGCTTCGTGGGATCAGCAGCCGTGATCCTCTGAGTAGTACTCCATCTTCCGTGGCACTTAACTCATGCCTGACGTGCCAGATCTTCGTGAGTGCCTCTTTGTCTTCCGCCGTCCAGGAGTTGGGTGGGCGTAGGTAGTCAGTCCACGAGCCTTCTTGGACTGCTTGCAGCGACCTCATGTAAATGTTGTAGGCGGTGGCCGCTTCCTTGATGTCCTCTATTGACAGGCTTTGTGGGCATGAGGTCAGCGCCACCCACCGTGCATATTCCTCAGAGTCGTCGTCCACCGGTGCCGCCTCTGGTTGTGTGGGGTGACGAGACAGATAGTCTGCCGGGTTCTTGGCCCCTGGCCGATACACCACCTCCATTTCGTATGACTGCAGTTGAATCACCCAGCGCTCGATGCGAGGTGGGGGGTGGGGTGCAGATCCTTTGAAGATGGGCACTAAAGGTTGGTGGTCAGTGAACATGACAAAGGAGTGTCCGTGTAGGTACAAATGAAAATGATTGCAGGCCCACTTAATGGCGAGAGCCTCTCTCTCGATTTGTGCGTACCTGGTCTCGGTAGGGGTCAGGGCCTTACTGACGAAGGCTAGTGCAGTCCATTGTCCGGGTTCATGCTCTTGGGTCAGGACAGCGCCAAGGCCCACCGGGCTGGCATCGACGATCACCTCCGTGCGTTTGGCGGGGTCGAAGTATGAAAGGGTGGCTTTCTCAAAGAGGGCATCCTTGATGCCTTGAAAGGCTTCATCTTCCTTCCGGCTCCACTGCCACGCGGCATCTACCTTGGTCAGTGCTCACAGGGGTTTGCTTCGCGTAGCCAGGCCTGGAATGAAACGGCCACAGTATGTGGCCATCCCCAGAAAACTCCTCACTTCCGTCGGGGATTTCGGTGCTGGAGCGTCCTTGATGGCTTTGGACTTCTTTGGGTCAATCTGGATCCCCTCTTGGTTGAACACATAGCCAAAGAACTCAATTGAAGGTTGAAAGAATTGACATTTTTCTCTGTGGAGTGTTGCTCCGTAGGTACTCAGCCTCTTTAGGACATCCCGAAGGTGCTTGTGATGCTCAGACGCAGTGGCAGAGTGTATTAAGATGTCGTCGCTGACATTTATCACCCCGGGCAGTCCCGACAGGAGTTCCCTGATTGTGTTTTGGAACACTTCTGCCGCTGACGAGATGCCAAAGTTTAGCCGCTTGTAGCGCCGGAGACCTAGATGAGTGCTGAAGGTGGTTATGAAGCGACTTTCCTCCGCTAGTGGCAGCTGGTGATATCCTGCGTTGAGGTCAATTTTGGAAAACCATTTCGACCCGTTGACGTCGGCCACTATGTCATCCATAGTAGGGGTCAAATGTCTCTCCCTTCGGATGGCGGTGTTTGGTAACCGCATGTCGATGCACAGGCGGATTTCACCTGGTTGCTTTGGTTTCTCTACAATAACCATGGGCGAAACCCACGGGGTCCAGTTTCTCGAGTTCTTTTTCCACCAATGGGCGGAGGTGGAAAGGTATCCGTCGGTGGCGTAGTGCAGTGGGAGTGACAGACTTGTCAATGTGGAGCTTAACAGGCTCACATTTTATGCACCCCAACCCTCTGAAGAGTTCCGGGAATCGCCCCAATAGCTCATCCACTTGGTGTGCTCTGATACGGTTGGCAAATGCTATAAGTTTCAGGTCCTCCGCCGTATGGCTACTTATCAGGGTGTCAGCCACCGGTTAATGATGTGAACAGTCGCCATTACCTCTGACTCGTCGGCTTGGATGGGTATTATGATTTTGCCCTTGAGGGGCAGTGGCGTGTCTGCTCCGTAGGCAAAAATTCTTGTCTTGGACGGTAGCACATCGGGCCGTGGTCGTAGCTTGTTAAACTGTTGCAGGCCCATGACATTGACCGTGGCACCAGTGTCAATGATGGCCTTGACCTCGTTGTTCTCCATCTGGACAATGCATGTTGGTTGTGGTCGTCGTCGTTGCTTGAGTTCCCTTGCGAACGAGACGATGTGTGCTTCTTCGTCTTCTGACTCCGAGTCATCATATACTGTAGGCAGGTGCCTTTCTGTCTTCACCGGGGGTGATTCAGTCAGTGATAGCTGGCGAACGGCCTTGGTGGGCGTCCGTGGCCCCTTGAAGTTTTTGGATTGATTCTTCCTGCGGCAGACCGACGCGAAGTGGTTTGGGATTCCGCAATTCGCGCATGTTTGCCCCTGTGCTGGGCAGTCTTTGGCCGCGTGAGGTTCATGGCCGCAATATCCACACCGGGCTTGGGGTGGATCTCTCCGATGTCCTCTCGGTGGTGGTCCACGTGGTCGTGGCCGCACGGCATCTGCCCGTTCCACTTTGATAGGTTCGGGCGTGACAGCGGTTTTGTGTACGGCCTGTTCCATGGCCGTGGCTCTAACGCTTGAACGTTCGTGGGACCTGGCCAGGATTAAGATGTCTTCCAGAGAGATTCCAGGTTTGCGCAGAATCAACCCTCTCAACGTCTTGTCTCTGCACCCTTGAATGATCTGTCGCCTTATGGCTCTCGGTTGGTCCTCATCCGTGGAGCTGGCTAGTTCTCTAACACGGGTATGGAATTGGTCCATCGACTCTCCCTCCCGCTGACGGGCCTGGCCCAATTTAAATACTTCGAAGTCTACATTCAATTGGGGTTCGAAATGGCCATTGAGGGCCGCAACAGCCGCGTCATAGCTGTCCGCAGCACCCGTGTTAGGGAGGTGTTTGAAAAGTCTGAAAATGTCATCCCCCGCATAGTGAAGTAATAGTGATCTTTTTACTGCGTTGTCTGTTTCTCTCGTGACCACAAAGTAGTTTTCTAGCCTCTCAAGCCAGATCTTCCATCGCGGTGAGGCCGTCGACGGGTCCGCCGCCTCGCTGAACGGCGGTAGCACCCCCGTCGCTGCATGTTGAAAAGGGATGTTAATGGTGGGAGCAGGTGCGTCTCTGTCCCCCATGGCGAAAGTGTCCCTGTAGGCCGACGCCCTGCTGCAGAAACCGCCGCTGTCTTGCTTGCGCCGCTTCGTGACACCTTGTGGTAGTTGCGCAGCTCACCTCGGTACCGTCGCAGGCGTGGTAGGCCTCCCGTTGGTTGATGGCGTCGCGATGTCGTCTGGGGTTGTCCTGTGGGCACCAGCCCGTCAGTAATGTCCCTCCAGGGCGTGGCAGGGCCTCCTTTTGCACATACTCTGCACACGCGCGATGCGTGAGCATTGGTAGGGTGTCGCGCCGGCACTTGACTCACGCGGGATGCGTGGTATGCGGCAGCCGGGCGCATTCTCCACCTCGCCGTATTAGCGGTTGTATCCCTCTCGCTTTCCTCTTCTTTTCCACCTTTTTTTTTTTTGAAAAGGAGGGACTCGTGGGGCGGGCGCCCAGCGCCACCGAAGACCCAGGCAGGGAGACAGGAAGATGAAAGGCCGGCCCAGCGAAGGCAGCCGGCCAGGCCAGGGGACACGCGGTAGGCACCGCGGAGACGAGCGCACCGCCCCGAACAGGCAGTTGGTAGACGGGCGAGGGTTGGGCCCCCTCCTCTCGTCGCCAGTGTTGTGGGGGTGTGTGCTGGCCCCCCCCCTTGGATGGTGAGTGCTTGCGCAGGGGCAGCGCGCGGTACCGCGACACAACTCAGGCACACACAGTGTCACGGTCGGAAGTGACGTGCACGAGCGCGCGTCCTTCTTTTATTGGACCCCGCAGGCCACGCCTGGCCTGCGGATGCGTGGATGCGTGTACGTGAGTACACTAGACCGCTACATCACTACAATGAGAATGCAAGGGGTTAAATCAGTTAAATTTATTTCAAGCAATTAATATTCATAAAATGATCAAATTATATATAAAGTCTTTTCTGGAGTTGGAACTGGTGACCGTAACTAGCCTTTTTGAATTCCACTGTCCAATCAACTTCCTAGCAGCAGAGACGCCCTTTTTCTTTAGCACCAACTCTGCTACTTTAGTGGGTCTCTTGCACCCCCTAGCTTTCTTCCTTTCGAATTTTGCCTCTGATCCGCCCTGCCCAACGTGAAAAGGGCAGCTTGGCCACGGTTTTCTGCACATGAAAGTGCCATCATCCGGTGACCTGGTTCCTTATGCCCCCGGCACGGGATAGTCATTTGTGAGAGTTTTTAGGGGCTTTTAGGATTCCGGGAAGGGCAACTTGAAGGGGAAGTGAAAGGTTGGTAGGGTTCAGGGAATGATAGTGTTGACATGCAATTAGCTGCTTTTAGGGTTCAGTGTAGGGTAGTTAAGGGGTAGTCTTTGAAGGGTATTACTAAAGGGTAGTAAGGGTTTCTTAGGGTTCAGGGAAGCATGGCAATAAGGAGAAATATGAGTTTTTAGGTTCAGGAAAGCATAGCATTAAGAGATAGCAAGGGGGTTTTAGGGTTCAGTAAGCGTAGCATTTTTAGAGCTCAGAGTAGAGCAGCATAAATGGATAAAAGGGTTTTTAGGGTTTGGGGAAGGGTAACATTAAGGGGCAGTGAGGGGTTATTAAAGTTTAAAAAAGAGTGCTGTTAAATGATAGCAGAGTATTTTAGTGTACAGGGATGTAGAACATTAAGGGGTAGTAAAGGGTTCAGGGAAGGGTGGTATGAATGGATAGCAAGGGTCTTTGAGGTGTCTAGGAAGGGTAGCATAAAGGCATAATAAAGTGTTTTTAGAGTTCGGGAAATGTAGCATTAGGGGGCAGAAGGGGGGGTTTTGAGTTCAGAGAAGGGCACTGTTGATAGGAGAGGGTTTTATGGGTATAAGGATGCAGAACATTAAAGGGTAGTAAAGGGTTCTGAAAAGAGTGGATTTAAGGGTAGCAAAGGGTTTTAAGGCATCAAGGAAGCGTAGCATTATGGTGAAAGATGTTTAGGGTTCAGGGAATGGTAGCGTTAATGTAGTAAGAAGGATTTAGACTTCAGAGAATGGTGTGTAAAGGGTACTGCAGGGAAAGGTAGCCATAAGGGGTAGTAAGGGTTTTCTAGGATTCAGGGAAGGGTAGCGTTAAATGGTAGTAAGAGGTTTTAGGGTTCAGAGAACGGTACTAAAAAGAATTTTTATGGTTTAGGCTAGGGCATTATTAGGGCAATTGTTTTTTAAGGATTTTGGGTTCAGAAGCATTTAGGGGCACTAAGGCATTATGAGGGTACAGTTACATTAATGAAAGAATGTATGTAATAAAAATGACTTTTAAAATTCAACATTTATGGAATTGTCACAGGTAATAAAGAAGCCGGAACATTACCTCGGCTTTAATGTAGCTGGTATTTTAAAAGTCAACTTTATTACACACATCCAGTCACTTCGCTGGCCCCTTAGCCCCCCGAAATGGGCTACGCTTATGTAATTTCCAACAAAAATACAGAAGACCTTCTGTAATGGGCTGATATTGTTTCATTACAAGTAACCTTCTTTCTCCTAATCTGGATTTTGTCTCGGGCACACTCTTCTCTCTCTACCTGCAGTTTTCAGCATACATGATCCGATGGTACATCTACTTACTTAACCCAACAGATGTTTCACAGTACGCGCTCCACTCTGTGGTATGATTATGATTTTGGTGCTCTGATGAGTAACTGATTTTAAACCTGCATTTTAAACTCGATATTTAGCCTTTATTTTTAGTTGAAAAAATAAACTGAATTGATACTTGTGCAGCGCTGCTCGCGCATTTTACCGTCCTTCTCAGCCACAGCTCAGAAATTTCCTTTCCCACTCCCCGGTCCACCGCGAGATTCGCTCGATTGTTGTGGAGGGAGGTCTCACTATCTCTGTGCTTCAATGCTTATTCCCTCACTTCCGGCCGACAGTGAGAGAGCGGTCTAGTTGTTCTGCCGCTCTCCCCCTACAAAACCGGATGTGCTGGTCCTCGCGCAGTGGACGTGCGCAGCGGGCGCGCCAAAGGCAAGCCCGTCTGCGCCCGTCCGCAGCAGCCCGGGGCATGGGGCCAGCCCCTATGTCCATTTTCCACGTTATTCGGCAGACGACCTGATATCCCTCTATGATAACTATGACATAGATACTGCCCTTAGAACCTCCTTAATACAACAGGGACTCTTGGCTAACAAGCACAGCCATGATTATATTGAACACATTCTACCTCGAAAATCCGTTTTAAACCAGACTAATACTCTTGTGGAATCTGAGTCCACTTTTTGCTCAAATAAGGATCTAAATGATTTAAAAATCTATTATTTAAACACCCGCTCCTTAGGGAAACATCAGTTGGAGATTTTCTCCTTGATCGACCTACATAGGCCGGACATTTTATTTCTGACAGAAACTTGGCTGTCCCCGGACTCCTCTCCTGATATTTTAGCAGCCATCCCTGACCCCTACTACATCATTTACGTAGACAGGGTTACCGGCAAAATGGGTGGGGGGTAGCTGCCATTATTAATAAGAGGCTTCAGTGCACCTTGCTTGACACCGAACTGGTTCCGCAGGCGGATACTTCTACAATTAAACTTGAAAGTGGCCAGTTCTCTCTGGTTTGTGTGGTAGTTTACCTCCCTCCTCAACACATGCCTCTATTCCCTTTGGCATTTGGCCAAATGATAGCACAATTAGTGATCAATCACTCTAGAATCCTAATTGTAGGAGATTTTAATTACTGGCCCGGCGACCCAAATGAAAGCACCTTATCTCGTGATTTTTCAGTCTTTTTAGGGAGCCTAAACTGCACTCAGCACGTTCAAGCATCTACACACTCCAAGGGACACATCTTAGACCAAGTATGGTCTCAAAATCTAGACATCACACAGCTTAACATACTGCCTTGTACATGGTCAGACCATTGTCTGATCACTTTTATGATATCAGAGTTTTTTTTGACTCCAACTCCTAGACCCAGTAACATGAAAGCAAGAAACTGGAGTAGAGCATGCACCGAGTCTCTTCAGACTATCCTACTTAATACAATTCCTTTGAGTGATGCACGGCTCCCTCCTCACCCAATCAAACAATCTCACGATTTGGTTGGAGTCGGCTTGTGACATAGTTGCCCCCCTGAAAAACATCAGACTAAAAAGAGCACGTGATGCTCAAAAATTGTTTTCTTCCACTTTAAAAGATCTTAAACTACGTCTCAGACAAGCTGAGCGTAAATGGAGAAGCCACTATCTGCCGGAACTTAAGACTACGTACCAGTCCCTTCTGAGAGAGTATAAGACGTCCATCCTATCATGTAAAACTGAGTATATCTCAGCCAAAATTCTTAAATCCACTAATAAAACGCGAGAGATCTTCTCGATCGTGGATGAACTGATCGGCACTGAGAGAGTCTCTGTACAACTTGTTCATTCCCAACCTTTGTGTGATTCACTTAACAAATACTTTTTTGATAAAATTATTACCATAAAGGCTAGCATTCTGAAAACTAACAAATTCTTCGTACCTGTCCCATCTTGTCAAAACCTTTTGACGGGTCTCCCCAGGCGTCAATCTGCTCGCCCGGCGTTGAGGGCATTGCACTGGCTCCCTGTGAGGGACAGGGTGAGATTTAAGTCTCTTTGTATTGCCCACAAAGTTCTGCACGGGGTAGGCCCTCCTATTCTTGAGGAGATGTTCCAGCCTTACAAGGCCTCTCGTTCTCTTCGCTCTGATCATCAACATCTCCTCCAGGTGGGCAGGGCGAAAAAGGCTAGAACGGGTGGCAGAAGGTTCTCAATAAATGTGGCCTCCTTGTGGAACTCACTGCCCCTTCAACTGCGCTCGGAAGCTAGTCTTCTTCGGTTCCGTAAACTTTTAAAAACTTTTTTGTTCTCTGTTTAATCTCTCCTATCTTTCAGTAGTGTTATGTTCTGGTAAGCGCTGGGATGCCTATAGGTAACCAGGCGCTATACAAAACTCAGAATAATAATAATAATAATAATAAAACCCAGCAGCACTAAATCTTCTCCCTCCCATCACTATAGAATCTTTTCTCAAGTTGATGGATAAAATTAAATCTGGTTCCCCCCTTGACTGTGCACCTCTTCACATTTTGCGTTTAGCTTTTAGTGCCTGCCCTGCCCTGCCTTTATCTCTCCTCAACACTTCTATTAGCCATGGCACTGTACCGGAGTCTTTCAAAAGTGCAGAGATTCTAGCCATCTTAAAGAAACCTGGTGCTGATCCTCGGGTGATGATTAACTATCGCCCGATATCCCTCCTGCCCTACCTGAGCAAGATCTTGGAGGCTCATGTGACTGCTTGCCTGAGCTCCTTTGTTGAGGAATCTTCTTATCTAGACCCTCATCAGGCGGGATTTAGGCCTGCCCATTCGACCGAGACTGTCATCTTGACAGTCATGGATGAACTACGATCCGGTGCAGACCAAAATGCTCCCCAAGCCCTGATCTTTCTTGATCTATCCGCTGCATTTGACATGGTCGATCATAACATCCTGATCGACCGTGTCAGCAGGGCTGGCATAGGGGGCCTGGCACTAAGTTGGATCCATTCCTTTTTGTCGGACAGATCTCAATCAGTTCGACTGGGAAATTTCTGTTCACCAAAGGGAACACTTCTTTGTGAAGTCCCCCAGGGCTCTTCTCTTTCGCCTCTTTTATTTAATTTATATTTGCAACCCTTGATTTGTGCACTACAGGATATGGATGTTCTGGTTTTTAACTATGCAGATGACCTGCAACTCATTTTTAACATACAACCCACCACTGCCTCGGAGGTCAATCTGCAGTCTGTTATGACGTACATTAGCAACTGGATGAGCCTGAACCAGTTGAAATTGAACCCCGACAAAACAGAGCTAATTTTGACAGGCGGTGCCTCCAATCCATGGAGCTCCAACTTTTGGCCCCGTTGTTTGGGCCCCCCGCCTGTCTCTACCCCTACGGTAAAAAGTTTGGGGGTAAAAATCAGCAATGATCTGTCAATGCAATCCCAGATCAGCTCTGTGGTGTCGGTCTGTTTCTTTCTTCTGCGGAAAATTAAAAGAATAAAAAGATTCCTTTCCTCAGAAGCGCTAACCCTGGTTATTTTAGCACTCATAATATCCCGTTTAGATTATGCTAATTCTCTTTATGTGGGCATCCTGGCATATCAAACACAGCGCCTTCAACTCATTCAAAATCAGGCGGCCAGATTAATTCTGCACCTCCCTACCCGCCAGCATGTAAGACCCTCTTTGAAGAAACTGCATTGGCTCCCGGTGAGCCAACGTGGTGCCTTTAAGCTCGGCTGCATTACATATAAGGCACTGTCCGACGCCCGCCCAAAGTTCATTCACAACAGGCTCAAGAAATACACTCACCTCCGTACTCTCCGATCTGCTGGCCAATCCTTATTGACCACTCCCATGTCCAGGCGCAGGAAACACGGAGGCCTTCATTTCTCGACACTTGCCCCTCAATTCTGGAACTCTATTCCCCTTGCAATTCGCACTACAAGTACCTTTACCCAGTTTAGAAAGCAACTAAAAACCTGGCTCTTTCAACAAGCCTATCTTTAATCTGAACCACTGTTTTTATCAGGTGCCCGTCCCCTTTAGCGCCAAGAAACCTATCCGGTGAACGTTGCGCTTTACAAATATTTTTTAACATAACATAACATTTCACTGTCTGAAGGTAACATTATCACTGTGAGAAAAAGTGCCTTACACGATTAGGTCCAGGGGCGTAACACAGGCCCCTGCAGTGCAGTGGGGTCTCCAACTCTTCAGGAGCCCCACAGAACTTCAGGGGGCCCCCTCCTTTAGCCCATGTCCAAGGAATATCTGTCAACTATGGGAGCCCCAGAAGCCCTCATCACATTCTGCGTGGAGGCCCACCATTTTGCATTAGGTGGATGGGATATATTACGCAAATGAACTACCATCCCATCCTATCTTCTTCCATATGTCTCTGTCAATTCTTCCCCGATGTGCATATTTTCAAGCAGGTCCAGATGGTTCCAGAGTACAGAGGACACATCACATGCTTCCCATAGGTTTTAATGGCTATATTTGGAAAGCAGATTCCCATAACTAAGTCATCCTTCAGAGGCTTCAACAAGCCAACGAGTGCATTAACCAATTAACTCGCAGTGTACCAATAAACGTACACGAGCATTAATCATATTCAAATATAACACAATCTTTCCTAATAACACAGAACATACACTTATTCCATGCTCTACAGCAGTTTTCGATGTAATCAATATGATGCAGCGCACTGTGCTGTCCCCTTAATGCTTTCTAGGCCACGGAGCATTCACATTGCCTGGCTGAGACTGTTTTTGCATACTTGACGAGCAGACCTCATCAGTCAAGTTAATCCTTCTTGCTTCATGGCCCTATATAAGGAGACGCACAGAGTGCAATGCCCTATTTATTACAATTGTTGAGTGCAGGGAGGGCAATGACTCAAGAGAAAAGAAAAGATGCTTATATCCCTTTCATCTTCAAAAATGGGAATACATTGCCTATTACTTCTGCAATGTGCACATTTTGTACAGGACGCGGTGCCTTTTCATGTGTATTTATTTAAAAAACGCATTTGACAAAAACCAGGATGCAAAAAGGTTAAATTAGAATAGATATGTAAAATCCCACCAGAGGATCAGTTTCGCTGTGTAAATTTATTAAAACATGTAAACATTAGGCGGATTCTAAGCCCTATTGTTTGCCCAATTGCATGACTATGAGAAAATGCCCCCGAACTTGATCAGTGGCTGAGGGCATTTCAGGCCTTAAGTGTCCCTACCTTGAACAAGGGTGGTGGAAGTTTTAGTAAGCGCACAACCACCTTCCCAAAGGCAGGGGGCATTATTTATTTTATTTGAAGATTTTGTAACGAGCTGCTAACCATCCTGTAATGACTTCAGTGCTCCTCTAGGTCTTATGCTCACATACCTGAGCAGAGGGTGGGTTGCATATTGGCTGGTTACCATATTGCCTAGGCTATTTTACCAGTGGCGGCTTATCCTCTGGGGTGTTAGGGAGCTACGAGATGTCATATGCATTATTAAAATACTAGGCAAAGCTTTTTTTTTTAATGTTGTCCCTGCCAACCCCAGCTCTGTGCTCCTCAGCTGTCTGAAGGGCTGGGTCAATCTTGTTGACTAACAGCCTGGGAGGCATCATGAATGAAGTCAAGCACTCATGAGAAATTGAAAAGTTCTCTTGCTGTGACCCGGCCAACATGCACACTTCAGGCCTCTCGGACCTGCAGTGTGGCAAGGAGCCAGGGCTACCCAGCAGAACACCCTTGTCTCCTTTGTAGCGCGGAGTTCACCTGCCCGAACAATCCTTGTGTTTCATTTCTGTGCTAGAGCGCAGGCTACTAGGGAGTGTACAGAATTGGCAAAACCTTCTGTTCGCACGCATGTTAGGATTTCTACTTCGGGCCGTGCGGAACTATACCTTACTTCTGTCACTAACCCTCAGCATCGATTTATGTTGACTCGTTTTAGGCTTAACCAGTTGCCCTGTTTTTTAGCAGATCCTATTTGGTGGGAAAAAGTCAATAACCTAAATCCATGTACTTGTGACAATTTTTCAGATCAGGACACTTTCCACTTTGTGCTGTTTTGGGACCTTTATTGTGTCCATCAAAGACAATTTATTTTACCTTTATTGAAAGGGAGACAGTTCACTCAGGATAGACCCTAATTTTCTACAAATGTTACCCAATGATTTTGTCTGTTTTAATGTTGCTAGATTTTTAATGACAGCTGTTAGACTCAGAAAAAGAAGGGGTTGATTTGTATTCCGAGCATATTGCCTGCTTGTTTTTCTATCTTGATGATGTTATTTATGGTTATTGCACCCTGGATTTTCATTCTTGGGAATTTTTATTACTCAATTGTTTTTTTAATGTATCAAGATCAATTTCTCCTGAAGTTGTTTATTACCATTATGTGACTGTCTGTCTGGAATCTTTTTTATTCAATTCTATGTCTGTATCTTTTATAGTTTTTATTAACCAAATAAAGATTATTTTGACTGACTGACTGCTCTCATGCTGTTTACTATTACAAACAGCATGAGAGCAACACAAGCAGCGGCGGCTACTCTCCAATGGCGGAGGAGCATCGCCCCACTGACTGAGAGCCAGTAGGTGAAAAGTAAAACGATATTTTAGTGTTGTTTTATTTTTCAACTGCTGGCCCAGCCAGCGTGTGCAGGGAGGACCAGGGTTGGTGTATGGGAGGGGGGAGGAGGAGTGGTAGGTGCACTTTTAACCATGCATGTCAGTTTCGCCGCCTTCTCAGTCCGTCCAAACCGACATGTGCACTTAGGTTTCTCTAACCCAGCCAAATTCCACAGACAGGTTGGACAAACAGCACAGACTCTCTGTGCCTGAGTGAGTGTTACACCAGCCCCTCAGGCCACATCCCACGCTGCTGTCATGCATGAGAGCAACATGGGGATTGGATGGGGAGTCCATGATGCTGTCCCAGGGACTGCTGGGACCAGGAACAGAGTAGCGCAAGGCAGCAGACAGCACCAGGTATGTCTTTCATTTTTTTTTAATGTATTTTCAAACCCTACCAGCGCGCGCTCACTCATCCAGCCCGATCCCTCCACCTGCCCCATCACTCCCTATCTGCGTTGGCCTCAACTAAGCAAGGATTGGTTGTCTTGAAAGTGTTTCAGAATGTCCCGTCCCTGTGGGCCCATGCTTACAATGCAGTGTGGGGGGGAGAGAGTATTACAGACATAACCAATCACTGTATGCCTTTGTTTTGAAGCCATACTGTGATTGGTCATGTTTCCGTTGCTTGTGGGTGATGTGATGCTCTTCTCCTCGCGCACAACACCAATGAGGGATTTGTGCAGAAGGGAACTTGAAGAGAGAAAACTCTTCTTTTTTTTTTGTAAAATATATATATTTTTTGTTTTACACATATACACAATATACACAAAAAACAGTGTCTCATTCTCTCCAGCCCGGAGCACGTTACTCCAAGTGCTGCTGAGTTGCGGTCCAGACCTGTTCTTTGGATTTGTCGTAGGAGAAAGGTTGACTTACTCCGCTAAGCTCTGCATTACGCCAGTATGTTGTTCAATCATGAAATGTATTTCATGTTTTGCCAAAGCCTAACTTTTACGTCAGTGAACATGTGTTCGAGTAGGAGTACCTGCGTTCATGCAGTGCTAAGGCTAGCTTGTTGGGAACTGTGTAAATTCCAGCTGAGGAGTACAAAGAATGACAGACTTTCGCTCACCAGTGCCCATGTGATATGAACAAGCTAGCTTTTCCCTCCTGTAAATCTACCACGAACTTTCGTAATTTCATTTGCCTGTAGCAAACCATGGCAACAAGGGGCACACTAGCAAATGGTTGGCACTTCATAAACCCTATCCATCACACATGGTTCCTACATTAATCACATAGGACACATAACACAATAAAGCACACACTCTTCAGTCCATGGTGCTCTCCGGCCACTATGTTTACCATCTTCATACACAGTCCTCTAATTAATTTTTTATGTCGCTAGCAGACAGCCCAGGTGCCTGGTTTGCTAAAGGCATCTTGCGGACATTCAGAAAGCTTCCCTGGGAATGCATTCTGCACATTGCACGCCATCAGCTTTGTGGTTAGTAACTCACATTCCTGGTTTCTATTTGCTGGCTTTATTTGTTTTACGCTGTCCAGGTTCAGTTCATCCCTCCCAAGGAGCAAAGCCATTTCACACTACCTCTCCTTGTATTTTTCTACCAGTGCTCCTTTCTGCAAACAGGCCTGTAAATCTTGTTCTTATCTGGTCACTTTTGCTGTGCATTCTATGAGTGCAAATGGCAGGCTGAGAGAGCTTGGGGGCCCATAAGGATGGTAGGCAGATTGTCCCCACCAGGCTGGCAGTAGCCACCGCTGGCCTGGCGGGGGCAATCCGCCCTCCATCCTAACCAGAATGACCCCCCGCCATATTAGCATGGCTGGGGGGTCTGCGGCGGACGAAAAGACCGTCCGCTGTTTTTCCACCCCGAAAAGATCTAATATGGTGGCGGTGTCTAATAGACACCGCCAGCCATATAAGCATGGGCTTGCAGAGATGCCTTTCCGTGGCGGCAATGAAAGGCATGTGGTCTTCACTTTGGGGGACCCCTGCGGGCCCCCGGAGTGAAGGAGAGGTGGGGGTGCACACGGGGGGTACCTGTGGTACCCCCCAGCATTTGCATACACAAAGCGGCAGGCACAGCGCGGTGCCTGTCACTTTGTGTATGCAAATGCATACAAGCATTTTTAGCATTGTGGCGGGCGGTGCTGAGAGCACCGCCCGCCACAATGTTAAAAATGCAGGATGCGCCTGCCACAGTGGGGGGCGCATCCTAATACCCCCCACGGGTCCCCCGCCCTTATGGCGGGCGGTCCCTCCACACGACAGGATGATGGTGTTTACTTTTCTTTCTCCGACTTCAAAGTGAGAGGATTTATTTGATAATCTTACTGGATACTATGGGTAGAGGAAAGTTTATTTTTCGAACACACAACAACATTTAAATGGCCTGATCAAGTATTTCAGAATATATCAAAATTAGCAATGAACAAATGCAGCACATTTTTGTTCATTCTGAACTGTGCTGGAAACAAATACTTTAATATGATCAAAACAAATGACTACACTAGGTGATACCATCTCCAGACATCATTGTTTGGGCGCAGTATAGTTTTATTAGTAAAGCTGCATATCAGTGCAACTGTAATGGTCATTTAAATTGAAACTGAGTTGTCTGTAATGGTGGTGTGCTACCACACTATGAAAACTCGACTTTGCGCCACTCCACTCTACACCACTCCACTCTACTGTGCATTACTCCACACCACTGCACTCTACTCTGCACTCCCCACTTTACACCATGCCACTGCACTCTATACACATCACTGTGCACCTCTCTATTCTATTCTTCACCACTCTACTCTATGCCCACGCACTCTATGCTGCAGAGACAGAATATTGAGTACAAAATATCGAATTGCACAAATATCAAGTCATTAATATCGTGGGTCAGAAATTGCAACAGCAAGAATATCATGGTCAAGAATATCGACTTAAGGAAAGTAATATCGATTTAAAAATATCAAAGTGGGGGGCGTGTCCAAGATGGCGACGGAGTAGGACGTGCTTTCTGTCCCTCCGCCGCCGTGATCTGCTTAGCCTTGCCCAGCGCCTTCCCTGGACCCTGCCGACGGCTCTAAGCCTAGCGCGACGCTCCCGGAATCCCTGGGGAGGTCTAGGCTCTGTCCGCGGCTCCGAGATATGCGGATTGGCCCTGCATCGGCACCAGGGCCTGTGGCGTGACGGAGCAGCGGGAGCCGGGGACTTGCGTACGGCGCTGCTGAGAAGGGGCCGTCCGGCCGCACAGCTGGAGTGCCGTTCACCGGGGAAGGGGCCAGCTGCACCCTCGGCATTTGGAGGCCCAGTTACGCGAGGGGTGAGTGGCCTGGCAACCCGGAGGAGATCCGGGCCGAGTGCGGGCTGAGCCGAGTGGCAGGTCGGGTCTCCCGGTTCACGCATCCCCGGGGATCTGCGGCCTAGCGCCGGGCCGCGATTTGAGCGGGCCGGCCCCCTGGGGTGCGGCCGATCGAGGCCGGAGAAGCAACGAGAGCGACGCCCACCCCTGCCCTGCACCGAGGAGAGACGAACTTTGTTGGAGGCTCCCGGTGCCTCGGACCGCCAGCGACCCCTTTCTGTGACGACCCCCGGTGGCGGCCTACTGGCGGTGGGCCCCTGGCTACCTGACTGCTGCCACGCGCACACGTGGGCCGGGACATTTGAGTGAGGCCCGAGGAAATAGAGACATTCTCCTGGATAAGGACCCCCACTTGCTGTGTCCTGAGGTGCCCGGGATCTGTGCCCAAGAACTATCATTGAGGGCTGTATCAGCGACTAGAGCGGAGCAGGGTGTCCTGTTGGAGTGGCCTAGCCCTGGTAGCGACGAGGGGAGGTGCAACGTGAGCCTGCCTAGGGGCGATTGTGATCTGCGCCGGGGCCTCGGACTTGCGGCGGAGCCTCTGGCGCGACTGGAGTGGGATCGCCTTGGTTGGAGTGGGCGCTCCGGAGGGCACCAACTACTGGGCAGATCGAGATGGCACAAAGGAACCGCAAGGACGAACCGGGCAAAGAGGGGCCTCTGAAGGGGTCACAGAGGACGACGTCCCCAAGCACTAGCTCTGGCTCGTCTCCCCGGTTGCGAGATGACAAGGCTCCGGCCACCAAAGCCTTCATGCTGGAACTTTTTTCGGCCATCAAGGAGGACATCTCAGAGCTTCGCACTCAGCTGGCCTCGGACCTCAGGGAGGTGAGAAGGGATGTCGATGGCATCGGCGAGAGGGTCGAGACACTGGAAGAACACGATTTGGGCCTGGCAGAAGATGTACATCAGCTCCAACAAGATGTGATCAGGCTGACGGAGCAGAACCTGGATCTCCAGGCACATGCAGAGGATTTGGAGAACCGTTCTCGCCGAAATAACATCCGCTTTCGCGCGGTGCCTTGGGGAGGAGAGGCAGGGGATCTGCGGGGATTTGCAGATCCTGGATGAAGAAGACCTGCACGAGGTTAAAATGGACAGGGTACATAGAGTTGGGCTACCGAGAGGCTCAGGGGCCCCGCCTCCGGACATTTTAGTCTGCATTCAAGACTTTCTGCTTAAGGAACGCATCCTTCGGAAGGCGAGAGGGATCGCTGACTTGCAGTTTAGGGGGCATCGCCCCCAACTCTTCCAGGATTTGGCAGCGTCGACGCTACAAAAGAGGCGCACCTTTAAGCCAGTAACGACTTATCTCAAGGAACAGGGCGTGGCGTACTCCTGGGGTCATCCCTTTCGCCTCATCTTCCGCTGGCAGAACCGACAAGTCCAGGTTCGTTCGCTGCAGGCGGCCAAGGAAATACTGGGCTTGGACGACACTGCCCCCTCCCCAGGGGCTGGACGATCCCCAGCGCGACGACGGCAGCGCTCTCCTTCCTGGCAGAGAGTGGGGCACCCGGCGACGCTCAGCAGGCCAGATCCCTCGGCCAGCCAGCAAGAGAGAGTCGGAGCAGTGGCCTCGGTGGCGAGTGCAACGGAGCCGCAGTCGCTGAGCAGCTCCGGAGCGGCGTGATCCTACAGATCCTTCCAGTCTAGTGTGCCGCCCTTGGGGCACACTAGACTGGAATGCATTCACTGTGACTGTTTATTTTCCGAGCCCCAGTCATCTGGATGAGTGTCTTCGCCCTTAATCTTAAGACCCTCCCGCCTGCCATGATTACCCCCTGCGTGGGAAGTTGTGCGAGATTGTTGCGGGATTTTTCTTTCTGTTTTTTCTTTCAATAAAATACACCTTTGACAAAAAAAAATATCAAAGTGTTTAATATCGTTAGCAAAAATATAGTTGCTAAAATTATCGGTTTTTATTATTGTTATGTATTGTAGTATATATTTTATATGTATGTGATGTATGTTTTTTTGTACAAGAATTATTTGTATTTTTAATATATGTATTACATTTTTAGTAGTTATTATTTTTTTTTTTTTTTTAATTTTGCACTTTTAACTCTGGAGCCGGTTGTGGGTTTATAGGGGAATAGGGTGGAAAGTAATTTAATCATATTAATTTGTTTTAAAAAAAAAACATTATTTGAGTTTTGCGTTTTTAGTTCCGTAGCGGTTTGTGGGGTTATGGGGGAATAGGGTGGGAAGTAATTTAATTATATTAAATGTATTGATTAATTTGTATTTATTAATATTTGTTTCTTTGGGATAATGTAATGTTAAATGTTAAAGTAATTTATTATTAATTAATTAATAATGAGTTGTTAATCAATTGTTATTTAATTAATTGGTAATTAATTATTGTAATCGTGTAATTTATATATTTTAAGTGTGTGTTGTGGTGTTTATAGGTGTAAAGGGTGGGAGGTAATTTTTTTTAATTTATGAATTAATAATTGGTTATTAATTAATTTGTCATTAATTTTGGTAATTTTGTCATTAATGTTAGGTGTTGTGGTGTTTATAGGTGTAAAGGGTGGGAAGTAATTTGTTTTTAATTTATGAATTAATAATTGGTTATTAATTAATGAATTTGTAATTTAGGGGATGATTAGGATGTCCGCCCGCCACCCTAGCGGTAATGGGACCGCCCACCTGCCATGCGGCGGTCCCGCCACCCCAATTAAGATGCGTCCGCCACTGTGGCGGTCGCATCAGGCACTTTAACATTGCCGCGGGTGCTGCTGGCAATGGTAAAATGCCATGTTGTGCATTGCCATGCACAATGTGGCAGGCACCGCACAGTGCCTGCCACCTTGTGCATGGCAATGTAGGGGGGGCACAATGGGTGCAGCCCCCAAACCCCCAGGGGCCCGCAACGGGCCCCCCAAGCAAATCCCCGCTAGCCTTTTCCATCACTGCAATGGAAAAGCCTTTAAAACCCAGCATCATAATAGCACCATATATATGCCCCAGTTTCGCACGACCAGCAATCACAACGATTGCCGACCAGCGGAAAAGCGGCAGATGGACTTTCCATCCGCCGTGTTACCCACCGCCATTGTAATTCGGCAGTGGGTAAATCAGGTTACGATGGCGGGTGGATCGCCGCCGCCCGACATCGTAATCAGCCCCCTAAGTTTGGGAATTGTGTAATTAATTTTAGGTGTATGTTGTGGTTTTAATATGTGTAAATGGTGGGAAGTAATTTATTTTTAATTGATGAATTAATAGTTGGCTGTTAATTAATTTTAATTAATTAATTGGTTAATTATTTTTGGTAATTTTGCAATTATTTTTATGTGTGTGTTGTGGTGTTTATAGGTGTAAAGGGCGGGAAGTAATTTATTTTCCATTTATGAATTAATAATTAGTTAAATCATTCTAATGAATTAATTTGAATTAATGTTGGTAATTGTGTAATTAGTTTTAGGTGTGTGTTGTGGTTTATATAGGTGTAGAGGGTGGGAAGTAATTTAATTTTTAAATGATGAATTATTTGCTTGTGTTAATTTTAATGAATTAATACATTGGTAACTAATTATGGTAATTGTGTAATTAATTGTAGGTGGGTGTTGTAGTGTTTATAGGAGTAAAGGGTGGGAAGTAATTTGTGTTTAATTAATAATAAATATAGTTGTTAATTGATGTTAATTATTTGAGATTTATTTTGGGTAATTGTTTATTTGTGTGTGTGTTGTTTTTACTTTTAATGGGGTAAAGGGTGGGTATTAAATATATTTTAATTATTTAATTATTAGTTGTTAAAAGTAATAGTTTTTGATTTTAAAACAAGTTTTAATTGGGTTTTATTATTTTATAATTGAATTTAGGTGTGTGTTGTGGGTATAGTGTTAAAGTGTGTGTAATTAATTAATGTTAATTAGATATTTTTATGAATAATATTTTGTAAAATAATTAATAATTATGTTAATTATGTAAATATGTGTAATTAAAAATGTTGAAGTGTTTTGTTACTGGTGTGGTGTTATAGGGTAGGAAATAAAATAAATACATTTAAGTATTATTTAATTGTTTTGATTGTAAATATTTTCTAGTTTAAAAATATATTTTTTGTGAATGTATTTATTATTTTATTTTATATAATATTTATAGGTTTTTGTTATATGTAAATAATATTGTAATAGGTGTTCTTTTTAAATGTTTAATATTTTATTTTTAGTTTTATTTCTTAAATTTTGTTTATTAATTATTATTTTTTAAATTATAATTTTTATTTTCTAAGTGTTTGAGTGTGCATAGTAAAAACAAAATTTTCCGGTATCCAACACTTTTCCTACTGTTGCACTCACTGGAGTTGGAACAGTAATTTTTACCGCTCTGCTATCCAGCACTTTCCCTACTGTTGCACTCACCGGAGTGGGAATAGTAATCTTTACCTCTCCGCTATCCAACACTTTCACTACTGTTGCATTCTCTGGATTGGGAATAGTCATTTTTACCCTTTGCTATCCAACAATTTCCCTACTGTTGCACTCAGTGGAGGGGGAATACATTTGTTTACCCCTCTGCTATCCAACACTTATCCTACTGTTGCATTTAGTGGAGTGGGAATTCTAATTTTTACCCCTCCGCTACCCAACATTTTCCCTACTGTTGCACTCATTGGATTGGGAATAGTAATCTATGGCCCTCCGCTATCCAACACTTTCCCTACCGTTGCTCTCACTGGAGTGGGAATAGTACATTTTACCCCTCCACTATCCAAAACTTCCCTATTGTTGCACTCACTGGAGTGGGAATAGTAATTTTTACCTCTCCACTATACAACACATATCCTACAGTTGCACTCAGTGGAGTGGGAATAGTAATTTTTACCTCTCCGCTATCCAACACTTTCCCTACTGTTACTCTTACTGGAGTTGGAATAGTAATTTTTACCCCTCCGCTATACAACACTTTCCCGATTGTTGCAGTCACTGGAGTGGGAATAGTAATTTTAATTATTTTGCTATCCAACACTTTAACTACTGTTGCACTGATTGTATTGGGCAATTCAAGTTTAAATATTGTTTCATAGTTTAATGTATTAATTTATTCTAGAATGTTTTTGTGTATATTTCAAATTATTCATATATATTTAATTTTTATATAATTTGAAAGTTTTAAAATAAATTAAATATAATAGTTTATTAATTATTTCAAAGTAAATATATGTGTATAAATTATATTTGTGTGTTTATTTTTTTGAATTAAGTATATTTGTAATATTTTGTAAAAATGTATATTACATGTAATTTATTTTGTTAAAATTAATATGAATATTTAATATATATTATTTTATTTTGTGTAAATATTTAAATCAATATTTGTTACATCTATATTTTTTACATCAATATTTTTGATTTGATATTTTTGTACTCACCTGTGTAGGTATGTGAGTCAATATATTTGTAGTTTATATATTTTTTCGATATTTTGAACATTGATATTTGTAACATCGATATTCTATCAGTGAACTGCACTCCATACAACTCTAATGTTCACCACTGCACTCTTTGCCACGTCACTCCACACCACTCCAATCTAGCCACTCCACACCATTCTACTCTGCACAATTCAACTTTATGCCACTCTGCAACACTGCACTTTATGCCAATTGCACTCTATGGCAATGAACTCTACTCTGTACCACTCCACTCTTAGGGCCCCATTAGGATGGCAGGCGGACTCCTGTCTGCCCGCCACCCTAGCAATGCCGTGACTGGCCGCCAGTGGTGTGGCGGTCCTGCACCGTCAATTTGGATGCCACCGCCACTGTGGAGGTGGCAACCCCCGTTCACGACATTGTGGCGGGCGGTGCTCACAGCACAGCCCGCCACAATGCTGTTAATGGCCGTTATGCATTGGCATGCACAACATGACAGGCAATGTGTGGTGCCTGCCACCTTGTCCATGCCAATGTTGGGGGTTACCATAGATACCCCCCAAGTTCAGCCCCCCTCCATCCCCCTGGGGGCCCGCAACAGGGCCCCGTAACAAATACTGCATGGCTGTCCGCCATGGAGAGGCATGAATAATGCCACTGTAACCACAAAATCGGTGGGGTGGAGTCCCAGGGAATCTCATTTAAAGACCAGCGAGGAGAACTTCCCCTAAACATAATCAGTAACACAATAACACCTCGGTCTAAATATTACCACATAAACCATATCCTAAGAGGGAAGTGCAATGGGTGTCTGGACTCTCAAAATTATAAGTGGATACAAAAAGGGGGAATTATCCCTTTAGGACTAGAACCCTTACTCACCCAAGGGTGACATGCTTCATCATATGGGTTCCTCCTACCAGTAGGAAATCCTAGTCCTACTGGGAGCCTCAACTTCCTCACTGTGAGGAAGGAGCTCAGAGATGTTTTCATGTTTTCATGGATTTTCAATCATGGACCTAGGATGCTAAAATTCCATATGTGAAAATTATGGTGTAGTGAGAATGCAGCGCAAAAAAGGAAAGGAAACCTAATAGTGACTTAAAAGTGCCTAGGAAGATGCAAACGGCTATTTTGATTAGACTGCTCTCACTGGCAGGGTTAAAAAGCAGTGCAGAGAGTAGTATAGATTTAAAACTACTCTAAACTCGGGTCGACATGTTTCAGCCTATTGATCAGTATTCTATATCAGTGGCTTTTTTCAAGACCAAAAAGAATATTACTATTGCGGCTGCTAATACAATGTGTAGAGGAAATAAAAATAAAAAAAGGAACGATACAACACCAGTAGTCCTGCGTAACGAGTTCAGGTATTACTGGGAATATCTATGAACATGAGAGAGAAAAACAGAAAAAGATCACACACAATCAGTTAAAGTGCTATGCTGTTGACATATTCCAGTTCATCATATTGTCAATAGCCATACATATCAAAATTGATGCTGTCAAACTTACCCTCAATTGTAGGATAAAGTTTCTAACCTCGACCTGGCAGGCAGCTCAGGGAAGGAGGCCCCGCTCTGTGGGGAACAATATTAAACATCACACCTAATCAGATCTCTAGGTGGACATTTCAATTAAAAACATGCTCTAGTTTGTCCAAATTCAATAATACTGTGTCAACCCCGATAGAGAAAGGATTACAGTTCAATTCATAAACTTTATTTCGATTTATAAAAAATCACAAAAGTTGGGTCAACATAAACATGAAGGCCAAATAGAACAATACAACATATCACTATAACAAGAAACTTGTTAGTTAGCTTGGTTAAAAACTTACACCCTGGAATATCTTCATAAAACAATAAATAAATTAAAAAGACTCTAAAACACACCCATGGTAGGCGGCCTATATAAAAAATCGGCGTTCAGTTTGAAATCTTTATGGGAGCATCATAGTAGTACGCTAAAGTGCATAGTACTATTTGGGGATAACAGAGGTATAGGACAAGGCATAGACAGTTACCCATGCCTCCTTTCAATTTATCGAATCACCCAAACCCAGCCCAAGAACTTTTCTGTAGCGATCACAGTAGGACCGTCCACTGTTGTTTTGGGAATTCTGAGAGCCTCACTACTGGACCTAGTACCCAGGCTAGGACATAGGGTTTCAACCAACTACGTCTGGGTCTACTGTTAGCTGGACAGACAAAAAAGATGTGACCCAGTGATTCAATCTTGCTCGGACAGAAAGGGCAATTACTGATGTTTGTATTTGTATTACTCCATTTAGAGGTGAAGGCATTTATAGGTAATGTTCCCACCCTAAACTGATGGAATAATTTCCTGTCTTGAGTTGATGTAATTAGATCCCAATACCCCTCATATTTAGGTACATGCTTAATGTCAAAAAGACATTGGACAGAGTATGACTGAAAGAAACTGCAAGGCGTTTCATATTAATCATGTTCCAATAGGCTGCCTTTAACACGGTTTTACTTGGGCATATACTTCCGGAAGGGGAGGTCCACAAACGGCTCATCCCCAACTCACAGAGTATATTTTTGACACAGCTAAACCACACAACTTTCCTGTTTACATCTAGATCCCTGACTTTTAAAAGAGCCCGAGCATAGTGTGCAAGCTCAGGAGTCACCCAAAGTCTCCTCCAATATGCTACTAGCCTTTAATGTACCACATCCCTAATTGAATGACATCCCAAATCCCAAAAAAGAGGTGATAATGGGGTGGATTGGGGAAGGCCAATTAAGGACCTTAAAAATTTGTTCTGACCCACCACTAAAGAGTCCAAATTGGCATATCCCCACAACTCTGCCCCATACAGGATTGAGGCGCCAATTTTGGTATTATAAATCTGTAGCACAGGAGCTATGGGTTTGGTGTATAAACGTCTATGCTCCTTGAGCAAGGCGCCTGAAAGTTGCGCGTGTCTGACAGTAAGGCAGTCTATTTGTGGCTTCCAACTTTGTTTTCTGTCTATAGTTACCCCCAGATAAGAAAAAGACTCCTTTTGTTCCAGATCCCCTTCCTTCATTCTAACTTCGCCGATGACTTTTTGGGAGTTATGCAGAACCATGTACTTTGTTTTGTCAACATTGACGATAAGATTATGGTCCACACAGAACTCCTCAAATCTTGAGAGGGCACGTTGAAGGCCCTGTCTCGTCTTTGAAAGAATGAGAGTGTCATCGGCGAACATTAGTAGCGGGATCTTAGTCCCAGCTAAATTCGGGGCATCTGTGAGGAAGTCCTGAAAATGTTTTACTACCCCATTGATGCACATTGAGAAGAGGGTGGGTGCTAGAACGCACCCCTGTCTCACCCCTTCTCAACTGGGAACTTTGCTGTGGTACTACCCGCCGCATCCCATCTAACCTGAGCATAGTTATCCGTGTGTAATTTGATGACAAAAGCCAGGATATCCAGCGGCATGCCCAACTTTAACAGAGTATGCCACATCTTAGGTCGCTGGACCAAGTCAAATGCTGACTTAAGGTCCACGAAGGCCGCATAAATGGTGCCTCTTCCCAGAGTTACAGTGCGCCAGTAGATGAGAATAAACCTTAAGACCTGATCCACTGTACTGGTACATTGCCGGAACCCTGCCTAGAAATCAGAGAGGATATGACATTCCTCCATACAAGCCTGGATTCTACCAAGCACCACCTTTGCCGACACCTTTTGGATGCAGTCAATCAGGCTTATGGGCCTGTAATTTCCCGGTATCGAACAATCCCCTTTTTTACAAATGGGAAGAATTTCTGCTCTTGCCCAAGTGCTGGGCATCGATGCTCCCTTGGCGATTGCGTTCACTAGGAGCTGAATATACAATACCCAGGTATTAAGGTCGTGGAGGAACAGATCTGTAGGGATACAATCTGCCTTTGGAGACCAGGAGAAGAGCATTTTCCACTTCTTTCTTAGTTATGCATAGAGCTGAGACAGAAGGCGGCACTACAAAAGTATCTTGGACATTTGGCTCCACATAATTCATGGGAACTTTTGGGGGCGTGGCTTGAGCGCCGATGGTGGAGGTCGCCTAGTGGCTCGGCTCCGCGACCGAGCCATCTATGATCTCGATACTGGGGCACCCAGGGAGTCCCGGACCCCGCGAGAGAGACCCCTGGGACCCGTGCTCCGCTCAACACCGGTAAAGATCCGTGGCGGGCTCTTTATTCGAGAGCTGGAGGATCTGAAAGCCCGCGAAGCGGAAGGCAAGATGGCACCCGCTCCGACTTGGGAGCCGTAGAGACGACCGGGAATCCTGGTGAGGCCGGCGCTCCGGGCACCCCTAACCGAGGCGGCCGCTCCCTTCCCCAACAGGGAGCCGCTGAGAGGTTTGCCCCGTAATAACCCCTGAGAGCCCGGAGACACCTGGAGGCGGACCGCGGAATGCCCCGAGCTGCTACCGCCGAACACTGCCGGGGAGTAGTGTGGGGGGAGAGAAGAGGAGAGACGGCCCAAGCCGTGTGACGGACCCCACAAGGGAGACCCCAGTGACCCGTGTACCGCTTGCCGCTGGCTAGGATCCGCGGCGGGCTTTAAATCCGAGAGCCGGAGGATCCGAAAGTCCGTGAAGCGGAGGGCAAGATGGCGCCCGCTCCACCTTGGGAGCCGTAGGGACGACCGGGAATCCTGGTGCGGCCGGCGCTCCGGGCGCCCTTTGCCGAGGCGGCCAATCCCTTCCCCAATAGGGAGACTCCAAGCGGTTGGCCCCGTAACGGCCCCTGGGGGCCCGAAGACGCCTAGAGGCGGACTGCGGAGTGCCCCGGACTGCTGCCGCCGAACACTGTGGAGGAGCCGTGCGGTGGAGAGGAGAGGAGAGACGGCCCTCGCCGTGCGGCGGAGTTTGCCGCGCCCGCCCATCACCCGACCTCCTGGCTGACCAAGTGAGTGGACCAGATTTGTGGCACTGAGGGGAGATCTGAGGCGGCTTGCTCCTCCCCCCCTTCCGCTGACGGAACGGAGTGCGTGGCACCGCGGTGCTTGGACTAGGAGCCGGCTATCGCTGAGGGGGCCGGGGGCTCCTTGGAAACACACCGCTCCCCGGGCTCTGCTCTGGCCCCCCCCCCCTGCCCCTGAAACTAGGGCTAGAAGATTGCAACTACTCTGCGCTGGGGGTGAGAAAGCCGCTAGACCGCCTACGCCTCGCTGAACCGGCGAAGCCCATCGCCACATTCTGCCCTGAAGGCCCGAGCTAACCTGTAATTGGCCGACCCTATTGACCGTCGTCAGGAGGCCTGCTGGTGACCGCAGTGGGGAAAACCAGGTGGTGACGCCATTTACTGCGGCAGCGCCGCACTGACCAGCATCCCCGGCTTGCTCGTCCCCCGCTCCCACTGGGACCCCCCACCGGAGTCCCCACACAGTATGGGTAAGCCAAGGGGACCTAAAGGTGGTACCCAGACTGCCTCTGATGTGGAGCCGCCGGATAGCGAGGAGCGCCTACACCCAGATGGATTAGGGAACCCAAACCTTCAACAGCAGCTGGACAAAATCCTGCTGGCGATCACTGAGACTCGATCAGCCCTCCGAGAGGACATAGCTCAAGTTGCGACAGGTCTGGGGTTGCTTAGAGCGGACCATGGTAAGCTCTCAGACAGGGTGAAAGAGGTGGAGAGTACTGTGAGACACCTTGGACGTCACAGTGAAGGATGCACTGTCCCGCATAGAGGCTCTAGAGAAGCGGGCGGAAGATGCGGAAGGGCGCAATCGGAGAAATAACATTCGTATAGTGGGCCTTCCAGAAAAAATTGAAGGCGAGGACATGGTGGCGTTCCTAGGGGATTGGCTACGGACGGTGGTGGCACCGGAGGGGCTGTCCCCCTTCTATACCCTGGAACGTGCTCACAGAGTACCGGCCAAACCGCCGTTACAGGGCCACCCCCCCCGACCGGTGGTGGCGCGACTGCTTCACTTCCGCGACAGAGACTTCCTACTGCAGGCCGCCAGGCAGAAGGGTCCTTATCAGGTGGAGAACAGCCGGGTGAACATTTTTCCGGACTATACATATGAGACACAAAGGCGTCGATCCTCCTTCCTGGCTATCAAAAGAGAACTACGCGACGAGGGCATCCAATACTCCCTACTTTTTCCGACACGTCTCCGCATCATCCTGGACGATTCAACTAAGTTCTTTGACACCCCGGACGATGCGTGTGGTTGGCTTGAATTGTACAGAGCTGGCAGGGATGGTTTCGGGGCCTCCTCCCAATCCACGATGGAGAGCAACCAACAGAGGAAACCTAAAAGATTCCGACATCGCAGAGGTAGAACTACTCGACCCTCGACGGTGGAAACTGAGGCAGAGAGACGTGGTGCACTGGAGATGGTCTCCACTATCTCTGGCCCCCAGAGAGACCTGGGGACTACACACTCGGAACCTGGAGAGAGTGGAGGCCACACGGACACGGAGGGTTCTTAATCGGACAGCTTGTCACTCCCAGTGGTTACCCCGGAGACGGCGGAGGGCCTGCTCGATGAACAATGAAGCTTTCGGGTGAGCCGGCTCCGATCGGGGGGCGGGGGCGGGCGGGTGACTGTGGGGGTAAGGTTTCATAAGGGGAACGGTTAAATTTTTGGCTATATGTAGGGTTACGGTGATTCCCTGACTAGGCCCAGATGCCTGAGTGCTCGGTCGCATTGTGGCGTTGTAGTGTGGAGACCCCCGTCGACGCTCGGCCCCCCATATTGCCCTTAAGGCACACCTGCGGTGACTACCGTCAGGTTAGTACAAGGGGGTTTTCCTTTTTTTTTTTGAGGATACAGTTTGGATGGGGACTAGATGGAGCGCCGGGATGCTCCTCTGGAGTCGCCGTGCGCTATAAAAGAAATAAAGTAACATAACATAACATAACTATTTGGAACCTGTTCTGGAGGGGTGAGAGGGGATTCATGTTTGAAGGTTGTTTTATTATTGTTGTGGGAGGGACTCGTCATCGGTATGGAATTAGCTTGGTACTTGCCTATGCTTGGGATGTGTTTGGAGAGACAGGAGAACACTGCATGGGACAATGGCTGATCTCTCAACTCTGAAATGCATCACCTGGAATGTACGGGGTCTGCACTCCATGTCCAGATGACATAAAGTCCACGCTTACCTAGTGCGCAGAGGCATACAGATTGCACTACTGCAGGAAACGCACCTCACCAAGTCTGAGGGACTGGCGCTACAGCGTAGATGGCGAGGACAAGTATACTACACCACGTATTCAGCTTATGCTAGGGGCGTGCTAATTTGGATAAGAGCTGGGGTGCCCTTGCAGGTAGATAGTCACACAGTGGATCCGGAGGGGAGGTACGTGGCACTGGCAGGCAAACTGGGGGGACGAGATGTGAACATTTGTTGCATTTACGCGCCTAACACGGACCAGCTCGCCTTTCTGACTGCGCTGTCGGGCTCTCTGACCCGCTACTATCGGGGCCCATCCTATTGGGGGGGCGACTTCAATTCGGTGGTAGAGGTTGACCTTGACAGATCCCATCCTCCCCTCATGGACTCACCGACCCACCGGGTGGCCAAGGGCAGGGCGAACTGGCAGACTAAGTGGGGACTGACAGATATCTGGCGAACACAACACCCACACACCCGGGACTACTCCCATTTTTCAGGCATGCACAAATTTCATGTGCGGTTAGATGGCCTGCTGGGGTCGAGAGAATGGGCTTCCTCAGCTGTGCGATCTGAGTATCTTACGAAAACTATCTCCGACCACAACCCACTATTGGTTGATTTCCGGTGGCTTCAGAGCACCCCCTGTGTGCCGACCTGGAAACTACGTCCCGAGCTGCTAGAAGACCAGGTGTTCCGTAGTGACCTGGAAGATAAGATCACGGAATACTTTGAGGTGAATGAGGGCACGACAGACGAGAGGGCTACGGAATGGGACGCCTTTAAGGTTGTGGTTAGGGGCTATTGTATAACGCAGAGAGTTGGGGTACGTCGGGTCATCCTAGAAGATCTGGCTAAAGCGGACCGAGTACTCCGCGAACTAGAAATTGCCCGCCCCGGCCACCCGGAGCTCCAACAGGAGATCTTGGCGGCAAAGGAGGCGGTGGCCGTGGAGGTTGAACGGCTGCGAAGCTATGACCACAAGGCTTACCTGACTAGATCGCTTGCTGAGGGGGATAAATCGGGAGCGCTGCTAGCTTGGCTTGCCAACCCGGCGAGGCGTACCTCACCCACTGTGGCCATGCACACTGCGGAGGGCAGGGAGGTATATACGCAACCCGAGATCCTTGACTGTTTCTGGCGCTACTATAAGCTGCTATACCGCAGTCGACTATCACCGGACACCACTCCGACTGATGTTTTCCTGCGTGATCTACCGATCCCCACTCTGGAACCTGCACAGGCGAAGGACTTAGGGCGCGACGTGGAGCTGGGTGAGGTCAAAAGCGCCATTAAAAGGATGGCACGAAATAAAACGCCGGGACTGGACGGGCTCCCAGTCGAGTTTTACTCCACCTATGTGGAACTCCTGGCCCCCAAGCTTTTCAGGGTTTACAAAGAAGCGAAGACCCTGGGGCGCTTACCGGGCTCGATGCGTGAGGCCCTGGTGATTCCCCTGCTCAAACCCGATCGGGAAGGCGTAGAGCCAGCGTCCTACAGGCCGCTATCAATGCTCACCATTGATTACAAGATCTTGAGCAGCATATTAGCAGCACGACTGCTGGATCACATGAACTCCTTAGTGCATGTCGACCAAGCGGGCTTCATTCCCAAGCGTAACACGACAATGAATATCCGCCGTCTGTTTCGCCTGCTGGAGGGGGATCACACAGATGCTCCTGATCCCATGATCCTCTCGATTGACCTGGAGAAGGCCTTCGACAGCCTGGAGTGGGTCTACCTCCGCAAGGTCCTGGAGCGATTTGGCCTGGGAGAGGGATTCCTGCGATGGACCACGGTATTATATACCTCGGCGATGGCTAGGGTTAAGTCGGGCCCATTGATTTCTCGACGATACCCCGTAGAAAGAGGCACTAGACAAGGCTGCTCGCTATCCCCATTGTTATTCGCCCTTGCAGTGGAGCCACTGGCCGTATCGATCCGCACAGGGGCCCATTACAGGGGATTGCAGTCTTTGTCGGGACACCAATACATTTCCCTATACCCTGACGATCTACTGCTTTTCCTCGAAGACGCTGGAACGGCCCTGGCCGGAGCTGATGCAGTGCTCACAGCTTTCGGTGAAATGTCAGGACTCCGGGTAAACTGGACGAAAACTTGCCTGTTTCCGGTCCACAGCGATAGACCTCAGCCGGATACTCACAGGGAGATCAGATGGGAGCATGTTTGTTTTAAGTACTTAGGGGTGTATGTTTATCATCATCCTGTTGATACCCTAGAGGGCAACATCTTCAGAAGCATCCGGGCGTTGAAGGGTAGCATGTCCTTTTGGTCCACCCTACCCTTATCGGTGGCGTGACGGATAGCACTTCTAAAAATGGTGGCACTCCCCCGCCTGGTATATTACTTCCGGACACTTCCGATCTGGATCCCCAGATCTAGCTTTCAGAACCTAGACTCGATGATCGTAGCGTTCCTATGGGGCTCGGGCCGCCGCATAGTAGCGCTCAAGACCCTGCTGAGACCAAAAATGGAGGGGGGGGCTGGCGGTGCCCGACTTTGAAATGTACTATTTGGCTGCCCAATTGCAGGCCTATACTCAAGAGATAGCGCGGGAATTTCGTGGCCCAGAAGAGACGCAGGGCAATGGTATACCCAGACATGTCTTATCATATATTGCACTGCAACAGAAGCTTGATCTGAAGGACCTCACCCAGGAGGAACGTACTATACGGTTATGCTGGAACCGAGTGCATTTCAGACTGGGAAGGCCGCGGCCCTATGCCCCGGAGATCCCGCTGGGAATGCTCACTGCATTACCCCATGGCGGTGACTGGTCGCGCTTGGGAATATGGGAAGAGTTGTGTGTGCAGTCCCTGGGAGACCTGTATGAGGGCGGGCGTTACTGCCTTTTCAGGCACTTTTGGACCGCTACGATGTCCCCAGAGGCGATTTTTTGCTGCACGCGGCAGTAACGAGGGCACTCCAGGCGCACTGGCAGACTGGTCTTGAGGAGCCGCAGCTGTCCGAGACGTGCCAATACGTCATGATGTCTGCGGGAACGGTTAAAGCAGTGTCATGCCTGTATTCCAGGATGATCAATGAGAGATTGACTCCCATGGTGGTGCTCAAGACCCGCTGGGAAACTGATAAAGGGAAGGAAATCCCAGAAGCCACGTGGGCCCAGCTGCTACGTCGCGCCTGGAAGGGCACACGCAGTGCTCGATTCCAATTGGTCCACTTCTATATATTGCATAGAGCCTATCTGACTCCGGAGAAAATACAGAAATATTTCACCTTGGAGACGGCGGCCTGCCCTAGATGCAGGACGCTTGGAGCGGACCTCATCCACATGTTATGGTCCTGCTCCGCGCTGACCCCCTACTGGTCGTGTGTAGTAGACACGCTATCCGAAGTAACTGGAAGACCCTTGCAGATTGATGCGGCGGTGGGACTTCTACACTGGTTCCCACATACCCCTAAAAATAAGATCTCTAGCAAGTTCATAGACCTGGGGTTGCTCCTGGCAAAACGGGAAATCACCAGACATTGAAAGGCGAGAGTTGGTCCAACGGGCACTAAATGGCGCAACGAACTTCTCAAGTGGGCAGGGAGCGAGAGCACGTTGCGATACCAGCGGGCAAGGCGGCGGCAAGATGAGCGTGCACTGGAGGCAGCGCAGGCTTGGGAGACATTAGTGCAGGCCCTGCGCGACCATGACACACATACTGACTCTGATAGTGTTGATGAGGAGTTACCTGGACCCCAATAACATAATATTGAAGAGATATCCCCAATAGGAAGAACTAAGTCTCTTGGCACACGCTCTTTGGCTGTATACTACACTACCGATGACGGACTGGGAGGGGGGAGGGGGGAGGTGAACTGAAAAAAGGAGAGAGCCATTCGTTTCCACGACGCATCAGAGTACTAAACTATCAGGTCTTGCGACCCACTCCTTGGGGGAGGTAGGACTGTTGGGGGAGGGAGGGGTGTTTATTTGGGTTGTTTAGAAAAGCAGTGGAGACCGATTCATTTTAGTCTGTTTTACTCTGTTGGAACGTGGAGCTATCTACTGAACATTAGATGCAAATGCCGCCCGACCCCCCGGGTTGTGGGCTGAATGGCCGTGTATGGATGTTCTACCACCACTGCCGACTGTGATATGCACCTTCTAACAGGCGACTAATCTATACTTATATTTTATTCCCTGCAATAAAAATATATTTCAAAAAAATAATTCATGGGAACTTTTCTTGGGTCCCCGCTCCCCCACTTCACCAGGTGCCAAAACGCCATCATATCTCTCCCAGTACATGCATTGAATAGATCATCCCAGTGATCTTCTTCCCAGTCCCTTTTGGCCTGGGATTGAACTGCCTTGTAAGCCGACCTTTTCTCTCTTATAAGGTCCCCATCTTTAGTCCTAATTGCTGCAGCTAGAGTTCTATAGGCATTACGGCAGGAAGAACTGTACCACACAGCAGCCTTGTGACATGGGGGTTTAACCAGATTTTTATTTTTAGTAGTAAAAAAACGTTTACGTTCAGTAAAAAGGTGCTCATGTACCTGAAAGGCTCTGTGGATGTATACTTCATGCGCAGCATCAGCCTGGAGAGTAACGATGGCAATAGCTACCAGTATGCTCATTTGATTGACGTGCTCTACTTTGTTGGCCACATTAGCCCATTTAAGGCGTTGTGTGTCGTTTGTCAAATGTGATTCTCCAAATCCACACGTGATAATGGCCTTTCGCCATAATGCAAGTGCCATAGAGAGAGTAACAAAGGGTTATGGTCACTTTCTGGTCGATCACAGACCATCCTGTCTATCAGGTTGGGCCAAAACTCCTTATTAATAATAAAGTAGTCTATACGACTGGTGCGTTGCCCACTAATATATGTTGGCATCCCAATTTTGTCTGATATGGTTCGCCCGTTGGCTGCTCTCACCCCATGTTCCAGACAAAATACTTTTAATTGGAGTGCTGCGCTAGACCACCTTTTAATTGGTGGAAGATCCAAGGAAGGGATCAACCACTGTTCATCCTTCTCTACACTAAAATTCATGTCCTGGAAATCCAAGGGTTCCAAAGTACAGTTAAAATCTCCGGCTATTAGTGTATTGTTCTGACCTCTTTGGTTTATTAAAAAAGCATTGAGAAGAGCTACAGTATTTGAGGCCTTCCCACCTTGCAAGCCCCTAAAACAAACATTAGTAAGTAGGAGATCTGGAGAGTTTCCCTGGTGTAACCTAATAATGAGAATATCCCTAGAGTCAATGTAGATCTCCTCTAACTTATATTGATGGCACTGCGGGACCCAAGTTGGCAAGCCCCCTTTGGGTCTTCCCTGCTCTCCCTGCTCAGCAGTTTTAGAAAAATTTATGTAACCTGGGCTAAATAGCTGATCCACAACCCATGTCTCTTGGAAAAGTAGAATATCCTGCTCCTCAATAAACAAAGACCATTCAATAAAGGCTGTGGACGCGAACAACGCTGGGTCTTTAGATTGAAAACTGACATCATTGGTTTAAGTGATGAGATACTCTGGTTATCATCACAATAAAGAGCCCATTGACTTTGATTATAATTCTGGTCCTGTAACTGAACCTTAAAAATTCAATTAAAAAATTAATTAGATCTCTTTGTACACCAGACATGATGATGATGCACGTGTACAGTATACAGCAATATATGGTTACTTGGTTTTGCTATTATACCTACAATGGTGTAAATCAATGACCATTAGGAAAGACCATCCCTTCTTTGTGTCATTTCTTTCCTCAGGGAAAGTCATTTCTTTCCTCAGACAAAGTTGGGGGATATTATTTACAGAACCGACTGTTCTCAGTGATTCTACAATCATTAACATCTAATATTCCCCTTAGGTCTACAACCAATACCTTTTGTGGTATAATAAATCAATAAATAATATGAGCATTTGTCAGATTGGATCAAGTAAGGCCTGTTGGTCATAATATTTATTGTTACATGTATTTGCACTTGGCACAGCATCATGAACATAGGACAGTGTGTAGCGTCTTTCTCCGGTGCTTGCGCAATGATACATTCCTTCGCTATGCGCTGTGATTAAGTGCTCCTATTTTACATGATCGTTAGAACTATAATATGCGCATCAGTTGCAGTCTTACACTTATGTGTATAAACGCAGTGCTTTTAAAACATCAATTTTGTAGCGAGGACATCAGGCGCATTGGCGCGCATGCGCATTTACTATGTAATCAGTGTCGCACTAGACACATGCGAGATGTGCGGTACATCGCGAAACCAGGCATAGTAATAGATGCTCCAGGGTCCTTCAAGGAGCGAGTGTTTGAAAATCAAGACACTATTTAAGTCGAGCCTACCTGCCCGACCATTACCTCCCGTGGCAGCTTAGCAACGCAACGTGGTACCGACGGACAGGTAAGGCGCTCTGGGCTTTTCTTTCCTGCTTAATAGATCTCATGAAAAAAATTAAAAAAAATTCATGCCACATAGATTTTCAACCTACAGACTCCGCTAGGCTACCTTCTTGGCTTTTGACTGTAATGCTTGAATAGGCCTAGACGCGAAGACCTTGGGATGGTGGCATTTTAGGGATATACTGGCACAATCATTTGGGAATGTTTCCTAGTCGGTAGACACAGATATCCCTATCACATTGAATGATCAAAATTAGAAACCCTGAATGTAATTCTTTCTCTATCGGGGTTGACACAGCATTATTGAATTTGGACACACTAGAGCATGTTTTTAATTGAAATGTCCACCTAGAGATGATCAGGTGTGATTTTTAATCTTGTTCCCCACAGAGCTGGGCCTCCTTCCCTGAGCTGCCTGCCAGGTCGAGGTAAGGCACTTTATCCTACTATTGAGGGTAAGCATGACAACATCAATTTTGATATGAATGGTTATTGACAATATGATGAACAGGAATATGTCAACAGCAGAGCACTTCAACTGATTGTGTGCAATCTATTTCTGTTTTTCTCTCTCATGTTCACAGATGTTCTCAGTAATACCTGAACTCGCTACGAAGGACTACTGGTATTGTATGGTTCCTTTTTTATTTTTATTTTTATTTCCTCTACACATTGTATTAGCAGCAGCAATAGTAATATTCTTTTTCGTCCTGAAGAAAGGCACCGATACAGATACTGATCAATAGGCTAAAACATGTTGACCCAAGTTTAGAGTAGTTTTAAATCTATACTACTCTCTGCACTGCTTTTTAACCCTGCCAGTGAGAGCAATCTAATAAAAATAGTCGTTTGCATCTTCCTAGGCAGTTTTAAGTCACTATTAGGTTTCCTTTCCTTTTTTGCGCTGCACTCTCACTACACCATAATTTTCACATATGGGATTTTAGCATCCTAGGTCCATGATTGAACATCCATGAAAACATCTCTGAGCTCCTTCCTCACAGTGAGGAAGTTGTATCTCCCAGTAGGACTAGGATTTCCTACTGGTAGGAGAAACCCATATGATGAAGCATGTCACCCTTGGGTGAGTGAGGGTTCTAGTCCGAAAGGGATAATTCCCCCTTTTTGGTTGTATCCACTTATAATTTTGAGAGAGTCCAGACATCCATTGCACTTCCCTCTTAGGATATGGTTTCTGTGCTAATATTAAGGCCCGAGATGAATAATGCCACATCATAATATGGATGGTGGTGTCTTGCAGACACCGCCACCATATTGTATCCCTTTTCCGCCCGGTCGATATTTCGATCGGCGGAAAAGCGGCAGACGGTCTTTCCGTCCGTCCCTGTGCCCCCACCATACTAATATGGCGGGGGATAATCAGGGACTAATGGCAGGTGGATAACCACCATCGTGCCGGCAGGAAGCAGATCCGGCCCGGCGGTGGCGATCCGCCCGCCATCATAATGGGGCCATAAGCTCTTGCCCTCTATGCCAATTCAAAATACACCACTCTAATCTCCTCTGCGCTCTACACCACTTTAGGCCATTACTCTATGCTACTCTACTCTACACCACAGCACTCTACCCAGCACTACTCCACTCTACGCCACTTTACTTTACTCTGCATCACTTCACTCTATGCCACTTCACTCTTCTCTGAAATAATCTTCTTTATGCCACTGCACTATTCTACTCACTCTACGTCATTGCACTCTACATTGCACTACAGTAGCCTACGTCACTGCTCTAATCGCCTCTCTAGTCTACATCGCTGCACTCTACACCACTTTACTCGACCCTGTACCACTCCACTCTAAGCCACTTCACTCTATATTGAAACAACCTACTCTCCGTCTCTGCACTCTATGCCACTCTATTCTAAAATGCACCTCTGTAGTCTACTCTACACCACTGCTCTCTATGCCACTCTTCTCTAAGCCACTGCACTCTATGCCAGTGTACACCACTGCACGCTATGACACTCTACTCTGCAAAACTGCACTCTCTGTCAATTAATTCTACGCCACTCTGCTCTACACTACTGTACTCCATGCCACTGAACTCTGAAGCACTCCTTCTAAACCACTCTGCGCAACTCCGCTCAACTATCCTCTGCATCATTCTACGCTACTGCACTGTACTCTACGTCAATCTACTTTACGCCACTGTATTCTACACCACTGCACTCCATGCCACTCTACTCTGTACTACTGCACTCTACAATGCACCACTGTAATCTATGTAAACTGCATTCTACGATGCTGCATTGTATGCAGCTGAAATCTATGCTGCTGCAGTCTACGTCACTATACTCTACAACACTTTTTGCCAATGCACTCTACAAAAGTCTATTCTACTCTACTCTATGTCACTACATTTCACTGCACTCTATTCTACTCTGCACCACTCTACGACGCTGCACTCTACACCACTGCGCTCTATGCCACTGCACTCTATGCCGCCGCCACTCTATGCCACTCTATTCTATGTCAATGAGCTATATGCCACTACTTCTACTCTGCACTACTGTACTCAATGCCACTGCACTCTACACCACTGCGCTCAATGCAATGCACTCTGTGCCACTCTACACCACTACACTCTATGCCTCTCTACTCCGCACTACAATAAAGCTGTACTCATATAGCGCAGCTTGTCATCTGTGAGGGTATCCAGGTGCTCGGCTGAGGGTCTCAGTAGTATACCCAGGTCTTGGGTCCCTTCCTGTAGTCCGTCAATGAGTGACCTGTTCGAAGGTGGAAGCGTTCCAGGATTTGGCTGTGAAGTAGGAGAAGGATCGACCTCCATTGCGGCAGCGGCAGATGCGTGGTGTCTTCAAGGGCAAGGTGGGCAGAGCGGAGGTTTCTCTGTGGTTGGTGGAAGTTCAGCCAGTGGTTCTTGAGTGCCAGTCCTTGGTTGTGGAGGGCTTTGTAGGCGTGGGTCGGAAGCTTGAAGTGGCATCTCTCTAGATGGGGAGCCAGGAGAGGTCTCTCAGGTATTGGGTGATGTGGGTCCTTTTGGGCAAGTTGACGATCAGTCTGGCTGCTGCGTTCTGGATTGCCTGGAGTCTTCTCATTAGTTCGATGGTGGTGCCTGCATTGAGTGCTTTGCCGTAGTCCAAGCGATTGGTGACGAGGGCCTGTATCACTGTTTTCCTGGTGCTAGTGAATAGCCATTTGAAAATTCTGCGAACCATGCGGAGCGTGTGGAAGCAGACTGAGGAGATGGTGTTGACCTGTCGTTTCATCGGGATTTCGCTGTCTAGGATGATGCTGAGGTTGCAGGCATGGTCATTCAGAGTCGGGGTGGGCCTGAGTTCAGATTGCCACCAGAGGTCATTCTAGAGGGAGGTGTGGCTTCCGAAAATCAGCACTTCGGTTTTGTCCATGTTGAGGTTCAAGCAGTTGTCTTTCATCCAGGCTGAGAAGTTCTTCATGCAGTTCAGAAAGCTGTTTTTTGTCGTGGTGAGGTCCTCTGAGAGTGAGAGAACGAGCTGGGTGTCGTTAGCGTAGGAGACGATGTTGAAGTCGTGGGATCTGATGAAGTCTGCTAGTGGTGTCATGTAGATGTTGAAGAGGGTAGGACTGATGGATGAGCCTTGGGGGATGCCACATATGGTGTGCTTGGGTTGGGAAGTGAAGGGAGGGAGACTGATCCTTTGTGTATGTCCGATGAGGAAGGATGCCATCCATCTAAGAGCATCATCTTTGATTCTGATCAGGTGCAGCCTATTGATGAATGTGTGGTGGGAGACGGTGTTGAAAGCGGCGGAGAGGCTGAGAAGGATCAGTGCGGTTGATTCCCCTCTGTCGAGTAGGGTGTGGATATTGTTCTGCATTCTATGCCAATGCGCTCCACACCACCTTATTCTGCATCACTCTACCCCACTCTAATCTGCACCACTCTACTCTGTGCCACTCTACGTCTGTTTACTCTGCACCACTCTATGCCATGCACTCTATGCCACTAAACTCTGCACCATGACACTCAACGCCACTGCACTCTACACCACTGCACTCTACGCCACTCTGCTCTTCACCACTGCACTCTACACTACTGCACTCTACTATGCAACACTCTAATCTATGACACTGTATTCTACAATGCTGCATTGTACGCCACTGAATTCTAAGCCACCGCACTCTATGGCACTATACTCTGCAACACTCTACGCAAATGCCCTCAACACCAGTTCACTCTATGCCACTCCCCTGTGCACCACTCTATGTGACTCCACTCTTTGCTACTCTAATGCACAACCCCCTATCCCACTCCACTCTACAATACTCCACTCTTCGCCATTCCACTCTATGACATGCCACACCACTCTCTAACCTTAAGCCATGCTAAACAGCAGCCACGCTGGTGTACAACATGGCTATAACACATTGGAAAAGCCAATAGTTCTTGCATGGCAGAGACCTTTTGGCATTCCAAAGGCTGCCATGCTCCAATGTACACATCATTGTGCTGTCTAAAGAGCCCTGTGTGCCCTGCCTAAAGCATAGATGTTGTACTGGAAAGCAACCCTTCCATTATATAAACTATCCTTTAATACTTTTCCCACCTTGTATGTGTGCTGTACAATGCAGCACACATGCAAAGTTGGAAAAATATGGAGAAATTAAAACATCTCTTCTTGTTACGCCTGAGTTCAGAAAGCGTAAGGTTTTAGTGCATATTTCTGCATACAAATTTTGCTAGATAGATTTTGCTTCAAAACCAATGTGTAGCTGCATGAGAATGCCCATGTACCACCCTTGGAATGCCCCCTTGAAGCAAAGTAGCACAAACCAATGCATAGCGCAACTTTGTGGCACACTTATAAAACTGTCCAATTCAACAGTTTGCGTTGGATTAAACCAGACCCCACCACTCTGCACCAGGATTGCATCACAAAAGTGCTGCAAACCCAGTGCAAAGTGTTAGTACATCAGAGTCTAAGTATCTGAGGCAGACAGCACCACCGTTGACCCTCCTCTGATGCTTCTAGGCTTGCGACTACTATGCAATCTGTACGTCAGAGACCTGTGTGGATGTTGGCACTAAGCAGGCTCCAACCTGGAGCCCCAGACTATTGAGGTGCATCAGACAGGGCTGACAGATTACTTGACGCCTCTTCCTATACCCATCTTGGCAAGCTTTGTGTGATGGGGTGGCAATAGCACTTAACAGTTATGCTGCCTCCAGAGACCAGATTCAGTCTGCTTATGCGGAGGGACGGCTGTGGTAACCTCTGCTTGACTGGGGGGGGGGACCAAATATCAAAAAACACCGTAAACGAGTCGACTTTAGCTCCTAGTTCTCTAAAAGTGGAGAAATGCAAGAATAGGCCTTTTTGCTGGCTAACTATTAGAAGTACAACCAGTCACCAAGCACCATCCAGATGACATCCCAGCATAATTGCAAAGTCAAGCCTTGCCCAACATCTTGTTAACATATTAGCACCCAGGTACAGTGCTCAGACATGGCAGGCACAGTTCCCAACTTGAACTTTGTTTGACTTTCTCCAACCATGTCAATACAGTGAACATTTTAATAAAATTGTGCTTCTTCCCCTAACGAGAGTTACCTTAAAGCTATGGATTGATGTTGCTTAAGTAGACAAAACAAAACTAACAAACCAGCATCTGAACCTTGCCTCCTTCACACCCCCCTCAAGACTAAGATTCCTCCAGTTCAGATGGGTTCTGAGAACTCACAAAACAGTCAGCCACAGAAACTTACCAAAGCTATTACAGACAAAGAGAAAGGAGAGCTAGAGAAGCAGAGAGACAAAAGAGGACAAAGGAAGGCAAGAGAAGGGAGAAGAGACCAGAGGGAGAAGATGAAGGATAGAGAGAGCATGGAGAGGTAAAGATTGAGAAAGGGAGAATGGGAATGTGCGGGAAATGTTTCTCCTTAGTACATCAAATTACATTACTGCATTGAGCTGCATTTAATAACAACCATTGGCAAAGGCAATCAGCCTTACTTATATGTGAACGTGCCTTTTCCATCACTGCTAAGCACTCAGTAGGCCATCAGACATTCCTATCCGTAATAAAACACACACACATTTAGCATACTTTTGCAAGATAAATTAAAAGAATAAAAGTGGAATAAGAAGTCATGCTGCTGCCTGATACTTGCAGTAAAAAATAAAATTAAACTTGGAAGCTGGTAGCCGTAAAGTGGGACGGGGGAGGTGGGGAGAAGGAGCATACTGCCTCACACCCCAGCGCCATTACCCCTTTGCATCCTGGTTAGTGTAGTACAGGATTTCGCTCTTGCATCAAAGTTCATCATAATTTTTACCAAAGTTGATGCAGTCATTGGCATATCTCTAAAAACGTGTTTCTGGATTATTCCATCATCAGTAGAGAATTATTCTAGGGTTGCTGGACATGCTGCCACAAATTTCCTCAGGTCAGTACCACCCGATGCATTCAGGCGCTCCGAAGCTTGTGAGCTTGTAGGCTCACTGGAGCCTTTTTAATCAGTAAGGAGGAGTAGGAGCGCACTTCCTCACATCCCAGCACCATTACCCCTTTGCATCCTGGTTAGAGTAGTACAGGATTCTGCGCTTGCAACAAAGTTCATCATATTGATACGGTATTACACATTGTATATCACAGTTTTAAAGGTATCTATGAGATTCCGCATAATGAAATAACTATTTTCTAGGCATTAGCACAGTTTAATAACATTTCCCCTTAAAGGCCTATTGACTTTGACATATGTTTTTCACAATCAATATTTAATAATTAAACACCTACTGCTTTTGTTTAACTTTACACAATTAACAGATCAGACCTATAGCCTCAGATATAATGTTTCCCAATGAATCAGTCAGGCCTATAGCCTTTATCATTGACATGTAACCGTAACAAATGTAGGCCTATTGTATTAAGAATAAACTTTCCCAAAAGGAAACCATTAGGTATACAGTTTTAACGCTTCTTCGGAAGACATCCCAACCAGGATTCTTACAGTGCAAAACTTGTACCTCCAAAGTTTATCAGAGGGAAAACCAACATCAAACCACTTGCCTAATATGGTAATCTCTGAGAATCCTTGTAACAAAATATCTGCTTACATGATTTAATAGAGTGTGATAACAATCCATCCTTAAATGGATTTGAAACATGCTTTTTGCAATAAACATCTTTATTACATCACACAGATACATGATACTTGAAGCACATATACAACATTACTGTCTGTGTGGTCATTGCCAACACAATGCAATTATCACAATGCAAATCTACTATCCCCAGGGTTTGCAAGAGGGATAAGTAATCCCATAACCCTTGTCAACCACACTAATCTGTGAGCTCCTATGAAACAAAAGTACATATCTAAATGTTTTAACACAGTTTACCAACAATCCACCATTAAAAGCTTTAACATATGCTTTCATAATACATATGTTTGACTGCTAACTTTGTTGTCACTTGCCTTTTGCTTTGTCATAAATTTTGGCTGGTTGTAGAACTCTGGTAAAACTCTGTGCGTTTTACTCCTGCTAACCAGTGATAAAGTGCATGTGCTCCCCTTTCAGCATGGTCCAATTGGCATACAGTTAATAGGCATATTTAACTTACATATAAGTCCTTAGTATATAGTACAAAGTGTACCCAAGTCCTGTAGGTTAAAAGTCACTAGGGAATACAGCACCCATTGTGACATCCTCTTCAGTGACAATGCAAACATGACTGCATGCCTAAATTGCAACCGCAGACCTACCATTTGTAGCGTGGCTGTTCTAATTTTAAACTGCAATGGCCTGTCAAAATAACCCCTTTTGAAATGTCAAAACCTTACTTTTCAATATTTATAAGTCACCCCTATCTATGTCTTCTTGCACATAAGGCAGCGTGCCTTAGATTAAAAATGTCCTTACAGTGAAAACGTCTAAAAGGTTATTTTCACTGTAGAAAGGTCGGCTGTTCCAATAAAAAACACTGGGTTACACTATTACATTTAACAATGCCTATTTCGGTTAGCAAACAGCTAGAAAAGTCCTTAAAGTGACTATTTTAATAGTTATTAAAGATCCAATTCAATGATGAAGTCAGAATGTTGATAAATATTAGGAAAAAAGGTACTTTAAAACTTGGACCTTTTCCTTTCCTAAAGCTGCTGTATGCCTATTTGCATTTGCCCTCTCACTACTGCTAGCCAGTGATTAGCATTTGAACAGGTATGAATGCGTGTAAAATGCCTCCCAGGAGCAAATATTAGGCTGACCTGAATGGGCAAATGACCCCACTCAAGCTGACAGATTATGCAGGGTGGGACTCTGAGCATACATTTTTAAATTACAATGTCAAATCCATGCTTGAGTATCAAATCATGCTTGACAGGTCTGCTGTTTTTTTTTACATATAACACTTGGGGAGCACTTCTAAGGGTGGAAACAGGATGCCAAACTAATCTTGTGCATCCACTGATTGCAGGAACATTCTGCTTTGTTCTTCAGGACTTCTGTCCCGGGGTCTGTTGTGTGCACAGTGAATGCCCCAGCCTGGATTTTAAGAGTTAGGTGTGGGAGAACACTAGGATTATCATAGTCTACTCCCCACACGCATGCCAGCCGCAGAGCCCAAGTTTAGTGTGGCCGAACCTTTTGCCATCTTGAAAATGATCAAACCGGATAGGGTTGGCCCAATAACTTTTACCAATTAGTTAGGGTGTGCCCAGGGGTCATTCCTACCCACTAGATCATGACAGGCATAAATGTAGCAACTCCAGGCACCCACATAAGAAAACTCCTGGAACTGAGGAATATCAGAAGAGGACTGAACAAGCTGCCTGTGCCCTGAGAAGAGCCCTGAAAGCATTGGAAATGCTCTCTTTTACACCCAGGAAGAAGAAGTGGACTCCAAGGGTCACAATGCTGACTTCTTGCTAAAGCAACAGGGACACAACAAGCTACAAGAGGCTTTTTTCCCTGCAGCTACCCAGTTGACACAACTGTGTGGTTTTGAGTTATAAGAATTGCTAGGGTGGGCCTGCGGTGGACAATGTATTGCACCACATAAGGGTGCTTGGTGGGGGGCTAGATTGGGAACTTTCCCAAGTGTCCATATTACTGATGTCATTTGCACAAAGCTGGCAGGCCAGTGTTGAGGCCCCCAAAGCTGTGGATTCTTACCCAAGACCATCACCTCGGTCTTGTCACCATTTAATTTCAGGGAGTTAGTGTTCAACCAGGTAGAGACAAGGGCGAGGCAATAGTTAAGATCCTCCGAGTTAACTTCCCACCCAGACAGCAGGTAAAGAAGTATCTGGATGTCATCTGCATATGAAAACAAAGTCAGTCCACATCTTTCCGCCATGTCTGCCAGAGTGCGGACGTAGAAGTTAAAAAGCATGGGACTAAGATGATTCCGGTATACAGATGTAAGATGGTATGGTCTGGATGCTACATTTGTGGAAAAGGGTCACAAAGCTGACCTTGCTAAAGCAACGGGGACACAACAAGCTACAAGTTATAAGAATTGCTAGGGTGGGCCTGCGGTGGACAATGTGTTGCACCACATAAGGGTGCTTGGTGGGGGGCTAGATTGGGATCTTTCCCAAGTGTCCATATTACTGATGTCATTTGAACACAGCTGGGCCTAGTACTTCTAGTAATAATTTCGAATGTGATTTATGCCCAGAAATACATGCCGTTAGGTAGGGTTGATTATTATGTGTGTTGAATACCAACTTTATTTACATGGTATACAACCTTTACAACGAAACTTTTACAACGAACTACCATTACAATGCAACTTTTACAACGCAAACTATTACAACGCATTGCTCTGGGGGGCGCTCTAGGATAGGGAATAGGTTAATTTACTATCCAATAACCTTCCCTACTATCCACGGGGACTGGAGTTGGAATAGTAAATTAAACTATTCACTATCCAGCACCCCAAAGCGCTATGCGTTGTAATGGTATGCATTGTAAAAACCGCGTTGTAAAGGTAGGCGTTGTAAGAGTATGCGTTGTAACGTCATACATCCTATTTACATACATTACATGTGAAGTCTCTTGTGACGCTCAAGGTATTTATTGTGACTGAACGCTGTTCTAATGCTTTACACATTGCCTCTGTGGTAAGCATGAGTGCTCAGTGCCAAACTACCCAAGGGTGAGGGCAGGTTATACAGTATTTGTAATCATCTTCCCCTGACGGGAGTGGTAGGTTCTGCCTGGCTGCTGTGTCACCTTGGCCAACCAAAAAGTGCTAGTTCCAACATCTGCCATCCTGTATGGCCCACGGTAAGTAATGAGGGCCAGCAAATGCACAGGAAGATTCGAGGGTAAAAGGCAAAGCACAAGCCAAGTCATAAAAAGATTTGGCAAATAAATGACGGAGCAAGGGTCAAGTAAAATATTATAAAGATTCTTTCCAATTAAAATAGATTATCTCTGGAATGATTCTGTTTCACTTTAGTCAAAAACATCTGACAACAGCAATAATTTATAACATGAACAAGATCCTGCAATGCTCTAGCAACACTGTAGTGTGAACTAAGAAAAGTCAGTTTGTCATGGGCACTGTATAAGCGGACAGTACTGTTATGATATATAGAAAAATATTATTGCCATTCAAACCATTTATGGGTGACATTTTTATACAGCACACCTTCAAAACTCAGTTCCACATGGTAATCACACATTTAGTAGTATATCAAAAGTATGTAAAGTCCTAGGTGCCAAACCTTGAGTTTGCTTATGTGTGACAATGCCATGGTTGCAGTGTGCCTATGTGTGACATTTCATTTCCTCATGAAAACAATTCTTGTCATTTGCTGACAGTGTAAGTAAGTAAGTAATGTTTATTATTTAGTTAGTTAAAACCATAACAATTTAAAACAAGTAGCAAAAGCACAATATTACGATAAGCAGTTAAAAGCAGAAATTTAAGTATAAAATCATTTTGTTTCTTAAAAGTTCAATGCAGAAAGTTAGACCTCATTTGCCCAGCTTCCGACCCTTTTAACAAAGCTTTTTAAAGGCTTTAAGAAATTTGATCAGTCTGCCATGCAGTGGGGGGTCTGAGGGGCTTACTGACAGTGCTTTATTAATGCTGTAGTCTGGAGCAACACTTCTCATGATTAAAAACACATTGGGCCGCATGCATCATTGTTGGTATTTGCGATTCCTAAATTGCGAAAATTAAGGAATCGCAATTTAGAAATCGCAAATACCTATGCATTAAAAAATCGCAGTTTTTTTGCGTTTTCTTATTTTTCCTTATTTGCGATTATCAATTTTGCGAATCGCAAATAAGGAATCCCTTTACATTGATTCCTATGGGCCTAGAGGCCCATAGGAATCAATGGGAAGGCATTCTCATTTTGCGATTCGCAATTAAGGAATAGCAAAATGAGAATGCAATTTCAAGGGTGCAGGGAGGTCCAAAGGACCCCCCCTGCACCCCTGAAATGTAACATAAAGTCCATTTTTCACACATACATGCCCCAAGGGCATGTGTGTGTGTAAAATGAAAGTTTCAATAATGCACTTTTGTGCATTTTTGAAATTTTTCACACATTACCATGAAGGTTGACTTCATGGTAATTTACCACTTCTAATTTGCGAATTCGCAATTTTTTTTAGATGATGCATTGCATTTAAGAAATTGAAAAATTGCGATTTCTTAAATGCAATCGCAATTTAAGAAATCGCAAAAAAATTGCGATTTCTTATATTGCGGAAAAACCCAAAACTTGATGCATCTCAAAAATTGGATTTGCATTCGCAAACGGCCGAATTTTGCGATTCGCACCGTTTGCGAATGCAAAAACCAATGATGCATGTGCCCCAATATTGATTGTTAGCTGTAACCTTTGTCCATTATTTGTCACACAGGAAAAGAGCAAATGGGAAGTACAGCTCTGTTGCAACCGTGAATAAATAAATATATTATATATATATGCCACAAAGAAGCTTCAAAGCAACGTCCTCCGATCACAGGAGCCCGCGACCCTACAGGGCGGCGGCCTCACAAACATTGGGCACTGAGAAGCCCAACAATCCAAACAGGAAACAACACTGAGGCCCATTTCTGAAGTTTGCACCTTTTATTTACTCCTTACGCGATTCTGTGTTAGCCTTGGTCACAGGATGGGAAACAATTAGCAAAGTGCGTTGTGCGTGCTTTTAAAATCATTAGGTCACAGGACTATAACAAAACTGCATCTCCGATAGTGCACTTTACAAGTCATTGTTGTACTTGAATTAGGAAGTCCTTATAAAATTACAGTTGCTCAATTTTACGATCCGTGAAGTGCACTCGTGTTGGCATTGAGAATTCAAACAAAAAATAGTCATGATGATTCTTATATCCGCTGATGCTGGATTTCTATGACAGCCTAAAAACAAAGCACACACTTCAGAACGATCAGCGTAGGACATCCTCCTCGCCCAATCCCATCCTCTGCTCACACCTTTTTCGCTATATTAGCTCTCCGTGATAGGCTGGGTGAGCGAGTGGTTCATGCTCTAGATCAAATGTCACAAATATATATATCTTTAGTGTATACGCCCCAGGTTTTCCATCACTTTAAGAACAGGTTGCACAATTAAGAAAACTAAATGAGCTAGGTGTTTAGGTCTTTGCAGAAGACAGATAGAGAGCAGAGCCTCTTAAGGACTCAGGGGCATATTATCAAGGGGCTTTATCTCCGCTTTTTTGGCTTTAAAAGCTAAGAAAGCGGAGATAAAATTATCTCCCTATTACCAGAGATAGTGACAATCTTGGGCCCCGCTTTGCATGTCAGTGATATTTATCACTAATGACATGCAAAGTGGGCGTGCCAAGATGTTAGCGACTGAAAACAGTCGCTAACATCGCTATCTCCTATTACCAACTTTTGGAGATATTCGCGCTAAGCGCGAATATCTCCAAAAGCTAACACTTGCCCAGGAGCAGTTCTTAGCCATGTTATCCAATGGGAGGTGGATAACATGGCTAAGAGCATTTGCTCGATAATGCATGAATATCGCTGACTTTTCAGCGATATTCATGCATTGCGGCCGTTTTTTATCGCATTTGCGATAAACCTTGCTAATAGCAAGGTTTATCTGCGATAAAAATCGCCGATTTGCGGCGATAATTTTTGTCTCTAAATAAGTTAGAGACAAAAATTATCTCTATTGGTTGGTAATATGCCCCTCAGTGAGGGAGTTCCATAGTCTGGGGCCAAGGAAAGAGACGGAACAGCCACCCATTCGGGTATGTTTAACTCTAGGGACTGAAAAGAATGAGAGGATGGCTACTTGAGATTAGGGTACTAGAGGGAAGATGAGGAATCATCAAGTTTTGCAAATACCGAAGTCCGGAGCAGGAGCACATTTTGTACATAAAGCAAAGTGCTTTAAAATGTATTCACTTCTCCACTGGGTGCCAGTGAAGTAGGTGAAGAAGGCCAGATGACGAGGACTGTTTGGGAAGGCGGAACAAGACCCCAGCAGCAGAGTTCTGAAACACCTGGATGCGTCTTATCACTGTTTTGTCTGCCCCCATGTACAGGATGTTACCATATTAGAACTTGACAATATCATGGCTTGAATTGCTGTTCTTTGAGCAAAAAAAAGAAGAATCCACAGGATATTCTTAGGCCATTTCATGGTAGGAAAGCATGTAGAGGGTATTTTGGCCACCTGTGGTTTCATAGACAAGGTGGTGTGGAGTTGAGCTAGAAGGCCAGGTTCTTCTCTTTGTTGGTGGGAGAATGTAGCGCATCTATCGTGGCAGGCCCGTGTTGAGGCCCCCAAAGCTGTGGATTCTTACCCAAGACTATCACCTCGCTCTTGTCACCATTTAATTTCAGGGAGTTAGTGTTCATCCAGGTAGAGACAAGGGCGAGGCAGTAGTTGAGCTCCTCCGAGTTAACTTCCCGCCCAGACATCAGGTAAAGAAGTATCTGGATGTCATCTGCATATGAAAACAAAGTCAGTCCACATCTTTCCACCATGTCTGCCAGGGTGCAGACGTAGAAGTTAAAAAGCATGGGACTAAGATGATTCCGGTATACAGATGTAAGATGGTATGGTCTGGATGCTACATTTGTGGAAAATACCAAAAATGTTCAGTCTGTTAAGATGGAGAAGAAGCAAGCAAATGCTGTGCCTTGGAGGCCCAGATGGGTCAGTCTTTCAATAAGAATATCTAGTGACACAGTATCGAAGGGCATGTTTAGATCTATTAAAATCAGCACAGCTTTGCCACCCATTTCCAGGAGTCACCTTAGATGTTCCTGTAATCCTAGAATGGCAGATTCAGTACTAGGTCCGGACCTAAAGCCTGATTGGGAGGAATGGAGGGCACAGTAGGTTTCCACAAATGAGGTAAGGTGAGTGTTCTCGTATTTTTCCAGTATCTTGGAAAAAATTGGTAAAAAGGAAATAGGTCTGAAATTGGGCCAATTTTTCAAATCCAGGTGGGGTTTCTTTAACAGAGTTAGAATCATAGTACGTTTTCACACTTGAGGCCAATGCCCCTCCCGTAGAGAGGAATTTAAGAGTTAAACTACCAACTGCATAGACTGCGTGTTCAAGGTTCTTAATTTGGTTGGCAGGAGAGGGTCACAAGGCGAACCAAATTTAATTGACTCAACAAATCAATCAGAAGGGGATGGTCCAAAGGCAGTAAAAAATTCCAATCTTGTGGGCGCCTCACCTGTTGCCGAGGGATTTTCTTCCCCAGTTAAGAATGCAATGGAATTAGGATTAGGTCTATTTCTCCCTAGCTGGGTGTTATCGTTCCTAGTTGTGGCCAGAGTAAACTGAATGTCTGCCACCTTCTTAATGAAGAAGTCAGCAAGCTACTCACATTTCGTTTGTGAAAGTGAAGGCGAAGGGGAGATATTGCTGGTGTGACAAATCTCAGACCACTTCAAAAAGTGTTTTGTGGAGTTTTGTGTTCAGGAGATTTTTTCAGAATAAAAACAAGGTGCATCCATTCCTGCAGTGAGAGTGATACTGGCTTAAGACTAGTTTGTATGTGTATCATATACATTCCTTTATGTCCTTTCTAATTGCTTCTTCTCTACCTGTAAGGATATATATATATATATGTGATCAACGCTTTGTGCCGAAACGTTATGGCGACAGCTGAATAAAGATTAACAGCATCCAAGAAAGTTTGGTCCGTGTCTGTGTTCGCAGGCGTGTTCGCGGAAGAACGAGTGCGCGAGGAGACGGAGGTTGCCTCATATATATATATATATATATATATATATATATATATATATATATATATATATATATATATATATATATATATTACCTACTGGCGGTCGCCAGTAGGTATATATAGTTAGGATTTTTTCTCTATGGGATTTTTGAAAATTCTATGTCTAATAACTTTGGCGTTTGTGGACGGAATTGGCTGAAATTTTCAGGAAAATGGCACATTTTGTTTCTGAGCAGCCCTTGAAAATTTGGGGGGGGTTCGTCAAGGGGGGGCCGAGAAAAAAGGGGGTCCCAAAACGTGTTTTTAACATTGAGTTTTCCATAGGGCGGTTGGCCTCACTTTTAGCCCGAACGGCTGAATGGATTTGCACGAAACTTGGCAAAATTGTAGGGACTGGTAGCCCGATGTGCCTTTTGTAGGTCTCAATATATGTGCTCCAGTGGATTTTGAGAAATTAACGTTTAAAAAAAGATATATATCTGTAACAGCGGACCAGGCAGCGTCCCAGGACGCGTACTTTTCGCGCAACGGAGCTTTGTGAAGCGAAGCTGATTGGTTCTCCGGCGTCTGTCAACATTCCAAACAGTCCGTAGCGGCCGCCATCTTGTCTCTCGGTAGGAACGAGAGACAAGAGGAGGCCAAAGCGAAGGGGCAAATGACCATAAGGGGGAATAGTAGATCCTCGCTGACCCCCTAGGTTTGATGTGGAGGTTTTAAAAGGGCCCCGCGGGGGAAAAAAAAAAATATAAATAATAATCGAACGGCTGAATGGATTTGCACGAAACTTGGCAAAATTGTAGGGACTGGTAGCCCGATGTGCCTTTGCTAGGTCTCAATATATGTGCTTCAGTGGATTTTGAGAAATTAACGTTCAAAAAAAGATATATATCTGTAACAGCGCACCGCTTCGCGTACTTTTCGCGTTACGGAGCTTTGCGAAGCGAAGCTGATTGGCTCTCCGGTGTCTGTAAACATTCCAAACAGTACGTAGCGGCCGCCATCTTGTCTCTCGGTAGGATCGAGAGACAAGAGGAGGCCAAAGCGAAGGGGCAAATGACCATAAGGGGGCATAGTAGATCCTCGCTGACCCCCTAGGTTTGATGTGGAGGTTTAAAAAGGGCCCCGCGGGGCAAAAAAAAAAAATAATAATAATAATCGAACGGCTGAATGGATTTGCACGAAACTTGGTAAAATATTAGGGACTGGTAGCCCGATGTGCCTTTGCTAGGTCTCAATATATGTGCTTCAGTGCATTTTGAGAAATTAACGTTCAAAAACAAGATATATATCTGTAACAGCGCTCCGCTTCGCGGAGATAAAATTATATCTGTATTACCTAGCTGTTGCTAACACCAGTTAGCGACGGCTAGTAGGAGATAGCGACCATCTTGGGCCCCACTTTGCATGTGAGTGATATTTATCACTAATGACATGCAAAGTGGGCATGCCAAGATGTTAGCGACTGGAAACAGTCGCTAACATCGCTATCTCCTATTATCAACTTTTGGAAATATTCGAGATAATCGCGAATATCTCCAAAAAGTAACAGCTGCCCTGAGCAGTTCTTAGCCATGTTATGCAATGGGAGGTGGATAACATGGCTAAGAGCATTAGCTCGGTAATGCATGAATATCGCTGAGTTTTCAGCGATATTAATGCATTGCGGTCGTTTTTTATCGTATTTGCGATAAACCTTGATAATAGCAAGGTTTATCTGCGATAATTTCTGACGGTAAAAAAATCTTTGCAATGCATCGTTAGGGATAAATATCGCTTAACTTTAGTAATATGCCCCAACGTCTGTTAACGTTCGATTCGAAGGAAATCAGTAAGTGTTGAAAAACATTGTCTGCGCCATCTTGTCTTTTTTCAAATGCCACACTTTTGTCGTGCACGGCAGCCATTTTAGATGCCTTGACCAGACCCACTCTGTGCACGCTGTCGATCCTTAGCATGGCTCCCCACCCTCGCAAGCATCTCACCCAGGCAGTGGTCACCCCCGCTCTCTGTCTTATGCATGGGTAATAAACCTCCCCCCATCTGCGCTGCTCTTCCCTGAGAATCACACCCTGTGCCCGCCCGACACCTCCCTTTCGCCCTATTCACTACCGCACCCTCTGACACTCCTTTTCCTCTGTGTCCGATTGTCCAGGCCGGTCCTAGGCTATCAGCTAGCCCTGCAGATGTAGTTTATGGCCACAGCTGTAAAGAATCACCCCTCTTCAAAGGAGTTATAGTAGATCAAGGCCCACACTCGATGAGATCCGTCACAGCAGAAGCGTTGCTATTATCTGAAAAACATCCTGTATTGTGATTGGGGAGGGGACCGAGCGTGATGCGGAAGATTCCAGGGATGACTCTTTGTACATCAAAGTTTTTACAATTATGTGTCACATTAAAAATATATAGCACTCCGACAAAGTAGTAAGATTATAAAACTTTAATAATTTATAAATATATACAAGAAAACAAAAATAGTAATAACATATAAACATTTTTAGGGAAAAACAACGAAGTAGCGGTCGGCTGTGCGAATAGTCCCAATGCAGCACAACGTCCAGATTTCCGGCGTGGGGCGTCGCGGGGGGTGGGTCATCAGTAGCAAACTGTTGTGCGAATAGTTCCAAGGCAGCAGAACGCGCCGAAATCTAGATGACACGAAAGTGATGTCTAGTAAGTTGCCACCCAGCAAATAACGGCGTGGGGCGTCGCGGGGGGTGGGTCATCAGTAGCAAACTGTTGTGCGAATAGTTCCAAGGCAGCAGAACGATGGCACCAAGGTGATGTCCAGTAAGTTGCCGCACTGGTTTTGGTATCCTACAATGCTGCTCCGAATAACGGCGTGGGGCGCCCCGGGGGAGGCGGCGTGAACGGGCCTCTCCAGGTGGAGTGTCATCTGTTGTAGTGGGGCGCCCCTTTACCGTTTGCCATTCCGTCAGTTTTTGGTCCACTGTGTCAAAAGCCGTAATTCAGCTGAGTTGCGCCCACTCTTGCGGTGCAGCGATAGGCGGCTGTCACAGGACTCTCACAATGGCGGCAGGCTCTTTCCTTTTTGGGCCTGGTCCACTGAAATGGCCCTGGGACACCTTGGAAATCGGACGCTTGTCTGCTAGGTCTTGGACCCCATTCTCGAAAGCGTCCCCTCCGCCTTGAGAATTCATCAAAAGTTTTGGGGGCCCCGACTCCTGCAGGCTTCTGGTGGGGAGCGGCTGCCATGATTGCTCGCGGAATGACCACGACGGAGCTACGAGATGGTGGTGCTCTCATGCTGACGCCAGTTTAGTCTGAAACATCCAGAAACAAGGTGGGGCTTTCATCGTTTGAAAAAAAAAAAAAAGTTTTCATCCAATGAAAAGTGTTGTTTTTAGGTCATATGATCAAGCCTTCCATCATTAGGAAACCAAAAGTAAAATGAACCAATGAAAAGTTTTATAAACAAGTCACATGACCTGTTATGCGGCATAGGGTATAAAATGCGGAGAAAATACGTTGGCACGTGAGGCGGCGTCAGTAGCGGACCGATGTGCGAATAGGCCGAAGGCAATACAACGCGCCAAGATCCGGATGGCACCGAGGTGGTGTCCAGCAAGTTGCAGCACTGGTGTGGCCATCCTACAATGCTGAAAGTCGGCGTGGGGCGCCCCGTTGGCCTGTGAGTTTGCGTCAGTAGCGGACCGATGTGCGAATAGGCCGAAGGCAGCACAACGCGCCAAGATCCGGATGGCACCGAGGTGGTGTCTAGTAAGTTGCCGCACTGGTGTGGCCATCCAACAATGCTGAAAGTCGGCGTGGGGCGCCCCGTTGGCCTGTGAGATGGCGTCAGTAGCGGACCGATGTGCGAATAGGCCGAAGGCAGCACAACGCGCCAAGATCCGGATGGCACCGAGGTGGTGTCTAGTAAGTTGTCGCACTTCTGTGGCCATCCTACAATGTTGAAAGTCGGCGTGGGGCGCCCCGTTGGCCTGTGAGATGGCGTCAGTAGCGGACCGATGTGCGAATGGGGCCAAAGGCAGCGCAACAATATTTTCTGACTGACACCACAAGGCGCTGAGATGCCAAGATCCGGATGGCACCGAGGTGATGTCTAAGTTGCGGACTGATGTGCGAATGGGGCCAAAGGCAGCGTAACAATATTTTTTGTATGGAAGATACCACTAGGCGTTGAGATGCCAAGATTCGGATGGCACCGAGGTGATGTCTAGCAAGTTGCTGTACTGGTGTGGTCATCCTACAATGCTGAAACTCGGCGTGGGTCGCCCCATTAGCCTGTGAGATGGCGTCAGTAGCGGACCGATGTGCGAATAGGCCGAAGGCAGCACAACGCGCCAAGATCCGGATGTCACCGTGGTGGTTTCATAGTTGAGAGGCACTTCATCTGCAGTGGGGCGCCGAGATCCGGATGGCACCGAGGTGATGTCTAGCAAGTTGCTGTACTGGTGTGGTCATTCTACAATGCTGAAAGTCGGCGTGGGGCGCCCCATTAGCCTGTGAGATGGCGTCAGTAGCGGACTGATGTGCGAATGGGGCCAAAGGCAGCGCAACAATATTTTCTGAAGAGAAGACACCAAAAGGTGCTGAGATTCCAAGATCCGGATGGCACCGAGGTGGTGTCTAGCAAGCTATGCAGTTGAGTTGTGTGCGCACTTGCGGCGAATAGGTCGAAGGCAGCATAACAATGTTTTTTGAATAGAAGACACCACAAGGCGTTGAGATTCGGTTACCACCGAGGTGATGTCTAGCAAGTTGCCGCACTGGTGTGGCCATCCTACAATACTGCTCCGAATAACGGCGTGGGGTGCCCGAAGGGGGGGGGAGCCGGCGTGAATGGGCCTTCCTAGGTGGAGGCTCGTCTGCTGTAGTAGGGGGCCCCTTTACCGTTTCAGTTGCCATTCAGCTGAGTTTCGGCTGCTCTTGATGCTACAGCGACAGGCGGCTGCAAGAGGACTCTCAAAATGGCGGCCTGTTCTTTGGATTTGGGCCTGGTCCACTAAAATGGCCCTGGGACACCTTAGAACTCGGACGCTCGATTTTTTTTTCCTTTCCTGTACATGCAAAAAAAGGTAAATGCCCGGTACGTTACACGCTTCATCTGCCACGATGAACTCTCCAGAGGAACCGAAAAAAAATATAGTTGTGGTAACTATACCATGCATCGTCATATGGAGAGGTGGCACCAATTAATTATAGTGCTGCATAAAAGAGAGATTTGGAGGAGAACCCCTGACCTGCTAGTACATTCATCAAAGAAGTGGCACTGAGAGCTTCAGAGGCAAGGGAAACGGTCCCAAATATTTAGAAGAACTTTGGAAAGATTAAAATGACATGTTTAGATTGTGGCAAATTAATTTCATGTGGACAGATGAGTGTTACTCTAATAAATACAGCATATAAACATCATCATAGTCGATGGTTGGTAGAGACATTTTGACTATATCCTGGACCTGCCCGTCCTCGCCCAAAATGGCGCCGGAATAAATGGGACTCGTAACTCCTTGTTGTGTACTGGTTGCAGAACCTTGAAATCACGAGATACGTATGCAGTTTTGAAGCACATGGCGGGCGGGGACGAGAATTGATTGACTATTTCGACATCCGTATTGATATTAAGTTCTGATGTGTTATTGATTACTGTACTGTTGAAAGTTCGAATTAACGTCACCCATGGTACTTGCCCGCAAATGTATATCTAGATAATTTTATTGTAACTGGCCCTGTCGTATTTTAATTATAAAATGTACGTCCACCGATTCCGTAACTGTTAGACACCTTAGTTCTTGCAACCTAATGGCCCGCCCGTTACGTTCCTCTACAGTGTAAATGTCTATTCATCATATACGATTACAGTTTGCTCTGTGGCAGGCCCACGTGGTTATAGGCTCGTATTTGTATAATGAAATTTTCACAATAAAGGTTTTTAAAAGAAAACATGGTAGTAGTATATACATTGGTAAAGTTTTTAATAATAGTGACTGTTTTAGAATCATTAAAAGGCAAGTGAAATAAAGCAGACCAATTACATGAAGGGTAAAAGGTATAATACGAAGGAACGCAGTAAAGATAAATGGTCAAGGGCTGTTGTGTTTTCTATTCCTGCAACATAAAGTGATCGATAAGAATCTCATATTCAGGCGTATCGGCGACTAAGACAGCAGGTCGACCCTCTTTTGCTCAACGGCTCCGTCATGGGACGAAGAAACGCTCTTTTTCTCGAAAAAAGAATATATTTTACTTGCAGGACAGTTGTAAAATTTCCGGGAAAGTACATTAGTCTGGAACATTATAACATATATTTAAGAAAAAATAATGTTCGGAAGTAATGAAAAGCGTAATTTTTAGGTCATATGACCAAGCCTTTCATCATTACAATAAGAAAAGTAAAATGAACCAATGAAAAGTTTTATTAACAAGTCACATGACTTGTTATGCTTACGTTACGCGCTGCGCGCCCCGGATGACTTCCGGATGCGCTAACGCGGCGCGTCATATGACGCATTACGCGACAACGCAGGTCCAGAATATAGTCAAAATGTCTCCACCAACCAGCGGTCGGAACACAACCCCTTTCAGCAGGCTAAATAGTTCTGTTAAATGACAACAGAAGGGACAGGCAACAAGAACCATCAGTCAAAGAGGGGAGGGCTAGTTCTTCTCTACCGGGTTACATTGGGGCGCTACCGGAACTGATCGAATTGGTAGTCTACAGTGTTTCTGGATGTTTCAGACTGAAGCTGGGGTTAGCATGAGAGCAGCACCATTTCGTAGCTCCGTCGTGGTCATTCCGCAACCAATCATGGCAGCCGTTCTTTATCGTTATTTTGGGCGGGGTGGGTGGCGGAGCCGAGCTGTTTTGCAGCCATCATTGTGTGAAGTTCAGTTCATCTCACTAGTTTTGTATTTGTCATGAGGGGTTGTTCCTAATGTTTCTATTTTAGCGAGGTCAAAAAGAGATCCCATTAGTGGCCTACTGATTTTGCTCGATTCCTTTTCTTTTTTTTTACACGATTTTTCGTTATCTGCAAAGACTAAACAGAGTATTGCGACTCTGTGTTTGTTTGTAAATAGAGAATGAACCAAAGAGAACTAATTCTAAAACAGTAAATACTTGGATAACAATCAATCAAATGGAGAGAGAAGCAGGCACGACGGATTACAACGGGGGCAAAGGCCTGCGTTAACTACCTTTCACTATCTGCAAAGAGAGAGTACTCCTAATAGAAATGAGGGGGGGGGGGGCACCATTCAAAGCAGATCAGTGTGCATAAACACGAAAATGTTTTCACTTACCACGTACTTGACATTCGACAGCTTATGATATTTGCTATTAAAAAACCATTGAAATTCACTGAAAAAACCATAGGTTATAGACCATATATAGTTAGGAATTAGCATTTACAAAACCTTGAAAATTCACTGAAAAAACCATAGGTTATAGACCATATATAGTTAGGAATTAGCATTTAAAAAACCTTATTTTACTCACACAAAACCATTGAAATTCCATATATAGTTAGTTGCACTAACTATATATTGCGCACCCGCAATCCACTGCTGATCATGTCACATATTACATCATTCATGACATGGTCAGTGACATCACTGATGACATCACTGATGACATCTCAAATGACATCACTGATGACATCACTGATGACATCTCATTTGACATCATTCTTGTGCTAATACGATAAACCTCTTCAGACTCTAATATAACCTTAGATACACTCAGTGTATACAGACACTCACACACTGCCACTCATCCATGGAGTTACTCACACACCCAGTCAGTCATGCAAAGAAACAATCTCACCTCCATTTCTTCAACTATACAGTTAAACACACCTTACTTATTGAAACATATACTAACACATATTTACTCTCTTATACAATCCCTGATACAAGTTCACAATGATCGATACAACCACTCACTCATTCAGTGGCTCTCATGCACAGTTATTTATATATGCCAACTCTCACATGTACTGTGTTTTACATATGTACTTACTATGACATGTAGCATTGAGATATCCATTCACTCATCAATACACTCATGCACACAGTCAACTGCCCATGTAGCTGTTTCCACATGCACTCTTGAACTCATACACCTAGTGAATAAACTGCTCACACATCTATGCATAGAGTCACACACCTTCCAGCCACCCCCACACAAACTCAATCTCCCATAGAAATACTTGGGCAACCAATTAATAACACATATAGCCTCTCGTATAGCTAATGATGAACACATGCAGCAGTTTACAGAACAACAGACATAATGATGCACAAATTAAGACAGTTTAGTCACTAACCCATGCATTCAGTGAGACACATTTAATCACTCACTCATACAGTCAGTCACGCACCTACTAAATCCTTCATCCAGACACTTATACATCCACTCATTCTTCAATATGTAAGACATATTTTAACTTTACAGAAACATACAGTCACTGGATGTTGTCATCAGTGATGTCATCAGTGATGTCATTTGAGATGTCAGTGTGTGAGTGTCTGTATACACTGAGTGTATCTAAGGTTATATTAGAGTCTGAAGAGGTTTATCGTATTAGCACAAGAATGATGTCAAATGAGATGTCATCAGTGATGTCATCAGTGATGTCATTTGAGATGTCATCAGTGATGTCATCAGTGATGTCACTGACCATGTCATGAATGATGTAATATGTGACATGATCAGCAGTGGATTGCGGGTGCGCAATATATAGTTAGTGCAACTAACTATATATGGAATTTCAATGGTTTTGTGTGAGTAAAATAAGGTTTTTTAAATGCTAATTCCTAACTATATATGGTCTATAACCTATGGTTTTTTCAGTGAATATATATATATATATATATATATATATATATATATATATATATATATATATTCACTGAAAAAACCATAGGTTATAGACCATATATAGTTAGGAATTAGCATTTACAAAACCTTGAAAATTCACTGAAAAAACCATAGGTTATAGACCATATATAGTTAGGAATTAGCATTTACAAAACCTTATTTTACTCACACAAAACCATTGAAATTCCATATATAGTTAGTTGCACTAACTATATATCGCACACCCGCAATCCACTGCTGATCATGTCACATATTACATCATTCATGACATGGTCAGTGACATCACTGATGACATCACTGATGACATCTCAAATGACATCACTGATGACATCACTGATGACAACATCCAGTGACTGTATGTTTCTGTAAAGTTAAAATATGTCTTACATATTGAAGAATGAGTGGATTTATAAGTGTCTGGATGAAGGATTTAGTAGGTGCATGACTGACTGTATGAGTGAGTGATTAAATGTGTCTCACTGAGTGCATGGGTTAGTGACTAAACTGTCTTAATTTCTGCATCATTATATCTTTTGTTCTGTAAACTGCTGCATGTGTTGATCAGTAGCTATATTAGTAACTATATGGGTTATTGATTGGTTGCCCATGTATTTGTATGGGAGACTGAGTGTGTGTGTGGGTGTCTGGGAGGTGTATGACTCTGTGCATAGATGTGTGAGCAGTTGATTCACTAGATGTATGGGTTCAAAAGTGCATGTGGAAACAGCTGTATGGGCGGTTGACTGTGTGCATGAGTGTATTGGTGAGTGAATGGATATCTCAGTGCTACATGTCAAAGTAAGTACATATGTAAAACACAGTACATGTGAGAGTTGACATATAAATAACTGTGCATAAGAGCCAGTGAATGTGTAAGTGGCTGTATGGATCATTGTGAACTTGGATCAGGGATTGTATAAGAGAGTAAATATGTGTTAGTATATGTTTGAATAAGTAAGGTGTGTATAACTGTATAGTTGAGGAAATGGAGGTGTGATTGATTCTTTGCATGACTGACTAGGTGTGTGAGTAACTCCATGGATGAGTGACAGTCTGTGAGTGTCTGTTTACACTGAGTGTATCTAAGGTTATATTAGAGTCTTAAGAGGTTCATTGTATTATCACATGAATGATGTCATCAGTGATGTGATCAGTGATGTCAAATGTGATGTCATCAGTGATGTCATCAGTGATGTCATTTGAGATGTCATCAGTGATGTCATCAGTGATGTCATTTGAGATGTCATCAGTGATGTCATCAGTGATGTCACTGACCATGTCATGAATGATGTAATATGTGACATGATCAGCAGTGGATTGCGGGTGCGCGATATATAGTTAGTGCAACTAACTATATATGAAATTTCAATGGTTTTGTGTGAGTAAAATAAGGTTTTGTAAATGCTAATTCCTAACTATATATGGTCTATAACCTATGGTTTTTTCAGTGAATTTTCAAGGTTTTGTAAATGCTAATTCCTAACTATATATGGTCTATAACCTATGGTTTTTTCAGTGAATTTTCAAGGTTTTGTAAATGCTAATTCCTAACTATATATGGTCTATAACCTATGGTTTTTTCAGTGAATTTCAATGGTTTTTTAATAGCAAATATCAAAAGCTTTAAAATGTATTTTTCTTTAAATTGAAAAATATATTTTATATGTTTTTAATATAATTTTTTTATGTATATATATACATTTTTTTAACATTTTTTTGTTTCGCTACCGGTCCGCGCACCGGGTAGCTTCCCGTTAGCTCAATTTGGTGCCGCGACCTGGTCCGCAAACCGGTAAACGTTCCGTTAGCGCAACTGCCGCGTTAGAAAACAACATTGTGACGCGTTGCGTAAGCGCGACATATCGCGTTGCCGCGTAATGCGTCTTATGACGTGCCGCGTTAGCGCACCCGGAAGTGTTCCGGAGCGCGAACCGAGGCGCGAAGCGCAGCTCCCCGGAAGCGATCCGGGGCGCGGCGCGTAAGCGCGACGTATCGCGTTGCCGCGTAATGCGTCTTATGACGCGCCGCGTTAGCGCACCCGGAAGCGATCCGGGGCGCGGCACGGAGCACGTAACGTAAGCGTAACAGGTCATGTGACTTGTTAATAAAACTTTCTATTGGTTCATTTCACTTTTGGTTTCCTAATGATGTAAGTCTAGGTCATGTGACCTAAAAATAACACTTTTCATTGATTTAGAAAAAAAAAAATTCCCAAATGATGAAAGCCCCCACCTTCTTTCCTCACTCTGACTTTCATCTTTGTGAGAGGAAGACCTGTTTTTGCTTATTAAAATAATGGCATCTGTAGTAGCTGCAGCTGGTGGACCCCCACCACCACCACAACCAGCTAGGAAGGAAGGACCACCTCCACAGTTCCTTCCCAACCCAGAGGTGGAAGAGGACGAAGAAGAGGAAGAGGAAGAGGAAGTACAGCCAAGACAGTTTTTACGTGAGGAGCCCCGGATATCTCACCACAATGATAGTTTTATTTGGCAGTTTTTTTCTTTTCCTCGAGGCCAAAAAAAAGTGAATGCTCGCCACGTGACATGCCTCATATGTAAAGATGTTTTATCTAGAGGCACAGATAAAAAGTATAGTTACGGCAACTGTACTATGCACCGTCATATGCAGAGGTGGCATCCACTGAATTACAACGTTGCAGAGATGCATCACCTCCAAGACAACCCACCAACTCCTGTGGCCAGTACATCGGCATAGGTAACTCTGTCGGGGCCAGAGGCACGGGAAACGGTGCCAAACATTCAACAGAATTTTGTGCACATGAAGATAGTGTGCCTTTATTGTGGTGACCTACTCTCATGTGCAAATATGAGTATCAATTTGATAAACAGAGCATTTGAAAACCACAAGTGCTCAAAACGCCCCAAAAAATTAAAAAAATTAGCTCCTGTTGAGCCCTTTGTAATGCCTGTTTTTCGTTGTTCCCCCTCAAAAAAAACAAAAAAAATATAAAACCGTTCAAAAAATACAAAAAAAGTAAAAAATTGTTCAGAAAAATAATAAAAAAATATAAAACAACAAAAATAATTAAAAAAAAGTTCTTTTCAGAACTACCTCCCCTTTATAAAAAAGTTGCTAGAATGTTTAGCACTCTGGCAACCTCTATTTCTTTTGGTTCGCTTCCCGGTTCGCGAACCGGTACGCGAACCGGGAGCGAACCAAAATTTTTTTTTTTTAAAAAAGAAGAGTAAGTATAAGGGAAGGAAACAGAGAGTAATGTTAAAAGAAAGACAGCTATAGGGAGTAACACAGAGATACTGTTTAATAGATCTATTTACCGAAGAAAAGATGGAAGAGGGTATAATTGTGAAAAACAAAATAGATAAGGAAGTGGAAGAAAAAAAGTAGAGTAGAAGAATAATAAACAAGAGTTTCTTAGAGAATGTGAGTGAATGTTCAAAAAAAGATTAAAACATGTGGAATAACAGAGAGAAAAAACATAAAGCAGAAAAGAAGAAGTAACAGAAAAGGAATGATTGAAACAGCAAAGAAATGTAAATAACATAGGGGCATATTATCAACATAGGTGATAAAATTATCGCTGCTTTTCCGGAAGAAATCTGCCGCTAAAGCCGCTTTTGCGGCAGTTTTCTGCCGATAAAAGCAGCGATAATTTTATTGCCTGTGTTGATAATATGCCCCTTAGTGTGCTTGAACTACAGAGAGAAAGCATAATGAACAAGTAGTGAAAGAGTGATCAGTCAGAGACAGTGAGAGTAATAGAGACGGAGTGAGTGAACAAGAGTGAGGAAGTATAAGAAGAGAGGGACTGAGAAAAAGAGTGGAAGGAGTAGAGTAAGTAAGTAATAGAGAAAGGAATGAGGGAAGTAGCAAAGGCAGGAAAGTGAGGGTTAAAGAAATGAAGCAGTGGAACTAATAGAAGTTAAATGTGATAGAAATGTAACGAAAAGAGTACAAAACATTTACCTTATAATTGTCGTTAACTTAGTCACTTGTTATTTTTATACTTTCAATCTGTGAAAGAGAGAACAAACATTTGAAAAATATTAAAACATGTATTTAAAAATTAGAAAAGACAAGGGAAAAGATTGAAGGACAAACAGTTTTTCAACAACTTTGACACTTACAGAAGCCTCTGCTTCTCCATGCCCCCTACACAGTCCTAAAAATATACATTTTAAACTAACAGTATCTTGATGCAGATGAAGTGACGCCTATCTTGCAACATGGTGCATCTTTTGCACTGCTGCTGTCTCACAAAAGTGACGCAACGGCAGCGCAAAAGAGGTGCACAGCCATCATAAAACTGTCCCTAACATTTTAAATGATTGTTTCAGGATGCCAATAAGGTGTGTCCTATCCAGAGGTTTGTTTGAGGTGAGGCCTACTCAGGGTTGCAGATGAAATTTAGAGTTGTTGAAGAGTACAGAGGAGATAATACATGTCCATGCCTACCAATGAAGTGAGTCATGTCCACTTCACTCTTGAACAAAGGCCAGACCTCCTCTGTTTCCCTGGACAGGCCTAAACTTGATCTGCACAATGTGATTCGTAATATTAGGAAACACAGGTGATGTAATTGAAAAACGTGCAATTTCTTTTGCTCATTTCACAATCACATCACTTGTGTTTCCTTTGCTTAGGTATCTCATTGTGCAGATGTAGTCCAGCATATGAAAGAGTACGCAGAAGTGCAGCACTGCATGCAACAACTTTGACACTTACTGAAGCTTCAGCTTCTGCATGCCCCCTACACAGTCCTAATTATATACATTTTAAACTGACGGTATCTTGCTGGAGATGAACTGAGGCCTATCTTGCAACATGGTGCATCTTTTACACTGCTGCTGCGTCACAAAAGTGACGGAACAGCGGCGCAAAAGAGGCGCACGGCCATCATAAATCTGCCCTTAACATTTTAAATGATTGTTTCTAGATGCTGATAAGGTGTGGCCTATCCACAGATTTGATTCAGGTGAGTCCTACTCAGGGTTGCAGATGAAATTTAGGCTTGTTGAAGACTACAGAGGAGATAATACATGTGCAGGCCTACCAACGAAGTGAGTCATGTCCACTGCACTCTTGAACAAATGTCAGACCTCCTCTGTCTCCTGGAACAGGCCTAAACCTCATCTACACAATGTGATGTGTAATGTTAGGAAACACAGGTGATGTAATTGAAAAACGTGCAATTTGTTTTGCTCATTCCACAATCACATCACCTGTGTTTCCTTTGCTTAGGTATCTCATTGTGCAGATGTAGTCTATCATATGAAAGACTACGTAGAATGTGAGCACTGTATGCAGCAACTTTGACACTTACAGAAGCCTCAGCTTCTCCATGCCTACTACACAGTTCTAAATGTATATCATAAATACAAAAAGTACAGAATTAATTATACATGTTAAATGGTTTATTTTTGCTGTTCACAGAATTGATCAAATTTCACTAAAAACAGTGACTTGAAGGTATTCATCATATAACAGCGGGGGAAAAAAACCACAATCAAAATGATTGTGTTTAAAAAACCCATATAACATAACCAATCAGAAATCAGAACTCCTGAAAAGTAACTTACTTTCCATGACGTCGAAGGATATCCTATGAACAGCTTACACTCTGTTGTGCTGTTATTATTTTCAGCCCGCCACTTTCTGAAAGAAAAGCTCCATCGTTTTGACAAATATGTTACATACAATAAATGAATTCTCGCTCCCTACCGCACTTTTCCACAAGGCCAAATCGTGTAAGAGCCATTTATAACTCTTGGAATTCTTCTAAGCAAATCCCGTCATTTTGTATTTCCGCAACTTTCAGAAAGAAAACTTTCAAGATCACTTTCACAATCCTGTACTAGTAATATCTCACCCTTCTTGCTCACTCATGTTCCACATTTCCTATGACACTGATACTGCTTACTATGAGGCACATTACACTACCTCTATGACTACTACAATTATTTAATTCTCTTGATCACAGTGGATGTTGTCAAAGGACCATCATGTCATATAATAGCTGCAGTTAGAAATGTTCTTCCTAAAATCAACAACTGTGTAGCCACAACATTTGTAATTAAAGTTGAAAACTTATTTTCATCAGGTTTATATAGTTGGAATTTTTAAATGACATTATAACCAAAAGTTTGTTCAAAATATGTCGACAGCATTGCAGACTTACATTACCTCTACTCCATGTTTTGATTGGCTGCTTGAATTAGCTTATTAAAAGAAACAGTTTTTCTGAACTCATTCAAAGTGCAGTTATTTTTCCATGACATCAAGTGTTATGGTAAGAACACCGTTTGCTTTGGGAAATACTCTGTTGTCCTTAACTAATCCGTGCCCACCACTTTCTGTAAGAAAACCTTTTTTTTTTCAGTAACTACTTTAAACTCAAAAATAAATGCTGACTCTGTACTACACTTATCCTCAAGGCCAAATAGTGTAGGAGCCATTAGAACCTCTTGAAATTCCTCAGAGCAATTCCCGAGATTCTTTCCCTAAAATTTTGGTTGTAAAAACACCAGGTAAGAATTTTTAAGGTCAAAAGGCAATTTTTTTTTGAAAGTTAAAACAGAATCATTGCAGAATGACCAGCCGTTTCTAGACTTCAAATAAGCTGTGTAATGTCCTGATGTTGTTGAAGGACCGTCATGATATATAATTGCTGCAGTTACAAAAGTCCTTCCTGATATTGACAACTGCGAAGCCACAAAATTTTTAATTAAAGTTGTCAATTTTGTTCCATCAGGCCTACATCGTTGGAACATTAAAATGACATACTGGCCATATGTTCGTATAAATAATGTGGACAACATTTCAGACTTACATTGGCTACACTCCATGTTGTGATCAGCTGCTTTTACTAGCTTATTAAAAGACACTGATTTACTGTCTGGCAAAGTTAAATATATAAATTTTTCTGAGTCTACACTAGTAGTGCTTGATACCCTACAGTTCTCGCAGTCATGCTGCCATTGATAAGAAAGCCCAAACAGGTGATCTACATCTACACCTTCATCTTGCAATACATCAAGCATATACATTAAAAACTCCTGACAATCTTGCTGAATATTTTGAGAGAATTGCGTTTGACCTGAACATTTGTCTAACAGATTTCGAATTTCAGACATACTTTCTATTTTTGTTCTATCAGTGCTACATTTCTCTAACACAGAATTCAACAAACTGCAAAATCTTTGATCCGAATTGAACACAATCTCTTCTTTTAAATTTTCTAGAGAAAACAAAACATTAACCACTACATTAGCATAGCAGTTGACACCAGAGCTGTTTTCAAATTGAAAACCAACAACATCTTCAACAAAATCCTTTTTCTTTCTGCTTATAATTTCTGGTTCATCGACTTTTCGTCTTTTTGCTACAACCTCTCTACTATTGGTCACATTTCTTCGTTTCCGGCCTACCACACGTTTCTCAAACAAAGGATATTGAGGCAAATGTAGCGCATACTCTCTTCTTAACCTATTGTATTCCTTAACACAATCTAGATCCGCACAAATGTTTGTGACATCACACTCAATCAAGTACAATCCCGATAAAGTTCTGACTCGTGACAATGCCACATATGCCATACCTTCCTTGAACACAGAACTGCCAATATTCACCAATGCACTGTCTACACTTAAACCTTGCGATTTATGGATTGTCACCGCATATGCCAAGCAAACAGGAAACTGCTTACGGCGAACATATAAGTCTTTTACAAGCAAAAACCTAGCAGAGCAACGACCAATTCCTGTTCCAGTTCCTGAGGCGGAAGCCGGGAACTGGAGGTACTTTGCAAATTTTAACATTTCCTTTTGTGTGTGGTGTCACAATATTGCTTTTGTGTTTTTAAAACAAATACTTTGTACCTCGTAGCGCTCGCTCTCCCTCTTCGCGCACAGCTGATGACAATAGCTGTTGGCGCCATTCTTTGCTCTATCAGCCTGCCGCTGCCATCACCACCGGCGTGCACGCTGACTCCGCCCCCTTCTTAGGCCACGCCCCCGACCCTGCTATATATACCGCAGATCTAATTGCGGCGTTCAGAAACCTGTGACCCAGTTCCTGAGGCGGAAGCCGGGAACTGGAGGTACTTCGCAAATTTTAACATTTCCTTTTGTGTGTGGTGTCACAATATTGCTTTTGTGTTTTTAAAACAAATACTTTGTACCTCGTAGCGCTCGCTCTCCCTCTTCGCGCACAGCTGATGACAATAGCTGTTGGCGCCATTCTTTGCTCTATCAGCCTGCCGCCGCCATCACCACCGGCGTGCACGCTGACTCCGCCCCCTTCTTAGGCCACGCCCCCCGACCCTGCTATATATACCGCAGATCTAATTGCGGCGTTCAGAAACCTGTGACCCAGTTCCTGAGGCGGAAGCCGGGAACTGGAGGTACTTTGCAAATTTTAACATTTCCTTTTGTGTGTGGTGTCACAATATTGCTTTTGTGTTTTTAAAACAAATACTTTGTACCTCGTAGCGCTCGCTCTCCCTCTTCGCGCACAGCTGATGACAATAGCTGTTGGCGCCATTCTTTGCTCTATCAGCCTGCCGCCGCCATCACCACCGGCGTGCACGCTGACTCCGCCCCCTTCTTAGGCCACACCCCCCTCTGTCTCCCATAAATGTGCCTGTACAGGACGCGCAGCGGACGAGCGCAGCGGGAGCGCCTAAGGCAAGCCCGTCTGCGCCCGTCCGCGCACGACCGGGCACAGGGCCAGACGCTATGCCGGAACCAGCCACCACTAGGAGACTTTACACCCGGCGAGACCTCCTTAGCCTCAGACCTTCGAAAAATAACATCTGTCATGCCATATATGACCTAAACGTCCCCTTCACTAGCTGTAACATCTGCAAACCTGGAAACCTTCACCTTCCCAGGACGGCCGCTCCACTCCCTGGATTCAAACTAGCGACACTTAACTGTAGATCGCTCCCCAAGCACGCCCTCCTCATAAACCACCTAATTGATGAACACGAGTTGGATATTCTCTTCTTAACCGAAACCTGGATCACCGGTCACTCTAACTCCGACATTGTCTCAGCCCTTCCCCCGGGATATCTCATCATGTCCCAACCTCGCCCTTTAGGTCGAGGTGGTGGTATAGCCATCATCCACCGAGACCACTTCACCTGCCGATCTACTGAGATCCAGAGCAAGGAGTCGGAGAGCTGCTTGTTCACTCTGACGCTCTCGCCAACCTACTCCCTGTCAGGCCTCCTGGTCTACAGACCTCCTGGACATTTCGGCCTCTTCTCTGCCGCCTTATTAGAATCCGTTTCATCCCTGGCCCACCTAACATCCAATTTCCTGATTACAGGCGACCTCAACATCCATTTCAACGATCCTACAGACACGGGGTCGTCTGACTTAATCAGTGAACTCGGCGCCCTCGGCCTCACCCTGATTAACTCAGGAGCCACGCATGTGAAAGGTCATCTACTCGACCCGGTATTCTCGAATATCCCCTCCCTTCAGTTCACCAACTCCCTCCCCCTCCCGTGGACGGACCATTTCTTGGTCTCGACCCATCTCCCAGGAGCCTCTAAAAAACCCCACAACCCCCCTACCTTCACCAAGGACAGATCCTGGGCCAGACTTTCGACGGACAACTGGGCATTGGCGCTTGGCGCTACTACCCCCAGTCTTGCAGCCGACCCCACTACTGGAGACATCCAGTTTAGAGACTGGATTTCCTCCTCCCTCGACAGCCTCATCCCCATCAAAAATCGGGAGGTGAAAACAAGAACCAAGGGCCCTGCCCCCTGGTATAACTCTGACCTTAGAGCGCTCCGCAAAGTGTGCAAGAAGGCGGAGAGAGCATGGAGGAAAGATTGGCTCCATAGTAACAAGGACATCTATTACAACGCGGTAAGACAATACAAAACAGCTTTGAAATTAGCTAAATCAACGTTTTACGATAACAGAATAAAAACCGCGACCAATTCAGCCAAAGAATCCTATCAGATAGTTAAAGAACTACTAAATATCCCAACAGCACCCCCCCCTCACTCCCCCCCCCCAGACAGAAGCAAGGATCTGGCTAATTACTTCGAGTCTAAAATTCTGCGGATACTAGACTCCCTTCCCACCGTCAGCCCCCCTCCCATCCTGGCTACGGCGGACGAAAACAACAGCCCACAGCTGGAGACTTTCAGGGCAGTTTCCCTCACCGAGGTGACGTCCACGCTAGAGAATATGAAAAGCGGTCCCCCCTTGACCCAGCCCCGGCTAGATTCTTAAAAAAGGTGTCCTCCACCATAGCCCCAATCATCAAGGACCTTATCAACTCTTCCCTTGCTGGTGGAACGGTACCCTCCAACTGGAAGAACGCAGTTGTGAAGGCGTTACTGAAAAAGCCCCAACTGAACCCGGACGACATGTCCAACTACAGACCGATCTCACTGCTCCCTTGTATCAGTAAGATGGCTGAAAACACTAGCCAACTCGCAACTATCCCAATTTCTCGAGACAAACAATATCCTGCGCCAATCCCAAACTGGGTTTCGACCTGGCCATGGCACGGACACCGCACTCCTCTCCGTCATCGAGGAGGCAAGGTGTATCCTAGACTCAGGGGGATCAGTGGCAGTGATCCTCCTGGACCTTAGCGCCGCCTTTGATACGGTGGATCATCGTGTCCTTCTACACCGCCTGGCCAAGGCAGGTATTGTGGGTACGGCGCGAGCTTGGATCGAATCCTTTCTTTCTCATAGATCCTTCCAGGTGTGGGACGGCAACTCCCGGTCAGAACCTCTTCCACTGAAGAATGGAGTTCCCCAGGGGTCGTCGCTCAGCCCCACCCTGTTTAATGTCTATATGGCTCCCCTGGAAGACGTAGTGGCCCCCTACGGTATAAAAATAATTAATTACGCTGACGATACCCAACTTGTTGTATCCCTGTCTCACCTGGATAACCATCCTGACAGCCTGCTGCACTGTCTCCAGGACATCCATACCTGGATGTGTGACTCGGCCTTGAAGCTGAACGGCGCAAAGACCGAGATCATGCTCCTGGGCAATAAATGGATGACCTTCCCACCCACATCTTGGCCCGACACCTTCGGCGAAATCCCCTCTCCTAGAAAGGAAATCAAGACACTAGGAGTTTGGCTGGAACCTGACCTTACCATGAATACGCAGGCAGCCAAGGCAGCAGGTGCCTGCTTCGGTCTCCTGCGGTCCGTACGTAAGATCTTACCCCTTCTTCCCATTCCATCCAGGAAATTACTTGTCCAGGGTCTGGTCTTGGCCCGGCTCGATTACAGCAATGCCATATATCTGGGGGCCCCTGAATACACCTTGGCCAAACTCCAACGTACCCAGAACGCGGCGGCCAGGCTCATTATGAACCTTCCCCCCAGAGCGTCGGCCAAGTCTGCCCTCAAAGCCCTACACTGGCTTCCAGTCCGCCAGAGAGTAGAGTTCAAGGTCCTATGTACCTCCCACAAGCTCATCAACGGAGTTGGCCCTGCCGCGCTTAAACACATGGTCACCCCCTACAAAGCCTCAAGACCCCTTCGCTCCGACGCCGAACACCTTGCTACGGTGCCTAAATTTAGGAAGGCCCGCACCGGCGGTCGCCGCTTCTCGGTCAAAGCCTCCACAGCGTGGAACTCACTCCCTCTCAGTCTTCGCCTGGAACCCTCCCACATGGTGTTCCGCAGGAAACTTAAAACCCTCCTTTTCCCTAAATAAAGCACCCCCCTACCCCCCTTTGTATCCTCACAGGTTGAATAGCGCGGGGATGCCTACGGGTCACCAGGCGCTTTAGAAATCGCAAAATAAAATAATAAATAATAAATAATAAATTAGCTGTACTTCCTCAATGCCATCAAATTTAATTTTTAAAAATTCAATTCCATCTCTATTTCTGTATTTCTCAAAATCAACAACATTACCCATTGATCCATTTACCAGACCTCTTTCAACATGTAAATTCCTTCTTAAAATTATACGGCAATTTAAGCACACATTCAGAGTCTTTTCAAAACCAGCAGTTTTAGATATAGTCTTCTCTAATGAATCCAATTTTGATTTCAAATTCTCAGACAAAATAATTGTTGCTCCCATATGCTCTACTCTGTCAATAGCTTCCAGTTTCATAATCTCTTGGTTTTCTAAATGCAACATTTTGTTGTTGAAGATGGCACATTCTGCAAGAGTTGGCATCAAACATATTCCAGATTTCTTCTCAGTAATTTTCTGAAAAATATTCTCAGGCACAACGTCTTCTTCTGGATACAAATTTGACAGTAATCGTGCATGTAAAGCTTCTTTCCCATGCTCGGTCACTTTTCCGATTCTAACATCTTGTAGAATATTCTTATAATCTTCATCCTTCGCTTGACGCATATTTTCACGCAGTTCAGCATAATTGAAGTTTAACCATATATTGACGTTGCCAATACTCCCTAGGCACTTCCTGGTATCTTCATGCGTGAGCATTTTGAACACAGGTTGTCCTTTCACTGGTGTCAGCTGCAGAAGATCACCGAAAACAATGATGTGTTTGCCACCAAATAACACATCATACTCTGTTTTGAGAACTTCTTGCATTCTCAAATGCACAAAGGCAAGCATGACATTGGAAACCATGCTTACTTCGTCAATGATAAGAAGTTTCATTTTCCTCAAGACTCTTGAAACTTCACAACAAGCATCTCCAGATAACTTGTGGTATTGTAATTTGTTATCATGCTCCACTGGCAGCATCAGTAGACGATGCAAAGTAATACCTTTAATGTTATGTGCTGCCAGTCCAGTTGGAGCGGTGACAACACAAGACAGCGATGACTCAGTCCTTTTCTGCAAATAACATGAAATTGCTTTAATGAGGAAACTTTTTCCAGTTCCCGCTTCTCCACTCACGTACAGTCGGACAGGCTTCAATGACGTACATGAGCACTCTTTCTTCTCATGACTTAATCCATGATCTATTTGGTTGGTAACTTCGTCATATATTTTCCTCTGCTCAACGTTGAGTTGTCTTTCCAAGTCTTCTAAGTTAACCGCATCCTCCTGAGCATGTGCCATGGCTCTTTCCACTTCAATCATGGCAGTGGCAGCTTCATTTTCGATAACTGGTCCTCCTAGTGGATCCTGACTCAATGAAACAGAACTCTGACTGTCCTGAGAACTGTCTCTAGCAATCTCGGCTGCAATCGTTGCTTCCTGCTCGATTTCCGCATTCAACATTTCTAGATATTTGGGAAAAACAGGACATTCTATGGTCTCCTTGGCGGCATTGAAAGAGTCTTCGTAACAGAGGAAATCTCCAAGCAGTTCCTCTTCTGCACGCCAAGGCTTGAAAAGTTGCAAAAGTGCTAAAAGGAAAAACTCTTTTCTTTAAGGAGATTCGCCACTCAATTTTCGATGGTTTACCAAATGGCATTTTCTTTGCTTGACCAGACATCCCTCACTTCCAATTACAGCATACACTCCTTTATCAATATCTTCTTTGATGTTCCTCTTGAATATGTAATTTTGTAGAACCTCATACAGACAAACATTCTCGAGGTGACTGCTTCTATTTGGATAATATGTATCCAACATGTTGGTCTTCAAAATATCTGTACTGTTTGGCTCCTTTTCCGCCAAATACTCAATTTCCCGCACAGGTTTCAGAACTCGATTACGCGTTGCAGCAAGACCAAGACTCGCCCAAACGATACTCCTGGATTTGGCATAGAGACTTGCTGAAGACAACCGGTCAGAACATGCGTAAGCTCCAATTTCTCGATGCGACAACATCTTCAGACTGAAACTGTACAACTTCTTACTGAGGCTCTTTTCATGGGAAATGTCCTCCCACATATCCTTCAATTCTGTCTTTTCTTTTTTGGTGATGTAAGATGTCACATACCGAGCCACAGCCATACAGTTATCAGCCACAAACTGTATATCCATGTTAGCATTCCACATGGACAAAATCACTGGGTTGTAGTCGTTGATGTACTTGGACTCTTTGTTCCTTTTCAAATTGTATGTGTTTTTAGGTGATTTCTTCATCACATTATGTCGCAGCGAAGACATCAAACTGTTCACTCTTCCTTTAGAAATCACCGGTCGTGGAAAGGCGAAACGACATTTGGTGTAGAACTTGTCCTTGTTTCTGAATTTACGACGACAGTACTTTCCACAACGATGGCTTTGGAAGCGTAAAACTTGTTCTCTTAGGCTTTTGTCTTCCTTTGCGTTTGGAACAGCACATGTAGAATACTGTTCTATGAAACTCATCACTAAGTCTTCTGGATCTGTTCCAAATTTAGGTGCATCCTTGATCCACAGCAGCATATGTATATGAGGAGCACCTCTTGCTTGGTACTCCTTTCTCCAGAAGAAATCCAACACCTCTCCAAGAGGTGGATTTTTCTTGTTCATGATGAAAGACATCATAGCTTCAAATCTATGATTGAAGTACCTGCATACATTCACTGGATCCAAAGAGCACAGTTCTCTGGGTGTCTTGAATTCGATATTTTCAATGTTTCCATTTGCCTCTCGTAGAAATTCAAGTAAGTCTTCCCAGCCATACTCGGCACAGCTGAGAGTGAGGAACCATGTGGGAGTTCCTAAGTTCCTCAGCATACATTTTAAATCACCATGACGACGGTACCAGTACTCATTAGTACCACGCTGACACGCCATGAGATTAATCAGGTGAGAATCCAAAATACTGTCTTGCACATTGACTTTATCCATAAAGTCACTTGCCGAGATGTTTTGCATCTGTACACCACTTTTCAAGATGTGGTTCACTGCATATGACAGTCCAGACAGATCGCTTTCAAACAGGAGATGAAACAAATAGGGAATGCATTGACGAAACCTAGGATCTTCTGCATACAATCGTAAAGTCCAGTATTCAGAAGCAGGAATTTGATGAGGTCGCTCATCATATCTTCCTCCTTGACCTGTTGGAAATAGCTGTGGGAAACACGAGCTTCCAAACTTTCCTCCCAAACACTAATGGGACTCCCTTTGGCTTGTTTCATTTGAAACAACTCAATAGCATTCCCCATGACTTCCTTGGAATGCAAAGGATGAACACTATAATGTTCATATATTTCTTCATTTTTAGAGGGTTCTACTTTCTCAATTTGACCAGCACACAAATCGCTATCCTCTTCTTCACTTACTTCCTCTTCTGCAACGTATACATTCTTGTAGTACTTATTGTTTTTCTTCAAATACAATGTTGCCTTTTTGACTTTCCTAACATCCACTAAATCTTGCCATATTTTCTTACTCTTTGTCGGAACCCCATTAACTAAGATAACCAGAGGTTCCTCTTCCACTTTTTCTACTCCAATTGTATTAATGTTTTTCTTCAAATCTAGAGGCAAATAAACAACTCTTCCCTTTAATCCTCTCTGTAAATCTGATGGAGGCAATTTCCCTGTCTTTGGCTCCATTCTTACAATAGCCTGAAAGGGATGGATACTTTGAATCAAAATAGATTCATAAGTATTTAAATCCTTCAATTCAGAAGGAATCTCAACCAATTCCAGATTATTATGAACCGCTCTAGCAGGCATCCGGTTTTGATTTAATTTGTTACAACAATAAGTACACACACGTTGATCCAATCCCAAATCAAAACAATTTTCTACCATCAAGTATGTTGCAAAATCCTTCCATTCACTATTATTTTCCCTTTCACTTTTCGCATATAAATCCACTAACTTAGTCTGATTCTTATAATAAGTGCGTCGACAACACACACAAGTGAAATTAGGCCTCTCACTTGATTTCACCTGAAACGTGGCAATTTCCTTCTGAAAATTATCTGTACTGGAAACCTGTACACTATCTTCCACATTACCTTCTTCTTCTGGGTCAATTTCAACATTCTCCTCTTTACTTGCAAAGTAACAAAACTCAATTTCTTCACAAATATTCTTCACATCTACTTCAGAACCATGCAAAAGAGCAGTGCATAATTGTTTAAGCATAATTGCTGGACTCTTAGCATGATACAACATTCTAAGTAATTTCCTCACTTTATTATGATGCACTGCTAGCATCCTGAAATGATGAAAAACACTCTGGCATACTCTCCTGGAAAGACAGGCCAGTGAATGACCATGCAAACCTGTCACTTCTCTCACTCTGCAAGGATCTAATTCTTGCAACAACTTCATTTTCTGTTTTAAAGTTTTCTTATTAAATGTCCGTACAAAATCACAAAGCAAATTGATGGAATACTGTCGCACACTGCAAATACTACTACACTTCCAGATATACACTGGTCCCTTAGGACGTCTTCCTAAAACCTCATTACCTAACACCTCTTCTGCCTCTGTTGCCACAAGTTTTTCTTTTTCAACTGGACAACCATCTTTCACCTCATAAGCTCGACCACTGGTGTCAACTGCATGCACCAAATCATTATCCTGGAAATAACTCTCCTCATTAAAAAATGCCTCACAACTTGAACTATGCATCCATTCTCCTGAAAAAACTTCACAAAAATTACTACGATTAACTGTTCTCTTCCATCTACTATTTCTTTGGAAATCATAAATTGCCTTGTTTAGCTTCCTAATTCTATTGATTATCAAAATAAATAACTTTCGCTTAATTTCAAATGCCTGATCAATAATTTTCTCAACTTTTTTTTTTCTCTTATAAAAAAACACTTTCTGTTGACCTTTCTTAATATTTTTTAACAAATTGCCAATTATCCTGTTGCGGAACATTCGTCTACGAATGTCCCTAAACTGATTTTTCCTTCTACTACCATGCACAGAGTTATCTCCTGCTCTAGCAGTAACATTTTTGATTGGCCTTTCCTTTCCGTTTAAATTGGTTCTCTTTTTCTGGACTAAAACATTTTCTGTAGTACTACTTTTTTTCTACAAATGTTTCTTAGGAATGATTTCCTTGTCTTACCCGGAGCTTTCTTGATGACTTGACGAGTTTTTATTGTAGAGGACTGCTTCAAGCATTTAGTAAGCTGCTGTCTTTGACGTTTTGTAGCCTTTCGGTTTCGTTGTTTAGATGGCATTATATCCTTTTGAAATGATCTGCAGTTGAATCTGTGGTAAAATATAATTAAAAATTTTATTAACCACTATTACCAAACAGTAAATCAATAACAGTCGTCAAAAATTTAACACACTACTTGTCATTTTTACATAAAATAATTTTTAGTGCATTGGCAAATTTAGTAGTCACAAATAGTAGCAAAGAAATGGAATGCTTCTACATTTGACCTGTGCTGTTTTATATGTGAATCTGAACTAATTTTATGAGCATATTTGACTATTTTATTAAAGACACTACACACAAGCTGTTTTTGAAGTTGTGTTTAATTTTAAATGAAACAGTTTACATGTTTACTTTTCATTTCCAGTAACTTTTAAAAATAAATGTTTATAGTTCCATAGGCTCAAGCAGGTCAGCTTCCCACCCTATGTCATACAATTCTGACAAATCGGCATCCTCATCATGTTCTTCATCATCCTCAGGATTTAAATCATCCAAGGGATCTACTTCCACTGATGTTTCAATCACAATTTCAATGATAATATCGAGATCAACAGATTGCTCATTGTCACTCATGCTTGATGTTGTCGTTATCTTTAAAGAAAGAGAACAACAATGAGATGTTGCAGAGTAAGAGACAAATCTCAGAGACTATAATAGTAAAATTGTTTACCAAGAGTAACATTTTGCAGATATTATTTAACCATGTCCAGCGATGCTGAGGAGGTGAGGCCTATGTCCAATTTTTCAGTGAACAGGACTCATCTCTTCTTAACCTTGGATAAGCCTCACCAACACTGTGTCCCCTGCTAATACTTAAATTTAAAGGAGCAGATTTATGTTAACTGGCGCATCCCCAAGGATGCACCAGTTAACGTGCGCCACTGCTCTGCCACCCATGATGTGCCGCATTTACAATGCAGAGCACCATTGAGCAAAAACAGCACAGATGCGTCACGCATCTGTTCCACAAAAACGGCGCATTGCACGAATCACGTCGTAAGCGCGACATGTCTACTGCAATGCACAGGGGCAAGCCACACATTGCATGGTGCATCATTCCTTATGCCTGTTTCAAACAGGCGTAAGGATTTGATTCAGCAATGCCATAAATGTGACTCAGTGAAATCTTCTTAATTTTACTGTGTTAGTTTTACAGGGCTTTCATGCAAATGATTGGCCACCCTACAACAAAACTGTTATATTTTCCCCTGTCCTCAGCGTGCATCTCGTGCTGCGCTCGAGCTGCCCGCTTACATTACGTGGCCAGTGTTCCATTCTAACGGCTGTTATTGCCCGTTGGATCCCGGTCCTGTTGGTCGGGTCTTTCTACGCTCTAACAGAATAAAACCCTTTATAAAATTGGCATCCCGTGTAACATCATCATAACAATTTACAACATTTTTGGCGACTTGTGATCGAGGACGAAAACGGGAGAGACAACCAACGACGGACGTCCAGGTTAAGGAAAAGAAATAACGGAAGAATCGACCGAAGGATAATCCCCGCGATCCGGTGAGAGGGATCGCTCAAAGTGTTGAAAATACCGTAAGCCTCATTAGAAGGTATGTGGGAAAATAACTCACCGGGGAAGAATACAGCTTTTGGTGAAGCGTGACGGAGCAGTAACTTTAAGCTCTTAGCCCGTCAACGCAAGCAACAGCGCCCCAGTGTCGTCGTGGTTAAAAAGGGAAATCACTTACTGAAGCAAAAGGCAGCATTGGTGAGCCCCACCACTGGGACAAATTAAAAGGGCAACGCGCTCAAGGAGGTGGAGCACTTATAACAAATTAAAAAAGATAACGCACTCGAGATGAAGTGCATTTAAAACCAGCACAAAGAAGTGGAGTACTTTGGCTAACAGGAAAGGATAGCGCACTCGCGGTGAAGTGCATTTAGAACCACCACAGACAACTATTTGAAATGACATTTGAAAAATATAGACAACAGTGACACACTCACTTTAAAATACAGTGTGTCATATATTTGCGAGTTGAAACAACAGTGACACACACACTTACACGAAAGATCGCATGAAATCCAGACAACAGTGACACACTCACTTTAAAACACAGTGTGTCATACACATTACCAATCAAAACTGCAGTGGCACACACACTTATATGGGGGTAACATCTACCATTTAGTGTATAAATTGTTTATCTTGATATAACCTGTGTTTAGCCATGAATGTAAACAATACCATCCAAGCCCCCGTCCCTTTCTTGAGTGCCCCGGGTGAGCCATCCATGGAATGGGATGATTGGTGTGAAGCATTTGAAAATTACATCATAGCCCTAGATGGCACAAAGTTTTCTGCCATCAGGAAAAAGGCTTTGTTACTGGGTGCCTTAGGGAAGGAGGGGCAAAGAATTTTCAAATATTTACCGAATCCCCCTTAGATATTGATGATGTATATAAGGATGCTTTGTTTAGATTGTACACTAGATTTGCAAAACAAGAAAATGTTGTAATGCGCAGACATAAGTTTTACACTGCTCCCCAAAGAGAAAATGAGACAATTGATGAATTCGTGTCTAGGTTGAGAGAGCTTTCCGTGAAGTGCCAATTTGGCAATATTCAGGATGAAATGATCCGTGATCAGTTAATTGTGCAGTGTCTTAGCAAAAAAACACAAGAAAAGCTGTGGGCAGCTAAGAACCCCACTCTCACAGAGGCAATTACAATTGCTAAGGTTGCTGAAGAGAGCGACAGATGTATGAGGGAGCTTAAAAGAATACAATATGGGCATGCCAGCGGGCAAGATGTTGCAGTCCTGCAAACAGATAGTTCAGAGAGCATTAACCTACTACAAGGGAGACAGACAAATAGAGGGGGGAAGGCTACAACCTCGTTTAATAAGGGTGGGCAACCAAACAAATTCAGACAGGTCACGCGCTCATGCAACAGGTGTGGTAGCCCTTTTCACTTGGCTGACTCAAAAAATTGTACAGCCTTGTCCAGAGATTGTTTGAAGTGTGGAAAGAAAGGACATTATGCACGCATGTGTAGAACAAATAGTTCAAAAAAGATTGCCATAGTGAACAACAAAACGCTCACATGAAATCTGACGCAGGTTTCATGTGGCACAGGACTTTACAGCATGACACATCTGCATAGATGCATCAAGTTGTAAATATGTCGCAACATAGCAAATCTTTTGCACCGCCGCTGCGTCACAAAAGTGACGCACAGCGGCGCAAAAGAGGCACACGGCTATCATAAATCTGTCCCTAACATTTTAAATGATTGATTCAGGATGACGATAAGGTGTGGCCTATCCAGAGGTTTATTTGAGGTGAGGCCTACTCAGGGTTGCAGATGAAATTTAGGCTTGTTGAAGAGTACAGAGGAGATAATACATGTGCAGGCCTACCAATGAAGTGAGTCATGTCCACTTCACTCTTGAACAAAGGCCAGACCTCTTCTGTGTCCGTGGACAGGCCTAAACCTCATCTGCACAATGTGATTTGTAATGTTAGGAAACACAGGTGATGTAATTGAAAAATGTGGAATTTCTTTTCCTCATTTCACAATTACATCACCTGTGCTTCCTTTGCTTAGGTATCTCATAGTGCAGATGGAGTCTAGCATATCAAAGAGTACACAGAAGTTGAGCACTGTATACAACAATTTTGACATTTACAGAAGATTCAGCTTCTCCATGCCCCCTACACAGTTCTAAATGTTTACAGTTTAAACTGACGGTATCTTGTTGGAGATGAAGTGAGGCCTATCTTGCAACATGGTGCATCTTTTGCATCACTGCTGCATCACAAAAGTGACGCAACAGCGGCGCAAAAGAGGCGCACGGCCATCATAAATCTGCCCCTAACATTTTAAATGATTGATTCGGGATGACGATAAGCTGAGGCCTATCCAGAGATTTGTTTGAGGTGAGGCCTACTCAGGGTTGCAGATGAAATTTAGGCTTATTGAAGAGTACAGAGGAGATAATACATGTGCAGGCCTACCAATGAAGTGAGTCATGTCCACTGCACTCTTGAACAAAGGCCAGACCTCTTCTGTGTCCGTGGACAGGCCTAAACCTCATCTGCACAATGTGATTCGTAATGTTAGGAAACACAGGTGATGTAATTGAAAAATGTGGAATTTCTTTTGCTCATTTCACAATCAAATCACCTGTGTTTCCTTTGCTTAGATATCTCATTGTGCAGATGGAGTCTAGCATATCAAAGACTACGCAGAAGGTGAGCACTGTATGGAACATGGCTATGTAACTCAAAGAATCAAAATCTAAATTTGCCAAGTACACATGGGGGCGTATTTACAAGGACCTTGCACCACGGGGAAATGTCTTAAATTAAAATGGGAAAAATAACATCGAAGGGACTCAAAGGCCTTGTAAATATGCCCCAAGCAACCTATGAAACTCTAGCAGTACATATCAAGAAACCTAATTGATTTCAAAAAACGTTTTTAAACAAATCATGTAAAGCAATTATATACCTACATTCATGGGGAAGTGACTTAAAATGCTCTAAGACACATGAAAGCATTTTTTTAAGGCCCTTGCACCATTTTTGCGTCACTTTTAACATGGCTATGTAACTCAAAGAATCAAAATCTAAATTTGCCAAGCACACATGGGGGCGTATTTACAAGGAACTTCCACCACGGGGAAATGTCTTAAATTAAAATGGGAAAATAACATCAAAGGGACTCAAATGCCTTTTAAATATACCCCAAGCAACCTATGAAACTCTAGCAGTACATATCAAGAAACCTAATTGATTTCAAAAAACGTTTTTAAACACATCATGTAAATCAATTATATACCTACATTCAAGGGGAAGTGACTTAAAATGCCCTAAGACACATGAAAGCGTTTTTTTAAGGCCCTTGCACCATTTTTGCGTCACTTTTAACATGGCTATGTAACTCAAAGAATCAAAATCTAAATTTGCCAAGCACAGATGGGGGCGTATTTACAAGGACCTTGCACCACGGGGAAATGTCTTAAATTAAAATGGGAAAAATAACATCAGAGAGACTCAAAGGCCTTGTAAATATACCCCAAGCAACCTATGAAACTCTAGCAGTACATATCAAGAAACCTAATTGATTTCAAAAAACGTTTTTAAACACATCATGTAAATCAATTATATACCTACATTCAAAGGGAAGTGACTTAAAATGCCCTAAGACACATGAAAGCGTTTTTTTAAGGCCCTTGCACCATTTTTGCGTCACTTTTAACATGGCTATGTAACTCAAAGAATCAAAATCTAAATTTGCCAAGCACACATGGGGGCGTATTTACAAGGACCTTGCACCACAAGGAAATGTCTTAAATTAAAATGGGAAAAATAACATCAGAGAGACTCAAAGGCCTTGTAAATATACCCCAAGCAACCTATGAAACTCTATCAGTACATATCAAGAAACCTAATTGATTTCAAAAAACGTTTTTAAACACATCATGTAAATCAATTATATACCTACATTCAAGGGGAAGTGACTTAAAATGCCCTAAGACACATGAAAGCGTTTTTTAAGGCCCTTGCACCATTTTTGCGTCACTTTTAACATGGCTATGTAACTCAAAGAATCAAAATCTAAATTTGCCAAGCACACATGGGGGCGTATTTACAAGGACCTTGCACCACGGGGAAATGTCTTAAATTAAAATGGGAAAAATAACATCAGAGAGACTCAAAGGCCTTGTAAATATGCCCCAAGCAACCTATGAAACTCTAGCAGTACATATCAAGAAACCTAATTGATTTCAAAAAACGTTTTTAAACACATCATGTAAAGTAATTATATACCTACATTCATGGGGAAGTGACTTAAAATGCCCTAAGACACATGAAAGCATTTTTTTAAGGCCCTTGCACCATTTTTGCGTCACTTTTAACATGCCTATGTAACATGGCTATGTAACTCAAAGAAACAAAATCTATTTGTAAAACACTTGACACAAAGCAACATTTTAAATACACAACTGTCTTCATAATTTTCTCCTTAAAGCATACTATTCTCTATTTAAATTAAATGAATCTTTTCTCACCTTAGCAAATACTTTTTGAGTTTCAAAACAGTCTCAGACACACACCAATTTGTCTTCAGCAGAGCAAAAGGTATGCACTCCACAGCCTGCAACCATCAATGGCACAGAAATGCTGTAATTCATCACACATATCTCTCATGTCACCCAATCAAAACTCTTCCCTCACTTTTTTCAAATCAACACCCTTCCCCCCTCTGCCCTTTCTGCCTTTTTTCCATAGCAACCACCTCCTGAAAGACCTCTCATGTTTGCAAGTTCACACAACAATGTTTCAATTGAACTCTGAACTCTCAGTACACCTGCGTATCCAGTGCAATCTTTCATAAAATGATTTTTTCTTGACCATTCAAATTAGATCTTTCAAAGAACTCATCCTTGCACCCTAACTTTCTGTTTTCAGCAATCAAAATCCACCAATCACTGCTACTGAATCATTAGGACAGAAACTCCACAGTTTTTTTCATTACATACTCCTACTATTTCAACTGCCATTTCATTCTCATACTTCATCTGACTGCAGCAGAACCTCCTCTCACCATGTTTTCTGTCTGGATTGTTGGACATAGTTACATCCACTGGGCTCAAAGGTTTTCTGATAACAGAAATTTACAAAATCTCAATTTACAAAATGTGGAAATCAACTGGATTGGTCACAGAGGATTAAGATGTCACCAATTGATACCATTGGTGAAAACCTTTTTGCATTTGCCAAAACCTGACCTGTTAATTGTGCACTGTGGAGGAAATGACTTGGGCACTTTGACTGGGGTAGGTCTGGAAATGCTTTTAAAGGACACCTTTGAGCAATTGATGGCACTATTTCCTCAAACTGCCTTGGTGTATTCAAATATATGCCAAAGACAGAAATGGAAGTGGTCCAACCAATTTTGTCCACAAATTGAGAAATCGAGGAAGCATGTAAATAAGTCTGTTTCAGCTTACATGAGAGACCATGGAATGGGCTCCATCTACAACAATAACTTGCGTTACTACATGCAAGATATCTACAGAGCAGATGGAGTTCACTTCTCAGATGAGGGGAACAGAATTTTCATCCTCAATTTAAGACTGTGCATTGGTACCTACTTGTAGGTACCTACATCAGCCACAGGACCCAAAAGCTCTTTTCAGAGCTACCCTACATCGGATGACTCACAATTATTATTTTACTCTAACTTTTTTCACTAATTTTCACCAAAGTACGCTCCCCGGAGCGCTACCCGGTACGCGCACCGGACGCTAACCGCGCGAAAATTTGAAAGAAAATGTTTTTTTTTCGCACATATGGTCCTCCTCAGCTACCCTCAGAAAACCTAGGGGGTCAGGACATGTCTACCGTGCCCCCTTCTACCCATTCTGAACATTATTTGCCCTCCATCTTGTATCTCAATTCTACCGAAACACAAAATGGAGGACTCCCGTAACGCTGCCGGTTCGCGTACCGGGGCGCGCACCGGGAAGCGCTCGCTCAAAAAAGGTGGGAAAGTAATTCACAGAAAAACCACTGGAGACACTTTCACCAAATATAGATTAGCTCATACTACATACCAATCCCTACCATTTTCACAAATTTTATTGGAATTCCATTTAGCCATTTAGCCTGTAGACCTCTCTAAATACCCTGAGGTAAATTACTTCACAAAACACATCTGAAGTGTTGGAATTGACAACCAATTAAAATGTTACTTTCATTTTCTACTTTTTTTACCTGACATTTGATTGGTTATGTACCTGAATATATATAAAGAAAGAGAGAGAAACACAGCCATTTTGACTACTACTTCCTGAACCACATTGCAAAATCATTTTCACTGACAACTTAAACTTGTTTTTAAAAGGTAAGATGTTATTTTATAAATTTGAAAACATTTTCAGATAGTTATATACTATCCCTCTGTAAGAGTTAGACATTGAGAAAGGCTTGTTTATTATAATTATGGATTGATTTAGGTTACTGTGGTATAATTATGAATTTACTTGGGCTTTTTCACAGGCACTTTTTAATAGTACTACTTCACGCCTGAAAAGTACCTGTCTGAACTTAAACCCCAACAGTGCCCTATCTCTACTGATATATTTATTTTTTATGCAAATTTCAGCACAAAAATGGAAGGAGAACAGAACGTTTCCTTTGAAATTGTCCTAGAGATTAACAATGAGGAAATCATTGAACCCATTGACTTGGAATTCATGGATGAATCACGGGACCATGAACTTCTACAATGTGTAGAATCTGTGGATTTCTTACTTCATTATCAGGACGGTCAAATGTGGGAAGTTATGTTCAGTCAAAAAGAAGACATATCAGACAGTCAAATGTTAGACGTTCTATTACATTTTGAAAAAGAATCAGAAAAATAAAATTATATTTAATAATCAAAAATTGTTTGAGTCTTTAATCATTTTTAAATGTAATTCATAAACTAGTACCAAATTGATTATAATGTAAAGTCAGACTTATAGTATACTGTGCACAATCACAAAAATAAATTTATATTTAATAATCATAAATACTGCTACCTAAATAAAAACAACAAAAAAAAACAACAAAAAGAACAATCAATAAACATACAATATTTCAAAATATCATAGTCTATCATTCTTTTTTCCTTATAGTACGCTCCCCAGACCGCTTCCCGGTGCGCGTACCGGGCGCTCCCCACGCAAAAAAAACACATATTTTTTTTTTTTTTGCCCCACGGGGCCCTTTTAAAGCCTCCACATCAAACCTAGGGGGTCAGGGAGGATCTACTATGCCCCCTTATGGTCATTTCCCCTTTTGTTTTGGCCTCCTCTTGTCTCTCGATCCTACCGAGAGACAAGATGGCGGCCGCTCCGGACTGTTTAGAATGTTGACAGACACCGGAGAGCAAATCAGCTTCGCTTCGCGAAGTTCCGTTACGCGTCAGGTACGCGAACCGGGGCGCTGCCCGGAGCGCGCTTACAGATATATATTTTTTTTTTAACGTTAATTTCTCAAAATCCACTGGAGCACATATATTGAGACCTAGCAAAGGCACATCGGGCTACCAGTCCCTACAATTTTGCCAAGTTTCGTGAAAATCCATTCAGCCGTTCGAGTTAAAAGTGAGGCCAACCGCCCTATGGAAAATTGCATTGGAAAAACACGTTTTTGGACCCCCCTTTTTTCTCGGCCCCCCCTTGACGAAACCCCAGGGGCTGCTCAGAAACAAAATGTGCCATTTTCCTGAAAATTTCAGCCAATTCCGTCCTCAAACGCCAAAGTTATTCGACATAGAATTTTCAAAAATCCCATAGAGAAAAAATCCTAACTATATATACCTACTGGCGACCGCCAGTAGGTAATATATATATGTTTTAGCAAGAATCCTTCTATGAACAAGACGCCGCACACCACTTCAAGATGATTAATTCAGTTCTTTATTTTCCTGTAGGTTTCCCCACCTAAAATAAAGAACTGAATTAATCATCTTGAAGTGGTGTGCGGCGTCTTCTTCATAGAAGGATTATTGCTAAAACATTATTTGCGAGGCTGTCCCAAACCTCGCCGTCAGCACCAGCTAATTAGCTGCTCCTCCCGCTTAGGACATTTGCTCGTGTATATATATATATATATATATATATATATATATATATATTACCTACTGGCGGTCGCCAGTAGGTATATATAGTTAGGATTGATTTCCATAGGGAAATCAAACATTCTATTGGGAATAACTTTGGCGCCGGTTGAGGAATCTGCCTGAATTTTTCAGCAACTTTGCCTTGCGGCGCTCCGGTCCTCCCTGAAAGTTTGGGGGGGATTCGTCAAGCGGGGGCCGAGATAAAAGGGGGTCCCAAAACGTGTTTTCCCCATGTTAATTTCCATAGGGCGGTCTGTCGCACTTTTAGCTCGAACGGCTGAATGGATTTCCACCAAACTTTGCAAAATTGTAGGGACTGGTACCCCGATGTGACTTTGCTATGTCTCAAGATATATGCTCCAGTGGTTTTTATGAAAATTAACTTTGAAAAATATATATTGGGCTACATTGGGCTATATATATGTTAGAGCCCAAATGTAGCCCAATGTAGCCCATTGTAGCCCAATGTAGCCCAAAGATGGCCACCAGAGACAAAAGAAAACAAATGTAACCCAAATATCAGCCAGATGTAGCCCAACTATAGCCCAATGACAGAATGTCCCAGAGTGTTCTAAAGAACAACTAGAGCGCTAACAGTCTTACTTATGACAAAAGTATGGCACACCTGTAGTCATCTTGATTGGAATAAAGTGTTAACACTTAAAACATTTAATTTGCAAAGGAACAAAATGAGGGGGTTCATTTTGCCATAGAAATTATGATTAGTGCTGAAGAAAGAAAAATTAGGGCACATTTTGAGTGACTTCTCAAATCCTCTTATATTTCATTAAAAAAATTCTGATATGCAGTCTCCCAAGATGGCCACCAGAGACAAAAGAGCCCAAATGTAGCCCAAATATCAGCCAGATGTAGCCCAAATATAGCCCAATGACAGAATGTCCAAGAGTGTTCTAAAGAACAACTAGAACGCTAACAGTCTTACTTATGACCAAAGTATGGCACACCTGAAGTCATCTTGATTGGAATAAAGTGGTAACACTTAATACATTTAATTTGAAAAGGAACAAAATGAGGGGTTTCATTTTGCCATTGAAATTTTATATATATATATATATATATATATATATATATATATACATATATATTCGCTTCACAAAGCAAAAACAGTTCAAAGTTTGCTGCAAATGAAAAGCATACACGGAGCTCGTTGTAAAGCTAAAAATGCTTTATTTGGTGCATAGGTCCTCTCCCCCGAATCCCCTTCGACAGACGCGTTTCGCCTCGCGGCTTTCTCAAAAAAAAAAATATATATATATATATATATGTATATATATATATATATATATATATATATATTACCTAGGGCGGTCTGTCGCACTTTTAGCTCGAACGGCTGAATGGATTTTCACCAAACTTGGCAAAATTGTAGGGACTGGTAGCCCGATGTGCCTTTGCTATGTCTCAAGATATGTGCTCCAGAGGATTTTGAGTAATTTAGGTTCAAAAAAATTTATATATTTATGGCCGCGCCCCGGTACGCGCACCGGGGAGAGCTCCGGGCGCGCCACGCGACTTGCGCACGGGAAGCTGATTGGTTCTCGGGTGTCTGTAAACATTCGAAACAGTCCGCAGCGGCCACCATCTTGTGTCTCGGTAGGATTGAGACACAAGTGGTGGCAAAAATCAAAGGGGGAAATGACCAAAAGGGGGCAGGGTAGACCCCCCCCTGACCCCCTAGGTTTGATGTGGGGGCCATTAAAGGGTCCCGCGGGGCAAAAAAAAAGTGTTTTTTTTCCCGTTTTTCGCGGCTGGAGCGCCCGGTACGCGCACCGGGGAGCGTACCATGGGGAAAAATAGTGAAAAAAATTATATAATCATAATATTAAATAATAAAATAATCATTTTGAGTTATTAAAGGTAGGGTAGCTCTGAAAAGAGCTTTTGGTTCTGTGGCTGTTTTAGGTACCTACAAGTACGTCCCACACACACCCACACACACACAACCCCACACCTCCACACCCACACACTCCCCACACACACCTCACACACGCACACCTCCACCCACACCCAAACACCCCACACCCCCACATCCCACACTCACCCCTTACACATCCACACCCAAACATCCCACACACACACTCACACACACACAGCTCACCCCCCCAACACACACACGCACACACAGATACCTCACAGACACACCTCCAACATCCCACACACACACCTCCCCCCCCCACACACACACACGCACACCTCACAGACACACCCACACATCCCACACATACACACACATCCTCCACACATACCCCCACACCCACACACACCCCACACACACCTCACACACCCACACCCCCACCTACACCAAAACACCCCACACACCCACACCCACACACACACCTTACACACCCACATCCCTACCCACACCCACATACCCCACACACCTACACACACCTGTACACCTCATCCCCCCTCAGACACACACACACACACACACCTCACAGACACACCCCACACATCCCCCACACACACCTCACCCCTTCCCCATACACACACACCTCTGACACACACCTCACACACACACACACTCACACACACACCACACACACACACACACACACACACACTCCCCTCACACACACACCCACACCCCCCCCACACACACACCCACACACACCCCACACACACACCCACACATCCTACACACCCACCCCACACAAATACCCCCCCCACACACACACCCCACACCCACCCCCCCACACACACACACCACACACACACACACACACTCATTATTTTTTTCTTTTTTTGAGGGGGTGCCCCACACACATACCCCGACACACACACACCCCACACCCACCCCCCCCCACACACCCCCCCAACCATACCTCATACACCCACACCTCCACCCACACCCAAACACCCCACACACCCACACACACACCATACACCCCCACACCCCACCTACACCCACACACCCCACACACCCCTACCCACACACACCTCACTCCCCCCCACACACACACACACCTCACAGACACACCCCACACATCCCCCACATACACCTCACCCCCCCCCCCACACACACACACACCTCTGACACCCCCCACACACACACACACACCCCACGCACACACCTCACACACACACACACCCACACACACATTCCTCACCCCCACACACCCCCACACACACCCCCACACACACGCACACCCACACACACACCCCCCACACACACACACACATCCTACACCCACCCCCCACACACACACACCACTCACACACACACTCATTATTTTATTTTTATTTTTTGAGGGGGTGCGCGCCCTGGTACACGTATCGGTACACGTACCGGTACGCGTACCCTGGAGAAAAAAAGAAAGACAGAGTTTTTTTTAAAATGTAGCATTTTTATATAAATTGGAGGTAGTTCTGAAAAGAACTGTTTTTTTATTCTTATTGTTGTTTTATATTTTTTTATTGTTTTTTTGTACCCCGCGACTTTTTTAAAAAAAAAATATTTTTTTTTTGCCTTGGGGGTCCTTGTGGGACCCCCTGAGCAGGCCTAGGGGGTCAGGGTGTTTCTACTCTGGCCCCTTTGCAAGTTTCACACCTTTGTTTCACTACTTTCTTGTGCCTTGGTTCGAACAAGGCACAAGATGGCTGCCAGGGACACGCAGTATGCAAGGGGAATTAGTTCCCCCTCTTCAAACATGCACGGGGGCTGCGTTGCAGAGAGGTGTAAAAAAGGGTGTGGCCTCATTACACCTCTATGCAATGCAGCCATCTGGCGCATACTGGAGGCTCCTGGTGGGCTAGTTGGCCCCCAGGGACCCCCATTATGCAAGGGGAATTAGTTCCCCCTCTGCAAACGCGCCAGGCGGCTGCGTTGCAGAGAGGTGTAACAAGGGGCACAGCCTCATTACACCTCTGCAATGCAGCCCCCTGGCGCATACTGGAGGTTCCAGGTGGGCTAGTTGGCCCCCAGGGGCCCCCAGTATGCAGGGGGAATGAGTTCCCCCTTTTCAAACATGCACGGGGGCTGCGTTGCAGAGAGGTGTAAAAAGGGCCGTGGCTTAATTACACCTCTCTGCAATGCAGTCCCCTGGTGCATACTGGAGATTCCTGGTGGGCTTTCAGGTCTTATATAGTTAGGAATTAGCATTAAAAAACTTTGAAATTCACTGAAAAAAACATAGGTTTCAGGCCTTATATAGTTAGGAATTAGCATTTAAAAAAACTTTGAAATTCACTGAAAAACCATAGGTTTCAGGCCTTATATAGTTAGGAATTAGCATTTAAAAAAACCTTGCAAATTCACTGAAAAAACCATAGGTTTCAGGCCTTATATAGTTAGGAATTAGCATTTAAAAAACCTTGCAAATTCAATGAAAAAACCATAGGTTTCAGGCCTTATATAGTTAGGAATTAGCATTTAAAAAACCTTGCAAATTCACTGAAAAAAACATAGGTTTCAGGCCTTATATAGTCAGGAATTAGGCACAAGAAAGCAGAAAAACAAACGTGTAGAACACAAAAAGGGGGCAGGGTAGGAACACCCTGACCCCCTAGGGCTGCTCAGGTGGTCCCAGTAGGATATTAATATATTTAAACGTTATCCGCTAATAGAATTAGCATTTAAAAAACCTTTGAAATTCACTGAAAAAACCATAGGTTTCAGACCTTATATAGTAAGGAATTAGCATTTAAAAAAAACTTTGAAATTCACTGAAAAAACCATAGGTTTCAGGCCTTATATAGTTAGGTATTAGCATTTAAAAAAACCTTTGAAATTCACTGAAAAAACCATAGGTTTCAGGAGTTATATAGTTAGGAATTAGCTTTTACAAAACCTTTGAAATTCACTCAAAAACTATAAGTTTTAGTGGTATTATAGTTAGCTGGACATTTTACTCATATAAAACCATTGAAATTGCTCCTATATAGTTAGTTGTACTAAGTATATATCGCGCACCCGCAATCCACTGCTGATGATGTCACATATTAGATCATTCATGACATGGTCAGTGACATCACTGATGACATCTCAAATGACATCACTGATGACATCACTGATGACATCATCCAGTGAATGTGGTTTGCTTCGTTATTTAAATATGCATTATATATATAGCAATTTGCATTGAAGAAAGGAGTGGATATATAAATAAATATTTGGATGGAGGATTTAGTAGCAGTGTAATTGACTGTTTACTTGACCATTTTATAATGTCTCACTAAATATAGTGGATAGTGACTAAACTGTGTGAATATCTGTATCACTTTGTCAGTTGTTGTCTAAACTGATTCTACAGTTGGTTACTAGCTATGTGAAAGTCTATATTAGTTATTGATTAGTTAACTGAGTATTTGTATGGGAGTGTGAAAGTGTGTGTGGTTCGGTGGAGGGTGTGTGACTGTCCAAAGATGTGTGAATAGTTTATTCAGTAGATATATGAAGTTAAAACTACATGTTCTAACAGTTTGGGTGAGGGAATCTCTTTATGGGTGTGGTGATGAGCAAATATATTTCTCAAAGGTACAGGTCCAACAAACTAGAAAAATAAAAGGCAGTGTATGTGTCAGTTGTTGTATATAAATAAGTATACATAAGACACAATGATTGTGTGAGTGACTGTATGGATAACTGTATACTTGTAATAATGATTTTATAATTCACTAAGTATGACTTACTATCTAAATGAATAGAAGAAGTGGTGTTTGTATAAGTGTTTTGCTAAGTAAATATGTAAGTATGATCCATTGTTTGCATAAGTGAGTATGATGACTTCATATGTGAATAGGATGCGTGCTGTTGTTTAATGTCGATATAGATGTATAAGTATTTTTGATAGTGTTCTATTGTTCATTGACAGCATGTATGAGTGAATCCATAGGTAAGGGATTAGATGTGTGTATACATGTATGAATCACTGAGTGGATTTTTAGATACTTGTATTGCTGTGACAATGGATTTAAATATGATACTCTGTATTTTACAAAGAGTGATGAAAAATTGTAATAGTGTATGAAAAGGTGTATGTGATTGTCACGTGGATGATGTCATCAGTGATGTCATCAGTGATGTCATTTGAGATGTCATCAGTGATGTCACTGACCATGTCATGAATGATCTAATATGTGACATCATCAGCAGTGGATTGCGGGTGCGCGATATATACTTAGTACAACTAACTATATAGGAGCAATTTCAATGGTTTTGTATGAGTAAAATGTCCAGCTAACTATAACACCACTAAAACTTATAGTTTTTTGAGTGAATTTCAAAGGTTTTGTAAAAGCTAATTCCTAACTATATAACTCCTGAAACCTATGGTTTTTTCAGTGAATTTCAAAGGTTTTTTTAAATGTTAATTCCTAACTATATAAGGCCTGAAACCTATGGTTTTTTCAGTGAATATATATATGCACCCAAACCGTCGCACAGTAAAGCAGGACAGCAAACACGGACACCAGGTCTGCTGCGATTATCCTCCGTTTATTCAGGTCAGAGAATGGCAATCAACACTCAACGCGTTTCAGGATCACTCCCTTGTTCACGAGTGCCTGTCATCGCGCTGTTTTCTTTTTTATATAACCACGTGATTTACAAAATAACCATAAGTGAAAAAAGACTGACATTTAACGTTACTATGACACACTCAACGTTTCTCAACATATCCAAACACGTTCATTCTTAATTCATGAAACCTGTTCTGCCTTTGCTCTTTTTAAATAACATAATAAATGTTTAAATGATCTAAATGATCTATAAACAACTCAACCTCAATAGCGTTTTTGTGCTGGTTGTACTTCAATTTCTACCAGTCATTTCATGACAATATCAAACCCATGTGGGTAAAAATATTTTAACAAATTAAGTCTCATGTTGGTGAAAATATTTTTGGAACATATAATCATTTTGAGTCATAAATGATCAACTATGATACATTTCAGAATAAGTCTCATGTCATGGATGATCTAATATGTGACATCATCAGCAGTGGATTGCGGGTGCGCGATATATACTTAGTACAACTAACTATATAGGAGCAATTTCAATGGTTTTGTATGAGTAAAATGTCCAGCTAACTATAACACCACTAAAACTTATAGTTTTTTGAGTGAATTTCAAAGGTTTTGTAAAAGCTAATTCCTAACTATATAACTCCTGAAACTTATGTTTTTTTCAGTGAATTTCAAAGGTTTTTTTAAATGTTAATTCCTAACTATATAAGGTCTGAAACCTATGGTTTTTTCGGTGAATATATATATATATATATATATATATATATATATATATATATATATATATATATATATATATATATATATATTTTCGTTTCACTAGTTCCGGTTGTAAAGCTTTCGAGCTGTCAATGGCGGTCCGAGTTAGGAGACCGGATCTCCTCGATCAAATTCACCACAACTTTCCATAAATCTCAGGAAAATACTCGGACACCCAAGTTACTTGCAGTGAAAGTTTATTCGGCAAGTGGAAAAACAACGCTTTTCACCTTTACGGCTTGCTCACGCTCGCTGCTTTCGTACACTGCACCATTTTTAAAAGCATGTCAATTACATTGTGTGAAAATACCCAGTGTAAAACATAAACACCATTGGCAGCCATTTTGGAATGTCCAGCTTCCCATTTTTTAACATGGAGAAAAAGTATAAACCTAAGTTTTAGGTATTTATAAACACATTTCCATCGTCAAATTGTATTAATCGGTAAATTAAATGTTACTTTGTTCTGTTATCACAAAATGTGCCAATTTGTTTCCACATAATTAGGTAACGCAAATTATCGTTATCAAACCGGAAATTGCATAAATACACTTTTAAGTCATTTTCGCTGTAGGTATGAATAGTTTAACTGTTGGACGGACGGAGTGGTGCACACAATGAAATAAAAATAGCAACTCTACCTATTTGGGTCCATTTCGTTTTTCTGCGCCAAACATCGAAGAAAAGCAAAAGAAAGCGAAGTTCCAGTAATATATATATGTATATATATATATATATATATATATACATATATATATGTATATTACCTACTGGCGGTCGCCAGTAGGTATATATAGTTAGGATTTTTTCTCTATGGGTTTTTTGAAAATTCTATGTCTAATAACTTTGGCGTTTGTGGACGGAATTGGCTGAAATTTTCAGGAAAATGGCACATTTTGTTTCTGAGCAGCCCTTGAAAATTTGGGGGGGGTTCGTCCAGTGGGGGCCGAGAAAAAAGGGGGGTCCCAAAACGTGTTTTTAACATTGAGTTTTCCATAGGGCGGTTGGCCTCACTTTTAGCCCGAACGGCTGAATGGATTTGCACGAAACTTGGCAAAATTGTAGGGACTGGTAGCCCGATGTGCCTTTTGTAGGTCTCAATATATGTGCTCCAGTGGATTTTGAGAAATTAACGTTTAAAAAAAGATATATATCTGTAACAGCGGACCGGGCAGCGCACTGGTTCGCGGACTTTTCGCGCAACGGAGCTTTGTGAAGCGAAGCTGATTGGTTCTCCGGCGTCTGTCAACATTCCAAACAGTCCGTAGCGGCCGCCATCTTGTCTCTCGGTAGGATCGAGAGACAAGAGGAGGTCAAAACAAAGGGGGAAATAACTATAAGGGGGCATAGTAGATCCTCGCTGACCCCCTAGGTTTGATGTGGAGGTTTTAAAAGGGCCCCGCGGGGCAAAAAAAAATAATAATAATAATAATTGAACGGCTGAATGGATTTGCACGAAACTTGGCAAAATATTAGGGACTGGTAGCCCGATGTGCCTTTGCTAGGTCTCAATATATGTGCTCCAGTGGATTTTGAGAAATTAACGTTCAAAAAAAGATATATATCTGTAACAGCGCTCCGCTTCGCGTAACGGAGGTTTGCGAAGCTGATTGGTCATTCTGTCACTGGGCTATAGTTGGGCTACATCTGGCTGATATTTGGGCTACATTTGTTTTTTTGTGTGTCTGGCGGCCATCTTTGGGCTACATTGGGCTACATTGGGCTTCATTGGGCTACATTCGGCTAATTAGCAAATAGCTCATCGCAAACTAGGAATGGTAAAGAATCGCTATTTATTCCTTAAAGTTCGCTATTTAGGAAATGCAAATAACTTTGATGATACATATGGCGGTTCATCTCTAACAAGATAAGAAGCATAGGGATACATTTATGATGACTGGCGCATCACCAGGGATGTGTTAGTCATTTTGTGCCGCTGTTCCGTCACCTATGGTGTGCTGCATTTACAATGCGGCGCATCATGGGGCAAAAACAGCACAGATGCGTGATGTATCTGTGCCGTAAAGGTGGCGCATTGCTGGAGTTGTATCGCAAGTGTGATGAAGCTCCAGCAAGGGTCGGGGGTGCCCCTGTCGCAGGGTTTCTGTTCTCACACAGAACTGTGGACAGAGGATTGGAACCTCGGCGAATTAGGGTGTCCCAAAACTCACGTTAGTAATCAAAAACTCCTTAGCAAGCTAGGTACAGTGTCACATTGGATATAACAAACTCTCAATGTTTAGACAATCCAGAATATGAACTTATAGTACCTCAGGATACGTGGAACTCATGAACAGTCGGTCGTTATAGATTTCTTAGAAACCAGAACATGGAGTTAAGAAGAACAGATGTGTATTTGAAATGTTTATTTACTAATGCCGTCTTCTCAGGCGTAGTACCTTAGATAATAAAAGTACACATATTATCAGTAGCAAAATTACCAGCATAGTTACTTGTACATAAAAAGTGAATGGTGATAGTATGTTAACATGCTGTAAATGAATAAGAGTTAGCAACACTTATAAGCAGCCGCGGGCCGTGGAGGGAGTTACGGTGAGGCAGGGAGGCGGGGAGGGGGAGAAGCAGGGTGGAGAATACAAGTACACATATTATCAGTAGCAAAATTATCAGCATAGTTACTAGTACATAAAAAGCGAATGGTGACAGTATGTTAACATGCTGTAAATGAATAAGAGTTAGCAACACTTATAAGCAGCCGCGGGCCGTGGAGGGAGTTACGGTGGGGCAGGGAGGCGGGGAGGGGGAGGGGCAAGGTAGAGAGGGCTCCACCCTGCTTCTCCCCCTCCCCGCCTCCCTGCCCCATCGTAACTCCCTCCACGGCCCGCGGCTGCTTATATCTCACCCTCCCTAATACACATATTATATTATTTGCTAAGAAGGTCTCTTTGTGTTGGTTTAGGGCGTGCCCATACTTTAGTGTCTTAGATTTGAAGGAATCACATCAGCATACACCAGCTCTCTCTTCATGTGAACCGCATCAACTGTTGTGTATGTGTGTTCGGCAAAGCAATATAAAACCCGCCTCATGCCCAGAATTGGCAGAAGTTGCACTTATGTTATGAGTATGAAGTCGTGGAGATCAGACCTCATAACAATTCTGTATCGTGTTGTTCTTGAAACTTTAGCACTCGCTGTACAGATATAGTTTAACAAGTAAAGCAGATAGTAGACCAATAACATATTATTCTCATGTAAACCACGATGAACTACTAGGTGGAAAGCTAAAGCAACAACTAAGTGTCGTGTGCAGAAGTTGCAAAAAAGGAAAAATGGCGTTTAAACCGGTAATGAGCCCATGCTAACTTAACACGGTGTAAAGATATCCAGGACCTAGATGACACCTCCTCATGATCCGGAAACGAACTGAATAAGATAATAGAAGTGCCATCTCATGAGAGCAGATTGCAAGTTTATATGTGGACGGTCCGCAAGGTAAAGCATTAAAAACTAGGAAAATTTAATGCTAAAGAAAAATAAAACAGCCAAGTACTTTATCGAGTCTTAAGCCAATAGGCAAGGTAAATAATAAAAACTTGACAAATAAGTCAATGAATTGTCAATGAAATGCTAGTACTCAGCATATCAAACATGAAAAAGGTCTATGACATAACTGTGTATGCAAAATAAGCTGCAACAGCCTCCAATAGGAAGTCACCATCTTCATCCGAAAACAGTTCAGCCATCCAATTTAAAAGCGGAAAAGAACATACGTGCTCTCCCAGCACCGGATCCTCTATCACCATCAGAGGACAGCTCGGTGGGTTTTCAAGAAAGCTCTGTTCCAAGAAAGACTGTGCTGCCGCCAGTAAATTCCAGGGACCAAGTAGTCCATGCATCAATGCCACAGCCATAATCCTTTCGCCAGGACAAACCAACTCGTGAGTAATGATAGGAGTCATCAGCTGATTAAAGTCGACGTCAGGAGAAACCGGTCCGCAGAGACACAAATCAATGGCCCAATCGAAATCACAGGTCAGGCAGTGAAATACAGGCTGGACACAGGTGAAGTAGGAGAACCGAAAAGATAATCCATATGCCGTGCTTAATATCGCCAACGGCATTGTGCCATAATATTCTAGCATGCGATTGCGGAACAGTGTCAGCAGCTGCAGGGTCAGAGGTTGCATAGGAGGGACATCCATATTTAAAAATGTAAAAAAGCACAAGAGCGTCCGCTGGTAATGCAAGTAAAAATGCCAATCTACGAACCAGAGTGCAGAAAATACAATGAAAGGAAGCAGGGATGACTCCAAAGATTTTCTCAAATGAAGTCACGAGACCACTGGTAACAACTTTAAAAAAGTGTGCCAGGGACTTTGTGGAGGATGCGTTAAAGATAGTCGGAAACATGTTGCTGAAATTGAAAGGCAAATCTTAATTGAAAAGGGTGTGCACCTCTGTATGGGTGTTCGCTATGTGAAGTACGAAAGTTTCACGGGCCGAACTCAAGGCCACCTCTCTCTGAGACAAAAGAGCTCTTATTCTTGCCATGCCGTTGAAACGTGTCCCAAGGTTGGTATTTGTGGCCAGATTGAAAACTCCCTATGTTCATGTGTGGGAGGAAATAGAACATTTCTGCAGCAAATAACCCGTTCACTTACTGTTACGATAAAAGGAATACTTTTAATTAACTCAGAACAATCTTCATTATTGAGCATCAAATAACTACCATTTTCCAACAACTTGAACGTGGGGATGATAGCAGGAACTGGCGTGCCTTGCAACACGCAAGCCATATTTGGTCGGTGTTTGTTGCATGAACCGTGTAACTGTATGTGCCTACACATTAGTGAATGATCTGGCGTCTCAGTGCATTCCTCTCCATTCAGATAAACTTCTTGATCATCTTTGAAACATCTGTATGTGTATGGAAGCGACCAGACCTCATGAAGAAAAGCACTACCTAAAGGTTCATAACGACCTATTGGTATATATTTCATACAATTTGAAAACTTATATAAAGCAAAAGGCAGCGTTATTAAACCGTGGATAAGGCATGTTGCCAAAAAACCCGCAATCCTCTGCTGATGATGTCACTGAGCATGTCATGAATGATGTAATATGTGACATCATCAGCAGTGGATTACGGGTAATGGTATCTCTAGTTTACTCCCTTATAGCTGTGTTTCTTTTAACATAAGTGTCTGTTTCCTTCCCTTATACTTACTGTTTTTGGTTCGCTTCCGGTTCGCGTACCAGCGAGCGAACTAGGAAGCGAACTAAGAGAAATAGAGGTTGGCACAGTTCCAAATATTGTACCAATTTTTTAATAACGGGGAGGTAGTTCTGAAAAGAACTTTTTTTTTTATTTTTCTGAACATTTTTTTACTGTTTTTGAATTTTTCGGAACAGTTTTATATTTTTTTGGGTTTTTCTTGGAGGGGGCAATGAAAACGATTCATTGTAAAGGGCTCAACAGGAGCAACAAAACAAAAAAAAGAAGTATTTATTATTTTGGGCGTTTCGGACAAACTTGCATATGATAGTCAATAGCTCTGTTGATCAGAGTGATGCTTTTTTCTCCGTAGGAAATGAATCCATCGCAAAATGCGCAGATGTGTTTTACATCACCAAATCTCATTTGTATATTTGGCACCATCTCCCTGCCCTCTGGTCCCGTTACTTCCGGTACAACAGATCTTCTGGCCATAATAGGGAGATTATCTAGGTCGTTCCGAAACTGTGCAGCACTGTAGTTGTTAGGATGCAACCTAGTCATATGGCGATGCATTGTGTAGTTTCCGAAACTGTATTTTTTGTCGGTCCCTCTGGACAGTCTATCTTGACATATAAGGCAAGTTACGTATCTTGCATTTACTTTTTTCTGACCTTTGGGAATTTAAAAAAATTGCCAAATGAAGTTTTCTTTCCGGTGAGACGTCCTGGGCTGCTCAGGCAAAAACTGCCTCTCTTCGTGCTCGTCCTCCTGTTCCTCTTCTTCTTCTTCTTGTTGAATTACAACTTGAGCAGGTGGTCCACTCTTCCTTGGATGTGGTGGAGGTGGTGGGGAAGCACCAGCTGAAGCTACTAAAGAAGCCATTGCTCAGTGATCACAAAGGGTCTTTCTCTCACAATGATGAAAGTCAGAGTGAGGAAAGAAGGAGGGATTTTCATCATTTGGGAAAAACAAGAGTTCTCAACCAATCAAAAGTGTTCATTTTAGATTATATGACCTAGTCTTACATCATTAGGAAACCAAAAGTGAAATGAACCAATGAAAAGTGTTATTACCAAGTCACATGACTTGCTGTGTTTACGTTAAGCGCTTTGCAGGGCCTCCCGGTTTGCTTCCAGAAACCTGCGCTTTGCGACTCGCTTCGCGTACCAGTTCGCTAACGTAGCACGTCATATGACGTATCACGCGACAACGTGAAACGTCATGCGGACGGGAGGCGTCACGATGTTGTTTTCTAACGCGGCACTTGCGGTAAAGAAACGTTTACCGGCTCGCGGTCTATTTCGCGGCATCAAGGTCAGCTAACGGGAAGCTTCCCGATTCGCGAAGCGGGAACGAAGAAAAAAAAATATTTAAAAAAAAAATTATTCATAAACATATAAAATATATTTTTGGATTTAAAGAAGAATACATTTTACAGCTACAGATATTAGCTGTTAAAAAACCAATGAAATTCACAGAAAAAACCATAGGTTATAGACCATATATAGTTAGGAATTAGCATTTACAAAACCTTGAAAATTCACTGAAAAAACCATAGGTTATAGACCATATATAGTTAGGAATTAGCATTTAGAAAACCTTATTTTACTCACACAAAACCATTGAAATTCCATATATAGTTAGTTGCACTAACTATATATCGCGCACCCGCAATCCACTGCTGATGATGTCACATATTACATCATTCATGACATGGTCAGTGACATCACTGATGACATCACTGATGACATCTCAAATGACATCACTGATGACATCACTGATGACGTCTCATTTGGCATCATTCTTGTGCTAATACGATAAACCTCTTCAGACTCTAATATAACCTTAGATACACTCAGTGTATACAGACACTCACACACTGCCACTCATCCATGGAGTTACTCACACACCCAGTCAGTCATGCAAAGAAACAATCTCACCTCCATTTCTTCAACTATACAGTTATACACACCTTACTTATTGAAACATATACTAACACATATTTACTCTCTTATACAATCCCTGATACAAGTTCACAATGATCGATACAACCACTCACTCAGTGGCTCTCATGCACAGTTATTTATATATGCCAACTCTCACATGTACTGTGTTTTACATATGTACTTACTATGACATGTAGCATTGAGATATCCATTCACTCATCAATACACTCATGCACACAGTCAACTGCCCATGTAGCTGTTTCCACATGCACTCTTGAACTCATACACCTAGTGAATAAACTGCTCACACATCTATGCACAGAGTCACACACCTTCCAGCCACCCCCACACAAACTCAATCTCCCATAGAAATACTTGGGCAACCAATTAATAACACATATAGCCTCTCGTATAGCTAATGATCAACACATGCAGCAGTTTACATCACAACAGACATAATGATGCACAAATTAAGACAGTTTAGTCACTAACCCATGCATTCAGTGAGACACATTTAATCACTCACTCATACAGTCAGTCACGCACCTACTAAATCCTTCATCCAGACACTTATACATCCACTCATTCTTCAATATCTAAGACATATTTTAACTTTACAGAAACATACAGTCACTGGATGTTGTCATCAGTGATGTCATTTGAGATGTCATCAGTGATGTCATCAGTGATGTCACTGACCATGTCATGAATGATGTAATATGTGACATCATCAGCAGTGGATTGCGGGTGCGCGATATATAGTTAGTGCAACTAACTATATATGGAATTTCAATGGTTTTGTGTGAGTAAAATAAGGTTTTCTAAATGCTAATTCCTAACTATATATGGTCTATAACCTATGGTTTTTTCAGTGAATTTTCAAGGTTTTGTAAATGCTAATTCCTAACTATATATGGTCTATAACCTATGGTTTTTTCTGTGAATATATATATATATATATATGTATATATATATATATATATATATACCGAGAGAGAGAGATTTAACTAATAAACACACAGTCACACAATTATTGCTACAGTTCAGTTTTCAAATTGAGTTTCTTTTCTAACCAGAGGACAGAAAAGGAACAAGAGAACAACAACTCTTTACTCCCTCGCAGAATGCATATTACAAACAACTCTCGAATAACCACTGTGGCGCGTGAGTGCTGTGAGTCTCCCAGATCTTTCCCATCACATCCTGGCTGTGGTTAGGTACATTTGTTAAAACAAATACAGACGAAAACTGCCCTGCATATATGCAGATTCACAGCGTATAATAAGCTATTTATTTCTTGGTGGATCGATATATATATATATATATATATATATATATACATATATATATATATATGTATATATATATAGATATGCAAAAAAGAAGCAGAGAACTCTGGGTAGTTCTCAAGTTTAGGTGGAAAGCAGCTCCTGTATAGAGCACTCCCAACACCAGTGACACCCTGAGATCTGCTCACCTCAAATGTCTGCTTTTCTATCAAAGTCTTTAAGCATAGAATTAGCACAGTGCTATCCATGGCGAGATAGAAATGGACAAAGTCTTTTGCCATTTCTACAGCAAAGTTTTGAAGCATAGGACTAGCACAGTGCTGTCCTTGCCGAGCTGTAAAATGACAAAAGCCATTTATCACTCCAGGCACAATATTACAGCTGTGAATTGTTAAAATACCAACTAAGCCAACCTGAAATGAATAAAAGCAACCCCTGACACAGTGTTTCGCTCTAATTAGAGCTCTTCAGAGAGGTATAGCTTTGTCCAGACACAAGGGAGCACCCAGTATAAGTCCAAAAAATACCCTTTCAGGCATAGAGTGACAAATAGATTATGCAAAAAAGAAGCAGAGAACTATGGGTAGTTCTCAAGTTTAGGTGGAAATCAGCTCCTGTATAGAGGACTCTCAACACCAGCGACACTCTAGATCTGCTCACCTCAAATGTCTGCTTTTCTATCAAAGTCTTTAAGCATAGGATTAGCACAGTGCTATCCACTCCGAGATAGAAATGGACTGTCTTTTGCCATTTCTACAGCAAAGTTTTTAAGCATAGGACTAGCACAGTGATGTCCTTGCCGAGCTGTAAAATGACAAAATATATACATTTCCCAACATATTTTCAATAGATTTTTGCATTTGACATAACGCAGAAATGCAAGTGATGTTATGAAGTGGTTATGAAATTATAACGCTCAAATCTTTGTGATATCTGTTGTCGCTGTAGTACCGCAGTGGTACATGGCGATGATAAAACAAAATCTGATTGGCTAATGACATAGCTCCTACAATGAAATGCCCGCCGTTTTGTTTTGAAACCTGTTACGCTTTGTTGAGGAGAAAGTGTCTGTAAAATAAAAGTTTAAACACATGTGATGCACTATAGGTAGGATGAAAGGACGTATTGCAAGTTAATAGTGGTAGGTAAAAGTACATTCCAACCCTTATATCTTAAAAACATATATACGGAGTACTGCAGTACTACCAAATAGTATCTAGGTAGAACCACAGTACTCTCAAAATGTTAATAAAGAATTACATATTAAAAATATACATGTACATATAAAATAAGGTGGCTCTTAAAAAAGCTTTTTGTTTATAGGAAATAAAAAACTGTTATAAATGTTGAATTAGTCAGTTTTTGATGTTCTGAAGAAGTCGATGGTTGCCAGTGATGGTAAAATGGACACAATCTGGACGTATATTTGAATATTTAATGTCAAAATGAAAAATGGAAGTCATTCCATGATCTCAGAGAAATGCAGACACAGTTGTGTTAAGATGTCCACACACTTTTTTCAAACTTTGCTGCATTTAACGTAAACCATTTCCATTTTTGTCCCCGGCAAAAGTTGGAGAAAACAACGGACGTTTTTGGCAACTTTAATTTACAAAATATCTCTTTCATCTCAATTTTAAGTCCAACTTCTGTTAGGCAACCTATATCATTATCGCTACAATGGATTATCATAGAGTGTGGATGGAGACATACACATACAGAGAAAAGTAGAGGGAGTAACTAATTCCATCAAAAACCTTATTAATAATAAAAAACAAATCTAAGGATGGCATGAAAACCAATACAGATAGAAACGTTGCTTCATAATACAATAAAGGACTCCCATTAAATCTGTTTGGCTTATCTCTGTAAGTGGGCTACAAACATAGCCAAATACTAATACATATAATCTTCAACTACAGCCCCTGTGGTTAATATTGGAAGGTAATACAGCTGTGTTTGTTGTTTCAAAATATTAAACAATTACTACAGATTATACATCATCAACTATAAATGCATCATACAAGTAAACGTTATTATGTCATACTGGTTGGTAACATTAACGTCACCTTTATATAGTCTAAACAGGGGAATATTGTAGATGCCTGTTTATTTGTGAAACTAATAATATTTTATGTATTTCAATCACCAGATTTGCTCCGGTTTCACAGCATACCTATCAAAACATTATCGCAAGAGGCAACACATGAAGTTATACAGCAGATAAAGGAGACAACAACAAAATGCACACATAGAACAAAGATCTGCAACTGTACTGGTAAGACTACTATTAATATTAAGAATTTTTCTACACACTCTAAGATGGATAGTAATAAGCTCAAAATAAAAACCCCAAAGAACCAAATTAGCAGTTAAGCATTACATGTCCAAAAAATAATGACTATTCAAAAAACTTCTGCTCCATTACAAAAAGAGACAACATTTGGAACACTACTGCAAAGCAGTATAAAATTAGTATCCTCACAAATCTACTCCAAACACTTACTTTCATGTGGAAAACAACTGACACACTTGAACTGAAGGAATATGTTCATGGTATCATTGAAACCGAATTTCTTGTGAAAAGAAAAATATTACTATTATTAATCAGATGAAGAGGCTGACTTTTTTCATTTCAACCTATAAACTACATAAAGTACACAAAAAACAAACAAGAATAAACTTTGGCACAATTTGTCAGGGAATTGAAGTCATACGTCCAGTACTGAAACATACTTTCTTGAAGAGACTTACCATCAACACACTAATTGTGAATTTCCCGTCATGAATAATATGAATTGCTACATTGAAGTGTAGTAGGGATAGAGACAAAATTGTGGAACAAACAAAGATATCTGCAGATGATTTTACTAGAGCAAAAAAAACCTGTATATGAATGTAATTGCACTTCTATTTGTAAAATGCAAGACTCTTCCATGTTGAAGCTAAGACATTTTGTGGTAGCCTTTAAAAAATCAACTACTTTTAACAAAATTAAATTACATTAAGACCATGGAATTCTGCCCAGTTTGGACCATTACTAACCTACAAGGACATTCTTTAGGTTGCCTTAAAAAATCATGTGTCACTCCACCTTCAATCACATCAAGATGGTTTCCACACATCGCTCATCTATACAAAAACATCTTCGCACATTATACTGTGTCAAAACAACATCCTTGCAAACACAACAACTCAATAATGCTCTACTTCACTCAAATCCAGTAGAAGTGAATAGTATTACAGAGTACATTCAATGTAAATACTTTGTTGCGGTATGTGACAACAACAACCCTACAGATGTTTTCTTCCCTCAGAATCCACCAGAAAATCCATTAATGAACTTAGACAATTCGAAAATAGGCATTCTTCAGTTTCAAGACACCATTTTGGAAATACCAAATCAAATTGAGGGATAAAACAGAATTGCCTAGAGAACCTTTTTGTGTATATTTTATTGTGGAACAGAGATACGATGTTTGTGTCAGCTAATATGCAACAAGTGCCTAGAAAAAGTAGACTTTGTGCCTTCTCTGTTTATTCATAACACTTTGGAACTCAATCTAATATCTTCTGAGCTACTGCAATTTAATGTATATGAAAGTATTTTGACACAAATTGTACATCCTTTTTAAACTATTCTTAGGATGCAACCAAAAGCAGGAAAATTCCACCCACATGAATTAGTACCTGCATTAAAAGGGAAAGTAGTTTTCCTGCACTTAGATTTAATAAATTATCTTTTTTAAGCGTTACCACTTTTGGAATACAACACAAAAATAAAGGAAACAAACTGGTTGCACTCAATTGAGTACCTACAAAAAATAAAATAATTTGACAAGAATTAAAAGGTTCAAAAAGCTATATCTTACCTTCAAGAAACATCTACTACAAAAAGTTGGATATAGAACAATTATTCTCACTCTCTTATTTATCTATTAGAACAGAAAATGGTACTGGACAATTTCAAAAGATCATTCCTGAACATGCAGAAGAAATATATGAACATTACAGTATACACCCACTTCCCTCAAGAGATATGATGCGTGATGCTTTAGAACTCTATGATTAGGGAAACTAGAGGAGAGTCAATTAGTGTTTGGGGAAAAACTTTGTAAGCAAGATTTGTTCCCCACTAGGAAAGGTGAATGATATGCTGATCGTCCAGTACAAATGTCTGCCTCGGATTATTGAGCGACATATTATATTCAGAAGATCTATACTTTCGTCAAGACATTCCTTATATTTTCACACTGTGGTACAAAAGTGAACTTTTAGTCACTTCTTATGCTGTTTCACACATTTTATTCAATAATAGAACAGCTTATGAATTTGTCCAAAAAGTGCAGGAGAAAAATGAGAACCTAGAATTTAACTTGATCAACATTATGGCATGTCAGCAGGGGAAAAATTAATATTGGTTTCGAAGACATTGAGAAATGAAATGTATGTTTAGAAATTGAACTTGGCTATTACTTTAAGCTGTGCTGAGTACCTATGTGAAGACATATCAAATTCTACTTGAAGCACATGTTAATATTGCAAACATTAACACCAAAGCTACAGCTCAAATATCTTCTATGGATCCTGTTATCTTTGCAGATATATCAACCACAAATTTTAAACCATGCCTCAATACTTCACCAAGAAGAAGAAACATCCCCTGGGCAGATACTTGAATTCTTTTAGAGAAAAGAGTATCAAGCAAGAGGAGCGACACAAATTTATATGCTTCTGTGGATTAAAGCTGCACCTAAGTTTCGATATGACCCTGATACATCAGTTCTAGATTTCATTGAATGTTATATCACTTGTGACATTCCTATTAAAGAGCCACACAAGAAATGTTTTGACCAAGTTATCGGCTTTCAATCACATAAGTGTGACAAATACTGCTTAAGACAATATTGCAACAAATTAAAACCTTACTTAAAATGTCGCTTCGAATTTCCAAGACCAATCTTACAGAAAGGTAGAGTTAACAATTTCATGTCATCTGTAAGACAGATGACATGCAAATAATCCCAAAAAAATTCGAAGAACACAAACTTCAGAATAGATCAATGAATACAACCCATTAATGCTATATATGTGGGATGCTAATAATTTGTTGCAGATAACTTTACAGCGGTTGCAAGCTAAGTTACTTCTTGCATGACAAAGACAGAGAAAACTCATATGAAGGACGTATGGGAGAAAATATTGGCAGAGCAATCTTTAAGTAAAAGATTATACCAATTTAGCTTTCAAATGCAAATGCAAAGATGTTCGTAGTTATGAAGCACGTGACCGTTTGAGTTCTTCAACCTTATATGGTAAAAATTTTGGGCAAGAGTGTGCTTAGCTTTGGATTGTCTACCTCATTGCAAATAGTTCTCAAAACTCTACCTGAAATTGAATACTTTGTACATTTTGATCAGAGTAACAAAGTCATATTGAAAACAAATATCGTGTACACATATTACCTGCACAGAGGTCCTTAGAAAGAAACCTATCGTTCTGTGAGGTTGCTGAGTTCTACACATATTGCAATAATGAGAAAGAAGATATAAACGTGGGAAAATTTAGAGTTGAGGGTACCAATGAATACATCATTCAAAACCAACTTTCATTATTCATCAAAACTAAGTTGTGATAGCGGAGAAATTAAAGTATTCTATTACTTAGCACTTCTACAACTATTTAAATCGTGATGCAGACATTAAAGGACCATTTGAACCATATGAAAATGCATTTCATATATATAAGAATGAGATTTCAATACCTCAATTTCAGAAATACTTAAAAATGTTGGAACAAGAAATTGCTGAGGAGAATAACATTAATGCCGAAATGCACTGCAATACTGCACAACTACTAACTCTTCAACTTCTAGAACTGCAGACCCGCTTCGACAACCAATAATTGATAATGAAGCCATGGTTGCAATGAACTAGCTTAACATGCAGTGGAAGAGTTAAAAAGGACGTGGACATTTTGGATTATTTAGTAGCACAATTAAATTCTGAACAATTACAAATCTAAAATGACATTAAGAAATCGGTCGATCATGGACTTGAACATGAAAATGGAACAACTTCATGTTCTACTTTTGAGCCTAAATTACAATATGTAAGCTGCCGAGCAGGAATTGGAAAAAGCTTTCTCAGCAAAGTAATTGCTGCATATGTGCATAAAGATCTAAATTCAAATGTATTGCATGTAGTTATTGCTCCCACTTGATTAGCAGCACATAATATAAAAGGAATTACATTACGTCGTCTTACTACCTATGGAGCATGATAACAAACTGGAATATTTTAAATTAAATACAGATACAGGTAAATAACTTGAAAGAGACTTGAAACAATTTCAAGTTTTAATCATAGATGAAGTCAGAATGGCTTCAAAATTAAAGCTGGCTTTCGGTCATTTGCTGATGCAGGGAGTACTGAGAACATTGTATGGCATCCTGTTTGCAGGGAAACATGTTAATGTTTTTGGAGCCTTATTACAGCTTACACATGTATAAGGTGAACTGATTTTCAAAAACGTTTTGCAACAGCAAATTGAATTTATTGTGATCAAATTTGATTACATTACACTGCCCCAAAAAAGATTGCATTGCACTGCAAGATTCTTACTTATCAAAGACTTATATATTCAGAGAGAAGAGTTTCCTGTTTATTTGGCTTACACAGTTTCAATACGTGAATCACAAGGACTAAGCTCAGACTATATAATCATTAACACTGGGCTCACAATATTCAAGGAGTGAATCGCATACATTGCTTTGTCTCGAGTTAAATAAATAGACCTATATATCATCAATTTGGATGATACAAGGATTGATGCAGATATTAAGGGGGTGATTACGATGGCGGAAGTCCATCCGCCATCGTCCTGGGGATTGGGACCAGCTGCCTATATGGCGGCGGTCTCGCACATGAGATTACAATGCGACCGCCACTGTGGCGGTCGCATTGTGTATGTTTAACATTGTAGCTGGTGCTGCTGGCTGCAGTGCCCGCCACAATGGTAGAAATGCCTGTCGTGCATTTCCCTGCACTACGTGGCAGGCACCACATGGTGCCTGCCACCTCGTGCAGAGAACTGTAGGGGGCCCCCAGGAGCAAATTTAACATACCCCTGCCAAGGGGAGCCCGCAACGGGCCCCCAAAGTATGCCCCCACCAGCCTTTCAATGGCGGTTGAACCGCCATAGACAGGCTGGCGGGGATGCAGCATTTGAATCTGGCGGGCGGTGCCTGCTAGGCACCACTACCATTTTGTGGATGCGGGGTGGGTCCGACAGGCAATCATAACGATTGCCTCTGTCGGACCCGTGGCGGACGGGCTTTCCACCCGCCAGTCACACTGCCCGCCATCCTGATCTGGCAGAGGGAAAAAGGACTTACAATGTCGGTGAACATGCCACTGGCAGCCTGCCGGTGGCAGGTTCACCGCCATCGTAATCACCCCCTAAATTTGTAAGTGAATTAAACCGTTTGAACACAACATACATTCCTCATAGAGGTAAATATCCTATTTTGAGTGCGCTTAAAATGTCTTTTACAAGGAAAACTATATGCATCTACAGTGACACCACAGATTTTGAAGATACTAAAAAGAGAAAAGAAAAATCTCAACACACTGAAATTAGCAGATATCAGTTTAATAATCAAAGTGACATTAATTGCTAAACCAATGTGATAGTTAATCTACTTTTATACTTACCATCAGTCAAAGAACTAATACAGAAACAACTAAATCCAACTTCTGTTAGATCTTCACAAATCTACAAGAACACATTGTTTCTAACAACCGTATATGTCACTCTACAAGTGGAATTAAAGATATGGTAGATATGTTATGTTAAATTTATTTCTGGAGCACACAATTATACCCGGAGGGGTCTTGGCACTAGCTCAACTGAAACCTTGTACAAAGAAGCTCACTGGGACACAAAAAGCCATATCTTTATTGCT